>NW_027266275.1:61581954-62269454 GCF_022045235.1 Haliotis cracherodii | reverse complement strand
TGTTAACAGCTTCACAAATCTATTAAACCTCGCTGGTGTTGATTCTGTTATTCAGGCCACCTTGAATAACACCAAAATAGAGGTGAGGTGAGGTGAAATGGGGTTTAACGTCGCGTCCAAGTCTGACAAATAGAGATTATCAGCCGAGTGAGTTTTGGCATCGTAAAGCGAACTCTTTAAACACTAGGCACCGTCCCCGTTGTAATGTAAGTATAGTTACTTTATCGATATAAAACAACTACAGTGTCCAACTGCTCCCTTTGTTTAGTGGATAGAGCGTCTGCCGTGGTTCGATCCCTGGCCACGTCATACAAAAAGACGTTAAAAGATAGTTATTGGTGTTACCCTGCCTACCACTAGCCAAGAGTAGTGGAAATCCACGAACACAAATATGGTGCTGACAAATCTGAAAACATAATCGTGGCGAACCGGGATTCGAACCCACGATCACAGGTTCCTGGGGTGCCCAAGGGACGCAACTCTGCATTGCGAATTGCATCGCCTAAGACGACGGTGCAACTCATGCTCCCGCGTGCACCATGAATTACCGTCATAATCAAATAATATGTCGAGTGAAAAAGGTTCAATTTGAGCGCATATCTTGATATCGATTTTAAAAGGTTACGTTTGTGGCTTTGCGTTTATATTGTATAGATATCTGCTACAAAGTGTATTACAAAGGAACCGACATCAAGAGACATGAGTCTTCGTCAAGTTACACGGATGACATCACAAAGTTGTTCGCCAAGGTAAATAACCGGGGACAATGGAGAACTGATACCAGAAGAGTTGTAACGAATGGCTCCTCAGACGTTCATTAACTTTGTCCGAATATGTACATTTGGTCTGAACAAACACCTGTCTAGTCAGTGATGGACGCATATAGATCTCAACACTGGTCAGTCCCAAAGCAAACGTGTGGCCACGCAACGCATCAGGGCTGTCCACACACGGGCAACGAAAGAAAATGGTCTGCATTACTATTTGTAATGTTGTGGTAGTTTGCTTTTGAAAAACTTATTTAGATGGTTCCATCCTATTCGAAACTGTGTTTTTTGTGAAATTTGATTGTAATACAATCGATTAATGACATATTCCCGATGTATAATGTTGTTTTCATAAAATCTATTATCAATAGTGTGTGAGTGAGTGAGTATTGTTTTAATAATATTCCAGCAATATCCCGGCGGGGGACACCAGTTGGGCTTCACACATGGACCTATTTCGGGAATCGAACCCGGGTCTTCGGCGTGACGAGCGAACGCTTTAACCACTAGGCTACCCGACCGCCTCTATTATCAATAACATTAGGACTTTGACCTTTGTGTATATTAGGAAACATATGTATTATTTCTTAGAAATCATATAAGGAAAGCAATTACATTGCATTTTCAATGCGAGAGCCCGGCTAATACATATGTATTAAGCGTAACATGATGTCATAATGCAATATTAGTATCGATCAGGTTTGGATGAGGGAAGACGCCGCAAGAAAGCCACCGTAAACTATCGACAAGCCCGTGTTAATTACAGCTGCATTGCCAGCATGTACATTGCCCACACCTGGGACAGGTGAAGATGTGTCATTGATTACTCATGGGCGTAATCTAGCATGGGCGTCTTGACGAGATTGACGATATGTAATAGACACCTGATCAATACATGTCTGTTTCCTTGTGTAGTTCAGCTGAAGCAGGCGTCTGCTGGATACATACAGAGAAATTATGACATACACCAAATTGGGGCATATATCACAATGCAGACATTTGGGAGATTTATTAATTTCGGTGATTTGACGCGCACACATACGCACACACACGCACAGCCTAGGCCATGTCATTGTCAATCAGATTGGGCAAATAGGTGCTGACTATTTTCCGTTTCTTCACATGTTGCCAAGAGCAGGTGATGGTTTTAACACAGTTGACATCTTTATGCCTACTTCCCCGCAACAGTTACACGGGGCAGTAGGGTCACGTGTCAAAAGAAAGTATTAGGAAATGAAATAAATGACTTCACCATTAAAAAAGTGGAATTATTTTATAACGCATGTACTGTGTTAAATACAAACAAAAAGTACCAACATTCACTGTTTTGAGAGTCTTTTATTCATTCTACAAAGCATCAACTTTTATTATACAACGTATTAACATTCATTTTACTAAGTGTCAGCATTTATAAAACTAAGCATCAACATTCATAAAACTAAGTGTCAACATTCACGACACTAAGTATCAACATTCATAAAACTAAGCGTCAACATTCTCTACACTAAGTGTCAAGCTTCATAAAAGTAAATATCAACATTCACTACACTAAGTGTCAACATTCACTTAACTAAGTATCAACATTCACAACACTAAGTGTCAACATTCTCTAAACTAAGTATCAACATTCACTTTCCTAAGTATAAACATTCACTACACTAAGTATCAACATTCACTACACTAAGTGCCAACATTCACTACACTAAGTATCAACATTCACTACACTAAGTATCAACATTCACTACACTAAGTATCAACATTCACTACACTAAGTATCAACATTCACTACACTAAGCATCAACATTCACTACACTAAGTGTCAACATTCTCTAAACTAAGTATCAACATTCACTTTTCTAAGTATCAACATTCACTACACTAAGTATCAACATTCACTACACTAAGTGCCAACATTCATTACACTAAGTATCAACATTCAATACACTAAGTGCCAACATTCACTACACTAAATATCAACATTCACAACACTAAGTGTCAACATTCTCTAAACTAAGTATCAACATTCACTTTTCTAAGTATCAACATTCACTACACTAAGTATCAACATTCACTTTACTAAGTATCAACATTCTCTAAACTAAGTATCAACATTCACTACACTAAGTGCCAACATTCACTACACTAAGTATCAACATTCACTACACTAAGTGCCAACATTCACTACACTAAGTATCAACATTCACTACACTAAGTGCCAACATTCACTACACTAAGTATCAACATTCACAACACTAAGTGCCAACATTCACTCCACTAAGTATCAAAATTCACTACACTAAGTGTCAACATTCTCTAAACTAAGTATCAACATTCACTTTTCTAAGTATCAACATTCACTTCACTAAGTATCAACATTCACTCCACTAAGTATCAACATTCACTACAATAAGTATAATTGAGACTCTCTATATTTAGGAGATTTCCTAAATCAATACATGTTTTTAAATTTCTTTCCAGTTTTATATGCTTACGCTGAGAATTTTTTAGTGTTATCATAACGATAAGAAAATGATGCATGTGCATAGCGATATGAAACATTTTTAATCACAAGCACTATATACACATACATTCACGGCTTAAAGCACAGAATTACAAACGATTTCCGTACATTTCTTATCCCCTTGCTCTGTAATTCACACAAGTCACTAAGAGTAACCTTTGGTATTTCGCTTTTGAACAAAAATGTATTCATTGTCGAAAAAACGAGTAAAACAGAAGTCATGTTTTGGCAGACAGGGACAATCGCCTACTCAATCTTCACCCGAAAACTCCATTTGCATCCCTTTGTGACTATGCCAGCTGACCTAATGCTACGTGAGGATACGCAGAAGACGGTAACAATATCATCTAATAAGAACGCCCAAAAGGTCAATCATGCTAGGGTCGAAGCGATAATGTGTTCCGTCCATACAGTAAGGTTATAGACGGCCGTCGGTTTGTTTCCTCCAGCCATGGTCAGATCACAAGCAACAGTGGTCAAAATGTATGCATGCTTGACCTGCCATCATTGTACCGGCATCTGGCTATTCTAAGGTTGCCACATGTCTCCTTGAAATCTTAAGTACCGTATTTCGATTTTAGGGACCTGTATAGCTCCAACTTGGATTGTCTGTATAGAAAGACTATACTATCAGTAAATGCGTATTAATGCCTGATCGTTAAGCTGGCGAACCTTGCTTAAACTGTTAATGCGTTCCCGGTCTGAATCGTTGAGGATTAGGAAGATTTAGTCTTTCTCCATGTTCTATAATTGATATGATATATCGTATCGAAATTACAACATCTGGAAGAATCCATATAAATATACCAACATACCAAAGTGCATCGCCTTCACTATTTCGCAAACGTAGAGAAACACTCTGTTTCCTTGGTTATTGAGCTATATCTGGGCATCCATTAAGTCGATGTCCAATTCTAATCCGATTGTGTCTATTGTCGTGACCCAAATAGACAGCATGGTACAAATAGAACAGTAAAGTGGACACAGGCATCCTGAGTTTCGTTTCACGAGAACTGACAGTTATGGTTCAACGGTACAGCTAACGGTAATGAGTGTTGCGTCGTGGAGTTCTCATTAGCAATAATTAGTAAAACGAGAAACTTTTGTCAGGAGAATGTTTTTCGTGTTTCTTTGATTCAGTTATTTTCACCTAAAATATCTGATAATTTATAGATGAGGCGTTTCTCTCCTCCGCGTTCTATGTAGCCAATAGCTGTTACTTCTTCGTGTACATCGAATAATAATAATAATAATAATAATAATAATAATAATAATAATAATAATAAGAAGAAGATGATGATGATGATGATGATGATGATAATAATAATAATAATAATGTAATGATGATGATGATGATGATGATGATGATGATGATGATGATGATGATGATGATGATAATAATAAAAATGTAATGATGATGATGATGATGATGATGATGATGATGATGATGATGATGATGATAATGATGATGATAATAATAATAATAATGATAATAGGCTATTTTTATTGCGCATTATTTCCACATCACTCAGGGGCATGCTCAAAGCGCTAATCATTACCCCGGTCACTAGAATCATTCTCAGCTCCCTGGGGAGTATACAAACCAAGTTACCCGTTATGCGCAAGAAGGTTAACAACCTTGGCCATCTCATCCTACCGGGTACCCATTCACTGATGGGTGAACAGAGGCAAATTTTCGAACAAAGTCACTTGCCCAAGGAGACGCCACCTGTGTTACCTGTGCTTCAGTGTGGGGAAGGACCAAAGCCCTAGAAACTCTCAGGAGCCAAGCTGTTGGTTCGGTACCTAGCTAGCTTCAAGTAACATTTTTGTACTTACAGTATTATATACATTAGGTTATCATGCTTCGTACCCAACATTATTCGCACAGCACGATTCTAACGAAAAGAACTGATTAACCATATATTTCAATTAGCATAATAATTATTTTACATTCCACATGTGCGTGAACAAACTACGTTGGCGTTCACAAAGCACTGTATGTTTTTCAAATGAACCCCGGCGCACGGTTGACCCAGTCGTCTAAGGCGCAGCGGGTCGGTTGGTTAGCCTAGTGGTTAGAGCGTTCGATCGTCACGCCGAAGACCCGGGTTCGATTCCCGACATGGGTACAATGAGTGAAGCCCATTTCTGGTGTCCCCCGCCGTGATATTGCAGGAATATTGCTAAAAGCGGCGTAAAAAATTACTCACTCACTCACTCACTAAGGCTCAGCAACCCAAAGTGCCCTTTAGCGTGCCAGAAACCTATATAATCGTTGGTTCGAATGCCGTTTCGCCTTGATTGTTTCTAGGTTTGTCGGCACCATACCCGTGCTCGTCGGTTGCACAACAGTGAGTGTAAAATTCTAAGACCTGTATAGCCTCGAGCTTCCCCTTCCCACGAAACTGACACGTTTTCAAAAACCGAAATTTGTTCAGTGACTGACTCAAATATAACGAGGTGCAATAAAAAAATAAATAACCATTAAATAAATCAAGTCATGTCTCTATTTAATTGGTCGTATCTGTACCACTATGAATACAGATAAATTGGGAAAACATCTATATATTTGTAAAACAAGTTTGGAAAACAGTGAGTGAGTGAGTGAGTGAGTTTGGTTTTACGCCGCTTTTAGCAATAATCCAGCAATACCACGGTGGGGGACACCAGAAATGGGCTTCACACTTTGTTCCCATGTCGGGAATCGAACCCGGGTCTTTGGCGTAATGATCGAACGCTTTAACCACTAGACTACCCGACTGCCCCTTAGGAAAACAGTCTTCTTTTAACGAATAATATTTGTGAACCGTAGATTTCCTTCATCATTGACTAGACCGTGTTTATTTCTGAGGCATTCCTTGAAAGACCTTATGTCGCATTTGTCAGGGTGTTTATTTTGTTTATTATATATTTCTGTAACAGTATATTATTATAGAGAGAGGGTTATTTCATACAGGAAGTGTGCCTTTAATGTGGTTTCTACGCCTAATACTACCGGTGATCAGAGTTGATCATATCTAGCCGAATGTGCCGTTCATTGATTTCCAGGTTATCGGCTGACACACCAGGGTGATTGCAAGCCTCCCCCAGCATCAGCGGGATTACACCCTTATAGCGCCTATACTGGACCCAGAACTAAATTATCCACTTGAAGAGTTTCTGGTGCTCAGAGGCGCAATGCTGGTCGGGAAGGTCAACGTTTGTCAGTTTAAGGGATCAATAGTACCACCAAAGCAACCATTTACAAAATACTGACGTGACTTTGTGACTAGTCTTTTGTATATTACTGTCAGGTTTGTGGGTTGGGAGTCTAATGCATGTGCAAAGGGAACAGTATCGCCAAGAACATAACGTTATTCCTACTGTAGGGGGTATGGATGTCCCTGCTGTCTTGTACGCCGACTTTCGCTGTGCAGATTCCCAGAATCCTATGATCGTGTGTTTGATTCCAACATTTGCGCTGGAATATTGGTTTTCCTGCACCAAACCCATGTGGTAACGTCTACGACCTTACGACCTGTAACAGTTCGGGAGTCCCCCCCCCCCCCCGCAAATATTAAACGTGATATAACTGAACACAATCACACGGACTATTCATCCAAAAAGCATGGGCATGACAAATTAACCCTAAAATACCTAAGCAACTGGAAATAATGAATATCCACGGCTGTTATTAGGATGAATAAACTCTTTCTTCCATGAAACAAAAACAATATCTTTGAGTGAGTGAGTGAGTGAGTGAGTATGGTTTTACGCCGCTTTTAGCAATATTCCAGCAATATCACGGCGGGGACACCAGAAATGGGCTTCACACATTGTACCCATGTCGGGAATCGAACCCGGGTCTTCGGCGTGACAAGCGAACGCACTAACCACTAGGCTACCTGACCGTCCCCACATCTTTGAGGTATTCTTATTCATGTCGAAATAACATACACAACCCCAAACAATATGGAGTGATAAATTCAAGGAGTGAGTAAATATGAGCTTTTACCACTTTGTTTTGGAATATTCTAGTAATATCACGCCGGACATACTACTCATAGGGTGAACACAACGTTCTCATATGAAGAATCGAACCCCGACCTTCGCCGCAAACTGACTGATTTATGAAAAGGCACTTACGACATTTTCTGAATATGTTCTGTCTTCATCCAAGGCTTGGAGCAACACGTGATTGTCCACTGCCGTCATAATTAGATTTACTGCACGTAGTAATTGGCCATTAGGTCAGATAGCGCCCAACCTAATTTTCCTCGTCCACTTGACCCTCCAGGAGTTCGGACAATGGTCTTGTTCAAAGGGGGTCGGTCACTCCTGGACGGAGAAGAGTGTTGTTGTCCTCTCTTGAACTCTTGCTGCCTCCAAACTCTTGAAAGGGGGTAATTTGCAGACCGGCATGGATTCTACCTCTGTAATTGATACAACCTGATTCTGTCGGTACCGGCACGATCGCCAACACCGTTTGGACATGGCTCAGAAGAACATTAAACGTCTGTCACAGAACGTAGTGAAAAGAGGGAACACATTTACTCTCCTGCACGAATCAGTGACAATGTGACACTCACGACTATGATATATTGTCCAATCTGTGGTCAATATTAGACCCCTAAGGACGTGGGAATGATAATCACATCCACACAGCCATCTATCTATCCATCTATCCGTATAGCTTTCTATCTATTCTTCCTGTCCTGTCCTTCTCTATCTTTCTGGATGATATGAGCTGAAACCCTCGCCATCCATCCACCCATCCATCCATCTCCTTTCTGTATTTCCTTTCTCTATTCTTCTAAATCTGGAGTGAGTGAGTGAGTATGGTTTTACGCCGCTTTCATCAATATTCCAGCAATATCATGACGGGGGACGCCAGAAATGGGCTTTACACATTTTACCAATGTCGGGAATCGAACCCCGGTCTTCGACGTGACGAGCGAATGCTTTAACCACTAGGCTACCTGACCGCCTTCTGAATCTGGAGGCCTGGACTGACTATTTATTATTTCTCTCCCACTTCGACCGGTCGTATCTGGTGGTGTACCTTGTTACAAGTATCTACGTCGCCATGGTATGTCGGTGTCACAACTGTGTGTAGCTGGGATCTCCGTTACCGTGGTATGTCATACCTGGGTGTACCTGGGATCTCCGTTACCGTGGTATGTCATACCTGGGTGTACCTGGGATCTCCGTTACCGTGGTATGTCATACCTGGGTGTACCTGGGATCTCCGTTACCGTGGTATGTCATACCTGGGTGTACCTGGGATCTCCGTTACCGTGTTATGTCATACCTGGGTGTACCTGGGATCTCCGTTACCGTGGTATGTCATACCTGGGTGTACCTGGGATCTCCCTTACCTAGGTATGTCATACCTGGGTGTACCTGGGATCTCCGTTACCGTGGTATGCCGGTGTAACACCCAGGACTACACGGACTCACAACACTGCACGTTACAGCATGCCTTAACTGTGTCCACACATGCAGTGTGCTATGACACGTACATCAGACTCATCTGTATTTATTTACTTTAATAATTATTGCATGTCTTTAAAGACAGAACCGCCTCCGTGGTCTTGTGGTTGAGCGTCTGCCCGGAGAGCCGAAGGTTCGGGGTTCGATCCGCGGCCTCTCGGCATTAAGGGGCTATAACAAGGACTGGTCGGCTCGGAGTCACTTTAATGTGTCTGAGTGGGGTATTCATGGTAAACTGCGGCAAGGTATCTCAGTTGGCTATCACTATAAATCGGCATCCGTCCGGACTAGTACAAGCAGTCTCAGAAATTCATAAACTAGTCCATGCAGGTCTGTAATAGTTTGGCAACTCTGGAACTCAACAGTGATTCTTTTATTACAAAGAAATAATTCAACAAAATATCACAAAACATTTCATAACATAAATTGTTTGTTAATCTACTGCTTACATCCCATTGACGTTCGGGGAATATTCTATTCAGAATCAGCTACTGCGTCATCAGGAAACTGAAGTGATAGTAAACGGGGAATTTGTACACACCTGTTTGTCAAAGCAATAGTGGTTCTGTTAATCATGTTTATTGATAGATTGCCTGATACTGCAGGGCATTCAGATTGCCTGATACTGGCGAGGAACCGCTATGCACGGCTTGCTATTGAACCCTCGATGTCAGGGATCGTGGGTGGAGCGGACCTACTGCTGGAACAGTAAGTTGAGAACACTTCGGAGAGGACTTCATATGGACATTGCGCCCGTTGCCCAATCAATTTTGAGGTGAGGTGAAATTGGGTTTAACGTCGCGGCCAAGATTATTGCACTTATATAGCGACGTACATGCACGTGTGTGCGTGTGGCTGCTTGTACTAGTCCGGACTGATGCCGATTTATAGTGCTAGCACACGGATATACCATGCCGCAGTTTAACATGAATACCCCACTCAGACACAGTATACTGACTCCGAGCCGACCAGTCCTTGTTTTAGCCCCTTAATGCCGAGCGCACGACAGGGTAACAATAAGTACCATCTTTTAACGTCTTTTGGTATGACGCGGCCGGTGATTGAAGCCCGGACCTTCCGCTCTCCTGGCGGAAGGTCTACCTCATTTTGAAGAAAATAAAATATTGTTTAACCCCGAACACTAGCCTAACATTGAAGTGTCCATTTTCTGAATCATGTTTACAATGAAAATCCGTTGATTTTCTGTTTCACAAACAGATTAAACATTAATACATACACATTTCTTGTTCACGTAAATCGAGAAATGCCACTATTTCGTGTTACCCAGAATGAATGGTGTTTGTTTGTTTGTTGTTAAACGCCGCACTCAGCAATATTCCTGCAACATGATTACGATGACTTGCATCGACTTGCATCAACCTTTTTTCACCCGATCCCGGTAATCGCCTCCTACGGCAAGCGTGGGTTGCTGGAGGCGTATTCTACTCCGGATCTTCACGGGTCGCATAAGTAACGTTAAAGATGAATCAACTGTGCCTACACAATACATGAGCAGATAACAGTGTATTTAAACCGAAATGGCGTTACCGCCCCCCCCCCCCAAAAAAAACACACCAAAAAACAACAACAAAAACCAAAAAAACCCAAACAAAAACCAAAAAAAAACCCAAACAAACAAACAAAACAAAAAAAACAAGAAAAAAGGACTTTCGTCGCGCTCCATTTGCACTTGCCGAAATAAAATGTACTGTACCAGCGTTTCCAGGATTCAATACTCCTAACAGTTACAAGTTGAAGGCCTTGGGAACGCCCTGTTCGTATCAATTTATATTGACTTTTTAAAAAACCCTTTATGTCCTATGTTAATGTTAATTTCTATGTCCAGCATGATTGCTGGGGAAATACAGCTGTATGGTTCATCATGACAAAAGCTGGTGGTCTCAAGGGTTCGATATGTAAAGAGAATGTACGAAAATATACTACCAAGGCCGGACGTAACGCCCCCGAATGCCAGCAGATGGCGTTATTGTTACATTATGACAAAGCACACTGAACATACGATAAACATTGCCACATGGTCCCTCATACACACTTCTGTATTCTAGCTTCCCAATATTATATGCTGTGATGGCTACGAATATAATGATATTATCTAAATGTATACAATGAAGATGATTAAACGATCTAAATTTCAGTTAAAACTTTATATATTGCATGAATTTAAGGTAATAAATTGTTCTTTGAACGCCAGGATAATGACTGTTATTACCGTCGTGATGTCATGACTGATTGTTGACAACCAGGCTAATTGAATTTATGAATTTATTCTACCACTAATTACAAGTGTATACAGGGGACATGATTCAATATCTAAAGATCGTTGTTTATGAAGTAAAGTATTACATATAACATAGAAGTGAATATAGGTCATGACGCATACCAGGCGTTCGCGAAGCGCAAATCAGTCACAAAGTCGCGCAAAGGCAAGTCAATTGTTTACCTGAATAAACACAAGAATACATGAACAACATGGCACAAGTCAAGATGGAGAATGGCATAGGACGTCATGTTTGTCACTGATGCGTCAAAGTTGGAATTTCCTCCCACATGTCTGTCAAAAAACGTTTTGGAAGCTCTAGTAAGGCCCTGAATGTTGCAACCAATCAAACAACTGTTGAGTAAGTGTATGACGGTCATCGTGGACAGAGCATACTTGGTTGAACCCCAAACGTTGTGAAATGTTGACACCAAAGGCTGGAGCTGCTGGAAAAAGGGAGGGTTAACTATTGGAAAGTTGAAGTCATCGCCTTGTTATATCGTCCAGTGCATAGTTTTGTCATAAGTGAAGGTAACTGTGAAAGCAATATGTGAACGCTGGACTTCCTCATTGATAGCTTTCTGTGAGGAATTTTGGGGATATGTGAAAGCAATATGTGAACGCTTGACCTCCTCATTGATAGCTATCTGTGAGGAATTTGGGGGATATGTCAAAAAAATATGTGAACGCTGGATCTCCTCATTGATAGCTATCTATGAGGAATTTGGGGCATATGTGAAAACAATATGTGAACGCTGGACTTCCTCATTGATAGCTATCTATAAGGAATTTTGGGGATAAGAAATGTAGGCGAGAAGACGGTAACCACATGGGCACCTATTGCGTTCTCCTTTTTGCTGACCTATTCCTTGATGCATGTTAAATAAAAACGAGGAATTTGTGAATAAAATTTATGCATTATGCTCGCCATAGGTTGTCATAATGCACTGTATATACCAAACATAGGATATTTACGATACCAAAACTCACTCGGCTGACGATCTCTATTTATCAGATCGTGACGAAAGATGGCCTGTACAACAGAATCAACACCAGCGAGGTTTAATAGATTTGTGAAGCTGTTAACATCGAGAGATGATATCATAAAGAATGTCGACTTGTACATACCATGCCAGAATATTGATAAGGTATATAGATATCTAGGTGATTCACGAGACATGAATAACATGCATATATATCCAAATGTGGTACTTGGTCCTGGCGTACACCGAAAAAATATCTGATCTGAGCGCCAGACAGGGTAACAACAAGTACCATCTTTTAACGTCTTTTGGTATGACGCGCCCGGGGATCGAACCCCGGACCTTCCGCTCTCCTGGCGGACGCTCTACCACTAGACCACGGAGGCGGTCCATGGATCTATGACGTCACATATGATGCGTTCACACAGCATACCAGTTCGTTTGTGCATCGAACTGATCTAATGTCTCTTAAATATGAGTAATTCTTCATATTTTAACCAACGTGTATGGTATTCGCCTTTTTTTTGGTGTTGAGTATATACATTACAGCCATGACACGCTGCCAAGCGTTCCTGCTGACCCCCACTTTAACATTGACAGCTAGATAAAAAACAATGTGAGGCAGAGGCCATGGAAATGCCATGAAGCAGCACATATTTTTTATCAGGTGGGAGTAACTATGTCAGGATATACATTAACTATTTCTCAATGAATATATCGATTACTCCCTATATCTGGCAGTTCTTAACCCACCGAAGAATGCAAGAACCTCCCGCAGGACATGAGAAGAGAAAGCTCCTCGCATTGTCATTGGCCACCCACACCCCTTCACACTAACAAGAAGGAAGTCGATGCGTGTTGCGTAGGGTCTCAGCTGGCGAACAGGATTTAACACTGTTGATAGAAACTCCAGACATCGTCATTAGCGAGAAGAAAATGGCATATTTTGTCCAGGAACTAAAGGGGAGTCCTCCAGCCCCTCTTCAGTGGTCATCATGGCCTCTACATGGAATCCACTCAACCCAGAGGTGGAACAGCCTTGAGCCGTATCGCAGAGGTTTGCCAATTATTTCGATTGCTGTCCGATTCTTATTGACTGAATGCTCAAAGCAACGTGAAATGACGGGGATGCGTTCGACAAGGCTTACCTTCATGACTCAGACTTAAGAAACATTCTAGCCGGAAGACACAGATAAAATACTACTCGGGCTTGTTTTAGCTATTCCTGTTCAGTGTTCCTGGTGGGAACGCAGGATGGGTCTATTAAATGATAACAACACCGTGTTCCCTTTTGGAGGGATAGTATCGTTATAGCAACAATTAGCTTTGGGATGGAAACGTGTCGCAATGCAATGAATGTTTTCTTTGTTAACCCGTCTTGTTGACTAGAATTAATATAAAGACCGATACATATCTTATTAATGTAACGACCACTTCCTTGGTCTAATGGTAGAGCGTCCGCACGGGGAGCGGAAGGTCTGGGGTTCGATCCCCGGCCACGTCATCCCCGGCCACGTCATACCAAAAGACGTTAAAAGATGGTACTTGCTGTTACCCTGTCTGGTGCTCGGCATTAAGGGGCTAAAACAAGGACTGGTCGGCTCGGAGTCAGTATACTGTGTCTGAGTGGGGTATTCGTGTTTAACTGCGGCATGGTATCTCAGTGTGATAGCACTATAAATCGACATCATTCCGGACTAGTACAAGCAGCCACACACACACACATACACGTACATGCACGTCGCTATATAAGTGCAATGATCTTGGACGCGACGTTAAACCCCATTTCACCTCACCTCACCTCACCTCACCTCACCTCACTTCACCTATTAATGTAACAACTGTAATGCTAATGGAACCCTCCTAATACAGGCGAATAACTCAAAGCCGTTAAAACAGGTGGCATTCGTAAATGAATTATAAGAATGGTAAACGTTTAGACAAGTAACTCTATCTGAAGCTTAGCCTGCTTTTGGTCAGTATCACCTGGTTTGGCTGTTTGGTCTGCTCAATGTGTAACGTCGTACTCAACAATATTCTAGCCTGCTGTAAATAATGGAGTCTAGACCATACAGTCCAGTGATTGATATCATGAGCACCACCATTCGTCGCCACTCGCCCCTTTCCGTAACCTGCAAGAAGACTCGTCCCCCTATCGAAGAATGTTATGCGCGAAAATACGACAAACCAATCAGAATGCGCGTATGATTTCGAGTTCTTTGTCAAATAATCCCTCAGAAATAATTTTTGATTTTACATATGTCTTGCATCTAAAATTATACCCAAGACACATTTAAATGTGTTCAATCATACTGTATGATTCCGCACGTCCCGATGTGCTTTAAATTGCATCTGAAATATATATAATATATGGGGAAATATATGTGAACCATTACGCAACGAGTTGACAATTGTTTTCGGTATGCCCGTTTGCGCTAAGACGGATCCCGGTCGCAAAAATGGCCACGAGAGGGGCACGAGTCGCTATTCGGCTTGTCCCGTAATAACACGAGTTGGTCACGAATGGAGCACCACTCCACGCCGTCAGAGTCAAGTCAAGTCACTTCGCCTGACCATGCCACCCATTAAGTCGCAAGTAACGACCAGTATGTCCTGAAACCTGGCCGACATGCCGACTTCAACTCAGAGTAAAGCTATGTGCCGTAAAATGTATGACGTTAGGCCGCCTCCGTGGTCCAGAGGTAGAGCGTCTCTCCGGAGAGAGGAAGGTCCGGGGCTCGAGCCCCGGCCGCGGCATACCAAACGACGTTTAAAGGTGATACTTGTTGTTAGCCTGATGGCGCTCGGTATTAAAGGGATAAACCAAGGGCTGGTCGGCTCGGAGTCAGTGTACTGTGTCTGAGTGGGGTAGCACTATAAAATCGGTATTCGTCCGGACTAGTATAAGCAGTCATACATACATACATGAGTGCTACCTTTGAATGTTTATAGTGAAATATCTGGTAAGTTGCATTCCCCACGGCGAGTGAGTGATTGAGTTTGGCTTAACGCCGCTTTTAACAGTATTAAAGTTATATCGCGGCGTGTCAGCTTAATGTGTGAGGAAAGCCCGAGGTGATGCAGGTCTCAGACGTTTACCACTATGGTGAAACCCACGAGCACGGGTTTGGTGCTGACAAACCTAGAAACATAATCGGGGCGAACCGAGATTCAAATCCACAATTACAGGTATCTGGCGTGCCCAAGGAACGCAACTCTGCTCAGCGAATCTCGGTGAAAACTCATGAAACTTAATGTTGCAGGTAAACATCATCCTTTTTACCTCGAAGTAGGATCTTGAGAATGAACTATTTACGTCCTGAAAAGGCTGGGCTTAACGTAACGTTCGGAGGTAAACTATACTCCCTTTATCTCAAAGTAGGAATTCGAGAACGAAGTGATTACGTAATAAAAAGACTGGGCATGAAACATGGTTACGTGGTTAGGCCTCATTAAATGCTAAATGTATGTATTATTGTCAGCCTGATGGAGATGATGGGAGGCGCGATGGAGCGGGAGGATAGCCTCGCGGTTAATTAACGCCTTCTTTCGTCAAGCCCAAGACGTGACGTCGATATCCACATGGGTAGACTGCGTGAATCTCGGCGTACCCTGTCGTGAACACTGCCAAAGGTGCCGCAAAGGTACATAACGGCAAAACAATAAGTCAACAAACATATTCAGCACATCTACACCAAAAACCCTGTACTGGCTACCACGATCGTCCGAGGTACTTATGTTTTCCTAAAGTGCGAATTCTGTTGATAAGATCAATAGCGTAATGATTAAGATGTTGTTGAAAGCACCATGAATTAAGTGAAAAAAAAGGGTAGAGTTGACGTTTGGAATCGTCAAAGACATCCCGTGAATTCCGTCACTAGAAGGGCGAGGGTTCTTTAATGACCTTGACTAGATATTCGTTTGAAAGTAAACACCTTGAAGTCTTTTAAACGATTTATGTTGAGTAAAGTGTTTAGGAAAATGTGCTTATGTTGTAAATTGCGATCGTAATGGAACTGAACAGAAAGAACAAGACAGAAAATCAATCTCATTTTATCGGCTACATAAAAAAGACTTGTTATCCCCATATTCTCAAAAAGATCCAAAATGGACATATTTCGAGAAGAAAATCACAGCCCTTTCTCATTTCAGTGGTAACAATACCCTGTTGCTCCTATAGGCTTGTGTGAAGCGATGGTATTGACTTCCTGACATCAGCAAGTCCTCACCCTACAACAATCCTCCACGAGATGCTTTCTTCGTTTGATGATACGTAGAAGATTGCTGTTTAAGCCAAAGAGATGCAACTGACGTGGTAGTAAGGCAACCTGGTCATTTCCTGACGTCCATGACGTCATTGCTGTTTTCAAGATCGATCCCCTAACAACCAGCCAAGAAGGAATCGGTTATAACCGCTAAACCCCTCATTGATCGCGATGTTTGACAACGGGCGTTCAGGGGCTTTTGATGGCCCCCGGTTGTGTTGCTGTTTGGCCATAGAAACATGTCTGCAGCTGATGATGTCCTCATTATAGTGTGTGCTGATTAATTAACATCAAAAGGAGAAAACGCTGCACGCGTTGTTTGATCCCGAAAGAACGGAACAGTGTTTTTGCTGCTTGTTTTACTGAATCATGTGTCAATCATTACTCCTCCAGAAAGCATAGATATTTAGTTCCAATTTAAAAGGTTTATACCCATACTTTAAGTATATAAAACACAACGAAAATCGTTTTATGTAAATAATTGGACCATTTATCCTATTACGATGTCGTTTGGAACCTTTTCCTCCAGACACAATGTTTCATCAACTGTATCAGAATGGTTTTTTTTCTTCTAATGATCCTTGAATTTATCTATGATCCGAAATATTCAATACTACCAATAAAAAACGATAATATTTGTATTGGCATCCAAAGTTTGCCCTTTTCGCCCCTTTTTGCTCCAAGCCAGTTTTCTTGGTGTATTTAATTTACACTCTTCAAAAAAAGAAACGCACAGGTAGATTTTTAGTAAATTTATTGTAACTATTAAAGTCGATATATTTAATTTAATATCATAGATACAAATATGAAATTTTGGAGCTTGATAGTCAAATGTTGTCGTTGTGCAAAGGCATTGAAAACTGTTCATTGTCATGTCACATAAGGTTGCGCTGAACTCAGTATCTCGTGTGACCGCCCCGGGCAGCAATCACGGCTCTGCATCTCCTCGGCACTGACTGGATAAGTGTACGAATTCTGTCCTGCGGAATTCTGCGCCATTCTGGTTGTAACACGTTGATGTTGGCATTATGAAGGTAGTCTTCCGTGACACGAGCTGTGTGCGGTGGAGCGTTGTCCTGTTGAAACAGCTCCCTCTGGCGGTCAATGATTGGAAGAAGGTGAGGTTGAAGAATTTGATTCAAGTAGCGATTTGCTGTCAAATTTCCCTGAACCACAACCAAGTCAGATCTCTTGGTGTAGGATATGGCCCCCCACACCATGACACTACCGCCACCGAATTTGTCGAATTCACGTGCACAATGTGGGGCAAACGCTCATTTCGACGACGATAAACACGTTGTCTTCCATCTAGCCGGTGAAGAAGAAATCGTGATTCATCACTTAACCACACTCGTATCCAGTTTCTCAAATTCCAAGGCTGTAAGGTATGGCACCAACGCAAGCGTCGCTGTCGTAGGATCTGTTGCAAAATAGGGACGACAACTAGTCTTCTGGCTCGGATTTCAGCCTCGCGAAGATAGTTCCTGACAGTCTGGTCCGATATCATCCTCAAACCAGGGATACGTCCTGCAGTCTCCGTAGCTCTGGCATTGCGTTGACATAAGTGGAACAGTCGAATGTAGCGTTCCCTAGCAGGGGTGGTAACTCTTAGGCGTCCGGTTCTCGGACGGGCTGCAGTGGAATTGAACTGTGTGTATGGGTCCCAAAGGCGGCAAATAGTGCTGTGGTGGACGTTGAATTGGTGTGCAACAGAAGACTGCGATTCCCCTCTTTGGATACGTCCTATGGCGATGTTCCGTTCGGCAGCGCTGAGTCGGCATTTTCGAACTTGAAAAATGTTGACAATTGAATGACAAATTATTGGCTTATGCTTGCCTTTTCATAGCCACTACCATAACTTGCACGTGCATTTTGCTTTACTGTTTTCCTCCACGACATTTTTGAACAAGTGTGAAAACAATGCCGTTTAAGACATTGCAAATCGACAATGGCTGCGTTTTGACGCACCGTTTGTCGAATATCAGGCCATCAACATTTTCCAATAACATATATCCAATTAATATGCCGGATTCTTTGTGTAGTCAGGTTCAATGAACTACAAACCACCTGTGCGTTTCTTTTTTTGAAGAGTGTATATGTCATGCAACAATTGGATGATCATTGATCCAACATGCAACGATCGTTGTCCTCTGCATCAACGCCTTACCATCGTGATAGTTATATATCTTGCTTATACCCGTGTGTATTACAAGTATTGATTATTTAATGTGTATTTAAACTATTGAAAAAAGTTGAAATTCGCCCTGAGCCTGACTTGACGCATTCCAAGATCTCAACGGGAGGAGGGGTTTCTCTATGGAGCTGCGCTGATCACAGAAAACCCTTTAGTCGATTACCCCCAAATCAGAAGACGCCGGCTTGCTCCCAAATAAACTAGATTAACTAAAATCAATTTATCCTTTTTCTGTTTGATGTGTAGGTGTGAGCAAATCTAGAAGGAACAATTTGTGGTCTTGGGTGGTTTGAAAACACTGTATGGGGATTACACGAATATACGGCGTACGGAGAAGACAGTCTCACGGTATTCTCAGATTTATGCGGTTCAAGTCTGTGTTATGTGGTTCAGATACTGCTAGTGTGTGTTCTGCGGTTCAGATACTTGTAGTCTGTTGTGTGGTTCAGAAAGTCCGTGTCGTACGGTTCATAAAGTCTTCGTTGTGCGGTTCAGATAAACAGTGTTGTGCGGTTCAGATACTACTTGTCTGTGTGGTGTGGTTCTGATAGTCTGTGTTGTACGGTTCAGATACTAGTAGCCTGTGTTGTACGGCACAGATAAGCTGTGTTGTGCGGTTCAGATACTAGTAGTCTGCGCTGTACGGTTCAGATAGTCTGTGCCATTCTTGCGGTAAAAGGCGACTGTGCTTACCGTAAGAGGTGACTAACGGGATCGGGTGGTCAGGGTCGCTGACTTGGTTGATGCATGTCATCGTATCCCAATTGTGTGGATTGATGCTCATGATGTCAATCACTGGATTGTCTGGTCCAGACTCCATTATTTACAGCAGGCTAGAATATTGTTGAGTACGGCGTTACACATTGAGCACACCAAACAGCCAAACCAGGTGATACTGACCAAAAGCAGGCTAAGCTTCAGATAGAGTTACTTGTCTAAACGTTTACCATTCTTATCATTCATTTACTAATGCCACCTGTTTTAACGGACCGCCGTCATAGACCGCCGTCATAGACCTTGAATATTGCTGAGTCCGGCGTTAAACAAACAAAGAAACTGAAATAGGTAGTCTGTGCTGTACGGTTCAGATAGTCTGTGTTGAGCGGTTCAGATACTAGTAGTCTGTGTTGTACGGTTCAGATAATCTGTGTTGTGCGGTTCAGATACTAGTAGTCTGTGTGCTGTACGGTTCAGATAGTCTGTGTTGTGCGGTTCAGATACTAGTAGTCTGTGTTGTACGGTTCAGATAGTCTGTGTTGTACGGTTCAGATACTACTTGTCTGTGTGCTGTACGGTTCAGATAGTCTGTGCTGTGCGGTTCAGATACTAGTGGTCTGTGTTGTACGGTTCAGATAGTCTGTGTTGTACGGTTCAGATACTACTTGTCTGTGTGATGTACGGTTCAGATAGTCTGTGCTGTGCGGTTCAGATACTAGTAGTCTGTGTTGTACGGTTCAGATACTACTTGTCTGTGTGTTGTACGGTTCAGATAGTCTGTGCCGTGCGGTTCAGATACTAGTAGTCTGTGTTGTACGGTTCAGATACTACTTGTCTGTGTGCTGTACGGTTCAGATAGTCTGTGTTGTGCGGTTCAGATACTAGTACTCTGTGTTGTACGGTTCAGATAGTCTGTGTTGTGCGGTTCAGATACTAGTACTCTGTGTTGTACGGTTCAGATAGTCTGTTTTGTACGGCATGAATAGTTTCACTGCTTGTTTTAAGATATTCTCCTGCAGGCATCTATATTTTCAGACGCGATCGTACTATTGTGTGTGTCGTATGGCATTGTAATATTCACTCCATGTGTATTACAGTATTTACTTCTCAGTATACGTGAAGCCTATGGTGTCCACTGCCGTGGTATTGCTGGAATATTCCTAAAAGCGGCGTAAAACTAAACTCACTCACTCCTTTACTACATCTCCGTATAGAGCTGTACGTGTTGATGCTGCACTGTATGCTATCTATGTATGCTATCCAGCTATGTATTGTACTCATTGTTCTCATAGTGTGACATATGTTCCTAATGCTATTGCACTATGTATAATATACGTTTCATGGCGCGTGAGACCGCAGTTCCGGGGAGAAACTGGCACATCAGTACGAGCCAAGCAAACAGGGCCCCAAATATGCCTGTTATCACGTCCCTCTTCTTCCGTTCTGAAGACTCCTGGAGAGCCTTGTTAGTGCATTTCCTCTTAGTGTAACGAGCTAATCTTTCACGCTGCAATATGCCGGCGAAGTCGAGAGAGGGAGATATTGTGTACATCAACTCTTCTGGCAGTCTGCGTTAGTTTACCGTCCGTGCTCTATCGTTAACAGCTGCATAAACATTTTAATATCGACCGTAGATAACTGCATAGGCCCCGGATACATATTCACACGTGTATACAGGTTGTGTATTTATGATATTCATAATGTATTGTAGTACAGTAATATAAAATATTATTATAAGACTATATCTCGTCTGTGCTGCAGCTGAATCACCTGTTTTGTTTACGTTCTTTGGGTCATAATGATCTCTGGTTCGTCAGCAACACCCTCGCGCCAGCTAGCTGCTTTCACCAAATAGGCGAATGTCTGCGATCAAGTGCGGTCATGTGATAAAAGCGAATATAACAAAATCCGCTGGGGTGATCCTATAAGGTGAGGTACATGTCCCATAGCACTGCAGCAATCATTATGTATCTACGTGTCAAGGCCGTTCAACAAGGTCACTACATCCACCATATGTGTCTACGTTTCCATGGTCGTTGAACAATGTCACTGCATCCATCTTTATGTGTCTATGTGTCAAGGCCGTTCAACAAGGTCACTACCTCCATCTTTATGTGTGTGCGTGTCAAGGCCGTTCAACAATGTCACTACATCCATCTTTATGTGTCTATGTGTCAAGGCCGTTCAACAATGTTACTACCTCCATCATTATGTGTCTACGAGTCAAGGCCATTCAACAATGTCACTACATCCATCATCATGTGTCTATGTGTCAGGACCGTTCAACAATGTTACTACATCCATCATTATGTGTCTACGAGTCAAGGCCATTCAACAATGTCACTACATCCATCATCATGTGTCTATGTGTCAGGACCGTTCAACAATGTTACTACATCCATCATTATCTCTCTACGAGTAAAGGCCATTCAACAATGTCACTACATCCATCATCATGTGTCTATGTGTCAGGACCGTTCAATAATGTTACTACATCCATCATTATGTGTCTATGTGTCAGGACCGTTCAACAATGTTACTACATCCATCATTATGTGTCTACGAGTCAAGGCCATTCAACAATGTCACTACATCCATCATCATGTGTCTATGTGTCAGGACCGTTCAACAATGTTACTACATCCATCATTATGTGTCTATGTGTCAGGACCGTTCAACAATGTTACTACATCCATCATTATGTGTCTATGTGTCAGGGCCGATGAACAATGTTACTACATCCATCATTATGTGTCTACATGTCAGGACCGTTCAACAATGTTACTACATCCATCATTATGTGTCTACGAGTCAAGGCCATTCAGCAATGTCACTGCATCCGTCATTATGTGTCTATGTGTCAGGGCCGATGAACAATGTTACTACATCCATCATTATGTGTCTACATGTCAGGACCGTTCAACAATGTTACTACCTCCATCATTATGTGTCTACGAGTCAAGGCCATTCAACAATGTCACTGCATCCATCATTATGTGTCTATGTGTCAGGACCGTTCAACAATGTTACTACATCCATCATTATGTGTCTATGTGTCAGGACCGTTCAACAATGTTACTACATCCATCATTATGTGTCTACGAGTCAAGGCCATTCAACAATGTTACTACATCCATCATTATGTGTCTATGTGTCAGGACCGTTCAACAATGTTACTACATCCATCATCATGTGTCTACGTGTCAAGGCCGTTCAACAAGGTCACTACCTCCACCTTTATGTGTCTACGTGTCAAGGCCGTTCAACAAGGTCCCTACCTCCACCTTTATGAGTCTATGTGTCAAGGTCGATCAACAATGTCACTACATCCATCTTTATGTGTCTGTGTGTCAAAGCCGTTCAACAATGTCACTACATCCATCATCATGTGTCTACGTGTCAAGGCCATTCAACAAGGTCACTGCATCCATCTTTATGTGTCTATGTGTCAAGGCCGTTCAACAATGTCACTACATCCATCTTTATGTGTCTGTGTGTCAAAGCCGTTCAACAATGTCACTACATCCATCATCATGTGTCTACGTGTCAAGGCCATTCAACAAGGTCACTGCATCCATCTTTATGTGTCTATGTGTCAAGGCCGTTCAACAATGTCACTACATCCATCTTTATGTGTCTGTGTGTCAAAGCCGTTCAACAATCTCATTACATCCATCTTTATGTGTCTACGTGTAAAAAATGTCAACTGTCCCTTGTTAACCGCAGACATACCTCAAATAGACATGCTTTAAGTCACATAGGTGCGGTGTAGAAGTCTTGTGGTTACGGCATTAGCTTATCACGTGGATCTGAAGGACCGGATTAACAATTCCCTACAAGCGTATAATTTGTTAAGCCCAATCTTCGTTTACCCTGTCGTGATACAGCATCGTAAAAACATGTTCGTGTTAACATGTAGCAAGAGATGCAGATTAATAGCACTAGACAGTAATTAAAAACAAAAATGCGATACTACCACAATAGCACACACAGCGCTGAAGCATTGACTTGGAATGACGAATACTGTTACCTTCCAAAGACAGATTCCCTGACTTTATTAAAAAACGATGCCAAGGCTTTGTACGTCCACTCGACACATGTTCTCTGGACTGACGGAAATGGTTCCAAAAAAACGTTGAATCAGGAAACTCTAATCCTAGTGTGACTAAAACATGTTTTTTAAAACAAAGTGAATGTTTGACAGGCACAAAAAGCACGCACTCGAGCTGTCACCAGCTTTTCCTATAGCAACTATAGGAATTATCCTTTGTCTAGCGCGGCATCTTTAACTACTGAAATTTAAACTTGCCAAACCGGGTCTCGGCGAAAGGAAATCAATGGTCTTATTGGTGCATCCGTTCTCTCCCACCAACACCCCCCCCCACCACCACGCACAAAGAGTCGGGAGAGGCACTAAATACACGCTTTCTCTTCAGAATTCCATATTACATTAAAGCTTGCTGAGCAATGATTGCTGTTTTAAAAGCGATATGATGGCCAAGGTAATCGTGGCAGCGAAGAACGTTTCATGGATCATGAAAAACGAGTTTCACGTTTGCTAAATGTCCGCACAGGGTAAGTGATTAACAACATCACTTTACTTTCACAAAGTTGGTTTCTGGGATGCAAGCATTGTATGAGACACAGGAAACGCTTTCCTGAACAAGTCCACACGCCTCGTGAGGTTTACAGATGTCAGGAGCCATGGCTGGCCCAGTCGTCTAAGGCGCCGCGATTCGCTGAGCAGAGTTGCGTCCCTTGGTCACCAGAAACCTATGATTGTGGGTTCGAATTCCGATTCGCCCCGATTATGTTTCTAGGTTTGTCAGCACCATACCCGTGCCCATGGGTTTCGCCGAAGTGGTCAACGTCAGAGACCTGCATCACTTCGGGCTTTCCTCCCACATCAAGCTGACACGCCGCGATATAATTCAAATAACTCACTCACTCACTCGCTCAGGGGCCATCTTAAAATACTGGTTCAACTTTCAATATGGATGCTTAGTGCGTGTTGCATGCATACTAAATATAAGCACCATTTGTCCGTACTAACGTACCTCCGATGATAAAAAACCCAACAAATATGTACGAATTCATAATATTTTACATTGCGTCACACGATACACCTCGACACTCGCTCATACAGACAATACACATATTGCACATATTGAATTAACATAAGGACACGAGTATGTATACTCAACGATTGGCGTTGCATATCGCATAAATGCAAATGTAAGTTGTCCAGATTGCATCAAAGATATTTATTGCTCTTATACCAGGGACTTTGGCTTGGCACTATATTACAATAAGTGCTACAGGGACTAAGGCAAGTCTACAGGATCCTTTGAACTATATGCAACACGGTACCAAACTTTCCAGTTCAACTGTATGTACATAACATCGACTAGTAAAACTTACTTACTATCGTTAGTAAAAAACATGGTTTTAAAAATGGCAGCAAGATTTGGACGACTTGTTGAAAAAAATTCATTTGAGGTCATTGTGATCCTTCGAGGCACCGAGTTCTTTTGGAAGATGATCGACATAATAAAGTTGTAAAATATCGAAAATTTCATATCGAAAACGTGATTGTGAAGGACTAAATTGCGATTTTCACTTGGGTGGAGATTTGTTCATATTTACTGATCAGCGATCTTAATCTTAAGCTAACGCTCAGTAAAATAAGCATTTGTTGTTTCATTAACTGTTACAATGATGTCATGGAAACATAATGGTAATCATCACAACATGGCTGAATGGTTGAATGGTTGACATACGAATTATGAATACTTGTTCCCAAACCTTCAATAGGAAGAACAGAATTATCGATATGGCGGACTTCGCTCTGTTGTAAAATCTACACCCAGACAATAGAAGTCACAGTATCACAATACACTATGATGATGGCAATGAACACCGCTCCACCTAGCAACAAAAGCAGCGGGATGAACACATTTCTCAGGATATAAAACGTTGCTGACGTCACATTGCACAGTATGGTTCGTGGTGAGAAGGTTCCTCGATCTAGTCATAATGCTAGTAGCCATTCGGAAATCCTTCTCTCTCGAAGTCTTTTATCCACTTTGGTTTCAATACCATGGTCCTGGAGAAGATGGCTGAGTTCCTCCATGTGGTCCGTATCGGAACTGCACTCCCCTTCGTCCTCGCTACTCGGACCTGTCCGAGTTGGGACCAGCCACTCGTCACTCACATATTTAAAGATCTCCTTCACCGAGCACCGACGCTCGGGCTTAATGTCCAATATTTTGCGGAAGAATCTCAGAAGACGGGGAGTAAATCGCCTCCATTGGGATGGAATTTTTGTAGTTTTTCGCCTCTGCCATAAGACGAACTCGTTGAAGTACATATCTCCAATATCAGCATTTTCCCATGGAAAGTTACCAGTCAACATGCAAAATAACAGAACACCGAAGGCCCAAACATCTCCACTGCTGCTTACCTTGATGCTTTCGTTTCGAACGGCTTCGCATATTTCAGGTGGCGTGTATGGGATGCTACCGTTTGTCTTACGTATGACCGTACCATCTTTCCTCGTCATCCCAAAGTCCATTAGTTTCACCTTACTGAAGTCTTGGTTAAAGAGGAGAACATTCTCGGGTTTTATGTCTCGATGGACGAGCTGTTTGCTGTGCATGAAGTCCAAGGCAGAAGCAACTTGTTTTATGATACATTTCGAGGCACCTTCGTCCATCCCAATTTGCGGAGGTATGGCATCAAACAGGTCGCCAAGAGGGGCGTATTCCTGCGCGAAAACGTATGACGTTCTTGTTTCAAATGCAACATTGTACGTGTCGACGATGTTGCTGTGGGGGGAGAGGAAGTAGCTGAAGTGGAATTCTCTCTGAAAATCACGCAACTTTGTGCTACACTTTGGAAGAATTTTCAGGGATACTTTGGTGTCAGTTTCACGACACTTAGCCAGGACAACCTTTCCGTACGTGCCACGACCCAACTCTCGGAGAATCTCGTAATGTTCCTTGAGACTGAGTTGTTGGAGGTTGTCGGATGTACTGCTACGAGGGGACTTCTCCATCTTGTCTATGGTGTCCATACTACTGTAGTGGGGGATGGTGAACCGGTCACATGGGAACCACCTTCACCTCAGTGTCTTTATTACATGACGTCGCGATGCTGAAACACAGAGAGAGTTTCGTTATCATCACTATACAGTGATACTACGTTTATAACAAACACGCTTATAACAAACTTACGGATGTAACGAACATATTTGGTCCCGGCCATTTGCTGTATATATGCTTATAACGAAATACGGTTATATCGAACTGATATCAAGTGTCCCTTTGAGTTCGTTACAAACGTAGTTTAATGTATCTGATTTGTGTGTATAATCACTAAGAAAGTTTGCACTGTGTATTCCAGAAGGGTAATGTCCATCCTCCTAGTTTCTAATAATCGCGTGGCTGTATTTCATGGTTGATATTTTTATGGTTAATATCAAGAACAGTCTTTGAATTTCCACCATAACCGGCTTGCAACCTCTGGGCATCATTGATGACGGTTACACCTCACAGATAATGTTTGCATGAATTAGTCCATTGGTGATAAGCCGGCACTTTCTCCTCATCCCTTCACACAATTGGGGGCGCGGGTGGCCCAGTCGTCTAAAGCGCCGCGATTCGCTGAACAGAGTTGCGTCCCTTGGGCACGCCAGAAACCTATGATTGTGGGTTCGAATCCCGGTTCGCCCCGATGATGTTTCTGGGTTTGTCAGCACCATACCCGTGCTCGTGGGTTTCACCGAAGTGGTAAACGTCTGAGACCTGCTTCACTTCGGGCTTTCCTCCCATATTAAACTGACACGCCATGATATAACTGGAATATTGTTAAAAGCGGCGTTAGACCCATCCCACCCACCTTCACACAATTCCACTTATCAATCTTGTCTTATGGTTCCGACTATATTTCCATCAACTCTCAACCCGACTTTTGTTTTGAAAGTCTTGCATCATCACAAACAAGACACTGTACCTATAACGATTTTATAATTAATTATTACCAATACACAAACGGTGATAAAAATATATATTAAGCATGGTACATACGTGGTGAATGGCAAGCACAAACCAGTCCTAGTCAATGTACAAAATACACCAACAAACATGGAACTGCTTCCATCGACCACCTCCGTAAATAACAAACGAATTTGGAATGACGACTATAAAGGCAGCAGCAAATGTGTTATTTATACTGACGTCCTATGATTCGTTAACTCCACAGGGAGAACCCCTCCCACACTTCAGTGTTACTATCCATTACAAGCCCCATGCGTAGGTGTATGACGGATCCCTTATGTATAAGCCGCGACCTTCGTAACAAATGGCGTTTTGGTCATTCCACTCGATGTCAACGTGGGATGTCTTTATCGAAAGTATCGAATAAAGAAATGTATTTTCAATATTTCATAAGAATAACTATTTCGAACATTGTATTTTGATGCAAAATGTTTTATTCATGTGTCTATTTCTGAATTGTGATTGATATGAAAAAAAACATCTGGATATATTTTTCTCAAACAAAAACAAGATGGCCAATAACGTCCTTCAGCATTGTATCTAAAGGTCGTGTACTTTGTTTGCAGAATGGCATTAATAAACCATGGTAATTGCCGTCTAGGAAAACTCTCATATTTGAGAAATGACGTATCATGTGACAACATTGACGTCATAGATAGTAGAAGTTCTGAATGTTTAAATGTAAACTTGCATCCAACGCTCAATAGCGTGACACAGTTCGGCTCATACATGGCGTCTCATTTGCGTTTATTTGAATGGATCTCGAACCGGCTGCCGCAGTAAGGTAACATGTATCGACACAATATTTTACACTGTAAAATCCACTGACCATACTACCCTGACTATACCTCATAAGAATTTGTTCACGACGGATGACTAATCGCGTTTCCTTCATCATATGTTTAGTTTCAGAGGTTCACTGATATATGGATTTCGCATAATATCTTTATTTTTGTTGTTATTGTTGTTGTTGTTGTTGTTGTTGTTAAACGCCACACTCAGCAATTTTCCAGCCATATGACGGCGGTCTGTAAATAGTCGAGTCTGGACCAGACAATCCAGTGATGGACATCATGAGCATCGATCCAAACAATTGGGATACGATGACATGTATCAACCAAGTCAGCGAGTCTGATCATCCGATCCCGTTAGTCGCTCTTACGACAAGGATAGTCGCCTTTTACGGCATGTATGGGTTGTTGAAGACCTATTCTACCCCGGATCTTCACGTGTTCTTAATACCTTTAGCTTCCCTTTGAGTGAGTTGTTATCTTTTTCGAATGTTGTACTTATGATCGGGGAGTGATTACGACACTGGTGCAGGTATTATTCAGATTAGACACAATACTTTGCATTCTTAGCAAGATTAGTAGTATGATTATTGATTAAAAGGTCAGTCGGTTCAGTATTCCTATGTATTGCATACTATTCACCCGAAGTTGTGAGTCTGTTGATGATACCTCACAGCCTCTACTTGACTAGAATCAGAAACGGAGACCCGGGTAGACAGCACCTTCCACTAGACACCGTTGCACCATACACATGAACCTCGGTTCTGACAGTAAAGCACAGAGTATTGGTATTTTCAACGGGCACGGTAGTTAAACTCGAAATCAAGACATTCGCGATTGTCAATCGACTTAATTATATATATTCTTCCTGACTATTATACAGTTTTTATGTAGGAACAAATAAACCTGTTTCTTTTATCAGTTCCGTGACCTAGGGAGACCAGATTTCACGATATGGAGAATGTTGTTTCATACGCTGAGGACAACCTATTCATTCCTGCAATTTCGGGAACAGATTACCTTAAAAACAACAAACATAACCACCCAAACAAATAACATTACTGGAATGTGACCCTTATTTTTTTTATCTATTCATAATTAATGACAAGTCTTTGAAAGGCATTTAGAAGTGATACACATAAGGAAGAGAATTTATGGATGTCAACTTCTTTATTATGAGGAACACACTGTTTCGGAGTTTATACTTACTCACCTGATGAGGGAGTAAGCATATACTCCGAAACGTTTAGTTCCTCATAATAAAGAAACTGACATCCATAAATTCTCTTCCTTATTATTAATGACGTTTAGTAGTTGAAAATATAATAAAATAAGCACTCGGCATGACACTTAGGAGGGGTGTTTGTTATACACCACAGCAAAATGTCACTCAAAGAGGCAGCTTATTCAAAAAAATCCGGATTGAGTTATACTGGGCTTGCAACGTTTGTCACTGTGTCAGAAGTATGACAGGTCACTGTCAACATTTACTGTATCTGTCTAAAGCATATTATGGCCATAGATATATTTGTTTATATCAAAGCTTAAATCGACGTACTTACTCATTCACAGAAGATAACATAAGAGGGTGACGCAAGTCTTACAGTACGTACCCAGTTAATGTACGATCCGAATACAACTGACTGGGGTTGACTGCTACATGTATTGATCTGTGTGGCTAGGTTTGTTCCGGACGCGTCGCCTATAGTGAGAACCAGCTACACATGTTACAGTGCACGACGACACAGCTTGACTATATATGCACTCTTCCCACTCCAGTGAAACCACCATCACACGCCACATTTAATAAAAAATATATATAATTTAAACAGTATAACAATGGTCGTCCTAGATGTAACAGAACTGACGGGTACCCCTTTCTTAAACCATTCCATTCGATTTGATATTTTTACATAAAACTGATCTATTAATACAGACAAATAGCAATCTGCTATCCCTGTGATGACCCGGGTTAGAATATAGGTCTTCAGCATCCCATGATTGTCGCAAGAGATGACTTACGGGATCGGGTGGTTAGGCTCGCTGACTTGGTTGATGCACCGTTCATACAACGACGCTACATTTTATACATATACAGTTATGACTATTGTCCTTGTCAAATGCACGATATTTAATTAATTTACACACACGTTAAAGACGATCGCGTTAAATATAATGTATATTTAATTTATTTATAACCTTTCTGAAACAAGACATTAAAGACTGTTAAATTCAATATCTCCATCTTGCGTTGCATTTGCAACAGTTCTTCGGTAAACGTAAGATCAATAACAATGACAACACTTATCATTGAGAGCATACCATGGATTTTACCGTATGTTTCTAAACGAACGGATATAATTCAACTTATTCGATAGTATTCATGCGTATTATGCTAATAATGTCCTCAAACGAAGCTGATTGTGTGGCATGAACATAAGTCTTTATCGTGCATAATCCATACACCGTAATGATTCAATATGGCAGCATATATATAGATTCATTATAACACGCCATGCCTCGTGTTACTTCAGTTCAAGCTGTGCTTCTGACGGGGCATATGTCAGTGGCGTATGTCTGAAAGTGTCATCATATGGTTTCATGGGTGGAGATCGCCTCCCTGGTCTAGTGGTCGAGCGTCATCCCGGCTGTTTAATGCCAAAAGACGTCAAAAGATGGAACTTGTTGTTAGCCTGCCTGGCTCTGGCATTAAGGACTGATCTGTTCGGAGTCAGTATACTGTGTCGGGTATTCATGTTAAACTGCGGCATGGTATCTCAGTGGCTAGCAGTATAAAATCGGTATCAGTCCGGACTATACACACAGACACACACACACAGTGAGACATACACACACAGTCAGACACACACAAACAGTCAGTCAGACAGACACACACACAGTCAGACATACACACACAGTCAGACAGACACACACACACACACACAGTCAGACACACACAGAGTCAGACACATACACACAGTCAGACATACACACACAGTCAGACACACACACACGGTCAGTCAGACACACACACACACAGTCAGACACACACACAGTCAGACAGACACACACAGTCAGACATACACACACAGTCAGACAGACACACACAGTCAGTCAGACAGACACACACACACACAGTCAGACACACACACACAGTCAGACAGACACACACAGTCAGTCAGACAGACACACACACAGTCAGACACACACACAGTCAGACAGACACACACAGTCAGACACACACAGTCAGACACACACACAGTCAGACAGACACACACAGTCAGACAGACACACACAGTCGGTCAGACAGACACACACACAGTCAGACACACACACAGACAGGCAGATATACACACAGTCAGACACACACACAGTCAGACAGACACACACAGTCAGACACACACAGTCAGACACACACACACAGTCAGTCAGACAGACACACACACAGTCAGACATACACACACAGTCAGACAGACACACACACAGTCAGACACACACACAGACAGGCAGACATACACACACAGTCACACACACACACACAGTCAGACATACACACACAGTCAGACAGACACACACACAGTCAGAAATACACACACAGTCAGACACACACATGCTTTTGTAGGGTAACCTCGTGGTTGTTAAAGCGCAAGCTCATTTCACCAAAGGGTCTGGTTCGAGTCTTGACATATATACTTTGTATGAATGGGTACACTGTTCAACTTCCTATATGGATACAATGTTTGAAATCCATTTCCGGTGTCCCCTGAAGTGATTATAACTACAATAGTGCTAAAAGAGGACTTAAACTATCAGACTCACGTAACCAATATTTGACGTAAAAATCTCAAAGTTGGACCCGGATATTTAAAACATGTGATTGTCATCGTACGTCTTTACTCGTTATAATGCAAATGATTACCTGATCCTTAATAGATCAGCGTTAATAACATGCACTCACTCACTCTGTCATGGTCACATGGCGTTCCTAGACAATACATCATTATAAGGTAATACAAATGTACACATTATATGAAAACATATTTTTAGACAATGCAAATACAGCATTAATTAGGTCAATGCCTTACCGTTCTCTTACAGAGACAGATTAAACATTCATGACGTCACTCTGTAAGGTATGACGTCATGACAAAAAAGACGACGTCATATGCTTATGTGAACTTTTTACGAAAACGATGTTGTCGATTTAAATAGTATTCAAACGCAACATGGAAATGTGTTGAATCCGATACAATGTCGCCAAGCTGAAAGTCGCAATTTTCAGAACTGAGACATGATTTGGGCATTCATGAGAAATGAAACGCCAAGAAGATGTCCGTTCGTCAAATCCCTTCAAGCAACGTTTTTTCACGATTATTTTGCCGTAAAAACACCACAAAAAACACCAATAGCACCTTTTCACATTTGACACAGGTCATCGTCTTCCTTGACTTACACAAGTCAAGGTTAATACCTTACATGTATACTTCGTGCAAAATGCAATGCACAGCAGCTAACGAAATGTATCACGCGAATATAGTCCTCGACTAAGCTGACCCTAACAACCTTGTCACTCTAAATAAATTACTTACAAGCTAGCGTGCGACCTTGGTTTAGTTGACATGCATCACTGATGAAAGGTTCCCCAAGTTTCCCCACTAACGTAAGCTGCTTATGAAGAAGGTACGCAGAGCTCTTCGTCACAGCTGCAGATGTAGTTCGTCAGAGATGATGGAGTAAACAAGGAACTACCACCGAAACGCGGTGCAGACGAGCTCAGGACCAAAGGAACTACAGTCCTCCCTAGTGATAAGGCTACCTTTCGTTAAGCATGGTATTACAACAAGGATGACATTATAACCAGGGAGGGGAAACCAGATCTTACTGACATGACATATAGAAGAGTAATGACAACCAACACACATCCATTCAATCCATGCTATTTTTAAAAAAAAGCTGAATCTTTTTTTAAACAGGACTGCATCATATACATTATCAACACTTGGGTCTAATTTGGACAATGATATATAAAAAGAGTCTTTGACATAAGCCTTGAGACATCTGCTGTGTCAGTGTGTTAGTCAAGTAATGGCGCTACTCCAAAGCCCTCTCTGCTGGACGGGCTTGTGCCTCTAGACTCCCTATCACCCCCGTGATGTAGGGTTTTCACGTAGACGTAATGGTGGGTGCAGAGTTATTACATCATATTTTTTGGAGCAGTTTATTGCAAATACAGTCTGTCAGGCGATTAAGATTGAGTTTACGGTAATGGGACGTGAATGATAGGATGATAACAGCATCAAGGGCTGTAAATGTCCTGCTGTAGGTGAAAACAACTGAGATCAATGCAATTATATAAAGAGGGAATAATCTCCAAAAGATTAACTACTTTTCCTATTTTTTGTCAATTTAAGAAATGGCATTGTAACCAGGGAATTGAAACGTTAGGACTGGATAAAACATTGGTATTGGCAGAGAATGTTGCACGTGGGAAATCCGTTCTGAGAATAACATGCCATTAGAACCAGGGAGGACTGTATTTTCAGACGTTTTAAGGTTATCTGAGATGAGACTGTCCCAGTTATCAAATTAATGAGTGTTAACGAGAGCATGGTTTACTGGGGAAGGACACGTGGAATTCAACTTTAAACATAGGCATTCACGAAGATCGCCCTTCTACATATCGATGGAGACAGACAATATTGAGCTTTGCGAAACAGACAGTATCTGGAGACGATCTTTACAGGAATGAAGCACACTGCCATGAAGCAGTGAGACATATTTCTAAATACAGTGCAATAACACTTGACATAACAATTGTTATATTTGGGATAACACTTTCTTAATTACGTACAGATTCCAGTACGTTTTGGGGTTGAGTTCAATCCGGAATTCGACCCGACGATGACATAGTGAGGCACCTAATCGCCAGCACATAAAGTCAGCGATCTAACCCACTCAGCCACCGAGGCTTCCAAAACTGAAAGTCCGATAACGGGTAGTCTAGCTCACGTACATAGTGTACCCCTCTGACAAGTGTGAAATGGCACTGTGCGTTCAACACTTGACATGGTTAAATTGAGGCACTATATGACAATATATAACAATACTACTTTATGGTACTAGTGTTCCAAGCTCACATATATTATATCTGTCATATACCCACTACAATGTGACTTCGTAATGTAGATTTTGATGAAGGGTGGGTAAAATAAATACAGTTATACACATGCCATGTTGTTTTATCCAACACGCTTTACTTGATTCAAATAATGCATCTGCTAAAACTATAGTTTCTCGCAGAGGCCACTATGCTTAGTCATCACTGTAGTCTATTGTTGTAAACATCTCCACAAACCACAGTAATCCTGAACTGCATTAGGTGTAGTTCTGATAGATAATGTACAATCTTTAAGCGAAGTTCTTAAGACCACGAACAAACAAAAGGTATACTCCTTAAAGACCATGAACAAACATCAGATGTAGTTCTTAAGACCATGAACAAACATCAGATGTACTTCTTTCAGACCGTGAACAAAGTACTGTACAGAAAGCATGTGCGAACTACAAGAACAACATCATATGAATGCTATTGGGAACCCTGACTCGTAAAACGTCTTCAAACATTCCATGTCGATACTCAGTAAGGATAACTATTACTATATTAGGAAAACGTTCCGAGCCGATTGTTAACTAGTGTTTACCTTATACATGGAGAACGATGCTCACGGCTCTGCAACATGGGTATCCAACGAAGAACGAGTAACATGTTTCTCGCTAAGGTAATAGCTTACAACTAAAGACTATAGCACGCAGCATATCTATGTTATTACACTACGCGAGAGAGGCTCGACGGCCTTACACAGGTATTGGTTCTGTAGGTAGACAAGCCAACGCCAGTCACGTCGCTGATCCCCTATTGGCACTATGCCAGACCAACCAATGGTTCGGCAGCTCTCTTCCCTAAGCTGTTGAGATCGCTCGCGAGTTAGGCGCATGCGGTTCTATTATTAGAAGGTGTTTACGTCAGGTTATGCGGGAGAAATAAATCTTTATTTTCTTTGAGTCTCTCTTCTTGTTTGGCGTGACGTGTGGAGTGGATTTGGAATCGATGCCAAATAAACTGTTCAGGGCACTCGTTTATAGTAGTAGCACACTAATTGTAAAAAGGGCCAGACCATCCATTTACCTTATGTATATATTCCACAACACAATAAAATGGTATAAGGAGCGATTAATATTTGATGCCCAAAAAGATTACTATATTCAAGCTTGTCTTTGGCGGCCTAGCGTGCGGAACAAGTAGGTGTAGTGGTATCTGGGTGAGCTAGTGGAGTCTGGGACGCTTGGCACTAGCGGCGTGTTTGACATCTACTGACATTCCTGCTCTGATTACCCATACCTGCCGGATTGCGGTCGTTATTGCCCCTGTTCTATAGAAACCCGGTGACATGGTTCGCTGACCAACATGATTCATACTGCCAGAGTTTCTTAATTTGTTGATCTAAACAAAAAACATGGTTGACTTTATTTGAATATGTCAACTATATTTGATAAATGTTCAACTTTAATTTCTCAATAATATTTTTTTTTGTCGTCATATGAAATAATGTTATCAACATAAAATAATATAAATTATCAAAAAATGGAATCTTATTAATTTCGATCTTTTTGTGTAAAGCTAGATTAAGCATACTATTCCCCCTTTTATTCCAACTAGTGTACAACTAGTGAGTGAGTGAGTGAGGTTTTACGCCGCTTCTTGCAATATTCCAGCAATATCACGACGGGGGACACCAGAAATGGGCTTCACACATTATACCCATGTCGGGAATCGAACCCGGGTCTTCGGCGTGACGGGCTAACGCTTTAACTACTAGGCTACCCGTACAACTAGGACGATGGGTAGAATTGAAACACTTATAACCACACTCGTAATGTTTAATTGGCATTCTAGAAGTTTGATTTGTAAAGAAGAAAACACATTTAGGAAAACAAGATCTTTAATTACTGTTATTATAGAAGTTGTTATCCAAAAGTGTGTCTACTTTGTCATCCGTCACCTTATAAGTAATGCCCATCAAACAATACAACTTTATGGATAACAACTTCTGGTTTATTGCCTGTAGCGATGTTTCGGTGTATATTCTTACCCTAGCTTGATAACGGTGTGAGAAGTTACACCGAAACGTCGATAAATGCCAAAAAACGGAAGTTGTTGTCGTCCATAACGTTGTATGTTCTCTTAAACACACTCTTGCATATCTGACTAACGATGAATCATTATGATGACGAATCTGGAAGTCGAACTTACGATTACAAGATTCTAGCACGCCTAAAGGTGCGGAGCATCCGATGTTTGTAACATCAGTGTCCCCACAGCTTTGGGGAAAAAATATAAAATTATTAATTTAATTTAATTGTCGAAAATACGATGTACACAATCCTAAAATTTTAACAATAAATTTTAAAAAAGCAAATAAAAGCGACAAAATAATCATAATCATAAGAAATCCATTGTACGATTCCGACTATGAGGTGAGGTGAGGTGAGGCGAGGTAACGTCGCGTACAAGATTATTGCACTTATAAAGCGACGTGCATGTACGTGTGTGTGTGTGTGGCTCTTTGTACTAGTCCGGACTGATGCCGATTTATAGTGCTAGCTCACATGAATATCCCACTCAGACACAGTATACTGACTCCGAGCCGACCAGTCCTTGTTTTAGCCCTTAATGCCGAGCGCCAGACAGGGTAACAACAAGTACCATCTTTTAACGTCTTTTGGTATGACGGGCTGACGCTCTACCACTAGACCACGGAGGCGGTCTCCGACTATGAGATAACACGTGTTAATCACTTAAAAGTAGTGACGATACCAAGTGTTCGACAAAGGTTCGAAAAGTTGAGTGGTGAACTATGAAATGGGATGGTGGACTCGGGCGTGACTCAGTTTTGATTCCTACAATGTCTACAATATGTGGATATAAGGAATCCACATCCGTCATCTAAGAGGTAAACGTCTCCGAGGTGCCTCTCATTGGTCTTGCTCCTACATTAAGATTACACACGACCTAACTGAAATACTCTTCCAAGGGGTACTGGTGCGGTCGGGTAGCGTAGTGGTTAAAGCGTTAGCTCGTCACGCCGAAGACCCGGGTTCGATTCCAGACATGGGTACAATGTGTGAAGCCCATTTCTGATGTCCCCCGCCGTGATATTGCTGGAATATTGCTAAAAGCGACGTAAAACCACACTCACTCACTCACTCACTCCAAGGGGTATTTCATATCAAATGTGTATAGTGTATTGTGATGTACAAGCTATAGAAATCCACTAAGCAATTGTATGATAATATATCACATCGACAGATACTATACAGTATACAGTAAACTACGTTTATAACGAACACGCTTATAACGAACTGACGGATATAACGAACTTTCTTTTTTGTGCCGACTATTTGCTGTAGTTATGCTGTATATATGCTCATAACGAACTACGGCTATAACGAACTAAAATTAATGGTCCATTTGAGTTCGTTATAACCGTAGTGTACTGTATTCTTATACATGGACTCGTGATGACACACGGCCTTAAAGTGAGTGAGTGAGTGAGGTTTTACGCCGCTTTAAGCAATATTCCAGCAATATCACGGCGGGGAACTCCAGAAATGGGCTTCACACATTATACCGATGTCGGGAATCAAACCCTGGTCTTCGGCGTGACGAGCGAAGGCTTTAACCTCTCTACTACCCGACCGCCCCCTTAAACTATGAACAGGATCTGATATAATGATTACATGGGCAGATAAAACGTGGAGGATAAAAATAAGCGAAAAACATATTTGTCGCTTACTGACGTATGTTAGTGGGCATTTATCACGGGAACCAGACATGTTCCCTCCATCATTTTGCTATCGATTTCCATGTTTTTCTCATAATATTCAAGCTTTCCATATCTGTCGCTGTAATGAGCTCAGAGATCTCGTCATCACAGATCCACGTTAAATGAAGCTAACTGTCATTAATGTCAAACAAACCTACACTAAACCACTACTAGCTGTAGAACATCGATTTCGTTGTGTAATACGTTAATATGCCCCATATTCGTTTTCAGGAAGACCGGCTCTTGATAATGGCATGATGAATTAATTCGGATGCAATCGTAAACTGGTTATCAATGATAAAAAAAAAATATATGAACAATTTTGTAGACATGTTGTTTCAGCTGGTCGGCACCCCTTTGTCATATATAGATGATCTGGTTATAATAGTTCGAGCGTAGGCATACACCTTAGCTGGGGAGGTGTAGTATAAGTGTAGGTATACAACTTGGCTGGGTAGATGTAGTATAAGTGTAGGTATACACCTTGGCTGGGTAGATGAAGTATAAGTGCAGGCATACACCTTGCTGGGTAGATGTAGTATAAGTGTAGGCATGACTCTTGGCTGGGTAGATGTAGTATAAGTGTAGGCATACACCTTGGCTGGGTAGATGTAGTATAAGTGTAGGCATGACTCTTGGCTGGGTAGATGAAGTATAAGTGTAGGTATACACCTTGGCTGGGTAGATGAAGTATAAGTGTAGGCATACACCTTGGCTGGGTAGATGTAGTATAAGTGTAGGCATACACCTTGGCTGGGTAGATGTAGTATAAGTGTGGGTATACACCTTGGCTGGGTAGATGAAGTATAAGTGCAGGCACACACTTTGGCTGGGTAGATGAAGTATAAGTGCAGGCATACACCTTGGCTTTGTAGATGAAGTATAAGTGTAGGTATACACCTTGGCTGGGTAGATGTAGTATAAGTGTGGGTATAAACATGGGCTGGGTAGATGTAGTATAAGTGTAGGCATACACCTTGGCTGGGTAGATGTAGTATAAGTGTAGGCATGACTCTTGGCTGGGTAGATGAAGTATAAGTGTAGGTATACACCTTGGCTGGGTAGATGTAGTATAAGTGTAGGCATACACCTTGGCTGGGTAGATGTAGTATAAGTGTAGGTATACACCTTGGCTGGGTAGATGTAGTATAAGTGTAGGTATACACCTTGGCTGGGTAGATGTAGTATAAGTGTAGGTATACACCTTGGCTGGGTAGATGTAGTATTAGTGTAGGCATACACCTTGGCTGGGTAGATGTAGTTTAAGGGTAGGCATACACCTTGGGTGGGTAGATGTAGTATAAGTGTAGGCATACAACTTGGCTTGGTCGATATAGTATAAGTGTAGGTATACCGCTTGGCTTGGTCGATGTAGTATAAGTGTAGGTGTACCCTTGGTTTGGTCGATGTAGTATAAGTGTAGGCATACACCTTGGCTGGGTAGATGTAGTATACGTGTAGGTATACACCTTGGCTGGGTAGATGTAGTATAAGTGTAGGTATACACTTTGGCTGGGTAGATGTAGTATTAGTGTAGGCATACACCTTGGCTGGGTAGATGTAGTATACGTGTAGGTATACACCTTGGCTGGGTAGATGTAGTATTAGTGTAGGCATACACCTTGGCTGGGTAGATGTAGTATACGTGTAGGTATACACCTTGGCTGGGTAGATGTAGTATAAGTGTAGGTATACACTTTGGCTGGGTAGATGTATTATAAGTGTAGGCATACAGCTTGGCTGGGTAGATGAAGTATAAGTGTAGGCATACACCTTGGCTGGGTAGATGTAGTACAAGTGTAGGTATACACCTTGGCTGGGTAGATGTAGTATAAGTGTAGGTATACACCTTGGCTGGGTAGATGTAGTATTAGTGTAGGCATACACCTTGGCTGGGTAGATGTAGTACAAGTGTAGGTATACACCTTGGCTGGGTAGATGAAGTACAAGTGTAGGTATACACCTTGGCTGGGTAGATGTAGTACAAGTGTAGGTATACACCTTGGCTGGGTAGATGAAGTACAAGTGTAGGTATACACCTTGGCTGGGTAGATGTAGTACAAGTGTAGGTATACACCTTGGCTGGGTAGATGTAGTATAAGTGTAGGTATACACCTTGGCTGGGTAGATGTAGTATAAGTGTAGATATACACCCTCCGCGAGTAGATGTATTATAAGTGTAGATATACACCTTGGGTGGGTAGATGTATTATAAGTGTAGGTATACACTTTGGCTGGGTAGATGTAGTATAAGTGTAGGCATACACCGTGGCTTGGTCGATATAGTATAAGTGTAGGCATAAACCCTGGCTTGTTAGATGAAGTATAAGTGTAGGCATACAGTTTGGCTGAGTATTTGTAGTGTAGGTGTAGGCATGTACCTTGTCTGGGTAAATGTAGAAAACTTGGCAGTGTTGGTCGAGTGAGGCGGGGTTCTATTCCCAGAACGGGTATATTACAATAGGTTTGAGTCTCATAAAAGTTTAGTGTCGATCCTTTGGGGATTCCGGCTGAAAACAGACTTCCATTACCTCAGGCTTATCGTCAACCGTCAAGGTGGGGATCGGGTGGTTAGACCGCGGTGGTATTTACAGGCCGCCGTGATTTAACTGGACTCTTGCGGAATGCAGATTTATAACATCAGTTACTCAAACCCGACTGCCGTGTGGCTGTACAGGACACGCACAGGTACCTATACTCGTCGCTACACACATAACACATGCGTAACTGCGTAATACTAGCACATTACTTACACAAACCGGCTCCATTGAGACATGGCCAAACATCCGTGAAATAATTTTGACATAATTTGCAGTATGTCTGTTGCAATAATAGAAATGTAATCAGAATTCAACGTTTATTCAAATTATGAAAGTAGTATCATCATTAAACAACGTAGGTGTACTGAGATGGTGACACAGTGAAGTGGCGTTAAGTTTTTGGGACATAATGTCGTCGACAAACGGTACCTTGTGGTTAGTTGTCCCAAGAGTGAGTGAGTATGGTTTTACGACGCTTTTAGCATTTCCACGGAGGGGGACACCAGAAATGGGCTTCACACATTGTGCCCAAGTTGGGAACCCAACCCGGGTTTCTGATGTGACGAACGAACGCTTTAACCACTAGGCTACCCCAACTTCCCCAGTTGTCCCTAAATAGGCCGTGTCTGACATTGGCACGTCTCGAAGTTCAAACGTCTTTATACAGCATAACCTCTACACTATGGCCACGTTAAAAAGTAGTCGGATAGGTGACCGCATTCGGCGGGTTCATTTCTGACCACGCGTGGTTTATCCTTGTGCTTGTGAACATTGTTCGAAACATGTCCCTGTTCCCATCACTGAATGGGTACACGGCAGGATGAGATGCCATTTGACTGTTAAGCTTTCAGTGCGTCACATACAGATTGTTGTGACACTCCCCGGGGAGCTGAGAATGAAAATCGAGTGCACACTGATCCATTGACCGGGGTCATATTAGTGTAGCGATTTGGGCATGCCCCTGTGTAGTGTGGGACCATAGCGCAATGTTATTTTTACCCCGGACATCGCGGTGTTCGCTGAAGTGAACGTCTGTTTAGAACGAAAGGTTCATCACAACGCACCAATGATTCCTCAACCCGGAACGATGTAATTCCGGGTGGTTACACTGGGAAGGGGGAGCGGTCGGGTATCCTAGTGGTTAAAGCGTTCGCTCTTCACGCATAACACCCGGGTTCGATTCCCGACAGGGGTACAATGTGTGAAGCCCATTTCTGATGTCCTCCGCCGTGATATTGTAGGAATATTGCTGGCGTAAAACCATACTCACTCACTCACGCACTGGAAAGGCCACGGATTCTGCTCATTCAGCTAACTACCTACGAAATCCTTAAACCTGACTACCTACGAAATCCTTAAACCTGACTACCTTCGAAATCCTTAAACCTGTAAACACCAGAACCTTTGTGAAATTCAACACTCCTCAAATGGATAAAACCTAATTATATTTGTGTGTCTTTAACCAGATGAACCATAGAATGAAAAGCGGATACTATTTTCTGCTATGGGGAATCGCGGAGAAACAAGCCTGATTCTTAGTGATAGGCGAACGCACTAGGCATTCGTCTACAGGATGATTTTAAACACTGGTGTTTATTTGGTTAGACGGTTTGTTTACACTATCGTGACCTTGGTAGTTTTAGTACATATTCAAATGCATCGCAACAGATTTCAAAAATCGTCAGGGTTGGAAATTATGCTCACTGCTTACCGTTTCTACCATTGCTGAGAATGTATCCCATTCCGCCTTGAATACTTGCCCGGCTTGGGACACAACGCTCCGTTTGCAAAAACTCCAATATTCGGATGAACACAAGTCATCGAACCGCCGTACAATTTGCTATGGTCGAAAGAACTTGATTCACACGACTATCGATTACCGACGTCGGATCAGCCTCTCTCGACCTCGCGTGGGTTAAACTAGGTCTCCCTCCTCATCCTCAGCCCAATTTTTATTTTGCCAGTGATCAAATTTCGACTGATATTGTTCCTGGTGTATAAGCAAAATGTCAAACGATGCTGGTTATTGATTGACGCTGAACCCATCGGTTTCGGGACGCTAAGATGGCCAGTTCCCCCAAACTTTCCAGAGCAACACGTGCTCATCAGCCAGCTACATCATCAGCCTCTGCAGCAGCAGCGTCGACGGATAGTTGATGACAAGAAATGAGAGGAAGAACGTGTGGGCAAACCTTGTCTTATTAATGTAATATCTAGGGCCTGGATGTAATGGTTTCAATGGGAAAGTCATCCCCTGGGGATGCGGAACGCCCAGGGAACACTGATGTCACACGGATGTTGAGGTCATGTATGATGGAATATGTACATTGATTAGCCTCAATAGTAGGATGTCGGTAGGCATATATTCCAGCGTTCGTAAATACATAAAGATGAGCAGGTCAATAATAGATGCTGTTCTTGAAGACACCCAGGAGCAAAAGGTTGCAAAAACGTATATGTCTCATGCCACGTGTGGGAAATCCTTACAATGTCAGAGCCAATGGTTGTGTACATGTCTGATGATACATGAAACAAATACTACAAAGATATATCCCGGTGCCACATATACCTATAATAAGTCCGAAGACAGTGACATGTATGTAAAAATGAATGAGCGTGATTGCATGTCTGTTACGACAGTACGAAGACCCCCTTCTTTGGTTGCAGGCACATTGTTATCAATATGGGAAATTCATTATTTTAATTCGAGTGAGTGGGTTAAATGTAATTATAGTCCTATTCGGCATGCTCCAGCTACAGCATGGCGGCTTGTAAATACTTAATACCAGGAAGACAAACCAGTGATTGAAGCACAGAGCAGCGGGATGTCATCAGGGTTCGATGACAAGCAATCAGCTAAGTCACCTTGCCTGACCACACGACCCTATCAGGCCGACAAGCTCTTACAGCATATGTTGTGTAAAGCAATGCCTCTCCATCTCATCCCATCCCAGCCCATCCGCGCCCAGCCCAGGGTTAGTTCTATTGACTTCAGGGCCGGTTATGCCTGAGGCTTCCTTCATACAGTAAACTACGGTTATAACGAACTCAAAGGGACTACTAATTTTAGTTCGTTATAACCGTTATTCGTTATAAGCATATATACAGCATAACTACAGCATATAGTCGGGACAAAAAAAGTTAGTTCGTTATATCCATTAGTTCGTTATAAGCGTGTTCGTTATAACCGTAGTTTACTGTATCAACATTTGACTAAACCCCAAAGACTGATATTGTAAATGAAGCCTCTCTATTCTAATTCTAATGTGTAACACAGCAATGTCATCAAATTAGAATGGTCTCGTGAGCGTTCACGATAAACACGTCGCCTGACAGGATGCCAAGGACATCAACCCAGAGTAAACTTCCAATAATTAAAAGAAACGGAATCCAACAAACACACCCTGACATAATTGAAATACTGCTCGGAGACAACCCTCATCCACTCACTCATCCACTCACTATTAAGTATAGATCTAAAGATGAAACGAAAATCCATATAATGTGTATATGCCAGACATGAAGTGACTTAAGAGATCTTGACATCGCTTGATAAACCAAGGCGTTCAAATTTTATTTTACAAATCAAATAACTCAACATGATTATACCCACCTCATTTAAAGGATTAAGGAAATACATCTATTTACATGACAAACAATACGTTGTAAAATAGCTACATGCATAAGGATAATGCATTACCTGACGCAGTGGCAAGGTTTTCGTGAAAATACATCCATGTCCAAAGTAGTTTTCTACTTCTACACTGAACTATATTTAACAATAAGCATACGTACATCTGTCGGTGAAATGTTAGTGATATAGATCCGGGCAACAGCTTGTCTCATAATGATTTCCGTCAGGCTTGAGCTTCTAGCTTTCTCTTAAGACATTCAGCGGATCGAACTCCCCTCAAGAGGGCGCACGTGTGTGTGCATGTCATATGTGTCCCATGTGTGTTTCTCAGTGGGAAATGTTGATCCCGATAACAATCAGAACATGAACAAGGAGGAACACATGTATATAAAATACCATAAGAAAATGTTATATACAAGTAACCGAGAATACACCACGTGATAGATCCAGATGCACATTTGAAGAATCGTATGAGCAGGCTTGATTTAGAATAAATATAAAGTACGTACCTGATACTGGAATGCACTATTTTCAAAAACACATGGAAAGTCCCCCCCCCCCCCCCCCTAACACACACACACTCCCTCTCCTCTCCCCAACTCCCGGAATTTGCAAGGTGTATGCATCATATTGCAAATTCTGCTGTGTTGTCGTACTATATATCCTTGTTATCATGGTGACAACGTGGTGCTGATAATTGGTAAAACAAACTGGTATATTTAAATATATTGATACTTCTTATTTAGTTTGGTAGTAAGTTATTGATGGAATGATTTTAAACTACTTTTTTCAAGGCCATAAACTATCAGTTTGAACCTCGTATAATGTAAATCAGCCAAAATAACATGACCCCCAATTATTAGGCTAACATTTAGTCTCTGAAATGAACATATTTCAAGAATTTCTGTTAAATTGCATGTTCAAAAGCTTCAGAAATCCAGCCTTGTCAACATATTTTAACACTTGTTTGAGAGTTTCCCCAATTTGTGGTGTTTTTCTTAACCGATTATAAAAAAACTGAACATTAAAAATAGTTGTTTTTGACATTCAATGTCTTGTACGAAATCCTCTCGTCAATGGACTAAGTACTGAAACAGCGGTTTACATTTGTTAACATGGACACGATGTCAGCTGGCACTACGTGTCTTCTTGGGACATATTGACCGATGGTGACCACAAGCAATACACATGTTGTTAATGACAGTGGGTACAGTGAGGTCAAATACTTGTGGTGACAACGGACCTGTTTCACAAAGCGATCTCATCCCTGCGACCATGGTAAGCCTCTGCTAAAGTAAAAGATAGTCGTAGCGCTAAGATCATTTGTGTGAGGGAGCATTGAGGCTTTGACTAGCGTAACTCCCATTTTTAACACAGACTTACGACCGTCGCAACCCTAAGATCGCTTAGTGGCATCAGAAGCTGGCTGCCGACAGAACATTTGCAATGTGAAACGAGGTTCGGGTCATGTATAAATTCATTTGAATGAGAAAACAGTGGACAGTTGGAAATCGTTTTGACATTAGTTTTGGGTCACGGATATATTAATGATAACATGTAGTTTGGGTACATAAATATGTATACAACCTGTTGTCACATTATAGAGTACAATTCACCGACTTTCTCGGTAATAAATTCCCGTTAGCTTATGAAAGCCGATCTGCTGACATAGCAGTTATACCACTGAAACATTAATGCGTTGTTAACCCGACCAACGGTATTTCAGTTGTGTCTAACATATAGACTGTCTACATTATTGATCAGGTTCACAAGACCACTGTGTCTATGTATTCAATGTTATTATACGGTCTCAGGAATGCAGTAGTCAATGAATTTAAGATATTAAAGCCTCAATTTTGATGCATTTTTAACAGCAAGTAAGAAAATATATAATTTGATTGAAAAAGCTGAACATGGTGCAGTAATTGTTCCGAGGGTGTGTGTACGGATGCCAAAGACGCCGCAATGTTTCTGTGAAGTGTTGAATCTCCTGGGCGTGGCAAAACCTTATACTCGTGAGTTCGAATCCAGGTTCGCACTGATCATGTTTCTAAGTCTGTTAACACCACACCCACGCTCCTGTGTTTACCAACAGTGGTAAACATCTGAGACCCGCATCACTCCTGACTTGCATCCCACATGAAGCTGACACGCCGTGGTAAAACTGAAATACTGTTCAATGGGGCGTTAAAGCAAACTGGCTCACTCTGAGCCTCAGTACGAGATATACAGTGGCACTCCTCAAGATGCCTTCGTTCATTTGTGTGAACAATGTATTGACTAACGCGTATATGTTTCGTCGGCTGTAATGCGTGTATGGTTCTTCGACTGTAATGCGTGCATGTTTCGTCGACTCTAATGCGTGCATGGTTCGTCGACTGTAATGTGCAAATGTTTCGTCGACTAATGCGTGCATGGTTCATCGCCTGTGATGTGTACATGTTTCGTCGGTTGTATGTGTGCATGGTTTGTCGGCTGTAATGTGCAAATGTTTCGTCGACTGTAATGCGTATATGTTTCGTCGACTGTAATGCGTGTATGGTTCTTCGACTGTAATGCGTGCATGTTTCGTCGACTGTAATAAATGTATGGTTCGTCGACTGTAATGCGGGCATGGTTCGTCGACTGTAATGCGTGCATGGTTCGTCGGCTGTAATGTACTAATGTTTCGTCGACTGTGATGCGTGCATGTTTCGCCGACAGTTAAGCGTGCATGGCAAGTTGTAGTTTTTGATACGTAGGCCACCCTGAGTTTGATACATATGACGAATTCGTTTATTAACGTATGTTTACGGTTCGTTGTACCGGGGTGTACGTTGTCATATGTACCTACACTACTTGTCTCACAAAATCCAGTCAACTTCGGATACCAAACATCAGAGGACAATCAACTTCGGGCACAAGGATTTTTTGACGCTCTAAATCGGGGTTCTTCCTTAGAAGCGAACTACATGTAAATAACGAAATATTTAGCCAGAAAATGCTTAATAATAATAATAATAATAATAATAATAATAATAATAATGTGTATATTAATTTTATATATCCACAACCTGACTCATGCTCATAGCGATACATTCTAACACTGGTCAAAGGATTGGTGTAGGCTCGATTTTCATTCTCAGCTTCCTGGGGAGTACACAAGCCAAGCTTCCCGTGAGGCTCTAGAAGGTTAACAGTCACATAACCATCTCATCCTACCAGGTACCCATTCACTGCTGGTGAACAGAGGCATATTTCGAAAAAAGTCCAAGTGCTTTAAGTTGCATGTTTCGTTACTCGCATGTAGTTCGTATGGTAATGACATTCAAGAACGCACCGTCTGACCTACCCGCAGACCCAGACTCACCAGGAGGAGATCATGTGTTCGCCTGTAGTCGCTACAATATACACAGTTAGGGCGAGGGTTCACCGAGTCTGGATTGGGGTTCAAGAAGGAGTTGCTGCAGGCTCTGATGTTTATCGAATATATACTACGTATGTTGCGTGGTATCTTAACCAGACATTAAAGTTACAGTGCACCTTTTCACTGAAACATATCAGTTTATTGCATACAAATAAACTTTCTTCTCTACATGTCAGTGCTGACTAGATGCCCTGCTCGAAATACCATGTCATGTAATCGCCATTCTTTGGCTCTTGTTGAATCAAAGAAATGGTACGAGGTGGCAAAATATCACGCATGAAGACTGCATTCTTCTGACATTGAAAGTGGGTGGGTTTTACCACGACGGTTTCCGTAAATACTGACTGTTGCTTTGAGCCAGCATACCTGCACGTACATGCCGAACCTAGCATTACTTCCTTGGAATGACATCACCGCAAGTAACATTAACTGTACGTTTTCGAGAAACTCGTAAAGTAGAGAAGTCTTCTAAATATACCACCTAGTCCTGAATACAGGAGATGTTCCTGTCTGTCAATGACGACACATCGCCATTGAGCGTATGTTCCTAACAACAATATGGCCGCTTTGCGTTTCAGATATACCCGTGTTCAGAATTATCGTCACCCCACCCCCAGCCCCAACCCCAACCCCAACCCCAACCCCAACCCCACCCCCACCCCCACCCCCACGCCTCGATATGTGCGTCTTATTGACTACAATGAGCATGAGTATATATTATGGTTCTTCTTAAAATTACATTTCAACCATTGTAACGAAAACGTATAAAACGCCGCAACAACAGTAGACATCTTGAACCACCAAAACGACCCTTCTAAGTCCCAGAGGCGGCCTCCACATATTAGTTTGGTAGCAGCCTGCACCAGTAGGCAATTAAGAACCATCTTTCATTGTCTACTGGACTACCATAGCTCTTTGGAAATACGAGCGTTCTCCATACATCACCGTGGTAGATGAAATAACGGCTGTCATGTATCAACGGAATCTAAGAAAATACAGGCAGATGCGTAAGTCATCGTTACCATGTATCCTATAGCCCTTGGTGACATTGATAGATTTTGTGCCACGGGGCGATATCTCGCCTATGAGGAATGAGTTACTGTAATTCATGGGTTTGATTGTGAGTCGCCACAGCCTACGAAATATATATATACTGCAGGAGGAGATAACTAAACATTGGATAGTGCGTATCAGGTTAAACGACGTTCTTAGCAACCAATTATTATTGGGACACCAATAAATGTCTATAAACGTTGTATTCCTGTAGGGGAATAGAACTAGGGGCAGAGCCTGCGAACGAACGATGTAACCATTAGATTACACAAGGTTACCATTGGGGCCTGTAGATTTGACAAATATTATTTTATATATATTATGTATAAAATGGATCTTCTTGAATAGCAATCAATATTTTAAAGAATCAAAGACGTTCATTGTCAAACCATGTATTCTTTAGAGCAGGACATGCTTACCCTTTTCGCGACCGTCTGGTGTCATCACTAATTTTCTGTGATCCATTTATCCAACTTTCACCGCCATGTTGCCTTTTACACACGATGGAATCAGTTTGATAATCGAGACTGGTTATTCTCTGGCGCTGCCGTTTATGTTTTCTATACAGTAAACTACTGTCATAACGAACTCAAAGGGACTACTAATTTTAGTTCGTTATAACCGTTATTTCGTTATAAGCATATATACAGCATAACTACAGCATATAGTCGGGACTAAAACGTTAGTTCGTTAAATCCGTTAGATTGTTATAAGCGTGTTCGTTATAACCGTAGTTTACTGTATTTGTTTCAGGAACAAAACATGATGTGGGCATTAATGTATACGTGCTATATAATAAGATTATACCCATGTGGGGGTATAAGAGGTCCTTACTAGGCTATGCTTGTCTAGGCGACTGATTGGATCGGATGGTCAGGCTCGATGATTTGGGTAATTTTAACTCATCGTTCCTGACGGCAGCTATTTAGACCCCGCCTTCATATTAGGAGAATTGCTTACTATAAACAAACTGACAAATCTTGTAAATAAATCAAATGCAAAGAAATCACAGGTGCAAATGCAAACTGCTTGATTCCACGTGCAAGATTACCGTGGCAATTGTGGCAGTTATGGATTGACGAAAGAAATGCATTGTCGGTATGAATAATTAGTTAGCCTCGGGTCATATATCAACTTCCGCGGAATGTACAGGAACCTGTTCCCTAGTTACAGCATGTATACCGTACTCTCCGAGTGTTGTGATAAAGCTGGGAATTCTTCACATTCCGACATCCACAGTCCCGCTAGGTAGTTCTACAAGAGCAGCCATACCGGTCTACGACGTCTGGAGGAATCGCGGCCGTCAGTAGCTGTTTATATGTCATAACTCATGGATATATCATTTCTGATAATATATATAGTCAGATTTTATGTTTTCGGATATCTTACGTCTTCGGACGGCTATGTTTATCGCGATTATTCGCACTATAACGAGGAAAGTAGCGTCACATAAACAACGTAAAAACTCAGATGATGGCTTGTTTTTAAGATAAAGTTGTCTTTGTAAGTGTGAGATGGTTCATAGTTGTTAATCACGTATGATTAGCCAAAAAATTACGAATATTTCCTATGCGCCAGAAACCCAATAATACGAGGATATATCTTATGACTCCCATGCATATAAGATTCTGCTCTTTACCAAGGCATAAATGTATTATTTCGGACAGAGCAGTTTGACGAGTCCGAAAATGTCGCTCATACAAAATATGAAAAGAGCCTTATCCTTATACCATTCCAAAATATTACAATATTTTTTGGTTGTAGATAAACATAAATTGATATTGCTCGTGAAATATGTTTCAATCTTGTAATCCCTTGCATCACATTTAGAAGACAACTGAGAAATTCACTTCAGAAAAAAGTTGTTCATTTCAACTCACCAGCATGATCATACCAAGTTGGGCATCCTCTCACGCCGTCGCGGTAGCCGCTCCAAGTGTTCCCAACTTGTATATTTCAATCCAGCAGTCACCTCAGCATCCAGATGGGGAACACATGGAAGATTTCAATTCAAAAGCTCTCCTTGGACCCGAAATCCTCACCCCCACACGGGCTCCCTCCCTTCCTGGACAACCCCTCGCGCTTCGTATCCCAGGGGTGACATGATTGTGACTCCGCGTGCTTTGCTATGCCGGTTCCAACCCCCACTGTATCGATTGTGCTATTTTTAGTTTCCGTGAGCTATTTACGTCAAAGCGTCTCTTCTTGGGCGGAGGAAGAGCCTCGGAATACCTTGGTAGTCATGGAAACCGTCACACACATTTCACTGCAAATTTCCACAGTATGGTTCGGATAAGCAAACATGCCCCGATTGTGGTGTTGCGTATTCAAAATGTGTCATTAAAGACGAAATGTGGCAGTAAGAAAACTTCAAGTAACTTGGGCTCTGTGAGTCTACTTGTGGGACCAACACGCTCAAGGATGTATGCTTACTACATCATCATACTCTTCAGTCCAAGCACCTTTGGGTTACCGTTACAACTGCTATCTTCTGATTGGCCCTCAAGAGTTGCGTATCAAGCGCGTATGATGTCAATCATTGGATAGTCTCTTCCAGACTCTATTATTCACAGACCGCCGGGTAAAACAAAAAAACAAACAAACAAACAAAATAAACCTTTGACGGGATAAAACAAAACATAATATATATATATATATATATATATATATATATATATATATATATATATATATATATATATATATATATATATATATATATATATATATATATATATATATATATATATATATAAAATAAAATAATAAAGTCCACGTTAATCCATCATCTTCTTTATATCAATGTCAATTAATCAATTAAAGAAGGTGATGGACTAACGTGGACTTTATTATTTTATTATATATTACATGTACACCGAGTGAACATTTACCTCATTTTTGTATATATATATATATATATATATATATATTCATTGTATATATATACACAACAGTACAATGTAACAGAGTGTTATAATTTGGGCATGTGTGTGTGTGTGAGAGAGAGAGAGAGAGAGAGAGAGAGAGAGACAGACACACACAGAGAGACACAGAGAGAGAGAGAGAGGCGCACCCCCATCACTTACCTCCTAACCCACCCCAACCACTGATGTAAAGAACTTATCAACGCTCCCCACTCTCAAACCGCGCGCTGATGTGTCTATGGATCTTATGTATTTTGGTGACTTTATAATTCATAACCAGTTCCGATGTAGAATATGCCGCTCTGCCGATCTATAAGCGACCAGTTATTTCCCCAATTGCCTACCTTCACTGAACATAGCTGTATACCAATTCTGGTGTCCCCCTCCATGGTATTGCTGGAAATTTGCTAAAGGCGGCGTAAAACCATAGATTTCGTGATGACACCAGTTAACAAGGTCAAGGTCACGAAATAACATGGCAACTGTGCAACAACTGACAGTTGATACTCGTCAATTCGAAAATAATAATACTAAAATATAACTACTGACTAAATTCATTACATACATATGTTGTAATAATTGTTTGCCGCTCTTCAGAGCGGTATTCAGAAATGCATGATATCTACATATCTAAACTAGACATATGATAAATATATAAAAGACGGCGATCAACTAACGTCATTCCATAGTTATTGCAAATGACGTCAGTGGTCTGAAGGCTTCAATTTATTTAATTTCCAATCGCGTGACTTGAAACCAGGTTTTTACGCCTAACAAAACGGCCGCTTCGGAGATTGATTTCATTTTCAAGAGCGCGTATTTGTTTTATATTTCTCCTTCCATTATAAAAAAATACCCCCTCTGGAGGCAACAGGAAAGGTTTATCTAATGGTAATGGTATTTCTAATGGCATAAATGTGAATGTATGTGAATGGCGGATGTTTTAACAAGTAATGTATGTGTAGTATTAGACTTTTAGAGGAACTAATTGGTCTCTAAATTGTATATCTGTTTTATTTGCATTCGTTGACAATAAAACAACGATACACAGTTTATACTCAAACAACGTAAAAGTATCATCAGTGAACCATGTTGGCAAGATTTGACATTGCACATATATAGGCGTTATATTCAGTAAACGAGGAAGGCAAGATTAGATACTAGTAATGTAAAGATATAGGTGTTATCAATAGTAAACGATGTAGGCAAGATTTGACATTGCACACATATAGGCGTCATCATCAGTAAACGATGTAGGCAAAATTAGATACTGTAGAGATATAGGCGTTATATTCAGTAAACGATGTAGGCAAAATTTGACATTGCACACATGTAGGCGTTATCATCAGTAAACGATGTAGGCAAGATTTGACATTGCACACATGTAGGCGTTATCATCAGTAAACGATGTAGGCAAGATCTGACATTGCACACATGAAGGCGTTATCATCAGTAAACGATGTAGGCAAGATTTGACATTGCACACATGTAGGTGTTATCATCAGTAAACGATGTAGGCAAGATTTGACATTGCACACATGTAGGCGTTATCATCAGTAAACGACGTAGGCAAGATTTGACATTGCACACATGTAGGCGTTATCATCAGTAAACGATGTAGGCAAGATTTGACATTGCACACATGTAGGCGTTATCATCAGTAAACGATGTAGGCAAGATTTGACATTGCACACATGTAGGCGTTATCATCAGTAAACGATGTAGGCAAGATTTGACATTGCACACATGTAGGCGTTATCATCAGTAAACGATGTAGGCAAGATCTGACATTGCACACATGTAGGCGTTATCATCAGTAAACGATGTAGGCAAGATTTGACATTGCACACATGTAGGTGTTATCATCAGTAAACGATGTAGGCAAGATCTGACATTGCACACATGAAGGCGTTATCATCAGTAAACGATGTAGGCAAGATTTGACATTGCACACATGTAGGTGTTATCATCAGTAAACGATGTAGGCAAGATTTGACATTGCACACATGTAGGCGTTATCATCAGTAAACGACGTAGGCAAGATTTGACATTGCACACATGTAGGCGTTATCATCAGTAAACGATGTAGGCAAGATTTGACATTGCACACATGTAGGCGTTATCATCAGTAAACGATGTAGGCAAGATTTGACATTGCACACATGTAGGCGTTATCATCAGTAAACGATGTAGGCAAGATTTGACATTGCACACATGTAGGCGTTATCATCAGTAAACGATGTAGGCAAGATCTGACATTGCACACATGTAGGCGTTATCATCAGTAAACGATGTAGGCAAGATCTGACATTGCACACATGTAGGCGTTATCATCAGTAAACGATGTAGGCAAGATCTGACATTGCACACATGTAGGTGTTATCATCTGTAAACGATGTAGGCAAGATTTGACATTGCACACATGTAGGCGTTATCATCAGTAAACGATGTAGGCAAGATTTGACATTGCACACATGTAGGCGTTATCATCAGTAAACGATGTAGGCAAGATCTGACATTGCACACATGTAGGCGTTATCATCAGTAAACGATGTAGGCAAGATCTGACATTGCACACATGTAGGCGTTATCATCAGTAAACGATGTAGGCAAGATTTGACATTGCACACATGTAGGCGTTATCATCAGTAAACGATGTAGGCAAGATTTGACATTGCACACATGTAGGCGTTATCATCAGTAAACGATGTAGGCAAGATTTGACATTGCACACATGTAGGTGTTATCATCAGTAAACGATGTAGGCAAGATTTGACATTGCACACATGTAGGCGTTATCATCAGTAAACGATGTAGGCAAGATTTGACATTGCACACATGTAGGCGTTATCATCAGTAAACGATGTAGGCAAGATTTGACATTGCACACATGTAGGCGTTATCATTAGTATCAGTATTTCCTGATCTCCTTTCTCCTGATCACTCACTTTCTCGGGTTTATGGTGAAATATGAGACGTAGGTGTAACATTATTAAAATGTATTTTAACCTGCATAACCGCTTCAACTAACCACGGAGTCTTTACACTGGCTTGGATACACTTCCAAGAAACTATAATATTTACTCATTTTTACACATTTTCACCCGACCCGTGAAGATCCGGGGTGGAATAGGTCTTCAGCAACCCATGCTTGCCGTAGATGACGACCATGCTTGTCCTAAGAGGCGACTAACGGGATCGGGTGGTCAGGGTCGCTGACTTGTCATTGATCCCAATTGCGTGGATTGATGCTAATGATATCAATGTCTGGTCCAGACTCGATTATTTACAGACCGACGTCATATAGCTGGAATATTGCTGAGTGCGGCGTAAAACATGAGGTTCAGGCATCACCATGAACGCCATGGTCGCCGTCAATTTTTGAACATGTTCAAAACAGTCGCACAAAGGTCGCCGAGGAGGTTGATCGCTCAAAGGTGGCACAAAGGTCGGAAGCCTTGTGTAGAGGGGGCTTTAGACTATTTAAGTGGAGCGGGCACGTTCTCAACTCATCTCACATTTCATCTGACATTACATCAAGACCAGTTTTCGTGTGAAGATCACTTATGACCCCAGATTCTCTGAAACTTGACCACCGCTGCAGATCGGTGAATATTATTATCAATGAGCTTTTTGATATCACCACTGCCACCACATTTTGTATTTGATACTGCCATTGAATATTGTACTGCCATTCTATTACTACCATAATCATTGAACTTGCTGTTCAGTAATTTGTGTTGATTTGTAAACCTAGTTTATTGTATACTACACTTGTTGATTGTATACCATTTGTTTGTTGTTTGTTGGTTTCACACTAAACTCTGTTACGTACATATTTCTATTGATTTCTACAGATAGTCTATTGAAAAGGCCGACGACATCTTTGTTTGTAAACACTGAACGTACAATTTACCTACCTGACCCTTTGTATTTGCATATTTATCCGTAAATGACTCCAACAGATACCAATTTTATCCATTGGCTTTGTCCTGCCGAGACACCTGTCCTTTATATGATAAACATTGTCATGCTCAAAATGTTTATTTCCATTTCGTATCAGTTATGACAGCTCGACAGGTTAAGGAGGTATAAAATCTGGTTTATAGTACGTCCACAAATTGTCTATTGCATATAACAACAGTATAATACAATATTATATAATTGAAATGGTTAGAATGTTTTTTTTAGTTTCCTGGTTTTGACCAATTTCATATCAACCTTAATAATAAGGGAGATGATAACATATTGGTGTGGTCAAATCACCATGGGGTTTGAACAACATGCATGGGGAAGTCAATGGAGAAATGTTTTGTGAGGTCTAAAGTAATGGTAAGGCACATTTATTCACTTATTTGACAATGCATAAATTGGAATTTGTTTGTTACTGCATATTTTAATTTTTACCGTACATAGTAACTTAATTCTTCATAATTAAGGTTGTAAGGCTGATTTAGACTTGGCTTATGGAAATATGGCATAGACTTCAACTTTTGTTCATATGTATTCTCGTGGCCTAAAGTTGTTATGAAAGGTATATGAAATGTTACTCTACCTGTTTACTTAGTGCAGTTAAGGTATTGTTTTTGCACATTTTATTGGACTATTATGTACTTTGTGTAATTTCCCAGTTTGTGCTTAAATTTACATCACTGTCAAATGAACATGCCTTTGTGAAGTAAGCAAGCCCAACCTAGTATAATACTGCTGTGTTATGAAGTATGTGTATTAACATAAGGAAATTTAAAGCCATATACTCCATAAAATTATTTCTGTTACAGTCAATTTAATGTTTGTAGATAAGAAACAAGAATAAAGACTTCACCTTCATAACTTAAAGCGTCATCTTTTTTTATAATAATAATCCAGGTATGTCTGGTCTAACATGTTTATGTGCAGTCGTATGTGAAGAACTCGCCAGTGTATGACCTCAGTTGTATTTATATTTTATTCCATTTCGAATTAAAATTTAACATAATTAAAAATATCAAAGTTACTTCGAGTTTATTGCCTATCTATTATTTATACGAAATGTACACCTTATTAGATATGGATCCAAGAACTGTATTAATATCTGACGTTGTGGTGATAATTATAGATTTACTACTGGAGACGACATGTTTGTCCATTTGTGTCAGATGGTTTGACAAGCCACAAAGTTCATATGCAAAGCACACAAATGTACTTTGAAAGCGTCTTGCTGATGTGACTATTTGACCTACACGTTGTAAATGGTAGATGTGAGCATGTTAAAGGTCTTAGAGATTGTACTGGACACAATTGTTGTAGTGTCATAGACTATGTTAATGTATCAAGGTCATTCTTCGATAAGAGGTCATTTCGAATGTTACCGTAAAGCTACCTTCAATTTATTTGAAGATGTTTACGTTCCAAATGCTGGCAAATATGTTGGTGCAAACAAGTACAAATATGCGTGGAATGAAGGTTTCAGATAACGCAGAACAGTTATATGGTTGCTTTTTACAAGTACAGATGACTTAAGGTTGCTGTTGGCTAATGATGTTCAACTCTGCTGAAGGTATGAGAAGAAAGGTTTGGTGCAGCATACCATAGAAAAGGGTTGAAAGTAGATACGAACTGCACAAGAGAGAAATATATATATATAGAAATCTCAATGTATCTCAAAATGGATTTCACAAAAGGAAATAAGTCTGAGAATGTATGTAAGACGTCAAAACAGCATTATGAATATGAAGAACAAGACGGATCTTCTTAAGTCTGTTGACGACGATGCCAAATTGTTCTGGAAGAAGCTTAGTATCTTATCAGGAAAAGGCCCGGTACAACATGATGCTTGTAAAATATAGATATTTTAAAGATCTTTTCAAAAGCGATGTCTTATATATCATAGACAAAATTGATACACATACAGATGTAGGAGTACTTAATATCAGAGCTAATGTATCGGACAAAGGTTGTCCTGCTGGCGCTACTGGTGACAAGATAATACCCCTATTCATGACGATAAAACATGGACTGGTAACAACAAGATACCAGGTAACAAAGGAGTTGGTAAATCAACTGATTAAAACCATCGAGCAGTATACAATTCCCATATTCGGAAATACTTTTCAATAAAATGTATAATGAAGCCATATTCCCCAGTTGTAGACCAAAACATTCATTGTAGCCTTTACGGAAGTTGCCCGCATCGCTGCGTTCGTGTTTGTAATACTATTGTTACTGATGCTTTTGAATGTTGAACAAGGTTATATCCGTTAGTATCTCACTTGTTATAATGGCATTCACCTATTTCCAAGCATTTTAGAAAAAGAAGATTCTCTTTCTGGCAAACAAGAGAGTTCGTTATTATATCTATTTTAAAAATAGAGTTTGTTTGTTGTTTAACGCCCCTCTCAGAAGTATCCCAGCTATATGACAGCAGTCTCTAAATAATTGAATATGGACAATCCAGTGATTGACATCATGAGCATCGATCTACGCAATTGGGAAACGATGACATGCATTAACCAAGTCAGCGAGCCTGACCACCCGATCCCGTTTGTCACCTCTTCTGACAAGCATGGTTTGCTGAAAACCAATTCTAACCCGGAATCTGTGTATGTTGGAAAATTTACTTGTGCTTATAAACATTAAAAACAAAAAGCTTATCTCAAACCAAACACGATATCACACGTGCCAAATGGGAGTGAATGAGTATGGTTTTACGCCGCTTTTAGCAATATTCCAGCAATATCACGGCTGGGGACACCAGAAATGGGCTTCACACACGTGCCTAATAGAATATACGGTGTATACATCCTCTGAGGTACAAAAACGGGATATTTAAAAAAGCCATAAAATTGACTTTTACTTTGTGGAGGTCATTGAAGTGTGAACCTTCAATGAGTGAGGGCCAAACTGTATTCCATGAAAGGTATATTTCAAAATTTACTTTCACTTTGTGTGTGTTCATTTAACTATGAATTCAAACAAAGTGAAAGTCAATTCTTATAATTTTTTGTATCACTATTTTATGCCTCAATGGTGGATGTAATACTTGATCTATACGTCTGACTTCATGTTTACACTGACAGCCATATAACAGCCATGTGTATCGTGGAATAAAATAGTGCCATAAAGAAGAGAGGTGACGTGAGTGTATGTATGCACAGCAGGAACATCTGTTGTACTCTATAAAAATGTATTCAAATAATATCATCATTGGGTGAGATAGGTCTGTTAAGAACTACCTCAGTACGTCAGCCACAATGACAACGCGTCGTAATATATTTACATGAAGTACAAGACGTCAAAATGGCCGACACGATAGACGTGGCGGGATAGATTTCCGAAGGTAATGAACCTGTGGCTGTTATATGTGTTAGTCATCATTGATCAGTTGGTAGACCTTTGAAAGGTGATTATAAAGATGTGTCAAATTGATACTAAGGTTAATACATAGATTGCTGTGGACAGTCTAGACACAGATCGAGTCGAGACTACGATACTGGATGAACATTTCTTCGTTTTGTTCTCTAGGATATGCTGTAGCGAGGATATCCTTGAACGGGCATGCAATCAAATTCTGTCTGATCCCAATATATACTACAACGGTAAGTTCAAGATTAAAGGGTCTAAATAATGAGAAACAACGCTTCTGTATGTAACCAAGGGGTTTCCCAAGGAATGTGGAAGTAGTTTCGCCAGTGTTTTCGTCATTTCAAGAATACGGTCTCGTGAAAAACGATGAACGTCATTTTGTTTCTTTCAAACGCCCATGAACGTCAGATTCGGGGTCATGTGACCTGCCTCTCTTCCAATGGAAAAGCTGTGTATCGCGTAAACTTCAAACTAAAAAATATATATTTCAATGGCCCTACACAAGGTGAAAGTAAATTCGTAAGAAACGCTAAAGTTATGATCACAGTCACTTTTGCGTTATGAGTAAATTTGTAACATGGTGAATGCTTCTGTCGGTATCCACTGCAGGATGCTTAGAACCCTCCTTGAACAATTACCGCTGGTCTCTGGCCTCGAAGATATCGAATTTGAATGGTTGCCTTCGCCTTAATGGTTTGATGAGGTTTAATGGGGAGGTCAGGATGAGCTCGCACCGGCTCCGCGGCGGCACGACGTGCATTGCGCCCCCTCCTTCTACTACACTGGCTGCAAGCATCATGCCGTCAGTCTGAGATTTCTTTCTATATCTATAAGAAATCCCTGCTCAAAGCAGAATCCATTGTACGATTCGTACTGTGTACACTCGTGCTGAATAGAAGGGTCAGACGTGATATCATCCGATCACTGCACAGAGGGAATTGAAGCACAGGGGGTAAATGCAGATAAATAATTTGTTTAGTTTGGTGTAATAGAAATAATTTTCATTTTATTTTTGTATTATATTTATTTGATGTACGCATACTGAAACACAATGTGTATCAATTTACAAGGAATGGTTACACAACAAATTAAGGTAGGGAGAGAGCAACGAAGCAAGTACATCTTACTTTTGTCTTCCCAACATCAATACAAAATTAATACCAAACATGAATTGGTCATTTCTGTATGGATTGGGGTTGATTTGTGTGGAAAGAATGAGGCGCTGCAGACATCTGGTGACAAGATGGAAACATCGCAAAACCACAACCACGTGAGAGCCTGGTGCCGAAACACACCAACATGACATGCACGTGCAACATCACTTTTTAGGCTATAAAAACATTAGGTTTTCATTTGCATGCCATCATAATCTTACAGCAAGTAAAGAGCGAAAACATGCTACGACCATTACAAGACTATGGAACCGTTATGAGACACACGGGACAACACATGGCCTTCCCAGATCCGGTCGACCACGTATCACTACTAGAGCACATGGCAAATTTATACGGCAACGTCACTTCCGTGAAAGAACCAACACGGCCACCTCTACAACTAAGGCAATACCAAGGTTACGCAAGACGACCAGTTCGAGGTGCCATTTATTCAAGGACCTGCATCGTTTTATGCATGCAACTGCAGGCAGGAAGTGGACAGGTTTGGTGGTAGTAGTGTGATGATGTGGCCAGCCATCTCCTTCACTGGTAGAACAGTGTACAACAAACGAACGTCATTTTCCAACAAGACAACGCCCGGCCTCACACGACAAGACTGACAACAGCCTTATCAAGAATCACAACATCCAGGTCCTGTCATGGTACCTCCAGGTATCCAAATTTAAACCCAATCGAACATTTATGGGATGCACTGGATCAAAGACTGCGAGCACGTCAGCAACAATGACAGAACCTCCGACAGTTGTCACAAGCACTGCAGGCAGAGTGGGTGAACATTCCCCAGGCCACAATTCGGGATCTAATTGTTTCCACGGGACGACGATGCCAGTCAGTTTTGGACTCTCATGATGGCCATACAAGATATTTAGAACAGATGACCTTCACCTTGAAAATATACTGTTTCATGTGTGCCATATGGAATCTGGATCAATGACAATGATATTTGCTAATTTTTAACAACCGATTACCATCTGTCGATTATTTATATGATATATGAAATATGAATCTAAAATCACTGTTGCGTTTCTTATTTGGAGAGTATATATACTGTTGATGATCGTAATATATAGTAGTACATGTACATAGAATATGAACCAGTGAGGCTATTCCATCGTTTCTAACACACCGTTCCGTTATAACAAAGGGACCCGTGAAGATCCCGGTTAGAATAGGTCTTCACCAACCCATGCTTGCCGTAGAAGACGAATATGCTTGTCGAAAGAGGCGACTAACGGGATCGGGTGGTCAGGCTCGCTGACTTGGTTGATGCATTTCATCGATCCCAATTGTTTGGATCAGGGCTCATGGTATCAATCACTGGATTGTCTGGTCCAGACTCGATTATTTACAGACCGCCGTCATATAGCTGGAATATTGCTGAGTGCGGCGTTAAACAACCAACCAACCAACCAACCAACCAACCAACGTTATAACAAATGTGTGCGGACACAGTGATTTTATGAAAAACTCTCTGACTTTTGGATGTAAAAATTCAGTTTGGGTCTTGTAACAAGGACCGGAGAATTACCTCCCCTAGACTATTCATTTGCAACACTCCCCTGCAACATCAGATTTTTGTTTAACCCCGCGCTCAATACCCCAGCTATTTGTATCTATAATTCAGTTGTGTTACAGTTTACCAGCCTGTTTTGGAACGAATGCACGAGGCGACACGCGGTGTCAACGTTTAACGTGCAGGTTTTGGTGCTGACACACCATGCAAGAACGCATCGTGGGAAATCTTGTATTCTACTCAATCAATAGTCTTCACCCCCTCTCCACCGGTCAGTGTTAAAGAGAGCAGATATAAATGACAACAACAACAACCTCTGCTGAACACTTGCTTTATTTAGCTGACAGAGATCGCCACATTAACACATTCCCGTATACAGTGGGGCTTATGTTGCCGTGATTAAACCATTATTGCTATTCTGAGCCAGAAATTCACTGGCCATTATGAATGTGCATTATATCAGGTAACCCATACGTAATTGTCATTATGCAAAATAATGGATAAATTATTTATTAAACCACCCGGTTTAAGCCGGAGAAATCACTCAAATCTGTTGATCCCCTCGTGAGACTCGTTACTTCTACTTCCGAAATCAACAGATTTGAGTGATTTCTCCATTAAAATACAAACTATTCCTTTCTGCAAAGACGTTTAGTTGGTATCCACCATATCCTCTTTAAATTGCCGCATCCTCCGTTAAACCATCGTTTTCAGTTATCAATCGCTTCGTATCAGAGTTCAACAGAGTATTACTGTCATATGCTGCCTATACATAACATAGAACAGGTAAGAAAAGTAACCATGACACACTGTCACTTTGTACAACAAATATTGGATGTGTGCTTTAAGTGAGAACAACACTCCATGACGTACGTTATCGGGGTATAAATTAAGGCACCGGCACATTCTGTCTGACTTCGTCTAAGAGTATTAAGTTTCCCATTTATTTTCCGTCCCCAAATGTCTATCTACACCATGGTCTGAAACCATGTAAGTATATGGGAAATATACAAATTATGTTCTATGAAACAGTGTTACATCCAAGATCGTCAGTGTTGTCTGTGTTAGTGGTACTGTGGACACACGATTACTCGGGTTACGCTTTACATTCTGAAAACAGAAATAATATTTTGAGTAATACATATATGAAACATTAGTGTAGCTGGTGGGAAAGTGATGGTGTCAGAAAAAGGTGCTAGTAGAGAGTTGTAAAAGTACACATTGTTTAGAGGAAGTGACTGCGTGTTGTTTAGAGGAAGTGACTGCGTGTTGTTTAGAGGAAGGGAGTGCGTGTTGTTCAGACGAAGGGAGCGTGTGTTGTTTAGAGGAAATGAGGTAAAGGTGGTAACAGCAGGTGAACTTATGGTAGTGGTAGAGGTGGTAACAGTAGGTGAACTTATGGTAGTGGTAGAAGTGGTAACAGCAGGTGAACATAAGGCAGTGGCAGAGGTGGTAACAACAGGTGAACTTATGGTAGTGGTAGAGGTGGTAACAGCAGGTGAACTTATGGTAGTGGTAGAAGTGGTAACATCAGGTGAACATAAGGCAGTGGTAGAGGTGGTAACAGCTGGTAAACTTGAGGTAGTGGTAGAAGTGGTAACAGCAGGTGAACTTATGGTAGTGGTAGAGGTGGTAACAGCAGGTGAACTTATGGTAGTGGTAGAGGTGGTAACAGTAGGTGAACTTGAGGTAGTGGTAGACGTGGTAACAGCAGGTGAACTTAAGGTAGTGATAGAGGTGGTAACAGCAGGTGAACCTAAGGTAGTGGTAGAGGTGGTAACAGGAGGTGAACTTAAGGTAGTGGTAGAGGTGGTAACAACAGGACTACATGGTAGTGGCAAAGGTGGTAACACCAGGTGTACTTAAGGTGTAGGTAGAGGTGGTAACATCAGGACTACATGGCAGTGGTAGAGGTGGTTACATCAGAATACTTGGAGGCGGTAGAGGTGGTAACATCAGGACTACGTGGCAGTGGTAGAGGTGGTAACGCCAGGTGTACTTTAGGTGGTGGTAGAGGTGGTAACGCCAGAACTACGTGGCAGTGGTAGAGGTGGTAACATCAGAATACTTGGAAGCGGTAGGGGTGGTAATATCAGGACTACATGGCAGTGGTAGAGGTGGTAACATCAGGACTACATGGCAGTGGTAGAGGTGGTAACATCAGGACTACATGGCAGTGGTAGGGGTGGTAATATCAGGACTACATGGCAGTGGTAGAGGTGGTAACATCAGGACTACATGGCAGTGGTAGAGGTGGTAACATCAGGACTACATGGCAGTGGTAGAGGTGTTAACATCAGGACTGTATGGCAGTGGTAGAGGTGGTAACGCCAGGACTACATGGCAGTGGTAGAGGTGGTAACATCAGGACTGCATGGCAGTGGTAGAGGTGGTAACATCAGGACTGCATGGCAGTGGTAGAGGTGGTAACGCCAGGACTGCATGGCAGTGGTAGAGGTGGTAACATCAGAATACGTGGCAGTGGTAGAGGTGGTAACACCAGGTGTACTTAAAGTAGTGGTAGAGGTGGTAACAACAGAATACGTGGCAGTGGTAGAGGTGGTAACACCAGGTGTACTTAAAGTAGTGGTAGAGGTGGTAACAACATGACTTCATGATAGTGGTGGAATGAGTGAGTGAGGATGATTTAACGCCGCTTTTAGCAATATCCCAGCAATATCAAGGCGGGGGACACCAGAAATGGACTTCACACATTGTACCCATGTCGGGAATCGATCCAGGTCCTCAGCATGAAGAGCAAACACTTTAACCACTAGCCCATATCACTACCCCGGTACTGGTAGAGGTTGGGCAATGATGCAACTCTAATGGTAGTAGAAACTGCATGTAGTATATTAGTAATCTTACTCGGTTCAACGGTTTTAGTGAGTTGGCTGCACTTCCACTCCACTGCTCCAGGGCAGCCCTGTGTCCTCCCGTAGGCGTCTGTCGATGTAATCATCTCCCCCTGCTTGTAACACTTTGTATCTCGGGGGTCAAAATGGTTTGGACATCCGTTAGCTGAAATGCATTCCATGATTGAAATTCACGTAAAAAAAGTTGTTATGATGTTTGAGAGGCGATTAGTCAAATTGTTGTGACCAGCATAATTATTGTCAGCCACAGTATGTGCTGTCAAAGCGCTACCCTACGTTGACTGATTGTGTCTATTTGTATCATTGTTGATTTGACAAAAGGCGTGTGTCTCGGAATTCGAACTCGCGAAATCAACACTCAAGGCAAATGAATGTTGTCTTAAGCCACGTAATTATGTGGAAATTTTCAATACAAATTTCAACAAACATCAACACCAATGCTAACTGACCCATAGTCAACGCCAGCGGTATGTTACCATGTCAACTATAGCAGACTATTCTTCGTCAATACACGCGGTATGATACCATGGTGACTATTCTGACCTACCCGTACTCAGCTCCAGTGGTCTGTTACCATGGCAACTGTACTAATATACCCGTACTCAGCTCCAGTGGTCTGTTACCATTGCAACTATACTAATATACCCGTACTTAGCATCAGTGGTCTGTTACCACGCAACTGTACTAATATACCCGTACTCAGCTCCAGTGGTCTGTTACCATGGCAACTATACTAATATACCCGTACTTAGCACCAGTGGTCTGTTACCACGCAACTATACTAATATACCCGTACTCAGCACCAGTGGTCTGTTACCATGCAACTATACTAATATACCCTTATTCAGCACCAGTGGTCTGTTACCACGCAACTATTCTAATATACCCGTACTCAGCTCAAGTGGTCTGTTACCACGCAACTATACTAATATACCCGTACTCAGCTCCAGTGGTCTGTTACCATGGCAACTATACTAATATACCCGTACTTAGCACCAGTGGTCTGTTACCATGGCAACTATACTAATATACCCGTACTCAGCACCAGTGGTATGTTACCACGCAACCATTCTAATATACCCGTACTCAGTTCCAGTGGTCTGTTACCACGCAACTATACTAATATACCCGTACTCAGCGCCAGTGGTCTGTTGCCATGGCAACTATACTAATATACCCGTACTCAGCACCACTGGTCGTTACCATGCAACAATACTAATATACCAGTACTAATCACAAGCGGTATGTCACCGTGGCAACTACACTAACCCTCCCGTAATCAACACGTATAGTGTGTTATACCATGGCAACTATGCTAATCTACCCATACTCACCTCTCCTTGTAACAAAGTAGTAGGTTATAGAGTTCCCATCCCTCTTCTTCTCGCATGTATGTGTGTTACAACGTTCTCCGTAGCCAGCGCCCACGTCGATGCAACCACTGTCATGAACGCAACCTGTAAACACACAACACTGTACACCCGGAAATAACCACACAGTTAACCGTTAGCATACTGTGTTCTGAGATCAGTAAGGATTCCGATGTGAAAAGTCATCTACCTTACTCAGTGAGTGAGTGAGTATGGTTTTACGCCGCTTTTAGCAATATTCCAGCAATATCACGGCGGGGGACAGCAGAAATGGGCTTCACACATTTTACACATGTCGGGATAGGAACCCGGTTCTTCGGCGTGACGAGCGAACGCTTTAACCCCAGACTACCCGACCACCCTACTATACTCAGACATTTATAATACTACTATAAGATGCAGTCAAATCCGAAAGAGACTAACCACTGATTGATACCGTGAGCAAAGATCGACAGGGATCGATGACACACTAAGTCATTTAGGTCCACTTGCACAAAGCGATCTTACTGCTAAGACTATCGCAAGCCTATGTTATATTATTTGTTTGTTGTTTAACGCCGCATTCAGCAGTATTCAGCGGTCTGTAAATAATGGAGTCTGGAACAGACAATCAAGTGATTGACATTATGAGCATCGGTTCACGCAATTGGGATACGATGACATCATACAAGTCAGCGAGCCTGACCACCCGATCCCGCTAGTCGCCTCTTACGACAAGCATGTAAGCCTATGTTAAAGTATGGGGGTTACGATCATCTTAGCGCTAAGATCGCTTTGTGTATGTGGGCCCTGGTATCATACGACCGCCTCCCTGGTCTAATGGTAGAGCGCCCGCCCGGAGAGCGGAAGGTCCGGGGTTCGATCCCCAGCCGCGTCCTACCAAAAGACGTTAAAAGATGGTACTTGTTGTTACCCTGTCTGGCGCTCAGCATAAAGGGGCTAAAACAAGGACTGGTCGGCTCGGAGTCAGTTTACTGTGTCTGAGTGGGGTATATATGTTAAACTGCGGCATGGTATCTCAGTGAGCTAGCTCTATAAATCGGCATCAGTCCGGACTAGTACAAGCAGCCACACACACACACACACACACACACACATACACGTGCATGCAGGTCGCTGTATAAGTGCAATAATCTAGGACGCGACGTTAAACCCCATTTCACCTCACCTCACCTGGCATCATCGTTCTCCGCTATACTGACCTTCTTTGTCCACCTGCAGTGTAAACTTGCTGTCTGACTGCACACACTTGAGGTATACACACTCCGAGGCCTGGTAGCTAGCGTTTACATTGACACAGCCGCCTGTATGTTTGACACAACCTAAACACACGATGCATTGTAGTCAGTCAGTGTGGTTTTCCCGCCAAGGATAACTCGACGGTTTGGTTGGAAATGTAAAAATTACGAACAGGGGGAAAACTCGAGGGTTTGTTTGTTTGTTTGTTTGTTTGTTGTTTAACGCCGCACTCAGCAATATTCCACTTATATGACGGCGGTTTGTAAATAATCGAGTCTGGACCAGACAATCCAGTGATCAACATCATGAGCATCGATCCACGCAATCGGGATACGATGACATGCATCAACCAAGTCAGCGAACCTGACCACTCGATCCCGTTAGTCGCCTTTGACGACAAGCATGGGTTGCTGAAGACCTTTTCTACCCCGGATCTTCATGGGCCTCGGAGGAAAGTGTTTTACCTGTCTTAAAGGCAGAAAGAAACATCTGAAATAGCATTATCAACAATTTTATTATGTTACCAACACACTTTCAACGAACCGTCATGGTAGGAAAAGGACGTAAAGCATACTCGTATCTTAAAGGCATTGTGGTTTATCAGCTTCCCACCAGAAAAATAACTTACATTTGTCGTGTAATTTTATATTTGAGCCCTTTTCTTTATATTAGCCTGGTAGTGCGTGTTATATATACTGAACAACAAAAGTTCCTGTGACATTGTATAAGATTTAATGCAAAGTTATGTTTTTTACCAAATCTGAAACAATTTCGGCCTGCCACTCCGAAGATTGTCTCCGACTGCATCCGTCTGTTGCCAACGTTGCCATAAACACCAAATGGTGTTTCTGTGGACGTTAAATTGTTTGCAACATCACTATGACTCGATTCTGCTTCAAGCATACCAATGTCTCGCAGACGCTCATTTTCGGACAATTTTTTAAAAATTTTGTTGTTTTTCTGAGTGGTTGTTGTCAGCACGATATTGAATCCCGTTAACGCACATGCTTTTATACCCATTCTTGCAATTGGGTAGTGAAATGCATGGGGCTTGCATAAAAGTCAACTTTTGCATGGAATGCATGCTTTTCTGTAACAGTTGCGTTTTGGCGACTTGATTCCATTTATATACTACAATATTGAAAACCAAGCTTTACTTGTTTGAAAAATACACTAAAATATTGGTGTCACAGGAACTTTTGTTGTTGAGTAAAGATAGTGTTCCATTGCAAAATACATGTCTAACAGAGATTTTCTACAGCAGGGGGACTATCAAAAAAGAATCCCTGGGGCAGAGGGACTTTCAATGGCATATCCCTTGGAAAGGGGGACCTTTAGAAGAATATCCTGGATCACAGGGACCTTTATCGAACATCACTGGAACAGTGGGGCTTTCAACAGAATATCCTGGAAATCCTTACCTTCAATTATTGGGTCCAGTTCAGCTACAGCATGGAATCGGAATTCAAACACCTTGTCCTTCATGCCCTGAGAGATCTTGACACTGGCTTTACATGTGTGTTGAAGACACTGGCCAAAAGTTAGCGCCGTGCCGTTCTCGTAGCACTTGTCTCCTATCACACAGCCTGTAAACGAACGAAAACACCAATGGGGATGTATAAAAGAGTGAGTGAGTGAGTGAGTGAGTGAGTCGGGTTTAACGCCGCTTTTAACAGTATTCCAGTTATATCACGGTGTGTCAGCTTGATGTGGGAGGAAAGCCCGAAGTGATGCAGGTCTTAGACGTTTACCACTTCGGTGAAACCCACGAGCACGGGTATGGTGCTGACAAACCTAAAAACATAATCGGGACAAACCGGAATTCGAACCCACAATCACAGGTTTCTGGCGTGCCCATGGGTCGCAACAGCGAATCGCGGCGCCTTAGACGACTGGGCCACCCGTGCCCCCATGTATAAAAGAGGAGGAAAGCGTGCGGAGCTGTATGGTACTAAGCGTCTATGACACAAGTACTATTCTTCGGAAGCTGAAATGGCATTTGGAATGCACACCTTTTCTGTTTAACAACCCATTCAGCTATATTTATTCTGTATCGCTAGTCCAGGCAAAATAAGGTTTCACCTGGATCAAATTGCAATAGAATGTATTTCACCACAATGCATTTCTACAAGGTCCCGAAAGCAACATACTAAAAGTCCCAAGCAATCCCAGTTTGGGAAATTTCTAATTTGCATAATCCAATATGGCCACCAATTATTAATATATCTTCCATATTTCAGACGAGGTTCAATGTTTTGATGAAAAAAGAGTTCAGCATATGGCGGACTCCCCCCGGTGTCTTACGTTTCCATCACTTTATCCTCTTATATTTTAAGTGTCTCTCATTTTCACCATCATCATGATTGCTATTGTTAGTAATAGCGACGAGCAGAAGCAGCCATCATTCCGACACAAGGACGTGACCTGACTGTAAAAGTCCAGTTTCCACCCTTGCCGATATTGGCTGGATTTTCTGGCCGCGGTCGTAGAGCCACCAGTGGCAATCATGAGTTATGTCCCTTCTACGCCCCTCATACTGACCAATCAGATTCCAACTCTCATATCACTTACATTTACTTCAAACAAAATGGCGGCGCCCAGTCAAGACGATCTGATTGATGATCGAAATGTAATTGTAATAAAACGGGTCTTACTTCGGAAAGTGCATCAAATCACGTGAGCACCTTTATTACAAACATGAAATGATTTGGAAAATATCTGTTGACGCCGATTTGGCGGTACACATGCTTAGCTATTCCTGCAAGCGACCGAATTCTGTTCAGCAGTTTACCAAACGGATGTCGACTTCGTTATGCGACTTTGATTTGACTATGCATAGACTCGTTAGTCCTCCTAGAAATAACTCCAAAACTCCAGCCTAGTTGGGCATGGTGGAAAATGGACTTTTACAGTCAGTTAACTCCCTTGCCTCGGGAAGATGAGCAGCAGCAGCAGCAGCAGTAGTAGTAGTAGTAGTAGTAGTAGTAGTAGTAGTAGTAGTAGTTTACCACTTCGACGAAAGCTCTAGCAGGGCATGGTACTGTGGAATGGACAGACCAATGATCGTAATAAGAGCGAATCCACGATTTTAACTATCGGTATCATGAAAAAACAAACGACGTTTTTTCTGAACCCTGATGGTCAATGCTGACTCGATCGGCACTGACAAGAGCGACGTCGTGTTTGGAAACACTGAAAGTACTACGCACATACGTGACCTTTTGTTTGCATATGTAACCGTAAATGACCCAGACGGATACCGATTTTAGGCTAACACTGGCTCTATCCATACTCATTATTTGATAATTATGTTTCTATGATGCCATCAGTCAATACAAATATTGTTCGTAACTTATGTAGAGGGGAATATGTGAGTAACTCTCCATTCCTTTAAAATAATGGAGCAGGCCCATTATTTTTAAGGAATGGAGAGTTACGAGGATAACGGATTTGTTTTTTCTCGTCAAAGGCTTATTTAATTGCTATAAATATGAACATCGTTGTCGGTAACCTGCTCTAACACAAATAATATACATATTATTTTGATCTTTAAAGCATTATGCAAAATTATGAAAAAAAATAATAGTCAATTTCACATCATACATTCATGTGCCGCCGTAGCTGAAGGTGACCATTAAACGTTCTCAAATCAAGCAATGCGATTTCGAACCTCGCTGGCGACACATATTTTCGGAAAATATATGAAATTATTCACTTGTCAAAAAATGTTCCGTCTATTCCAAGTGAAAATTAATTTAAATGTTGGTTCAAGATATAGCTGAAAAACAACTTTCCATTCATAAAACATAATTGAGCGTTCAAACGATAGACTGACGTCACAGATGTGTTTTCACAATGTGTACATGTTATGCCATGTCAATATATACAGAAAGCAATCTGTGTTTTCAGCTTCTTCACAAAAACATTCTAATACACATGCTCTGGGCCTGTGCCTTTAAGCATTAAGGATAGAGTTTGTTTGTTTGTTGTTTAACGCCGCACCCAGCAATATTCCAGCTGTATGACGGCGGTCGGTAAATAATCCACGCATCAACAAAGTCAGCGAACCTGACCACCCGATCCCGTTAGTTGCCACTTACGACAAGCATAGTCGCCTTTTACGGCAAGCATGGGTTGTTGAAGACCTATTCTATCCCGGATCTTCACAGGCCTATAGAGGATAGAAGACTATGACTAAGTGAAGTACCAGCAGCAGTTGGTTTCCACAGGGGTCTCCGCATCCATCGCCTGTACCTGGGGATGACGTCACATACAGCTGTCGTGCAGTTTTCAGGGAAGTGGACCACGTCGCCATAAGCGTAACACGTGCCGTCGTAGTGGCAGTGAGCTTTCTGAAAATGTAGTGAAATGAAGAAGATGTTCTCCTAGAATTCCTATTCATGTTTCAGTCCTTTTGTCTTTAATCACGTTTACAATATGTGGGATTTTTAGTGCAGTCGTTACATTGATAACAAGGCCTGAACACTACCTGTGATGACGCCTAACCAAGCACTGATAACAAGGTCTGAACACTACTTGTTATGGTGTCCAACACATCACTGATAACAAGGTCTGAACACAACGTGTAATGATGTCCAACACAGCACTGATAACAAGGCCTGAACACTACGTGTTATTGCGCCTGACCAAGCACTGATAACAAGGTCTGAACACTACGTGTAATGATGTCCAACACATCACTGATAACAAGGTCTGAATACAACGTTTAATGATGCATAACACAGCATTGATAACAAGGTCTGAACACGACGTGTAATGGCGCATAAATAAGCATTGATAACAAGGTCTGAACACAACGTGTAATGATGTCCAACACAGCACTGATAACAAGGTCCGAGAACTACATGTACCGATGTCCAACACAGCACTGATAACAAGGCCTTAACACAACGTGTAATGATGTCCAACACAGCACTGATAACAAGGTCTGAACACAACGTGTAATGGTGTCCAACACATCACTGAAAACAAGGTCTGAACACAACGTGTAATGGTGTCCAATACATCACTGATTACAAGGTCTGAACACTACGTGTAATGATGTCCAACACATCACTGATAACAAGGTCTGAATACAACGTTTAATGACGCATAACACAGCATTGATAACAAGGTCTGAACACGACATGTAATGGCGCATAAATAAGCATTGATAACAAGGTCTGAACACAACGTGTAATGATGTCCAACACAGCACTGATAACAAGGCCTGAACACTACGTGTTATTGCGCCTGACCAAGCACTGATAACGAGGTCTGAACACTACGTGTAATGATGTCCAACACATCACTGATAACAAGGTCTGAATACAACGTTTAATGATGCATAACACAGCATTGATAACAAGGTCTGAACACGACGTGTAATGGCGCATAAATAAGCATTGATAACAAGGTCTGAACACAACGTGTAATGATGTCCAACACAGCACTGATAACAAGGTCCGAGAACTACATGTACCGATGTCCAACACAGCACTGATAACAAGGCCTTAACACAACGTGTAATGATGTCCAACACATCACTGATAACAAGGTCTGAACACAGCGTGTAATGGTGTCCAACACAGCACTGATAACAAGGTCTGAGAACTACATGTACCGATGTCCAACACAGCACTGATAACAAGGCCTTAACACAACGTGTAATGGTGTCCAATACATCACTGATTACAAGGTCTGAACACTACGTGTAATGATGTCCAACACATCACTGATAACAAGGTCTGAATACAACGTTTAATGACGCATAACACAGCATTGATAACAAGGTCTGAACACGACATGTAATGGCGCATAAATAAGCATTGATAACAAGGTCTGAACACAACGTGTAATGATGTCCAACACAGCACTGATAACAAGGTCCGAGAACTACATGTACCGATGTCCAACACAGCACTGATAACAAGGCCTTAACACAACGTGTAATGATGTCCAACACATCACATAACAAGGTCTGAACACAGCGTGTAATGGTGTCCAACACATCACTGAAAACAAGGTCTGAATACAACCTGTAATGATGTCCAACAAATACGTGTAATGGTGTCCAACACAGCACTGATAACAAGGTCTGAATACAACGTGTAATGGTGTCCAACACATCACTGATAACAAGGTCTGAACACAACGTGTAATGGTGTCCAACACAGCACTGAAAACAAAGTCTGAATACAACCTGTAATGATGTCCAACACATCACTGATAACAAGGTCTGAACACTATGCGTTATGGCACCTGACCAAGCACTGATAACAAGGTCTGAACACTACGTGTAATTATGTCCAACACAGCACTGATAACAAGGTCTGAACACTACGTGTAATTATGTCCAACACAGCACTGATAACAAGGCCTGAACACTACGTGTTATGGTGCCTGACCAAGCACTGATAACAAGGTCTGAACACTACGTGTAATGATGTCCAACACATCAGTGATAACAAGGTCTGAATACAACGTTTAATGACTCCTAACCAAGCACTGAAAACACGGTCTGAATACTACGTGTAATGATGTCTAGCCCAAATGTTTATTTATAGCCAACATTCATTATTTTGCGTAACCTGTCGAAGAATTAATGCCGCTCAAACATACGATTTCGAATTCGCGGAATCTTTGTGTTGAGTGTAGACTGTATGTCATAAGGTTAAATTTCCTATTATGAAATACTACTTCTCTTCTGTTATATGAGTAAAATGTTCTTGTCTTTTTAGTTTCTTATTTAACATTTGACGATGAGTAATAAAAAATCTGGACTTAAAATATTAATTTTACTCGGGACATATAATACGTCGTTCCTCGTCACTCCTAAATTATTGTCTATATATCCAACTTGTGAAGATATGGAGGCGATATAATTTTTTTCCTATGGTGGTCGTTATTTGCGGCGTTGACGGTATGGAAGTAATTACCTTTATTGGCGAGATCATGCCATACTGAAGGACACCTCTCGCCCAGTGGATGCGGCACACCCTCTCGTCACACGGAATCCCGGTCTTCTCAACTTCTGGGTGCCAGGGGTTCCAGATGATGCAACGACCCTCAAACGGACAACCTGGCAGGTCAGTATGAAATCAAGGTCAGCAAGACTCACCCGTGGATGATGATGATGATGATGATGATGATTATTATTATTATTATTATTATTAGTAGTAGTAGTAGTAGTATGTACAGATGTACAGATTCTCCCAGGAAGCGCTGCCGAGTCAAACCCACCCAGAACTTTTCGGAGAATGTGAAGACTTAACACTGCAGCCTTCTGCATTACCCAGATTGTCAGATGGGTTGTATCCCTGGGAGCAACCCGGGTACTCTCTCAATGTCAGTCAACAGATTGGGAGGTATCAAACCTAAGGCACCGAGAACAACAGGGAGTTGGACAACATGGTACTTGGGATGCAAGCTTGACATTTCGAAAGCGAGGTCCGCATATTTGCCATGTTTTTCTTCAGTTTCGTCAATCACGTTAGTGTCAAGAGGGACAGAAAATTCAGTGATATAAAGGATTTTATTGGATTTATCAAAAAAGACAAGATCTGGTTTGTTGGCCTGGATACGTCTGAGGCTGTATATGGGCCTATTCCAAAGAATTTTGTATTTATAATTTTCAATGACGCCCCCCACATATTCTGGGTTGCACCATGGATAGACCTGCGTCAAAATCACAAGCATGGCGAAGACGATAATAAAATGGTCGAGCTACACCATCACGTCGCTTAAAATACTGTGTTCGTGCCAAAGCTTGGCATCCACTGACAATGTGTTGGGCAGTCTCATTATATTCATTACATAATCTACATTTCATATTTACATTTTGATGCAAAATCACACATTGTGGGAAGTGGCTGGTCCTGAGAGACAAACAGAAAACCTCCTGTTTCACTTTTCAGGCCAGCCGACCTCATCCAAGCGAAGGACTCTGCAGGCTTGCTGATCTTCTCAACACACTGCGCATAAACTGAAAGCAGTGGTCGTTCAGAAAGCCTCTCCTTGAAAAACTGAATCTGGGCCGACTTGATATGGCACCTCGCTTGGTTGACACTCATTTATGTACCGTCCAGCAGTACAGAACCATCAACAAAATCAACACCGACATTGAGGTTATGTTTTGGCTCGTTTTAGAAAACTGTGGAATGTCTTGTTTTCATTATGGTCTTGACATGCTTCATAAGAGTATCATCAGACAAATAAATGTGTGCAAAAGTGCACAAAACAATTCTATCATGAATCAAACCAAGCGCTCCCATGATAATTGGTAAATATAAGCGATTGGGGGAAGGGCGGGGGTGGTGGGATCTGCCATGATATTCTTCGTTTGAGGGTGTCAATACCCTGAATTTCTTGTTTCGTCCAATGAACAACACCAAAAGAATACGAAAGGACGGGTACAGCATAAGTATTTGTGGCTTTGACTTTATTGCGAGCGTTCAGCTCTGAACTCCTACATTTGTACTCTGTCCGAAGTTTGTCCTTGATATGGGCATTCTGGAGTTTGTCCCTGATCTGCATCCCAAAGTACGTATAGGCCTGACCTTCCACGATATGATCAATAACTCCTCCCCAAGTAAACTGACTGATCCCCCCTCTTCTACCTTGCCACGTTTCAAATGAAGAAAGTTGCATTTGTCGAGTCTTAAGGACATGCGGATATCATTAGAAAAGGACTCGACAAGCAGAATCTGTGTTTTGAGTTTAGACCCTTCATTGGCTATAAGTTCAAGGTTATCCATGTACAGGAGGTGATTAAGGGGTGTTGGGGATCTGTGCTGAGGAGGTCTAGGATGATAACCTTCCACTTTGCTGAGCAAAAGGCCTAAAGGATTCAGTGACAAACAGAAAAGCAAAGGGCTAAAAGAATCGCCCTGAAATCTTCCTCTTCTAATAGAAATGGGTTCCGAAGTCACCACCTGCCCCTGCGAATACATCTTAAGTTGAGTTGACCAACAAATCATTAAAGACTTGAGAACAAGTAGTCGCTCAGTGAGGTCAATACATTCCAGTGACCTCAAAATCCATGCGTGAGATACAGAATCATAAGCTTTTCTGTAGTCTATCCAACACATTGAGAGGTTACGGTGGTAAGTTTTAGCCTCTTCAAGGATAATTTTCTGAACTAGAAATAGATCCTTACAACCACAGAATCCCTTTCTGGCTCCTCCCTGCTCCATGTAAATAATGTGACACAATATCTGTAAGACACCCTGTACATATTTTGTATTGTGTATTCAGACATGCAATAGGGCGGAAGTTTTGGGGATCAGTCAAATCACCTTTCTTAGGGAGAAGTATTGTTCGACCTTTGCACAACCAAGGGGAACATCCCCTGTATCCACAAGAAAATTTAAACAGTCAAGTAATGGCGTTTGGACACAAAGGAACAGTTTCCAAAAACGTTTTTGAATACCACTTTTTAATTGCCTGTTTCAGGCATTCGGGTGTAATGAAACACAACAATGGTGACGTTATTTTGCATGTACATTAATATTGTAATCCTCTCTACCCATGGTTCCTCGAGGTTACAGATGCCGGGTATAGACCACAACTGTTTCCAAAACCTTTCACTGGAATCAATGGTGGGTCTTTTCTCGTCATTGCCACTGGTGGCATTTAATTGCCTGTAAAACTGTTTTTCTTTAGATTTGAACAGTTTATGTTGTTTTATGAAATGATTTTTCTAATTCCACTTTCTCTTTCTTTCGGTCCAAACCTTTAAAATTGCCTTCAGAGCATCAAGAATGTGATTTAGAATATTTTCTTTTGTTGCCTTGTATTTTTTTTTTTAACATTTTTGTTTGCGTTTGACATTGATTGCACTGAGGAACGTAATTGTAAGCAAAGTCCTATCTAGGATTTGTGTTTCCTTGTTTCATTTAGTTGTACTTGGAACCGGTTTTTCTTTTGGTGATTTTGTTTATTACCCGTTTGTGCTTTGTTGTCTTTGGAAACTGTGTGGAGTTCATCCAGTGTTCGAGCAGCAGCATACTCGCAACAGTTAATGCCAAGCAAAGAACACATCGCATTAAGAGTGACTGAAATAATTTAATTTAATTTATCAAGTTGATTCTGTTGAATTGATTGGTTAAATTATTTAATTGACCTCCTTTTTCAGTTGGCAAATCACAGATTTGCCAAAAGAATGACACAAACAAATTGTACAAGGGATCATCAGAAAGATCATTGACAGAAGAGAGGTCGGAATCGGGAGAAAACTCATGATCTTCGAGGCTGGAATTTCATTTTGTGAGGCCATGTGTGGGTCATCAGTGACAACTGCATTAGGTAATTTAGGGAGAACAATGCAACGTCTATTTGCAATTCGGGTCTGCTTCGGTGGGATCTGAGGGTTCATGTAAAGGCGCCTGACGAGTGTTGGCAGTTAGCTGGGGCAAGTCCCATCTCCAATTTCGTTGGTTTGTATGCCGGCGGGAGGCTAACTGGGGTGCGGGGTTCGAGTTTTTGTCTTGGCTTTCTGTGACCCAGTGTTGAACCAGTTTCGAAGGGTTAGGCCTAACTGGGTGATGTACGTTTAGTTCTTGCTTAGGAGATATATACCAGGATGGTGACGGGGATACTTACCACTTTTATACCTGAGTAGTCCTATTCTTCCTGACCGGTAACACTTCCATTTAATACACGGTGTTCTAGGGTCTGTGAAGACTGTATTAAGCTTCTTTGGAATCTTCGTTTTGTTAAACGCAAACTCGCAGTGATCACGTCTTGGTACACCTTTCGATGGAAAAACGTCAAAGTATTTTAACAAGATTTCTGTCCAAGCTAGCTCAATATTTAGACCACTTTAGACTTCCCACTTCTCATTGTTTGGGTAACATTTGTAAAGAAAATCAATAAGAATATAACCGCTGGTTCGATTTTTTTCGACAACAGAAAATAGGAACGTTTTTACATAACTATGCAAACCATGTTGCGACGTTTAGTATCCAAACTGAAAAAGCACTTATTGCGTGCCTAAGTTGATATGATGTTGTCAACTCACCTCGTTTAAACCGGTCCAGTTGGGGCACATATAGTCGCCTGTGGTCCTGGTTCAATTGATGGGTCTGGTAAGAGGTGACAACCACAGCAAACAAAGCTAGCGCCAGTACTGTGGGGAATTAGAGTAAGTGATGGAGTTTAGCAGTTTTCAGTTATTATAGTGTGTCAGTGTGAGGGGAAAGCCCAAACTGACGCTAATCGAAGACGTTTACATCTTTGTAGAAACTCACGGGGAATAGTGCTGACAAAGCTTAAGGCCGAAATGGAATTTAAGTCCACGACCAGCGCATCTTAGTGCCGCAACGGGCGACAATTTAGGGCAGTGGTATGCCCTTGCCCAACAAGAGATATGAAATATACATTCATTTTATTTTATTTTATTTTATTTTATCGGTTCCAACGTTAAAATGGCAAAAACAAAGTTCCTATATTGTGAAACGTTCAACAAGATGCATAATATTATCTATATGGAGATTATAGCGTGATGTGGAATATAACATTACAGGATTTCCAGTCGTCATTGAGGACATAGATTGAGGCACATCAATTAAACAGTATATACAGTAAACTATGTTTATAACGAACACGCTTATAACGAACTGACCGATATAACGAACTTATTTTTCAGTCCCGGCCAATCGTTGCATATATGCTGTATATATACTTATAACGAACTACGGTTATTACGAACTAAAATTAGTGATCCCTTTGAGTTTGTTATAACCGTAGATTACTGTACATTGAAATGCATTTGAGCACTTGTACGTTTCTATAAACATTTTAGTACTTACTTATTAAGGCGCAGTACAACCCCATCGCTTGAAGCACCCGTACCCAAAGACAAAATCAAATGAAGGAACGCCGTGATGAAAGCAAATAGGTCGTTCTCGTCACGCCTCTGCCGCTTTACACTCACGGTGCAGGAACATCAATAACACCCACTGTTTATGTCGTTTTAACCATCGCCGTCATCCCGGACACGTTACAAATTCAGATTGTATCGAATCACACACGCCATGAATACATTTCCATCGTTATTTATTTCAGTGATATTGATTTCGGAGGTATGCAATGACTTCCTTCACAGATAGTGATGTCAATCGACAGGAATCAATGGTAGCATCTGCCGTTATGTTTTCTTGTTGACAGAAACGGTTGGCTTCATCCTTTCAGCAGGCACCGCGTGCATCACATGTTAATATGTACCAGAGCAGTTTAAGTATTGCAGATTATTTCGTGAAAGCTGATAAACAATTTAATCAAAATATCCCAAGGCTTTTATTTGTACATATACAATGATATATGACGGCATCACGTACGTGATGCTATATTTTCCGAGCGCCTGTAAATACGTCACGGCCTATATTTATTGCGTGTATGTTGTGTATGATATGATTGATTTAGAAATAATAAGGGCCTGAGTGCCATTTTGAGTCAGTAGTGGTTAAGATGGTAATTCAAGAGCACCTTTTCTGTGCGATAATAATACAGATTGCTACATCTCGTGAGGTGATACCTTCAGCACTTCAATTGCACTAAGCTATAGTACGCAAGTCTCATCTTTTCACTCTTTGCATCTTGATATGTGATATTAAGAGCTCAATAAGTGTTTATTCAAAATTAGCATCACAACCACGATCGCCATTTGGGTGATTATTTGAGAGTTTTTGACTGTAATAATACATCTTTCCTTTTCTATAGAGGCTAAAGATATTTATTATTCTGCAATCGTGGTAATTTTTGTTGACATTATCAAACAACTTTTTATATAAAAGAATTTTGAAAACTCATATATATACAGAACAGTATATGTTTTATGTACATATCAGGAAATACCGTAATTCATTTGGAAGATTTCGATGTTCAACCCATGATTTACGCATTGGGAGATACACAAAATCTCCAAGATCGGAATGATTATGTAAAATGGGTAATAGCCAAGATATAGAGGATGAATATCACTTTTTGTTGTATGTCCATTGTATTCCATTGTGAGAAAAACATATATTACTGTATACTACTTTAATGATCCAAATATTGTGAAATTCCGACAATCGTTGAACAGTCTAGATAAATCAATAATGCAAAACGTAGTCATGTATACATTCAACGCACTGTTATGCAGAACCAAATTTGTAATAATAGTTAAAATTGTGTGCAACATCTCTGTCATATGTACTATAGGCCTGGGGGCTCTAATGTGATTGAATAAAGATTGATTGATTGAATATATAAGATATATACTATAATAAAACAAAATGTATTTTATGTGAATATAGAGATTATCACCAGAGAGTGTTTCTGTATTGTAAATATACAAGCATATCAAATACATAACGCTTTATATAAGATATTTACGACACGAAAACACACGAGGATAATACTAGTACACGGTTAATCATATAATGCCATTCTTAAAATGATCTATGTAATGTCACTCATTGAAGTAACTTCAGACACAGCGCATGAATACAGTGGTGTAGATAATATATCTCCCCATTTGCCATGCGACCCGTGAAGATCCAGGGAAGAATTGCCTTAACAGGCGACTATGCTTGTCATTAGGGGCGACCAACGGGATCGGGTGGTCAGGCTCGCTTACTTGGTTGATGCATGTCATCGTATCCTAATTGCGTGAATCGATGATCATGATGTCAATCACTGAATTGACTGGTCCAGACTTGAATATTTACCGCCGTCATATGGCTGGAATATTGTTAAGTGTGACGTTAAACAACAAATAAACAAACATTTGTCATACAGTGTCAAATGATTCGGAGCCATGTTTATCTACACTTTGGAAATATAGTCAATGGATGAATAACCTTATCCATTATATAAACAATGTAAACACTGAATTTACCTCCAATATCATATTTTTGAGAATATATTGGAGCCCGTTTAACCTGTCTTTGTCACGAAAATAGTGTAATAAACTAATGAAAATAGATTTTTTTAAGCATCAGCGTAGCATAATATTTACATGTAAGTACAGTCCCGTTTATTTACTTATTATAGAACCTTGGTGGGGACAGCAGTTATGGACAGAGTGCCAAGTAGTGGTACAGGGGTTTACAGTATAAATAACACTATCCACTGGATAAACAATGGAAGCACGATATTTGCCCCCAAGTGATTTTCCCAGAGATTATTTGAAGCAATCTTTGTTAAGAAAATGTAATAATATAACTCATAAATAAAGTTATTTCCAGCAATTTCAATTTGTTTTATTCACGGGTCTTTGAGGGTGTTAAACCTTGAATAAAACGTTTCTTTCAACATGATCATTATAAATGTATTTAGCTAAATTAACTACAGTGTCAGGATCTTGCGATTATAAAAGGAGGCTGAATTTGTGATAGTTTGGATGGAAATAGAACTTGGTTTTAAAATAAGTTTGTCTCAAGTTATCAAACACGGGGCAGATAACTATAAAGTGATATTCCGTTTCAACACAGTTTAAGCTGCATAACTTACATTTATGAGATTTCGTGGTATATTAGCATGCCGGGGGGGCAAAAAGACTGAGATTGGACTACAACAACAGAGGGAGGTCTCGACGTTGTCGACGTTGTACGTGCGCCTCAATCGATTTACTCAGAAAAGAATCGCCAGAAATAAAAATAAAGTTACAATATATACGCCCATATGCCATAAGCAATAGACACTAACGATTGAACTCTTAAAAGGTACATGTGTATTGTTACGATAGAATCAAATATTGAAAAGAAGGTATAAAATCCAACATTCGAACTTTGAAGAACACAGATGAATCAAAAGACGAGAAACTCTGAAAGCAGCGTTTGACTCTGTGATATACTGTATACTGAAATATTTTACTGTGGTATACATCACGTCACAGAGTGATGAAGTGGCATCAAACGTTAAGCTGTGTTAATGTCACTGAATGTCCAACCCACTCTTTTAGTAGCTTTTCGTCAGGAGTTCTGTCTAAAATGTATTGCCACACTAGTTAATAATATTCCAGGAACTACCACACGGTATATGGAAGCGTTTTCGAAGTACATTCATCATTGGAAATTACCTACCGGTTGGGGTTGCGAAAGAAGTGCTTGCATATTATGGTTTATTTCTTGCTGATGCAGTCATCAACAAACTCATGGCTTATCGTAGATTTGATATACCACTGACAGGTCAAACGGAAATCAGGATTCTAAAATCTCACGAAATATGTTCATTCCACGCAGAAGTAAGCCAGCTATGTACAACGTGGGTTTCTCTTCCTTTGATGTGACAATTAATTTAAGACAAGATCACTTCAACTATCAACGATCGAGTTTACCATTTGAACTACAGCATGATAGATGTGATTGAACTGGAGCTCACAGCTTCAATATATCATTTGGAGGAGTGCCATCAAGCGCCAGGACACCGTGGGCCGATAAGGGCTATCTGTTACTTCAAGCGTTAGTGAGGGTGTTTTACGGTTTAACGCCGCTTTGAACAGTATTTCATTTATGTCATGGTGTGTCAGCTTGATGTGGGTGGAAAGCCCAAAGTTATGCAAGTCTCAGACATTCACTGCTATGGTGAAACCCAGGAGAGCACATCTATCGTGCTGACAAAACTAGAAGGATAATCATGGCAAATATGGGATCCGAATACGTTGATTCAAGAAAAAAAGGATTCCAACCCTCATAACAAGTAACATTATTCCAGCAGGTATATATCGGAGTACAACACAAGACTATGGTTTGTCTTTCAATAATGAAAATTTAGTAACGGGAATCATAAAATGAACTTGTGGAAGATGACACAAGTCACATGAAGTAACAGTATTATTATAAATAGAAGAAGTAACCATAATATCACAGATAACTGAAGCAACAATATCACAGATAACGGAAATAACAATATCACAGATAACTGAAGATAACAAGATCGCAGATAACTGAAGTAACGATAGCTCAAATAACTGAAGTAACAATATCACAGATAACGGAAGATAACAATATCACAGATAACTGAAGATAACAATAACACAGATAACGGAAGATAACAATATCACAGATAACTGAAGATAACAATAACACAGATAACTGAAGATAACAATATCACAGATAACGAAAGTGACAATATCACAGATAACGAAAGTGACAATATCACAGATAACTGAAGTAACAATATCACAGATAACTGAAGTAACAATATCACAGATAACTGAAGTAACAATATAACAGATAACTGAAGAAACAATATCACAGATAACTGAAGATAACAAGATCACAGATAACTGAAGTAACAATATCTCAGATAACTGAAGATAACAAGATCACAGATAACTGAAGTAACAATATCACAGATAACTGAAGATAACAATAACACAGATAACTGAAGTAACAATATCACAGATAACGAAAGTGACAATATCACAGATAACGAAAGTGACAATATCACAGATAACTGAAGTAACAATATCACAGATAACTGAAGAAACAATATCACAGATAACTGAAGTAACGATATCACAGATAACTGAAGAAACAATATCACAGATAACTGAAGAAACAATATCACAGATAACTGAAGATAACAAGATCACAGATAACTGAAGTAACAATATCACAGATAACTGAAGATAACAATATCACAGATAACTGAAGTAATGATATCACAGATAAGAGAAGCAACAATATCACAGATAACTGAAGTAACAATATCACAGATAACTGAAGATAACAATATCACAGATAACTGAAGTAACAATATCACAGATAACTGAAGTAACAATATCACAGATAACTGAAGATAACAAGATCACAGGTAACTGAAGTAACAAGATCACAGGTAACTGAAGTAACAATATCACAGATAACTGAGGAAACAGTATCACAGATAACGGAAGTAACGATATCACAAATAACTGGAGTAACAATGTCACAGGTAAATCAAGTAACAATATCACAGGTAATTCAAGTAAAAATATCACAGATAGCTGTAGCAACAATATCACAGATAATTGAAGTAACAATATCACATATAATTGAAGTAACAATATCATAGAAAACTGTAGTAACAATATCACAGATAACTGAAGTAACAATATCACAGATAACTGAGTAACAATATCACAGATAACTGAAGTAACACGAATATCAAGGGCTGGTCATCGGTATTCAATGACCGGCCTTACAATCATAGTTGAATGTTGAGCACACTGACTTTCGCTACGTATTGTCTGCATAGACATTGACATAGACAAAAACGTCTTTGTGTTAATTTGGACGGAAAATACAAAATATGACTGATTACAAAATAGCAACAAAAGGAAAAACGTTTCGAAGAAGTACTACTACTACCACTACCACTACCAAAACCACTACCACTACCACTATCACAACCACTACTATTGCCACTACTATTGCCACAACTACTACTACTACTACTACTACTACTACTACTACTACTACTACTACTGCTGCTGCTGCTGCTACTACTACTACCACTAATATTACAGTTATCGCTTCCACTTTCACTTCCACTTCCACTACTGCTACCACAACTACAAGTCTTGGCGAGCTTGATATGAGCGATTTCCTACGAGTGTAGGCATATCCTGACAATGTCCTCAACGCATTGCCGTTCACCGAAAGTTCGTCTTACAGTCTCCTTTTTTAAGCTCACTTTGATATGACCGATTTTCCCAGGAGTGTGACCATACCTGCGACCGTTCACCGGCTGTAGCGAGGTGTTTTTGAAAAGTGTTGCTGTAACCACGTTGTTGTTGTGCATTTATGTACGAAGCGTTCTTTGAGTGGCTCAAATCGTGTATAAACTGCCACAAGAACACCACACCTGGGATGATTGGATGTTTATTGGCTTTCGTGTTTTCCAAATGTTTCAAAAATGAAAAACAGAGTTCATCTGGTGTCACTGAAATTAACTGAAGGAGTGTGTACTTCGTATTTCACTGTGCAGAGTTGCACAATCGGGGTGTCAGAATCACATGATCATGAGCTCGAATCACGTTTTCTCTCTGATTGTCACTCTTGGGTCTCGAAGCACCATATTCCTGCCCTTTGGGTACATCAAATGGCGAACGTCTATTAATCTGCGTCACTTCGGGCTTTCCTCCAACGTCAAGCTGACACGTCATGGTATAATTGAAATACTGTTTAAACTGGTCCTGGTGAGGAAGCATTGGAGCTCATGTTTGCATTGTGGTGAGACATCTGAAAAATTGTAATGATTACTGAACCTTCATTTCATTTTAAATTTACTTCATTGACTCAGAACTTTTAAATTGATAACATCGTACATTCATGATAGTAGGTACTGTAAAACAGACATAATCTATTTGACAGTGGGTCACTTTCGGTTTTGGTTATGAAACACAAAAGTGTGTTGTCATTTAATGTCTTGAATCAGAATGTATACATTTAACATCATAGTAAACCATGTGGATATAATATATGAGGATTCATTTATGAACATGTACACCCAACATGTGTTATGCTTTTGAACATACTAGAATGTAATATTATTATCTAGAATAAAAAAAGAAACATACTGTTACAGATTTTAATACAATCTATACATGTTGGAATAACCTGTTACTTATTTACGTCCACTATGAGTTGATTACTTACCAATATATTGTTGAGGATGTGTTGCCCATCACCATCAGCTGTAGACTGACATCAGCCTCGACAAGTCAGATTTAAATATACACGATATGTCTGCAATGTCTCCATATCAACCGTTGTTGATCCAACATCAAACATTCACATCACACAATAAGTCAATACTGCTCATTAACGACCAATCAGTTAATGACGCTAATCCTGCCAATTGATTGCTTAAAGAGCCTAACGATGTATCAATGGAATCCTTCCAGTCAAGTGGCGACTGTGACATATTAGCATGCATTGTTGACTCGTACCTGTGATTTATACTTACTTAAGATCAACAAGATTAGTTAAAAGTCCAAACTGGCACTATTGTGACCCTTTCTTTGTCAGTTAATATGTTTTTCATACCAAATTGGCAGTATTGTTCGCTATTTTGTTCATCTAAATATGGTAAAATCCTATGATAACGGTAAATGTTGTATCAACAGAAACTATTAGTGATGACAGTGTTGTGATACCGGCTTGTACGCCACCTACAGCTGCAGAAATATCACGACGGATATTAAAAGCCACGAATGTTCATAGTATTATACTCTGTCCCGTATGTGTTCTCGGCGCTGTATTAACCGAGAGGACAACACGAATGATATATAGGTTGTTATATATGTACAAAACCAATGCATCAATTGTTGCAGTAGTGTTGGCAATGGAAATATTTACACAATACAATAGTTACAATAGTTTATTTCAATAGTCTGGAAATGAAATTCCAATGGTTTTTCATTTTGTCTATTTATTTCCACAGTTGGGAAATGTTTGAGAAATAAATTATTATGTTGTCGATACAAGAATGTTGGATCCACATATTGGAGTGTCGTTTATCAGAAAAAGCACAAGAAAAAGCACAAGAAAAAGCCAGAATTTTTTTAAAATGGACAGCATTCGGGACATTGGTATTTGAGTCACATTTTGGCAATTAATATTAAAATCGGATACAGACTAATGTCAAAAACGTCATACCTAAAACAAGCATTGATATTTCAATAGGAAACTTTCACGAAGTGACGCTTCTTTTGCGGTTCAGAATATTTCAATTGATTTGCGCACATAAATGATATACATGCTGCTAAAACGCATGTGTGTCGCTAACCCCTGACATAACATACATACCTGGATCATGAATAGGTATGGACTTGGATGTACATTGATAATATACATGGGTATACGTGACTGATTTTCAGTGGTCTATTCATATACAAGTAATTATCACAACTATTTTGCCCTTTCGCCAAGTGGAATCGGTTTCGGCCGATAATCAAGATTGGTTATTCTCTTGCATTGCCATTATAAATTGACTAGAACTGGGTCGATGCTGGTTGACTGATGTGCCTGACTTACATCACAAGCTTAGGGGCATTTATCTCTGCTGAGATTGTTTCGGCTGAGACATCTCGACATTGTACGAGCGCCTCAATCAATTTGGTTATCAGAAAAATCATCAGAAATAAAGTTACAATATATACGCTCACAGGACACCAGCAATAAAACCGCAAGTTCGAACTCGAAGAAATATGTATATTTGTAGTATTGAAACAAATATGGGAAAGAATGTATAAAATTCAACGTTCGAACTTTGAAGAACACCACAGAAGAATCATAACACGAGAATCGTTTCACGGGAGTCTGTAATTCAACTGAAATATTTTTTTGGAGAATATGTTGCGTTACAAATGGACAAGTTTATACTAAAAAATATTTTCTCAGTTTAAAATGAATCGAGTATATATGTATCTTGGAATTCAATACCTGCCCTTACTCTACGTCTGTTGACAGGGGAAACTTGCAATGCTCTGACATGACGTCAAATGTGGTCCCATAGGTGCTCGATGGGCGACATATTGAGTGTTCGAGGTGGTCAGTGCAAGACGTTGACATTGTTTGTCTGCAAACTATCTGACAGTATGTGGTATGGCGTTATCTTGCGGGAACACGATCTTGGAATTCTGCTGGAGGAAAGACAGTATATCCTGGACACTTGCATAGAGATTTGGTGTCGAACACAACCAAACTGGTCTTCATTAGTCGGCAGACATGGAGAAGGAGTAAAACTTTCCATCTTTGGAGGGTGGTCTGACACTGGGGTGATGTGACGGTTGGTCTGCCACTATCTGTCTGTCACTGGGGACATGTGTCCGGTGTATTCGCCTTGGCCACGCCCTTTGATGTTTTGTTATCTGTTAAAAGTATGCAATCGATTGAAAGGATTTAACAGGGTAACAGTATTTGAAATAAGTTGCACATTTTCCGATGAATAAAACTTCCATAAAATTGAAAATAGAATTGGTTGATCTCCATTCTACTATTACAAAGTGACACAACAAAAAGCGAAGTCATTCATAATGTTCAGCTGAAGCGATAAGTGGTGTGGTACCTTTTCAATCCATTATTTATATTTTGTAAAATGGTGGAATTCAGGGATCAGTTCCGTGGATGTGTGTATTTATATATTTAAGCCACACTATTCTCTATAATACTTATGTTACACATTGATATCTTCAAGTGCAGGTTACCTGTAAGGGACCGACCATTTGATATTTTGCAAGGGGTGGGTAGTGGTTTTGGGTAGGTGAATGTCTGGGATTTTGTATCGAGATTTGATTTGTCTTCAGCTACAGCTACAAAACTAGATATTATTAATTTAAAACTATGAGCCTGGCTTCTTCTTTTTTAAAACAAGCACCTTCCAACAATGTCATATTTATTCGAGATAAAAATTCATGTTATACTACGGCATTGTATCTCAGTAGGCGAGCACTATTGAATAAAATATATCATTCTGAACGCAACGTCACACCTCATTTCACCCCACCTCACCTGTTCACGCAGAATGTATATACATTGTGACGCGCTAGATATAACGTCACAGTACGTGTCATATAAAGGTTTGTTAATGTTACTGAATTTCCAATACACTTGTTTAGTAGCTTTGTAGAACACTTCAGATGAAACAAAAGACGAGAAACTCAAAAGGGTGCAGCGTTTGACTCTGTGATAAACTGTATACTGAAATATTTTACTGTGATATACATCACGTCACAGAGTGATGAAGTGGCATCAAACGTTAAGCTATGTTAATGTCACTGAATGTCCAACCCACTCTTTTAGTAGCTTTTCGTCAGGAGTTCTGTCTAAAATGTATTGCCACACTAGTTAATAATATTCCAGGAACTACCACATGGTATATGGAAGCGTTTTCGAAGTACATTCATCATTGGAAATTACCTACCGGTTGGGGGTGTGATAGAAGTGCTTGCATATAATGGTTTATTTCTTGGTGATGCAGTCATCAACAAACTCATGGATTATCGTAGATTTGATACACCACTGGCAGGTCAAACGGAAATCAGGATTCTAAAATCTCACGAAATATGTTCATTCCACGCAGAAGTAAGCCAGCTATGTACAACGTGGGTTTCTCTTCTTTTGATGTGACAATTAATTTAAGACAAGATCACTTCAACTATCAAGTTTACCATTTGAACTACAGCATGATAGATGTGATTGAACTGGAGCTCACAGCTTCAATATATCATTTGGAGGAGTACCATCAAGCGGCAGGACACCGTTGGCCGATAAGGGTATCGTGGCTGATCTATATGTTACTTCAAGCGTTAGTGAGGGTGTTTTACGGTTTAACGCCGCTTTGAACAGTATTTCATTGCGTGTCAGCTTGATGTGGGTGGAAAGCTCAAAGTTATGCAAGTCTCAGACATTCACTGCCATGGTTAAACCCAGGAGAACACAGATATCGTGCTGACAAAACTAGAAGGATAATCATGGCAAATATGGGATCCCAACACGTTGATGCAAGAAGAAAGGATTCCAACCCTCATAACATGTAACATTATTCAAGCATGTATATATCGGAGTACAACACAAGACTATGGTTTGTCTTTCAATAATGAAAATCTATTAACGGGAATCATAAAATGAACTTTTGGAAGATGACACAAGTCACATGAAGTAACAGTATTATTATCAATAAAAGAAGTAACCATAATATCACAGATAACTGAAGTAACAATATCACACATAACGGAAGTAACAATATCTAAGATAACGGAAGTAACAATATCACAGATAACTGAAGTAACAATATCACAGATAACTGAAGTAACACTATCACAGATAACTGAAGATAACAGGATCACAGATAACTGAAGTAACAATATCACAGATAACGGAAGTAACAATATCACAGATAACTGAAGATAACAAGATCACAGGTAACTGAAGTAACAATATCACAGATAACTGAAGATAACAAGATCACAGATAAGTGAAGTAACAATATCACAGATAACTGAAGCAACAATATCACAGATAACTGAAGTAACAATATCACAGATAACTGAAGATAACAATATCACAGATAACTGAAGATAACAATATCACAGATAACTGAAGTAACAATATCACAGTTAACTGAAGTAACAATATCACAGATAACTGAAGTAACAATATCACAGATAACTGAAGTAACAATATCACAGATAACGGAGGTAACAATATCACAGATAAGTGGAGTAACAATATCGCAGATAACTGAAGATAACAAGATCACAGATAAGTGAAGATAACAATATCACAGATAACTGAACATAACAAGATCAAAGGTAACTGAAGTAACAATATCACAGATAACTGAAGCAACAATATCACAGATAACTGAAGTAACAATATCACAGATAACTGAAGTAACAATATCACAGATAACTGAAGCAACAATATCACAGATAACTGAAGTAACAATATCACAGATAACGGAAGATAACAAGATCACAGGTAACTGAAGTAACAATATCACAGATAACTGAAGTAACAATATCTAAGATAACGGAAGTAACAATATCACAGATAACTGAAGTAACAATATCACAGATAACTGAAGAAACAATATCACAGATAACTGAAGATAACAATATCACTGATAACTGAAGTAACAATATCAAAGATAACTGAAGATAACAATATCACAGATAACTGAAGAAACAATATCACAGATAACTGAAGAAACAATATCACAGATAACTGAAGTAACAATATCACAGTTAACTGAAGTAACAATATCACAGATAACTGAAGTAACAATATCACAGATAACTGAAGTAACAATATCACAGATAACTGAAGTAACACGAATTTTAAGGGCTGGTCATCGGTATTCAATGACTGTCCTTACAAGCATAGTTGAATGTTGAGCACACTGACTTTCGCTACGTATTGTCTGCATAGACATTGACATAGACAAAGACGTCTTTGTGTTAATTTGGACGGAAAATACAAAATATGACTGATAACAAAATAGCAACAAAAGGAAAAACGTTTCGAAGAAGTACTACTACTATCACTACCACTACCCCTATCACAACCACTACCACTATCACAACCACTACTATTGCCACTACTATTGCCACTACTACTACTACTACTACTACTACTACTGCTGCTGCTGCTGCTGCTGCTCTGCTGCTGCTGCTGCTCTGCTGCTGCTGCTGCTGCTGCTACTACCACCACTAATATTACAGTTATCGCTTCCACTTTCACTTTCACTTTCACTTTCACTTTCACTTTCACTTTCACTTTCACTTTCACTTTCACTTTCACTTCCACTTCCACTACTGCTACCACAACTACATGTCTTGGCGAACTTGATATGAGCGATTTCCTACGAGTGTAGGCATATCCTGACCATGTCCCCCAACGCATTGCCGTTCTCCGAACGTTCGTCTTACAGTCTTCATTTTTAAGCTCACTTCGATATGACCGATTTTCCCAGGAGTGTGATCATACCTACGACCATTCACCGGCTGTGTCGAGGTGTTCTTGAATAGTGTTGCTGTAACCACGTTGGTCTTGTGCATTTATGTACGAAGCTTTCTATGGGTGGCTCAAATCATTTATAAACTGTCATACCTGGGATGATTGGATGTTTATTGGCTTTCGTGTTTTCCAAATGAAAAACAGAGTTCTCCTGGTGTCACTGAAAATCACTTAAGGAATCTGTACTTCGTAATTCACTGTGCAGAGTTGCACTCCATCGGCGCGTCAGAATCCCATGATCATGAGCTCGAATCACGGTATCTCTCTGATTGTCACTCTTGGATCTCGAAGCACCATATTCCTGCCCTTTGGGTACATCAAGTGACAAACGTCTATTAATCTGCGTCACTTCGGGCTTTCCTCCAACGTCAAGCTGACACGTCATGGTATAACTGAAATACTGTTTAAACTGGTCTTGGTGAGGAAGCATTGGAGCTCATGTTTGCATTGTGGTGAGACATCTGAAAAACAGAAATGATAACTGAACCTTCATTTTATTTTCAATTTACTTCATTTACTCAGACTTTTTAAATTGATAACATCGTACATTCATGATAGTAGGTACTGTAAAACAGACATAATCTATTTGACAGTGGGTCACTTTCGGTTTTGGTTATGAAACACAAAAGTGTGTTGTCATTTAATGTCTTGAATCAGAATGTATACATTTAACATCATAGTAAACCATGTGGATATAATATATGAGGATTCATTTATGAACATGTACACCTAATATGTGTTATGATTTGGAACATACTAGAACGTAATATTATTATCTAGAAAAAACCCAGAAACATACTGTTACAGATTTTAATACAATCCATACGTGTTGGAATAACTTGTTACTTATTTACGCCCACTGTGAGTTGATTACTTACCAATATATTGTTGAGGATGTGTTGCCCATCACCATCAGCTGTAAGACTGACATCAGCCTCGACAAGTCAGATTTATATATACATGATATGTCTGCAATGTCTCCATATCAACCGTTGTTGGTCCAACATCAAACATTCACATCACACAATAAGTCAATACTGCTCATTAACGACCAATCAGTTAATGACGCTAATCCTGCCAATTGATTGCTTAGTGAGCCTAACTATGTATCAATGGGATCCTTCCAGTCAAGTGGCGACTGTGACATATTAGCATGTATTGTTGACTCGTACCTGTGATTGATACTTACTTAGGATCAACAAGATTAGTTAAAAGTCCAAACTGGCACTATTGTGACCCTTTCTTTGTCAGTTAATATGTTTTTCATACCAAATTGGCAGTATTGTTCGCTAGTGCGTTCATCTAAATATGGTAAAATCCTATGATAACTGTATCAACAGAAACTATTAGTGACGACAATGTTGTGATACCGGCTTGCACGCCACCTACAGCTGCAGAAATATCACGACGGATATTAAAAGCCACGAATGTTCATAGTAATATTCTCTATCATGTGTTCCCGGCGCTGTATTAACCGAGAGGAATACACGAATGATATGTAGGCTGTTATATATGTACAAAACCAATGCATCAATTGTTGCAGTAGTGTTGGCAATGGATATAGTTACACAATACAATAGTTACAATAGTTTATTTCAATAGTCTGGAAATGAAATTCCAATGGTTTTTCATTTTGTCTATTTATTTCCACAGTTGGGAAATGTTTGAGAAATAAATTATTATGTTGTCGATACAAGAATGTTGGACCCACATTATTGGAGTGTCGTTTATCAGAAAAAGCACAAGAAAAAGCCAGAATTTTTTTAAAATGGACAGCATTTGGGGCATTGGTATTTGAGTCACATTTTGGCCGTTAATTTTAAAATTGGATACAGACTAATGTCAAAAACGTCATACCTAAAACAAGCATTGATATTTCAATAGGAAACTTTCACGAAGTGACGCTTCTTTTGCGGTTCAGAATATTTCAATTGATTTGCGCACATAAATGATATACATGCTGCTAAAACGCATGTGTGTCGCTAACCCCTGACATAACATACATACCTGGATCATGAATAGGTATGGACTTGGATGTACATTGATAATATACATGGGTATACGTGACTGATTTTCAGTGGTCTATTCATATACAAGTAATTATCACAACTATTTTGCCCTTTCGCCAAGTGGAATCGGTTTCGGCCGATAATCAAGATTGGTTATTCTCTTGCATTGCCATTATAAATTGACTAGAACTGGGTCGATGCTGGTTGACTGATGTGCCTGACTTACATCACAAGCTTAGGGGCATTTATCTCTGCTGAGATTGTTTCGGCTGAGACATCTCGACATTGTACGAGCGCCTCAATCAATTTGGTTATCAGAAAAATCATCAGAAATAAAGTTACAATATATACGCTCACAGGACACCAGCAATAAAACCGCAAGTTCGAACTCGAAGAAATATGTATATTTGTAGTATTGAAACAAATATGGGAAAGAATGTATAAAATTCAACGTTCGAACTTTGAAGAACACCACAGAAGAATCATAACACGGGAATCGTTTCACGGGAGTCTGTAATTCAACTGAAATATTTTTTTGGAGAATATGTTGCGTTACAAATGGACAAGTTTATACTAAAAAATATTTTCTCAGTTTAAAATGAATCGAGTATATATGTATCTTGGAATTCAATACCTGCCCTTACTCTACGTCTGTTGACAGGGGAAACTTGCAATGCTCTGACATGACATCAAATGTGGTCCCATAGGTGCTCGATGGGCGACATATTGAGTGTTCGAGGTGGTCAGTGCAAGACGTTGACATTGTTTGTCTGCAAACTATCTGACAGTATGTGGTATGGGGTTATCTTGCGGGAACACGATCTTGGAATTCTGCTGGAGGAAAGACAGCATATCTGGACACTTGCATAGAGATTTGGTGTCGAACACAACCAAACTGGTCTTCATTAGTCGGCAGACATGGAGAAGGAGTTCAAATTTCAATCTTTGGAGGGTGGTCTGACACTGGGGTGATGTGACGGTTGGTCTGCCACTATCTGTCTGTCACTGGGGACATGTGTCCGGTGTATTCACCTTGGCCACGCCCTTTGATGTTTTGTTATCTGTTAAAAGTATGCAATCGATTGAAAGGATTTAACAGGGTAACAGTATTTGAAATAAGTTGCACATTTTCCGATGAATAAAACTTCCATAAAATTGAAAATAGAATTGGTTGATCTCCATTCTACCATTACAAAGTGACACAATAAAAAGGGAAGTCATTCATAATGTTCAGCGGAACAATCCATTATTTATATTTTGTAAAATGGTGGAATTCAGGGATCAGTTCCGTGTATGTGTGTATTTATATATTTAAGCCACACTTTTCACTACAATACTTATGTTACACATTGATATCTTCAAGTGCAGGTTACCTGTAAGGGACCGACCATTTGATATTTTGCAAGGGGTGGGTAGTGGTTTTGGGTAGGTGAATGTCTGGGATTTTGTATCGAGATTTGATTTGTCTTCAGCTACAGCTACAAAACTAGATATTTTTAATTTAAAACTATGAGCCTGGCTTCTTCTTTTTTAAAACAAGCACCTTCCAACAATGTCATATTTATTCAAGATAAAAATTCATGTTATACTACGGCATTGTATCTCAGTAGGCGAGCACTATTGAGTTAAATTTATTATTCTGAACGCAACGTCACACCTCATTTCACCCCACCTGTTCACGCAGAATGTATATACATTGTGACGCGCTAGATATGACGTCACAGTACGTGTAAATGTTACTGAATTTCCAATACACTTGTTTAGTAGCTTTGTAGAACACTTCAGATGAAACAAAAGACGAGAAACTCATAAGGGTGCAGCGTTTGACTCTGTGATATATTGTATACTGAAATATTTTACTGTGATATACATCACGTCACAGAGTGATGAAGTGGCATCAAACGTTAAGCTATGTTAATGTCACTGAATGTCCAACCCACTCTTTTAGTAGCTTTTCGTCAGGAGTTCTGTCTAAAATGTATTGCCACACTAGTTAATAATATTCCAGGAACTACCACATGGTATATGGAAGCGTTTTCGAAGTACATTCATCATTGGAAATTACCTACCGGTTGGGGGTGTGATAGAAGTGCTTGCATATAATGGTTTATTTCTTGGTGATGCAGTCATCAACAAACTCATGGATTATCGTAGATTTGATACACCACTGGCAGGTCAAACGGAAATCAGGATTCTAAAATCTCACGAAATATGTTCATTCCACGCAGAAGTAAGCCAGCTATGTACAACGTGGGTTTCTCTTTCAGACAAGATCACTTCAACTATCAACGATCGAGTTTACCATTTGAACTACAGCATGATAGATGTGATTGAACTGGAGCCCACAGCTTCAACATATCATTGGAAGGAGTGCCATCAAGCGGCAGGACACCGTGGGCCGATAAGGGTATCGTGGCTGAACTATCTGTTACTTCAAGCGTTAGTGAGGGTGTTTTACGGTTTAACGCCGCTTTGAACAGTATTTCATTTATGTCATGGCGTGTCAGCTTGATGTGGGTGGAAAGCCCAAAGTTATGCAAGTCTCAGACATTCACTGCTATGGTTAAACCCAGGAAAACACAGATATCGTGCTGACAAAACTAGAAGGATAATCATGGCAAATATGGGATCCCAACACGTTGATGCAAGAAGAAAGGATTCCAACCCTAATAACAAGTAACATTATTCAAGCATGTATATATCGGAGTACAACACAAGACTATGGTTTGTCTTTTAATGATGAAAATTTATTAACGGGAATCATAAAATGAACTTTTGGAAGATGACACAAGTCACGTGAAGTAACAGTATTATTATCAATAGAAGAAGTAACCATAATATCACAGATAACTGAAGTAACAATATGACAGATAACGGAAGTAACAATATCACAGATATCTAAAGATAGCAAGATCATGGATAACTGAAGTAACAATATCACAAATAACTGAAGAAACAATATCACAGATAACTGAAGTAACAATATCACAGATAACTGAACTAACAATATCACAGATAACGGTAGTAACAATATCACAGATAACTGAACTAACAATATCACAGATAACGGTAGTAACAATATCACAGATAACTGAACTAACAATATCACAGATAACGGTAGTAACAATATCACAGATAACTGAGGTAACAATATCACGAATAACCGTAGTAACAAGATCACAGATAACTGAAGTAACAATATCACAGATAACTGAAGTAACAATATCACAGGTAACGGAAGATAACAAGATCACAGATAACTGTACTAACAATATCACAGATAACTGAAGATAACAACATCACAGATAACTGAAGATAAAAATATCACAGATAACTGAAGACACATTATCACAGACAACTGAAGATAGCAAGATCACAGATAACTGAAGTAACAATATCACAGATAACCAAAGTAACAATATCATAGAAAACTGTAATAACAATATCACATATAACTGAAGTAACAATATCACAGATTACTGAAGATAACAAGATCACAGATAACTGAAATAACAATATCACAGATAACTGAAGATAACAATATCACAGATAAGAGAAATAACAATATCACAGATAACTGAAGTAACAATATCATAGATATCCGAAGTAACAATATCACAGATAACTGAATGATAACAAGATCACAGATAACTGAAGTAACAATATCACAGATAACTGAAGTAACAATATCACAGATAACTGAAGTAACAATGTCACAGATAACTGAAGATAACAAGATCACAGATAACTGAAGCAAAAATATCACAGATCACTGAAGATAACAATATCACAGATAAGTGAAGATAACAATATCACAGATAACGGAAGTAACAATATCACAGATAACTGAAGATAACAATATCACAGATAACGGAAGTAACAATATCACAGATAACTGATTAAACAATATCACAGATAACGGAAGTAACAATATCACAGATAACTGAAGTAACAATATCACAGATAACTGAAGTAACAAAATCACAGATAACTGAAGTAACAATATCACAGATAACTGAAGTAACAATATCACAGGTAACGGAAGATAACAAGATCACAGATAACTGTACTAACAATATCACAGATAACTGAAGATAACAACATCACAGATAACTGAAGATAAAAATATCACAGATAACTGAAGACACATTATCACAGACAACTGAAGATAGCAAGATCACAGATAACTGAAGTAACAATATCACAGATAACCAAAGTAACAATATCATAGAAAACTGTAATAACAATATCACATATATCTGAAGTAACAATATCACAGATTACTGAAGATAACAAGATCACAGATAACTGAAATAACAATATCACAGATAACTGAAGATAACAATATCACAGATAAGAGAAATAACAATATCACAGATAACTGAAGTAACAATATCATAGATATCCGAAGTAACAATATCACAGATAACTGAATGATAACAAGATCACAGATAACTGAAGCAAAAATATCACAGATCACTGAAGATAACAATATCACAGATAAGTGAAGATAACAATATCACAGATAACGGAAGTAACAATATCACAGATAACTGAAGATAACAATATCACAGATAACGGAAGTAACAATATCACAGATAACTGATTAAACAATATCACAGATAACGGAAGTAACAATATCACAGATAACTGAAGTAACAATATCACAGATAACTGAAGTAACAAAATCACAGATAACTGAAGTAACAATATCACAGATAATTAAAGATAACAAGATCACAGAAAACTGAAGTAACAATATCACAGATAACTGAAGTAACAATATCACAGATAACTGAAGAAACAAAATCACAGATAACTGAGGTAACTATATCACAGATAACTGAAGTAACAATATCACAGATAACTGAAGTAACACGAATATCAAGGGCTGGTCATCGGTATTCAATGACTGTCCTTACAAGCATAGTTGAATGTTGCGCACACTGACTTTCGCTACGTATTGTCTGCATAGACATTGACATAGACAAAGACGTCTTTGTGTTAATTTGGACGGAAAATACAAAATATGACTGATAACAAAATAGCAACAAAAGGAAAAACGTTTCGAAGAAGTACTACTGCTATTACTACCACTACCACTACCACTACCACTACCACTACCACTACCACTACCACTGCCACTGCTATTGCCACTACTACTACTACTACTACTGCTGCTGCTGCTACTACTACTACTATCACTAATACTACAGTTATCGCTTCCACTTCCACTTTCACTACTGCTACCACAACTAACATAGCAACTACAACTATATGTCTTGGCGAACTTGATTTGGGCGATTTCCTACGAGTGTAGGCATATCCTGACCATGTCCCTCAACGCATTGCCGTTCACCGAACGTTCGTCTTACAGACTTCTGTTTCAAGCTCACTTCGATATGACCGATTTTCCCAGGAGTGTGATCATACCTGCGACCGTTCACCAGCTGTAGCGAGGTGTTCTTGAATAGTGTGGCTGTAACCACGTTGGTCTTGTGCATTTATGTACGAAGCTTTCTATGAGTGGCTCAAATCGTGAATAAACTGTCACGAGAACACCACACCTGGGATGATTGGATGTTTATTGGCTTTCGTGTTTTCCAAATGTTTTCAAAATGAAAAACAGAGTTCATCTGGTGTCACTGAAATTAACTGAAGGAGTGTGTACTTCGTAATTCACTGTGCAGAGTTGCGCATAATCGGGGTGTCAGAATCACATGATCATGAGCTCGAATCACGGTATCTCTCTGATTGGCACCATATTCCTGCCCTTTGGGTACATCAAGTGACAAAAGTCTATTGATCTGCGTCACTTCGGGCTTTCCTCCAACGTCAAACTGACACGTCATGGTATAATTGAAATACTGTTTAAACTGGTCCTGGTGAGGAAGCATTGGAGCTCATGTTTGCATTTTGATGAGACATCTGAAAAACAGAAATGATAACTGAACCTTCATTTTATTTTAAATTTACTTCATTTACTCAGAACTTTTAAATTGATAACATCGTACATTCATGATAGTAGGTACTGTAAAACAGACCTAATCTATTTGACAGTGGGTCACTTTCGGTTTTGATTATGAAACACAAAATTGTGTTGTCATTTAATGTCTTGAATGTGTACATTTAATGTCTTGAATGTGTACATTTAACATCATAGTAAACCATGTGGATATAATATATGAGGATTCATTTATGAACATGTACACCGAATGTGTTATAATTTTGAACATACTGAAACGCAATATTTTCATCTAAAAATAAAAAAAGAAACATACTGTTACAGATTGTAATACAATCCATGCGTGTTGGAATAACGTGTTACTTATTTACGTCCACTATGAGTTGATTACTTACCGATATATTGTTGAGGACGTGTTGCCCATCACTATCAGCTGTAGACTGACATCAGCCTCGACAAGTCAGATTTATATATACATGATATGTCTGCAATGTCTCCATATCAACCGTTGTTGATCCAACATCAAACATTCACATCACACAATAAGTCAATACTGCTCATTAACGACCAATCAGTTAATGACGCTAATCCTGCCAATTGATTGCTTAGTGAGCCTAACGATGTATCAATGGAATGCTTCCAGTCAAGTGGCGACTGTGACATATTAGCATGTATTGTTGACATGTATGTGTGATTTATACTTACTTAAGATCAACAAGATTAGTTAATAGTCCAAAATTGCACTGTTGTGATCCTTTCTTATAGGTTTTTCATACCAAATTGACAGAATTGTTCCCTAGTTTCTTCATCTAAATATGGTAAAATCCTATGATAACGGTAAATGTTGTATCAACAGAAACTATTGGAGATGACAATGTTGTGATACCGGTTTGTACGCCACCTACAGCTGCAGAAATATCACAACGGATAGTAAAAGCCACGAATGTTCATAGAATTATTCTCTATCATGTGTTCTCGGAGCTGTATTAACAGAGAGGAATACACGAATGATATATAGGTTGTTATATTTGGTTTGGAGGTCATGGCTGAAAAGATAATGCATCAATTGTTGCAGTAGTGTAGGGAATGAAAATAGTTACACTGTTTATTTCAATAGTCTGGAAATGACATTCTAACGGGGTTTTTTTCTTTTTGTCTATCTATTTCCACAGTTGGGAAATGTTTGAGAAATATATTATTATGTTATCGATAAAAGAATGTTGGATCCACGTATCGGAGTGTCGTTTATCAGAAAAAGCACAAGGAAACGGAAGAATTTTGATTTTCATGGAAAGCATTCGGGACATTGGTATTTGTGTCACATTTTGGCCGTTAACTTTAAAATTGGACATAGACAAATTTCAAAAATATGATCCTTTAAAACAAGCATTAATATTTAAATTGGTAACTTTCATTAAGTGACGCTTCTTTTGCGGTTCAGTATATTTCAATTGATTTGCGCACATAAATGATATGAATGCTACTAAAACGCATGTGTGTCGCTACCCCCTGGCATATATGACATAACATACATACCTGAAATGTATTTTTAAACAACATATAAAATCCAGTTAGATAATCATCTGTTGTCGCTACCCTTAAGACTCACAGTACGATAACACTTGATATGTTACTAAATACTGAAAGTTTATTAGAACAATTAAAACTAGCACAGTTTGTAAAAGAAATCTCCAAGATGTTTAATTAAATTTATGAGTCTGTTGCAGTTACACGTATGGTTGACGCACGTCTGTCTCGTGCCTCGTGTCACCATAAATCTCCATTTGTACCTTCAATGTGTCATAGCTATGACCTTGAACTGAAATAAACATTTGTTGTTGTTGGATCATGAAAAGATATTGACTTGGATGTAGATTGATAACTTTAACGCCAGAAAATATACATGGGTGTATTTCGATTGATTTTCAGTGGTCTATTCATATACCAGTAATTGTCACAGAGAGAGAGAGAAAATATTTTATTAAGATGTCACGTGCAAATAACATATACATACTGCATAAAAAAAAATAATTATCATCGGTATAGCACCCAGCCTTTACAGGCTTATGAGACATCGTATGTACATTAAAACATGTATAAAAGTATCCAAGTAAAACCTTGTAAGCTTTTTTCCTACATTGTACCTGGTCCATCATCTTTTCTTATTCCAGCAGCCAAGGAACTGTCAATTTTGTTTGACAACATATTTTAACGTTTTATGTACATATTAAGATCGCAAGTTACCAAATGGCTGACTATTTTTAGTACAAAATAATAAGAAATATAACCATTAAAACACCTATTTATGTGTATGTTAACACGAGTATGATTAAACCACTTGATTAGTACATACGTGCAAATTTTAAATGTTAGGGAATATCTTCTAGTAAGAATACCAAATGATAATTTCAAAAGATATAGTTTTAGACTGTTGTCGATGTGTAACCTCATTAGTCTTTAATTTCTCATCTGAGAAAATACTGTAAGCAAGAATAACAAGTGATAACTCCGACAAATACCTCTTCAAACTATTTCCTGTGGGATCACAGTTGACTAGATTTTGTGATACAATATAACAAGTAGTGTAACCGACAAAAACTTCTTTACCTGCAAGTTAACACCAACAGTGTTTAACCCTTTGATTAGAATATACTTGCAAGCTGTTAATATTAGAGAGTTTCTTCTATTAAGCATAACAAATTATACTTTCAGCAGACATAGTTTAGACTGTTGCCATTGTGTAACCTTATTAGTCTTTAAATTCTCAATTTAGAAAATAATGTGAGAAAATATAACAAGTGATAACTCCAACCTTTACACCTTTAAACTCTTTTCCAACGAAATTATTGATCTAATAATATGAAGACCGTTACTTTTCAGGGAAAGTGACTTTACATCTCAGACAAGGACGTCTTTAGTCTGCGTCCTCCTGCGAAACATATTTTAAAAATTGTTGTAGCTAAAACACTTTGTATATGTGGGTTATTTATCAAGAGCTTAAGTTTATCTACATCATGTCCGGTCGCGTTGGCCAGATTTCGTTTTTCGAGCAGTAAGATTCTAAAATCAGAATAAAAGGGACATTTTAAAAGGAAGTGCATTTCGTCCTCGACACATGAATGGTGACAGAATTTACAGACTCTATTTTGCAGCGGTACAGATGGCCTACATATTCTACCGGTCTCTATTTCTATGAAGGAGAGTTCTCACAGCGAAACTTAGCTAGGATACTTCTGTGTGATCTTGGCATTATCTGGTCTACATAGGTTTCTGTTGTCAGGTATGTCTTGAAAATCCTATACGTCCGTAACTGTCACCATGGAGACTTGTAAGCCGCTTTTCTTTGTCAAGTTCTAACAGCTTTGATTTTACACAGTTGAATTCAAATTCGTTCATGTTCTGTATATCCTGAATATTGACTGATGTGCCTGAGTTTCATCACAAGCTTAGGAGCTTTTATCTCTGCCGAGATGTTTGGGCTGAGACATCTCGACATTGTACGAGCGCCTCAATCAATTTGATTATCAGAAAAATCATCAGAAATAAAGTTTCAATATGCATGTATACGCTCATATGACACCAGCAATATAACCTTAAGTTCTAACTCGACGAAATATATATATTGGTAGAATTGAATCAAATATGGAAAAAAATGTGTAAAATCCAACATTCGAACTTTGAAGAACACCACAGAAGAATCATAAGACGGAGATCGTTTCAAGGGAGTCTGTCATTCAAATGAAATGTTTTTTGGAGAATATGTTGCGTTGCAAAAGGAAAAGTTTATACTGAAATATTTTATCAGTTTAAAATGAATCGAGTATATATCTTGGAATTCCACTATTATAATTCTATACATCATTATTTGGGTCGTTACGCTATGCTCGTTCTGTAAACCGAGGAAAGCAATCATGAGGCAATGTGTATGTGTTGTTTTGATGGTACTATGAATAATGAATATAGTGAAACAACTCGACATTGATTTTGGTGCGTATAGATGAACTTGTTTACATGTAAACTGAAGTGCACAGGAACCTAAACTAAAAAAGACCTTACTTCCACGAAATGAAGAGACAAGAGAATTCAAAGGAGGTATATGTATTTTAAAAGACATGAATTACCACCAACAATGCATTGTGTCGAGTCACAATCAGTCAACATAGAGAATTTAAAGGCACAACTAGGAGATATTGGAAGGATTATCACACTTGTCAGCCAGTATCTCCTTCATGGGCATCAGTACCTGTCCTTACTCTACGTCTTGTGATGCTCTGACATGACGTCAAATGTGGTCCCATAGGTGCTCGATGGGCGACATATTGGGTGTTCGAGGTGGTCAGTGCAAGACGTTGACATTGTCGGTCTGCAAACTATCTGACAGTATTTGGTATGACGTTATCTTGCGGGAACGCAATCTTGGAGTTCTGCTGGAGGAAAGACAACATATCTGGACACTTGCATTGAGATTTGGTGTCGAACACAACCAAACCGGACTTCATTAGGCAGCAGAGATGGAGAAGGAGTACAAATTGCAATCTTTGGACGGTGGTCTGTCACTGGGGTGCTGTGACCAGTGGTCTGCCAAGGTCTGTCTGTCACTGGGGACTTGTGTCCGGTGTATTCGCCTTGGCCACGCCCTTTGATGTTTTGTTATCTGTTCAAAGTATGCAATCGATTGAAAGGATTTAACAGGGTAACCGTATTTGAAATAAGCTGCACGTTTTCCTTTGAATAAAACTTCCATAAAATTGAAAATATAATTGGTTGATCTCCATTCTACTATTACAAAGTGACAAAACAAAACGTAAAGTCTTTCATGGTGTTCAGCGGAAGCGATGAGTGGTGTGGTACCTTTTGAATCCATTATTGATATTTTGTAAAATGGTGGAATTCAGGGATGAGTTGTATTCCGTGTGTGTTTGTGTTCATATATTTAAGCCACAATTTTCGACACAATACTTATGTTACACATTTATATCTTGAAGTGCAGACAATCTGTAAGGGACCGACCATTTGATATTTTGCAAGGGTTGGGTAGTGGTTTTGGGGAGGTGAATGTCTGGGATTTGGCAAGGAGTTTTGATTTTTTTTCAGCTACAGCTACAAAACTAGATTTCTTAATTTAAAACTATGAGCCTGGCTTCTTCTTATTTAAAACAAAGTATCTTCCAACGATGCCATATATTCAAGATAAAATCCCATGTTATACTACGGCATTGTATCTCAGTAGGCGAGCACTATTGAATTAAATTATTATTCTGAACGCAACGTCACACCTCATTTCATCCCAGCTCACCTGTTCACGCAGAATGTCTATACATTGTGACGCGGTAGATATGACGTCACAGTACGTGTTATGAAAAGGTGTGTTTATGTTACTGAATTTCCAATACACTTGTTTAGTAGCTTTTAGTCAAAATGCATTGTCACACTTATAAATAATATTCCAAGGATACACAACATGGTATATCGAGGCGTTTTCTAATTACACACATCCAAAATATATCATTTGAAGGGTTGCCACGATGGGCCAATAAAGGCCGATCTATCTGTTACTTCAAACGCGATGAGTGAGTTGTACGGTTTATCGCCGCTTTGAACAGTCCTTTATGTCAGATCGTGTCAGCTTGATGTGGGAGGAAAGCCCAACGTGATGCAAGTCACTGCTAGGGTGAAACCCAGGAGAGCACATCTATCATGCTGACAAAACTAGAAGGATCATCAGGGCAAATCTGGGATCCGAACACGTTGATTCAAGAAAAAAGGATTCCAACCCTCATAACAAGTAACATTATTCAAGCATGTATATATTGGAGAACAACACAAGACTATGGCTTGTCTTTCAATACTGAAATTTTATTGCCGAGAATCATTAACAAAACTTGTGGAAGATGCCACAAGTCATGTGAATTAAAATTATTATTTTAGATACACGAAGTAACCATAACATCAACGATAAGTGAAGTAACAATATCACAGATAAATGAAGTAACAATATCACAGATAACTGAAGTAACAATATCACAGATAAGTGAAGTAACATTATCACAGATAAGTGAAGTAACAATATCACAGATAACTGAAGTAACAATATCACAGATAAGTGAAATAACAATATCACAGATAACTGAGGAAACAATATCACAGATAAGTGAAATAACAATATCACAGATAAGTGAAGTAACAATATCACAGATAAGTGAAGTAACAATATCACAGATAACTGTAGTACCAATATTACAGATAAGTGAAGTAACAATATCACAGATAACTGAAGTAACAATATCACAGATAACTGAAGTAACAATATCACAGATAACTGAAGTAACAATATCACAGATAACTGAAGTAACATTATCACAGATAAGTGAAGTAACAATATCACAGATAAGTGAAGTAACAATATCACGGATAACTGAAGATAACAATATCACAGATAACGGAAGTAACAATATCACAGATAACTGAAGTAACAATATCACAGATAACTGAAGATAACAATATCACAGATAACTGAAGTAACATTATCACAGATAACTGAAGTAACAACATCACAGATAACTGAAGATAACAATATCACAGATAAGTGAAGTAACAATATCACAGATAAGTGAAGTAACAATATTACAGATAACTGAAGTAACAATATCACAGATAACTGAAGTAACAATATCACAGATAACTGAAGATAACAATATCACAGATAACTGAAGTAACAATATCACAGATAACTGACAAAACAATGTCACATATAACTGATTAACTATATCACAGATAAATGAAGTACCAATATCACAGATAATTGCAGCAAAAATATCACGGATAACTGAAGTATCAATATCACAGATAACTGAAGTAACAATATCACAGAAAACTGAAGTATCAATATCACAGATAACTGAAGTAACAATATCACAGAAAACTGAAGTAACAATATCACAGATAACTGAAGTAACAATATCACAGATAACTGAAGATAACAATATCACAGATAACTGAAGTAACATTATCACAGATAACTGAAGTAACAACATCACAGATAACTGAAGATAACAATATCACAGATAAGTGAAGTAACATTATCACAGATAAGTGAAGTAACAATATCACAGATAAGTGAAGTAACAATATCACAGATAACTGAAGATAACAATATCACAGATAACGGAAGTAATAATATCACGGATAACTGATGTAACAATATCACAGATAACTTAAGTAACACAAATATTATGGGCTGGTCGTCGATATTCAATGACCGACCTAACAAGAATAGTTGAACGTTGAGCGCACTGACTCGCTACGAATTGTCTGCAAGCAATATTAAACTAGAAACGACCACTACCATAAGAAACGACATAGACAAAAACGTATTTGTGTTAATTTGGACGGAAAATAAAAAATATGACAACAACAAAAGCACAAACGTTTTGAAGAAGTGCAACCACTACCACTACCACTACCACTACCACATCGCGATCGTTGCTATTACCACTAACCGTTATCGCTACCACTTCCACTTCCACTTCCACTTCCACTTCCACTTCCACTTCCACTTCCACTTCCACTACTACTACTACTACTTGTACTACTACTACTACGACTACGACGACTAATATTATTACTATTACTATTACTATTACTATTACTACTACTACTACTACTACTACTACTACTACTACTACTACTACTACTACTACTACTACCACCACTACTACTACTACTACTACGACTACTACTACTACTACTACTATTACTACCACTAATACTACAGTTATCGCTACCACTTCCACTTCCACTTCCACTTCCACTTCCACTTCCACTTCCACTTCCACTTCCACTTCCACTTCCACTACTACAATTAACATGGCAACTACAACTACATGTTTTGCCGAACTTGATATGAGCGATTTCCTACGAGTGTAGGCATATCCTGACAATGTCCCCAAACGCATTGCCGTTCACCGAACGTTCGTCTTACAGTCTTCTGTTTCAAGCTCGGTTCGATATGACCGGTTTTCCCAGGAGTGTGACCATACCTGCGACCATTCACCAGCTGTGTCGAGGTGTTCTTGAAAAGTGTTGCTGTAACCACGTTGGTCTTGTGCATTTATGTACGAGTGAGTGAGTGAGTTTGGTTTTACGCAGCTTTTAGCAATATTCCAGCAATATCACGGCGGGGGACACCAGAAATGGGCTTCACACATTGTACCCATGTCGGGAATCGAACGCGGGTCTTCGGCGTCACGAGCGAACGCTGTAACCACTAGGCTACCCGACCGCCCCCATTTATGTACGAAGCGTTCTATGAGTGGCTCAAATCATGTATAAACTGTCACGAGAACACCACACCTGGGATGATTGGATGTTTATTGGCTTTCGTGTTTTCCAAATGTTTTCCAAATGAAAAACAGAGTTCTTCCGGTGTCACTGAAATTAACTAAAGGAATGTGTACTTCGTAATTTACTGTGCAGAGTTACGCACCATCGGGGTGTCAGAATCCCATGATCATGAGCTGGAATCACGGTTTCTCTCTGATTGTCAGTCTTGGGTCTCGAAGCACTATATTCATGCTCTTTGGGTACATCAAGTGACAAACGTCTATTAATCCACGTCACTTCGGGCCTTCCTCCAACGTCAAGCTGACACGCCATGGTATAATTGAAATGCTGTTTAACCTGGTCCTGGTGAGGAAGCATTGGAGCTCATGTTTGCATTGTGGTGAGACATCTGAAAAACAGAAATGATAACTGAACCTTCATTTTATTTTAAATTTACTTCATTTACTCAGAACTTTTAAATTGATAACATCGTACATTCATGATAGTAGGTACTGTAAAACAGACCTAATCTATTTGACAGTGGGTCACTTTCGGTTTTGATTATGAAACACAAAATTGTGTTGTCATTTAATGTCTTGAATGTGTACATTTAACATCATAGTAAACCATGTGGATATAATATATGAGGATTCATTTATGAACATGTACACCGAATGTGTTATAATTTTGAACATACTGAAACGCAATATTTTCATCTAAAAATAAAAAAAGAAACATACTGTTACAGATTGTAATACAATCCATACGTGTTGGAATAACGTGTTACTTATTTACGTCCACTATGAGTTGATTACTTACCGATATATTGTTGAGGACGTGTTGCCCATCACTATCAGCTGTAGACTGACATCAGCCTCGACAAGTCAGATTTATATATACATGATATGTCTGCAATGTCTCCATATCAACCGTTGTTGATCCAACATCAAACATTCACATCACACAATAAGTCAATACTGCTCATTAACGACCAATCAGTTAATGACGCTAATCCTGCCAATTGATTGCTTTATTGAGCCTAACTATGTATCAATGGGATTCTTCCCGACAAGTGGCGACTGTGACATATTAGCATGTATTGTTGACATGTACCTGTGATTTATACTTACTTAAGATCAACAAGATTAGTTAATAATAATAAACTGGCACTGTTGTGACCCTTTCTTTTTCAGTAAATATATTTTTAATACCAAATTGGTAGTATTGTTCGCCCATCTAAGTATGATATAACCATATGAAAACGGTAAATGTTGTAGCAACACAAACTATTAGGGATGATAGACAGAGTTGTGATACCGGTTTGCACGCAATAGCTGCAGAAATATCACGACGGGTAGTAAAAGCCACGAATGTTCATAGTATTATTCTCTATCATGTCTTCCCTGTGGTGTATAAACCGAGATGAATACACGAATGATATGTAGGTTGTTATATATGGTTTGGAGGTCATGGCTAAAGAACAATGCCTGAATTGTTGCAGTAGTGTTGGCAATGGAAATAGTTATACTGTTTCTTTCAATAGTCCGAAAATGACATTCTAACTTTAGTTCTTAATGTCTATTTGTTTCCACAGTATGGACATGTTTGAGAAATATATCATGATTACCATCGATACAAGAGTGTTGGGTTTACGTATTTGGGTGTCGTTTATCAAAAAACGCAAATCAATTTTGAGTTTCTTGGAAAGCATTCGGGACTTTCTACCATGACCGTTTGATAAGCAGCGTTTTGGTCTGCGACTAATTATATCCATATTTGTGTTACTTTTTGGCCGTTTACTTTAAATTTGGATACAGACTAATGTGAAAAACGAGATATTTCAAAAATGGGACGTTCATCAATTATTTTCATGAAGAGACGCTTCATTTGCGGTTCAGTATATTCTGATTGATTTGCACACACAAATGATATAAGTGCTACTAAAACGGATCTGTGTCGTTAACACCTGGCATATTTGACATACATACCTGGATCATGAACAGGTATGGACTTGGATATAAATTGAAAAATTCAACGCAAGAGAATATACATGGGTCCATTTTGACTGGTCTATTCATATAGTTGTCACAGCTGTTTGCCCTTTTCGCCAAGTGGAATCGGTTTCGTCGGATAATCAAGACTGGTGATTCTATTATCATTATACATATATATTTGAACTAGGTCCATGTTTCTGCTGGTGGACTGAAGTGCCAGAGTTTCATCACAAGCTCAGTAGCATTTATATTATCTCTGCTGAGTCAACCACAAAAAAAAAAGATTTTTTTTGGCTGAGACATCGCGACATTGTACGAGCGCCTCAGTCAATTCGCTCTTCACTAAAGTCATCAGAAATAAAGTTACAACACCCACATGACACCAGCTATAACACCTAAAGTTTGAAGTCTTAAAAGGAACATGTATATTGGTAGGATTGAATCGAATACTGGAAAGAAGATATCAAATCCAACATTCGAACTTTGAAGAACACCACAGAAGAATCATCTTCACAGGAGTCTGTGATTCAGCTGAAATGTTTGTTTGGGGAATATGTTTCGTTATAAAAGGAAAAGTTAATACTTTATACTGAAATATTTTATTCTTTTGAAAAGAATCGAGAATATATCTTGGAATTATTGTAATTCTATACATGATTATTTGGGTCGTGAAGTTATGCACTTGCTGTAAATGCCGGGGAGGGTACTCGTGAGGCTATATGTTTATGTGTTGTCTTGATGGTGTGATGAATATAGTGAAACAACTCGACATTGACTTGGACGCGGCTAGGTGTATTTGTTTACATGTAAACAGATGTGCAGAGGAACCTATACAAAAAAGACGTTACTTTCACAAGAGAATTCAAAGAAGGTTTATGTATTTAAAAAAAACACGAATTACCACCAACAATGCATTGTGTCGAGTTACAATCAGACAAAAATTAAGAATTTAGAGGCACAACTAGGAAACATTGGAAGGGTGATCACACTTGTCAGTCAGTATTTCCTCCAAGGGCATCATTACCTTCCCTTACTCTACGTCTGAGGACAGGAGGGATCGGCAATGCTCTCAAATGTGGTCCCATGGGACAAACGGACAGAAAGATATTTCAATAAAGTCTCACCTAAACATTTGATACATAGAATCATACACATACATTCTTTACAAATGCGGAATTACGAGACTATTATGCATACAATAAAACAAACTATAAACTAAGGGTATTAGATAAAGCCGTACACAAAACAATAAACTACATATTAAAAGGGACTATACATTTTTTTAAAGATATTATCACAGGTTTGGGCAGTGAGAAAGGACAGTTCAATGTATGACAGTATAAAACTAACCTTATCTCTATCGTTAAAGGACATAAAACCTTCTTCAAATGTGGTACATTGGTAAAGAGATTACAACGTTCAACATGATATAATGGACATTGCAGTAAAACGTGACATTCATCTTCAGTTAAATCTTTACAACAGAAACAAATTCTTTCAGATAAAGGACATCCATCATAGCTTCCAGTTTCAACTCTTAGGGGTGCTACACTACATCAAAAAGAGGCAGTGCCCTTCTATATGGACGAGACATGTTTCAATTTACATAAATATCACAACTAAATTTATATTCATAATGTAGTATATGTTCTTATTTTTTTACCACCTCTTCCAGTTTTACTGCCTGCTTGCGACACTTCATATTTCCACTTATGTACATAATCATTCAAAATAACATCAGTAAATTGTGAAACAACACAAGGTATATGATAATCAACGTTTAAGTTTTTTAAATGAGCTGAATTAAGATCACAATATTTGACATGAACTCTATAAGTCCAGTTACGGTTTTTTTCATTGCTAAATCATTAGTCCAAATAAAAAATTAGGCACTTGCTCTAATACTATCTAGTTTACAAAGTTTCCATAAATTCTTGTCACACTTCCACATTCTACCATTACAAAGTGAGAAAACAAAACGCGAAGTATTTCATAATGTTCGATGAGTGGTGTGGTACCTTTTGAATCTATTATTTTTATTTTGTAAAATGGTGGAATTCAAGGATCAGTTTTAGTCCGTGTATGTTTGCGTGCATACATTCAAACCATACTTTTCAACAACAATGCCTATGTCAGACAGTAATATCTTCTAGTGCAGGTAACCTGTCAGGGGCCGACCATCTGATATTCTGGAAGGGGTGGGGTTGGGGTGGGGTTGGGGTGGTGAGGGCCTGGGATTTTGTATCGAGATTTCAGCTACAGCTACCAAACCAGATTTTTTAATATTTTATTCTCTTAGCCTGACTTCCTCTTCTTTTTTTCATTATTATTATAAAAGGCACCAGCTAATAATGTAATTTTTGTGGCACGCAATTTCTAAATAATCTGAAATAAAATTACATTTTCTCGAATTTTCGGGGATAATTAATTTTTAACGATAAAGTCCCATGTGATACTGCAGCATGGTATCTAGGTGGGCTTACACTATAAAATAGGAATTAGTTCGGACTAGTACAAACCGCCACACACACGTTCTATAGGTGCAATAATCTTGAATGCGACGTTAATCCTCGTTTCACCCCACGTCACCTGTTCAGGCAAAATGCCCATGCATTGTGACGCGGTAGATATGACGTCACAGTACGTGTAATATAAAGGTGTGCTAATGGTACTGAATTTCCAATACATTAGTTTGGTAGCTTTTCGTCAAAACGTATTGTCACACTTATTAATAATATTCCAGGATCAACTATAGGGCACATCGAGGCGTTCTCGCTCACATAGTCAACATATCATTTGGAGGGGCGCTTTCAAAAGGCAAGACACAATGGGCCAATACCAGTATCGTGGCTAATCTATATGTTACTTCAAGCGTTAGTTTGGGTATTTTACGGTTTAACGCCGTTTTGAACAGTATTTCATTTATGTCACGGCGTGTCAGCTTGATTTGGCAGGAAAGCCCAACGTGATGAAAGTCTCAGACATTCACTGCTATGGTGAAACCCAGGAGAACACAGATATCGTGCTGACAAAACTACAAGGAGAATCAGGGCAAATATGGGATCCCAACACGTTGATTCAAGAAAAGAGGATTCCAACCCTCATAAAAAGTAACATTATTTAAGCATGTACATTGTATATATCGGAGAACAACACAAGACGATGGCTTGTCTTTTAATAATGAAATTTTATTGTCTGGGATCATAAACAAAAGTTGTGTAAGATGACACAAGTCACGTGAAGTAACAGTATTATTATAAATAGACGAAGTAACCGTACCATCACAGATAAGTATTAGTAATGCCACAAAGAAGTAACAATATCACAGATAACTGAAGTAACAATATCACGGATAACTGAAGTAACAATATCACGGATAACGGAAGTAACAATATCACAGATAACTGAAGTAACAATATCACAGATAACTGAGGTAACAATATTACAGATAACGGAAGTAGCAATATCACGGATAACGGAAGTAACAATATCACAGATGCCTGGTGTAACAATGTCACGGATAACTGAGGTAACAATATCGCGGATAACTGAAGTAACAATATTACAGATAACGGAAGTAACAATATCACAGATGCCTGGTGTAACAATATCACAGATAACTGAAGTAACAATATCACAGGTAACTGAAGTAACAATATCACTGATAACTGAAGTAACAATATCACAGTTAACTGAAGTAACAATATCACAGGTAACTGAAGTAACAATATCACATAAAAATGCAGTAACAATATCACGGATAACTGAAGTAACAATATCACAGATAACTGAAGTAACAATATCACATATAAATGTAGTATCGATATCACAGATAACTGAAGTAACAATATCTCAGATAACTGAAGTAACAATATCACGGATAACTAAAGTAACAATATCACAGATGCCTGGTGTAACAATGTCACGGATAACTGAGGTAACAATATCGCGGATAACTGAAGTAACAATATTACAGATAACGGAAGTAACAATATCACAGATGCCTGGTGTAACAATATCACAGATAACTGAAGTAACAATATCACAGGTAACTGAAGTAACAATATCACTGATAACTGAAGTAACAATATCACAGTTAACTGAAGTAACAATATCACAGGTAACTGAAGTAACAATATCACATAAAAATGCAGTAACAATATCACGGATAACTGAAGTAACAATATCACAGATAACTGAAGTAACAATATCACATATAAATGTAGTATCGATATCACAGATAACTGAAGTAACAATATCACAGATAACTGAAGTAACAATATCACAGATAACTGAGGTAACAATATGACAGGTAACGGAAGTAACAATATCACAGATAAGTGAAGTAACAATATCACAGATGCCTGGTGTAACAATATCACGGATAACTGAGGTAACAATATCGCGGATAACTGAAGTAACAATATTACAGATAACGGAAGTAACAATATCACAGATGCCTGGTGTAACAATATCACAGGTAACTGAAGTAACAATATCACTGATAACTGAAGTAACAATATCACAGTTAACTGAAGTAACAATATCACAGGTAACTGAAGTAACAATATCACATAAAAATGCAGTAACAATATCACGGATAACTGAAGTAACAATATCACAGATAACTGAAGTAACAATATCACAGATAACGAAAGTAACAATACCACGGATAACTGAAGTAACAATATCACAGATAACTGAAGTAACAATATCACGGATAACTGAAGTATCAATATCACAGATAACTGAAGTAACAATATCACATATAAATTTAGTATCGATATCACAGATAACTGAAGCAACAATATCTCAGATAACTGAAGTAACAATATCACGGATAACTAAAGTAACAATATCACAGATAACTGAAGTAACAATATCACAGATAACTGAAGTAACAATATCACAGATAACTGAGGTAACAATATGACAGGTAACGGAAGTAACAATATCACAGATAAGTGAAGTAACAATATCACAGATAAGTGAAGTAACAATATCACAGGTAACTGAAGTAACAATATCACGAATAAATGAAGTAACAATATCACATATAAATGTTGTAACAATATCACAGATAAGTGAAGTAACAATATCACAGATAACTGAAGTAACAATATCACAGATGAATAAAGTAATATCACAGATAACTGAAGTAACAATATCACCGATAACTGAGGTAACAATATCACAGATAACTGAAATAACAATATCACAGATGAATAAAGTAATATCACAGATAACTGAAGTAACAATATCACAGATAACTGAAGTAACAATATCACAGATAACTGAAGTAACAATATCACAGATAACTGAAGTAACAATATCAAAGATGAATAAAGTAATATCACAGATAACTGAAGTAACAATATCACCGATAACTGAGGTAACAATATCACAGATAACTGAAGTAACAATATCACAAATGCTTATGTAACAATATCACAGATAACTGAGGTAACAATATCAGAGATAACTGAAGTAACAATATCACAGATGAATAAAGTAATATCACAGATAACTGAAGTAACAATATCACTGATAACTGAAGTAACAATATCACAGATAACTGAAGTGACAATGTCACAGATAACAGAAGTATCAATATTACTGATAACTGAAGTAAAAATATCACAGATAACAGAAGTAACAATATCACAAATAACTGAAGTAACACCAATATCACAGATATTTGAAGTATCACTAGTAAGAAGCGTTCTATGAGTAGATGAAATCATCTATAAACTTTCACGAGAACACCACACTTTGGGTGGTTAGATGTTTACTGGCTCTCGTGTTTTCCAAATGGTTTTTAAAACAAACAACAGAGAGTGTATTGGCACCACTGGAATTCACTAAAGGTGGGTGTGGCCCAGTCGCCTAAGTACTTCCTGATTCATTGTGCGGAGTTGCGCACCATCGGCGTATCAGAATCATGTGATCATGATCACTTTTGGGTCTCGAAGCACCATACACCTGTTCTTTTGGGAACATTAAGTGACAAACGTTTATTAATCTGCGTCACTTCGGGCTTTCCCCCAGCGTCAAGCTGACACGTCATGGTATAACTGAAATACTGCTTAAACTGGTCCTGCTGAGGAAGCATTGGAGCCCGTGTTTGCATTGTGGTGAGACATCTGAAAAACAAAAATGATAACTAAACTTTCATTTAATTTTAAATAAACTTCATTTACTCATAACGTTTAAATTGATAGCATCGTACATTCATGACAGAAGCTGCTGTAAAACAGACATAATCTATTTAACAATGGTCACCTTCGGTTGAATAGTAGCAGCAGCATAACCATTCTACATACTCACTGTGAGTCGCATGTTACAGTGACTGTTGCATGAAACACAAAGCTGTGTTGTCATTTTATGTGTTGAATGAAAATATTTACATTTGACCTCATTTTCAACCAACATTGATTATGATTACGATATTGGATATAATATATTAGGATTCATTTATATACACCAATATGTGTTATGCTTTTGAATAATGAAATATCATAATTGTATCTACTGTTACAGCAACAAAGGAAACATACTGTTACATATTTTAATACAATCTATACAGGTTGGAATAACTTGTTACTTATTTACATCAACTATGAGTTGATTACTTACCAATATATTGTTGAGGACGTGTTGCCTATCATCATCAGCTGTTGACTGACATCAACCTCGACAAGTCAGATTTATATATACATGATATGCCCAACATCAAACATTCAGATCACACAATAAGTCAATACTGCTCATTAACGACCAATCAGTTAATGACGCTAATCCTACCAACTGATTGCTTAATGAGCCTAACTATGTATCAATGGGATCCTTCCAGTCAAGTGGCGACTGTGACATATTAGCATGCATTGTTGACATGTATCTCTGATTGATACTTACTTAAGATCAACAAGATTAGTTAATAGTCCAAACTGGCACTGCTGTGACCTTTTCTTATAGGATTTTCATAGCAAATTGGCAGTATTCTTCGCTAGGTTGTCTAATCTAAGTATGGTATAACCGTATGATAACGGTAAATGTTGTATCAACACAAACTATAAGTTATGACAGTGTTGAGATACCGGTTTGCACGACCACTTTTAGCTGCAGAAACATCACGACGGATAGTAAAAGCCACGAATGTTCATAGTATTATTCTCTATCATGTGTTCTCGGTGCTGTATGAAACGAGAGGAATACACGAATGAAATGTAGGATCTGCGGAATGTAAGCACTGAGGAAAGCACAATTATGAACGCAACTGTTTCAAGAGAGGAAATTATATACTGTGTCCATAACATAAAAAATGATAAGGCACCCGGACTTGATGTTATCCTAAACGAATATATTTCATCTACCATCCATAGATTAATTAAGAATTGACCTTCACTTTGTCTGAGTTCATTGGAGTATGAACCTTCATAGAGTGAGGGCCAAACTCACACAAAGTGAAGGTCAATTCTTATAATTTTTTATCACAATTTCTTACCTTAAAGGATGTAGGCCGAGATCTAAACACATTTTTATTTAGTACGTGTGACTTCAAGTTTACACTGACAGCCATACAACAACCAGCTATATCGCGGAGTAAAATAGTTCCTCGAAAAGAGAGATAACATGGGCGTATGGATGCACAACTTGCTCTTCAGAAACATCTTAAGCAGCACGTGTTCAAATCATATCCTCATTAGATGGGAAAGGTCTGTAAAGAACTACCTGAGTAAGTCAGTCACAATGACAGCGCGTCGTAATACATTTACATCAAGTACAAGACGTCAAAATGGCCGAAACGATAAACGTGACGGGAGAAATTTCCGAAGTTGTTAATGAACGTGTGGCGGTTACATGTGTACGTCATCATTGATCAACTGGCCGATCATTGAAAGTTTAATAAAGATGCGTCAAACAGACACTAAGGTAAATTCATAGATTGCTGGAGACGGTCAATGTCAGCCTTGGCACGGATCGAGTCGACACTACGATAGTTTAGATGTGCATTTCATCGTTTGTTCATTAGGATAGGCTGCAGCGAGGATATTCGTGAACAATCATGCAGTCACGCTCTCTGACATTTCTCAATGTATACTGAAACGCTGAGACCAAGAATAAAGGTTCTAAATGATCAGAAAGAACGCTTATGTGTGTTTTCGTGCTAGGGAATTCCCAGGGGTTTCCCCAGGAATGTGGAAGTAGTCCGTCAGGGTTTACGTCATTTAAAGAACACAGTCTCGTGAAAAACGTATGAACGTCAAATTGTGTCGTTCATACACTTATGAACGTCAATTTCACGGTCATGTGACCAACCTCTCGTCCAATGGAAAAGCCGTATATCGGGTAAACTTCAAATTAAAAAATTATTTAATGTTAATTTTAATCTTTTCAATTCGGTACTTGATTGTGGAGAGTTCCCCGAAAAGTGGCTATTCGCGATCGGTACAATCAAGCCTATTTATAAGAATAAAGGCGACCCTAAAAGATTTGAAAATTATAAGGCAATCACACTGCTGAGTTGGTTTAGTAAACTATTCACTTCAGTTATCACTATTCGCCTTGAATTATTAAATCCAATTCTATCTTATCTTAAGCTGGTTTTAGGAAAGGATACTACCTTATTCAGCCTTGCAGAATTATTAAAATATCGTAAAAAGAAATTGATTTGCATTTTTGTTGATCTACAAAAGGCATTTGATACAGTCTAGCGTTCGAGACTTTGGCAGAAGCTATTACAAGTAACATATCAGGGAAATGCGTCAAGGTTATTTACAAAATGTAACAGAATATCAAACCATGTGCTTCGTGAAATGATAATCTAACATGCTTCTTCTCTTGTCTAAATGGTGTTAGGCAGGGAGAGAACCTGTCTCCCATTTTGTTTGTCATATTTTTAATGATTTAGAAGAAGCTCTTAAAGGCGTCCAGTTAAGACCAAATGGATTCACTGATAGAACTGAAAATATAATCAGCATCGTTTTGCTGCTGCATGCTGATGATGCAGTCCTCGTAGCTAAAAATATACAGGAATTGCAAACTATATTAGACTAGTATTTTAATAGAAGGTAGCTAAAAGCTTATGTTTCGAAAACTAAATTTAGATTTTATGAGGGTCAAAACGTGATTATAACCATACTTATAAAATTGGCCAAGATATTTTGGAAAATGTTGAGTCTTATAAATTTCTAGGCGTCAAGTGGCGTCTAGGCGTGCAGTAGAATTCTAAATTCACTGTTACAAAACAGAATCTGGTAGAGCAAGCAACCAAATCAATGTATTATGTTTTGGCCTAAGGACATAGATTTAGTCTGTCAGTTGGTTGCCAACTGTGCCTTTTCGATAGTATGGTATTACCAATTCTTCTATATGGACGTGAAGTATGGGGTTTGAAACTTTATCTAATATTGAACATGTCCAGTTACGTTTTCTAAAAAAATAACATCACTTAAAAGTAGTACCCCAAATTATATGGTTTATGGCGAACTTGGACAATCTTCTAGAATAAATGTAGTTAAGATCAGAATGGTTTCTTTTGGGGCAAAACTCTTATCCGGAATCAAAATTTTCTTCACTTATTTACAAGATACTATATAATGATAACCTATTTGCAAAATGCAAGCATAGATGGATAACCTTTGTAAAACAAATCTTCGACGATCTTGGACTAAGTTTCATTTGTCAATCACAAAGTTTTTCAAAGTCCAAATCATCTTTAAAACAAGGTTTAGAAAAAAGTAAATGATATCAGTTCCCAATGCTAAAAAGCCACACGAGATAAATCGTCCATAGGAGCCACGTATCAAAATGAATCCCTGAATTTCGAAAATTATTTAAATATGAAAGTAAGTATTTTGCTAGAGCTATTAAATTTTAGAACCTCCAATCACAATCTCCCAATTGAAACTGGAACATGGGAAAAATACCTGTAACTAAAAGAAAATGTCCATTTTGTAAAATTATTTGATTTAGGTGATGAGTTCCACTATCTATTTATCTGTCCACTATTTCAAAATGAAAGAAAACAGCGAATGAGAAAATATTTTTACATTTCACCAAATATGTACAAAATGAATTTGCTTTTTAAAAGTAAAATACTAGGAACACTTGGAAAAGTATCAAAATTTTGTAAAATAATATTGATGCTATTTAACCCTATAACTGAACCCTGTCTTGTATCTTTATTTACTGAAACCACTGCCAGGTAAATATGTTGATATATATTGTATATTTGTATATAGTGATGTATAAGTTGATGTATCAATGCTGTACTTCTAATACCGCTGTCAGCACAATACCCGTGCTCGTGGGTTTCACCGAAGTGGTAAACGTCTGAGACCTGCATCACTTCGGGTTTTCCTCCCACATTAAGCTGACACGCTGTGATATAACTGGAATACTGTTGAAAGCGGCGTTAAACCCAACTCACTCACACTAGACTTATTTTCAGTGTTCTATTCATATAATTGTCACAGCTATTTTATCCCTATGGTTTCGGCGGATAATCAAGACTGCTAATTATCTTGCATTGCCATTATATATTTACTTGAACTGATGTTTCTGTTGGTGGGCTGTAGTGCCCGAGTTTCATCACAAGCTTAGAAGCATTTTTTTCTGCTAAGTCAAACACAAATATACAAAAGAAAGTTTGGGCTGAGATATCTCGTATGTATCAGACTAAAACACAAGACCATGGCTTGCCTTTCAATACTAAAATTTTATTATCGGGAATCATAAACAAAAGTTTTGGAAGATGACACAGGTCACGTGAAGTAACAGTATTATACACGAAGTTACCATAACTTCACAGATAACTGAAACAACAACATTACAGATAACTGAAACAACAACATTACAGATAACTGAAGTAACAATATCACAGATAAGTGAAGTAACAATATCACAAATAATAGAAGTAACAATATCACAGATAATTGAAGTAAAAATATCACAGATAACTGAAGTAACAATATCACAGATAACTGAAGTAACAATATCACAGATAATCGAAGTAACAATATCACAGATAATCGAAGTAAAAATATCACAGATAATCGAAGTAAAAATATCACAGATAACTGAAGTAACAATATCATAGATACTTGAAATAACAAGATCACAGGTTCTTGAAGCAACAATGTGACAGATAAGTATAGTAACAATAACATAGGTAACTAAAGTAAGAGATAAAAGATAACTGAAGTAACAGTATCACATATAATTGAAGTAACATTATTTCAGAATACTGAACTACAAATATCACAGATAATTAAAGTAACAATATCACAGATACCTAATGTAACAATATCACAGATAATGGAAGTAACAGTATCACAGATAAATGAAGTAATAATATCACAGATAAATGAAGTAACAATATCACAGATAAATGAAGTGATAATATCACAGATATATTGACGCTAACAATGTCACAGATTCTTGAAGTAAAAATATTACAGATAAATGAAGTAACAATATCACAGATAAATGTAGTAAAAATATCACAGATAACTGAAGTAAGAATATCACAGATAATAGAAGTAACAATATCACAGATAACTGAAGTAACAATGTCACAGATAACCGAAGTAATAATATCACATATAAATATAGTAACAATATCACAGATAACTTAATTAACAATATCACAGATAATTAAAATAACAATATCACATATACCTAATGTAACAATATCACAGATAACGGAAGTAACAATATCACAGATAAATGAAGTAATAATATCACAGATAAATGAAGTAACAATATCACAGATAAATGAAGTGATAATATCACAGATATATTGACGTTAACAATATCACAGATTCTTGAAGTAAAAATATTACAGATAACTGAAGTAACAATATCACAGATAACTGAAGTAACAATATCACAGATAACTGAAGTAACAATATCACAGATAACTGAAGTAACAATATCAAAGATAGGTAAAGTAACATTATCACAGGTAACTGGAGTAAGCAATATCACAGGTAACTGGAGTAAATGTATCACAGATAACTAAAGTAACACTATCACAACTAACTGAAGTAACGCCAATATCACAGATAGCTGAAGTAACACTATTATCAATGGCTGGTCATCGATATCTAATGACCGACCCAACAAGAATAACCTAACGTTGAACATGCAGACAAGAAACTGACTGTCTCTACGTTGTATGAGTAACACCATCTGCAAGCAATATTAAGATAGGGCTGGGGAAAAAAGCAGTAACATAAGAAACGAAATGGACAAAATCATTCACGTATTTGTATTAATTTGGACGGAAAATATAACTGATAGAAATACCAAACGGAAACACATTGCGAGGAAGTACTGCCTCTACCTCTATCACTACATTACCGTTACCATCATCACTACCACTACCACTACCACTACCACTACCACTACCACTACCACTACCACACTCAAACTTTTGTCTTACAGACTTCTTTCTAAAGCTCACTTTTATATGAGCGGTGTTCCTACGACTGTGACGATACCTGCGGTCGTTCACCAGCAATGTCGAGGTGTTCTTGAAAGGTGTTGCTGTACCCTGCATTACTTTTGCATGAAATCGTACGAAGCGTTCTATGAGTAGATGAAATCATCTATAAACTTTCACGAGAACACCTCACCTGGTGTAGTTGGGTGTTTATTGGCTTTGGTCTTTTCCAAATGTGTTCAAAACAAAAAAACTGGCATCATTGGAATTCACTAAAGGAATGTGTGGCCCAGTCGCCTAAGTACTTCGTAATCCACTATGCAGAATTGCGCACCATCGGCGTATCAGAATCACAGGATCATGAGCTCGAATCACGATTTCTCTCTGATTGTCAGTCTTCGTTCTCGAGGCACCATATTCATGCTCTTTGGGTACATCAAGTGACAAACGTCTATTAATCTGCGTCACTTCGGGCTTTCCTCCAATGTCAAACTGACACGTCCTGGTATAACTGAAATACTGTTTAAACTGGTCCTGGCGAGGAAGCATTGGAGCTCATGTTTGCATTGTGGTGAGACATCTGAAAAAATAGAAATGATCACTTAACCTTCATTCTAGTTTAAATAAACTTAATCTACTCAAACATTTTAAAGTGATAACATCGTTCATTCATGGCAGAAGGAACAGATATATTCTATTTAACAGTGGGTCACCTTCGGTTGAATAGTAGGAGCAACATATCCATTCTACATAATGCACTGTAGGATTTGAGTCACGTGTAACAATGACTGTTGTATGAAAAACCAAATTGTGTGTGGGATTGGGAATATGTAAGATAGATATATACGCGATGAATTGCAAAGAACAATGAAGAACAAAGTGTGGTCTATTTCACGATAAAACATTGTTCTGTCATGACGTCATTTCGAGATTCGAACATGCGCTCGCAACTTGATGACGTATACTGAACGACGTTGTTTTTGAGAGGGGTTGTCTCGTGAGTTGATCCCGATAGATGTAGCCGGACAACGCAGATAAACGTGACGGACGAACGATCGCACCCAAATCACAATTGTCATTAGGGTAAAAGGTACAGGTAATCGACGACAGGATTGTGGGAATATGTGGGAAATATCCACCAGTGCTTAAAATGGACTTGTAAGACATTGTCGAGGTCGGATTGAATGAGTTATCAATATTTAAAATACGGGTAAATACAATACGAACATGAAAACATACTGTTACATATTTTAATACGAATCTTTACATGTTGAAATTACTGGATATTATTTACGTCCACTTTGAGTTGATTACTTACCAATATATTGTAGAGGACAAGTTGCCCATCACCATCAGCTATACACTGACATCAGCCTCGGCAAGTCAGATTTAAATATACATGATATGTCTGCAATGTCTCCATATCAACCGTTGTTGATCCAACATCAAACATTCACATCACACCATAAGTCAATACTGCTATTTAACGACCAATCAGTTAATGACGCTAATCCTGCCAATTGATTGCTTTATTGAGCCTAACTACGTATCAATGGGATTCTTCCCGACAAGTGACGACTGTGGCATATTAGCATGTATTGTTGACAGGCTCCTGTGATTGATACTTACTTAAGATCAACACTTTAAGCTAATAGTCCAAATTGGCCCCATTGTGACGTTTTCTTTGTCAGTTTATATGTTTGTAATGACATAATTGGCAGTATTGTTCCCTAGTTTATTAAACTGAGTATGGTATAACCGTATGATAACGGTAAATGTTATATCAACACAAACTATTAGTGATGATAGACAGTGTTGGGATACCGACTGCACACAACTATTAGCTGGACAAAATATCACGTTATCCAGCAGGGCCATGACATTGTGTCTATTGTGAAAAGTGGTTGATCTGAGGTTGATAGGTCGAACAACATTGTATCAACATTATTTCAACATTGACCTTTCGATATTTGCACTTTTGCTGAAATCTGACATTGCTTTCACCATTGATTAAACATTGGCCTTTCTACTTTAAAAATATGATTAAAATGGGGCATTGTTTCAACATTGGCCTTCCGATATTGAGAATATCTGTAAAACTTACATTGTTTCAAAATTGAAAAGTAATCCGTGTTCAACATTTCATAAAAAAAATTAACCCAGCTATATTTCTGTCGTTGGTTGGAATCAATATATTTATAAAATCTAGGCTCCATGTATTTTTCCAAACGATACGATTTAAACATTTACTAAATGTTTTAAATATAAATACATTTGGTTTCACGATGCCATAATATGCATATTGAATACTTTTCTTCACAACAGGGGTTAATATTGACATTGAATAATTCATATTTACAAAACTGCCAGGACATCTCGCATTTAACCTGAAAATTCCCTGCGTGTATTTTGGCATTGTGATAAGGTCGGTAATAATTATATTCCCTAAATGTGGTTAATTCATCATTATGGCTGTACGTGCATAATGCTTAGTTTAACATTTCTAATCAATTCAACTGATGTTAATTATAATATTTTTAATATGTCATCTTATTTCTGATGTATCTGCCCTTGTCCTTCTTGGAAACCCCGGTGCTATCTTCAGTTACTTCAGCTTTAGATAGCCCCGCCCACAGTTCGCATCCATAAAGTGCTTTGGGTAGGCATACACTCTTCAAAAAAAGAAACGCACATGTAGTATGTTGTTCATTTGAACCTGACTACACAAAAAATCCGGTATATAAATTGGATATATGTTATTTGAAAATGTTGGTTTTCGATTTGCAATGTTTTAAAAGGCATTGTTTCACACTTGTTCAAAAATCTCATGGAGGAAAACAGTAAAGCACAATGCACGTTCAAGTTATGGCATTCGTAACTCGTGGTAGTGGCTATAAAAAGGCAAGCATAAGCCAATAATTTGTCATTCAAATGTAAACAATTTTCGAGTTCGAAAATGTCGAGACTCAGCGCTGCCGATCGGAATATCGCCACAGGACGTATCCAAAGGAGGAATCGAAGTCTTCTGTTTTCATGCCACTTCATTTGCTGCCTTTTGGACCGATACACACAGTTCAGTTCCACTGCAGACCGTCCGAGAACAGGCCGACCAAGAGTTACCACCCCTGCACGGGATCGCTGCATTCGACTGTTCCACATACGTCATCGCAATGCCACAGCTACAGAGACTGCAGAACGCATCCATGGTTTGAGGAGGAAATCGGACCAGACTGTCAGGAACCATCTTCGCGAGGCTGGAATCCGACCCAGAAGACCAGTTATCGTCCCTGTTTTGCAACAGATCCATCGACAGCGACGCACTCGTCTCCAGTTTCTCAAATACCATACCTTACAGCCATATAATTTGAGAAACTGGAGAAGAGTGTGGTTTTGCGATGAATCACGATTTCTTCTTCACCGGCGAAATGGAAGATAACATGTTTATTGCCGTCGAGATGAGCGTTTCGCCCCACATTGTGTACGTGAATTCGACAATTTCGGTCGCGGTAGTATCAGGGTGTGGGGGGCCATATCCTACACCACGAGATCTGACTTTGTTGTAGTTCAGGGAAGTTTAACAGCAAATCGCTCCATTAATTAAATTTTTCAATCTCACCTTCTTCCAATCATTGACCGCCAGAGGGAGCTGTTTCAACAGGACAACGCTCCAGCGCACACAGCTCGTGTCACGGTAGACAACCACGTTAATGCCAACATCAACGTCTTGCCCTGGACATCGAGATCTCCAGATCTCAACTCTTTGTTCATACAACCGCTTGTCTTGTGTTTTGTCTGGAAATACTCCTAACTGGTTCGCTTTACCGTAATGGAGAATGACGAGATCTCGTGAGTTTGCGAAACTTGAAACTACTGAGGGCTTCCAACTCCGCATAGTGGATGGATATAACCCTCGGGTGTCAGACAGACCAATGGTGACATTGGAGTCTCGCAGCATTTCGTCCTTATTAAACCATGTATGGAACGGATCTCCAATGTGGAGAAAGTGGCATGCCCCCGACACAAGATAAACCGGGCACCTCTGTCAGCGCCTTCCAGTACCTAAGAAGATGCAACTCAGGCTTGGAGAAGAGTTTAGGAATCCATTTGAAATGATTATATAGCTGTATGTATTAATATTCAACCAATGCCCAACCAAAATTCATCATAGATATCTGACGTTGATTCAACGTCGACATTTCAACTTCCAAATCCAACCTAAAGCAATAAATAAAGCGACAAAACCCTTTCCATATCCAATAGAAATATCTGCATAAAGCAGAGTCGATTGTACGATTCCGACTATATCATGAGCATGTGTTTATGAATTACTATTAAATAGTAATGATACCAGGTGTTCGCGAAAAGTTGAGCGTATCCTGTCCCACCGATGGCACCCGTCACAAACGCATGCAAAGGCAAGTCAATTGTTCATCTAAAAAACATAACATATAGTACAAGTCAAAATAGGGAATTGTATCGGACATCATTTTTGTCACTCATGCGTCAAATTTGGAAATGTCCTCCACATATCTACAGGAAAACGTTTTGAAAGTTTTACTGAGGCCTTGAATGTTGTTACCTTGATCAAACAACTTCTGAGCAAGAGTCGTATGACGCTCTTTGAAATCTTGGTAGAAAGAGCATACTCGATTGTTTCTCAAAAGTTGTGAAATGTAATCACCAAAGGCTGGAGCTGAAGGGAAGGGAATGTAAAGTTAACTATTGGAAAGTTGAAGTCATCCCTCTTGTCATACAATCATGTGGAGAGTCTTTTGTCACCCTGAATCTTAATGCATAGATCCAAATATGAAACAGATGGTCTCCTTTATTTCTAGTTCAGGTGGGTAAATCAGTGGAAGGGAATTGGCTATTGATATTTATTGAACCCTGAATCTTAATGCATAGATCCAAATATGAAACAGATGGTGTCCTTTATTTCTAGTTCAGGTGGGTAAATCAGTGGAAGGGAATTGGCTATTGATATTTATTGAACGATATCAGAAAATATCGAACGATACCTGAAGCTGAAGTTAAACTTTTTATCCAAATTACCTTGTTTGCCATTCCAAACAGAAATTCCGATTCACATGCATAAAGAAACAGATCCACAAGAAGGGGAGCACAATTGGTGCCCATGGGGATGCCTACTTCTTGCCTAAATGACTTATCTCAAAATTGTACGTAGATGTTATCAATGAGGAAGTCCAGCATTGCACGATTTGTTTTCTCAGAAGATGGCATTTGCTTTCATTTTTCACAAATTGTCCGGAACCTCTGAATATAGATTCGTAACTGTATACTACATAATTCCAGTCTATTTCGGGGAGACAGGAAACAGGACTTTTATTGTCAGTTAACTCCCTTGCCTGGGGAACGTGGTGAAACTCTAAAAACTAATTACTAAATTTACATGAGTTTCACAACGTTGAGTGAAGCATGTTTCATTTACATTTTCAATTTTGGCGTCATCATACAGTGGAACTCACGAACGAACTTTCCCGTCAGATGTATTCCCTACCGCGTTGAAGATTTTCATTCGATATGCTTTTGCAACTTAATGTTGCGGTTTTTACCAGTGACAGTAACGTATATGTTTCAGATTGAACCATCTTTGACAGTTTCTTTCAGACAGCGAAATGGATGTATGGGGTTTCCAAGTCTCACTTGCTTTTCGGACAGTCATTCCGATGTCAAAATTGAACTCACATTGCAACACAGTGTGGGGTGTGGCAGGCCTAAATGTAATTTGTATGGAGAATCAGCCGCCATGCTGTAAAACAAAAGTGAGGGTTCAGATTATCCAATCCTGAATTTCCCCTTAATGCCGAGTCATAATACCATCAAACTTCAGTTTATGGTGTCTTTTTCTCAATTGGTTTGTAACTTAGAGCAGGTGCATTATATTGAAGCTAAGCTTTTCAATCAAAGTTTCAACATGAACGTCATGGTGACACATGCGACAGAAACCTTTCCCTGATCATAACAAATATCTGCTAAAAGGAGAGTCGATTGTACGATGCCGACTATTTTCTAAGCACATCTCTATGAATCACTATCAAATAGTGATGACACCGGGTGTTCGCGAAAAGGTGAGTCTATCCTGCTTTTCCGACATGTATAAACAATATACATTATCTTTACGTTCATTGATAACGTGACATTATCAAATGTTAACCTCTTTAGAAGTGTCACCATGTGACTCAAACTCATTTATTCTCAGAAAAACCACCCACGGTGGTACATGAGATACAATTATATATAATTTTTATTATGTACAAAATGACAGCATTTAACAAGAATAGGATTCGTGGATACTAATACAGTTTACCAATTGAATTGAACACACTGTTAAGGAATTTAGATATTCCTTTTAGATCTCTTACACTGTTTGTTCTTAAATTGGGACATGTTTGGAAACTGAAGATAATGCTCATTTAAGAGTTCATATCGCTGTTGGTGAATAGCTTCACATCGGAATAGATAGTGAAATTCATCACACACAGCGATTGAATCACAATATCAACAATGTGTTCACCAGGATGCTGACACACTACTCCAATCACTTCAATACTGACCGACCAATCACACAATCATCAATTCCTTGCTGCCACTACAGAGATACAATGCTGCCGCAACCTGCTATAATGTAAATGAGGTGAACTTTATCCAATCAAGCAATCATTGACTACTCAGTGTTGACGCCACATGGTTGTATTACTGTAACAGTATGGTATATATCTATGATCTTCCTGCCAATCAAACAGTTTCCTGCTCGGCACTAGGATTAGCCAGGATAATCCTTGTCAATTTTATGTATCTGGGAGGTGAGCTTGCCACTACTCCAACAGACTACTCCATGCCTCAGTGTCACACAGGCAGGTTATATAGAAGCAGGATATCTGAGGCATGCCATTCATTATCTCCACTAAAGCAAACTACGAATCTCCAAGTCGCCTGTTTTCTGGTTAAATCATAATTGAAACTAACTTCAAACCATGGCAACATCCACCTGTGCCGACCAGAACTGTGCACCGTCTGCCACTAAACTCTCGTCTGCTGCTGCTTCATGGAAGGACGACCCAGTGTCTGCCTCCTTCCAACTCTTCAGCCTAATTGAAATGCAGGATAGATTCCTCCAACAAGTCCAGGCCATAGGTGTGTACATGTGTTCAACTAAAGTAATTCTTTCCTAAATATAATACTTCAACTATGTTAGTCATTATGTCATATTTGTCCAACATATGAATAGCGTAGCTTACAGATTTATAAAGAATTGCTATTGTCCACATGCTAACATATATATAACTAGCTGACTTGCCTATGCGTATGTATCACTGTCTTCATTCATGATATCGTGTGAATTATTATTTTGACACACAAAAGAATTTTTTAAGTTTTTTGTCTCATTTTAGATACCTACATCCTGGAACTGGCCGAGAAAGTCGTGAAAGATGCAGCCAAAGGCGGCCATGTTGGCCATGGGTTACTTCTGCTCAACAGGAAGTGTGTAGCTGAAGGTGTCCGTCAGGTGTACCTTCGACTGGCCACACAGAAGTGGAGACAAGTCAGGCAGTGTTACAGAGCCATCAGACAAAACTTCGACGACCAAGACCTTCTTTCAGCAACTGATTTGGACCAGTCACATGACCACGAAGTCACCCAGATTGCTCGTGGACTTAGTATGGAGTGTTGTTCGTTCCAGCGATCATGCTAGCACGACGGAAAATACTGACAAAATGACATTTTGAAGATAAGTCTTCACTGATGAACATCTAGTGCTCATTGTAAATATTGTTAACAACACGTGATGACATGTCAAAAGCTGTCACTGCGTGATTTTACAAATAAACATTTATATATTGAGAGTCTTTTTCACTTGACTTATTTCTTTACCCACAGCCTGCTGTCCATGTCTTTTTACCACACAGTGAAATTAACTGACTGTTCTCTTTATGTATAAGCCTTGGTAGAGAGAGCTTCCGACCCGGATATCATCTTCAAATTGCAGTATTCCTAACTTACGAAACACCAAATTATCTCCAAATACATTAAAAACTATGAATACAAAATACCATTTAGAAAGTGATCATATGTAACAAATATTATATTTGGGATAAATTGGTATAAGTGTAAATTGACACGGCTCCCGTGGCATTCTGTATACATAGCTTTCGTCCATGGGAACCGTGACAATTTACACTTGTCAGAGGGGTACACAAAGTACGTGATCTTGGCGACCAGTGATCGGACTTTCATATTTGGAAGCCACGGTGGCTGAGTGGGTTAGATCGCTGACTTTGTGTGCTGGCGACTAGGTGCCTCACTCAAGAAGTGTGGATTCGAATCCCGAATGAGACTCAATCCCAAAAAGGTACAGTTGCCTCCCATAGCTGTACCTGGATGCGTTAGTCGTGGGTTAGAATCGTTCGTAATGATGATCCTTGATTTGTGCTTGATCCTTGCTCAGGATCCTTTGTACAGGAGTCTATCGTTCTATTCCACGACTGGTATGTTGCATCCACTTGTACTCCAACATGTCTGATGTCACTTAATCCCGAAAGAGGTTTCCCATAGAGCGATAACTGGAATGGGGGTGGCTTGCTTGAATTGAAGGTCAGGAGCTATTATATATCTTTCACATATTGATATCACGCCTTGCAGGTTGTCTGGAAGAGGACTGATCAGAGTGATACCGTCTTCTTGTGTGGGAGCTCTAACGTTTATATCTAAAATTAAGGCACCCATTTTGCTAGGCTTCTCATTAGTTCGTCAAAGGAAACTAGGTAGAACTTGGCAGAGAGAATACTCACTTGTCGAACCACTGTGGTTCCAGGTTCAAACCCAGGTCGCTGTCTAATCTTTTGCAGCTTTATTGTAAAAGCCACATCTGGCATCTGATCACATGACCAGAAGCACATATTGACAGTAGGGCAGAAGGTCTTATGGCAGAACACAGAGGTGAGCTGTATTCTTTACATATATAATGTTTCTGTCTACACATGTTCTCAAATAAATTTTCTTATTGAAGTAATTGCTATTGCAATTTAGCTATTTGTATAGTTAGCTAAGATTTTGGTTCCATCTGTAGTTTCTTGAACCTCATCATCGGCTACCGTTTTAATTAGTATTCAACGATACAACGTTTGTGCTCTAATAACTCTGCAACGCTCAACTCTACATTTTTTATGCCAAAAAAATGGAAATAAATTTTGATTGCGAGAGAATATCAGTTTAATGTTATTCTTTCGCAAGAGTCAATATCTTTATGTGTTTAGTTAGTCGACAGAACGACGGATAGAGGTGTCTGATGAATCAAGGGAGATAATGCAGCCTTTCGGCTGTAAACTTCGTGTTGTGGGAAGACACAGATTCTTACTTCGGTGTGTTCAGAACTGACCTTAGATTCTCGACATCGATTCTCAAGTGATGTGCCAATAGACTAAACTCCGTGCCAAATCATTGCTGTGCCAAAAGATGATATGCTTCTAGGATGGTGCTCACAGATTGTTTCCCTTAATAGAACTGTGCTATGGATTGCACTACTAAATTCAGGGGCAGTTTAACTTGAAGGTTGTAATTTCTTTTCAAGTAGTATTAAAAACACTGTCCTTTGTTCATACAATCGCTTGTCTTGTGTTTTGTCTGGAAATACTCCAAACTGGTTCGCTTTACCGTAATGGAGAATGAGGTGATTTCGTGAGTTTGCGAAAATTGAAACTACTAAGGGCTTCCAACTCCACATAGTGGAAGGAGATAACTCTCGGGTGTCAGACAGACCAATGGTGACATCGGAATCTCGCAGCATTTCACCCTAATTAAACCATGTATGGAACCGGGGGCCTCTGTCAGCGCCTTCTTGTATCTAAGAAGATGCAACTCAGGGTAGGAGTAGAGTTTGGGAATCCATTTGAAATTATTATATACTTCAAAGAGCTGTATGTATTAATGCAAGCAATATTCAACCCATTCCCAACCCAAACTCATCATAGATATCTGACGTTGATTCAACGTCGACATTTCAACTTCCAAATCCAACCTAAAGCAATAAATAAAGCGACAAAACCCTTTCCATGTCCAATAGAAATATCTTCATAAAGCAGAGTCGATTGTACGATTCCGACTATATCATGGGCATGAGTTTATGAATCACTATTAAATAGTAATGATACCAGGTGTTCGCGAAAAGGTGAGCGCATCCTGCCCCACCGATGGCACCCGTCACAAACGCATGCAAAGGCAAGTCAATTATTCATCTACAAAACACGGGAACATATAGTACAAGTCAAAATAGGGAATTGCATCGGACATCATTTTTGTCATTCGTGCGTCAAATTTGGAAATGTCCTAGATATGTCTACAAAAAACGTTTTGAAAGCTTTACTGAGGCCTTGAATGTTGTTACCTTGATCAAACAACTTCTGGGCAAGAGTCGTATGACGCTCTTTGAAATCTTGGTAGGAAGAGCATGCTCGATTGTTTCTCAAAAGTTGTGAAATGTAAACACCAAAGGCTGGAGCTGAAGGGAAGGGAAGGCAAAGCAAAGTTAACTATTGGAAAGTTGAAGTCATCACTCTTGCCATACAGTCATGTGGAGAGTGTTAAATTGTCACCCTGATTCTTAATGCATAGATCTAAATATGAAACGTGTGGTCTCCTTTATTTCTTGTTCAGGTGGGTAAATCAGTGGAAGGGAATTGACTATTGATATTTATTGAACGATATCAGAAAATATCGAACGATACCTGAAGCTGAAGTTAAACTTGTCCAAATTACCTTCTTTGCCAATCCAAACAGAAATTCCGATTCACATGCATAAAGAAACAGATCCGCAAGAAGGGGAGCACAATTTGTGCCCAAGGGGATGCCTACTTCTTACCTAAATGTCTTATCCCAAAATTATTTACGTAGATGTTATCAATGAAGAAGTCCAGCATTTCACGATTTGTTTTCTCAGTAGACTTTAGATGGCATTTGCTTTCATTTTTCACAAATTGTCCGGAACCTCTGAATATAGATTTGTAACTGTATACTACATAATTCCAGTCTATTTCGGGAAGACAGGAAATAGGACTTTTATTGTCAGTTAACTCCCTTGCCTGGGGAACGTGATGAAACTCTAAAAACTAATTACTAAATTTACATGAGTTTCACAACGTTAGGTGAAGCATGTTTCATTTACATTTTCAATTTTGTCGACAAGCAAATAAATAAGAGAACAACCGGTTTGGGCAATGTTTCATTGTGTCATACAGTGGAACTCACGAACGAACTTGCCCTTCAGATGTATTCCCTACCGCGTTGAAGATTTTCATTCGATATGCTTTTGCAACTTAATGTTGCGGTTTTTACCAGTGACAGTAACGTATGTTTCAGATTGAACCATCTTTGACAGTTTGTTTCAGACAGCGAAATGGATGTATGGGTTTTCTCAGTTTCACTTGTTTTTCGGACAGTCATTCCGATGTCAAAATTGAACTCACATTACAATACTGTGTGGGGTGTGGCAGGCCTAAATGTAATTTGTATGGAGAATCAGGCGCCATGCTGTAAAACAAAAGTGAGGGTTCAGATTATCCAATCCTGAATTTCCCCTTAATGCCGAGTCATAATACCATCAAACTTCAGTTTATGGTGTCTTTTTCTCAATTGGTTTGTAACTTAGAGCAGGTGCATTATATTGAAGCTAAGCTTTTCAATCAAAGTTTCCCTGATCATAACAAATATCTGCTAAAAGGAGTGTCGATTGTACATGCCGACTATTTTCTAAGCACATCTCTATGAATCACTATCAAATAGTGATGACACTGGGTGTTCGCGAAAAGGTGAGTATATCCTGCTTTCCCGACATGTATAAACAATATGCATTATCTTTACATTCATTGATAACGTGACATTATCAAATGTTAACCTCTTTAGAAGTGTCATCATGTGACTCAAACTCAAACTCATTTATTCTCAGAAAAACCACCCACGGTGGTACATGAGATACAATTATATATAATTTTTATTATGTATAAAATGACAGCATTTAACAAGAATAGGATTCGTGGATACTAATACAGTTTACCAATTGAATTGAACACCTTGTTAAGGAATTTAGATAGGCCTTTTAGATCTCTTACACTGTTTGTTCTTAAATTGGGACATGTTTGGAAACTGAAGATAATGCTCATTTAAGAGTTCATATCGCTGTTGGTGAATAGCTTCACATCGGAATAGATAGTGAAATTCATCACACACAGCGATTGAATCACAATATCAACAATGTGTTCACCAGGATGCTGACACACTACTCCAATCACTACAATACTGACCGACCAATCACACAATCACCAATTCCTTGCTGCCACTACAGAGATACAATGCTGCCGCAACCTGCTATAATGTAAATGAGATGAACTTTATCCAATCAATCAATCATTGACTACTCAGCGTCGACGCCACATGGTTGTATTACTGTAACATTATGGTATATATCTATAATCTTCCTGCCAATCAAACAGTTTCCTGCTCGGCACTAGGATTAGCCAGGATAATCCTTATCAATTTTATGTATCTGGGAGCTGAGCTTGCCACTACTCCAAAAGATTACTCCATGCCTCAGTGTCACACAGGCAGGTTATATAGAAGCAGGATATCTGAGGCATGACATTCATTATCTCCACTAAAGCAAACTACGAATCTCCAAGTCGCCTGTTTTTTGGTTAAATCATATTGAAACTAACTTCAAACCATGGCAACATCCACCTGTGCCGACCAGAACTGTGCACCGTCTGCCACTAAACTCTTGTCTGCTGCTGCTTCATGGAAGGACGACCCAGTGTCTGCCTCCTTCCAACTCTTCAGCCTAATTGAAATGCAGGATAGATTCCTCCAAAAAGTCCAGGCCATAGGTGTGTACATGTTCTCAACTAAAGTAATTCTTTCCTAAATATAATACTCAACTATGTTAGTCATTATGTCATATTTGTCCAACATATGAATAGCGTAGCTTTCAGATTTATAAAGAATTGCTATTGTCCACATGCTAACATATATATAACTAGCTGACTTGCCTATGCGTATGTATCACTGTCTTCATTCATGATATCGTGTGAATTATTATTTTGACACACAAAAGAATTTTTTAAGTTTTTTGTCTCATTTTAGATGCCTACATCCTGGAACTGGCCGAGAAAGTCGTGAAAGATGCAGCCAAAGGCGGCCATGTTGGCCATGGGTTACTTCTGCTCAACAGGAAGTGTGTAGCTGAAGGTGTCCGTCAGGTGTACCTTCGACTGGCCACACAGAAGTGGAGACAAGTCAGGCAGTGTTACAGAGCCATCAGACAAAACTTCGACGACCAAGACCATCTTTCAGCAGCTGATTTGGACCAGTCACATGACCACGAAGTCACCCAGATTGCTCGTGGACTTGGTATGGAGTGTTGTTCGTTCCAGCGATCATGCTAGCACGACGGAAAAAACTGACAAAATGACATGGATTGAAGACATGTCTTCACTGATGAATATCTAGTGCTCATTGTAAATATTGTTAACAACACGTGGTGACATGTAAAATGCTGTCACTGGGTGATTTTGCAAATAAACATTTATATATTGAGAGTCTTTTTCAGTTGACTTATTTCTTTACCCACAGCCTGCTGTCCATGTCTTTTTACCACACAGTGAAATTAACTGACTGTTCTCTTCATGTATAAGCCTTGGTAGAGAGAGCTTCCCACCCGGACATCATCTTCAAATTGCAGTATCCCTAACTTACGAAACACCAAATTATCTCCAAATAGATTGAAAACTATGACTACAAAATTCCATTTAGAAAGTGGTCATATGTAACAAATGTTATATTTGGGGTAAATTGGTATAAGTGTAAATGACACGGCTCACATGGCAATCTGTATTCATAGCTTTCCTGAAAGGAAACCGTGACAATTTACACTTGTCAGAGGGGTACACAAAGTACGTGATCTTGGCAACCAGTGGTCGGATTTTCATTTTTAGAAGCCATGGTGGCTGAGTGGGTTAGATCGCTGACTTTGTGTGCTGGCGACTAGGTGCCTCACTCAAGAAGTGTGGATTCGAATCCCGAATGAGACTCAATCCCAAAAAGGTACAGTTGCCTCTCATAGCTGTACCTGGATGCGTTAGTCGTGGGTTAGAATTCCAGGTTCGTAATGATGAACCTTGATTTGTCCTTGAGCTTAGCTCGTGGGATTTCACCAAGCTGCATAACTCAGGACTGACGGAAATATTGTTCCAAGCGACTTTATAAGTAACCAACTCACTACATAATAAAGTGGATTACTCAACTCACTCAATCATACAGCTGGTCAGACGGACATGTTGCACCGCAGTAGTATTATCCCGCTGCAGCCATAGTCGGCAACGGGAAATACGAAATCGAACCTCTCAGCACGGATTGTCTTCTCCGACGCCTAATCGCTTGTATCCAGCCAGCACTAAGTCATACAGCTCTTTGAGCCAGCTCAACACCTAAGGTCCAAACACTCATCCCAAACTCCACGGATACATGTGCTCACATCTGGTAATGCTACCTGCAGTCCTGGTTAAATCGGTTAACATAAGTATCTATCTGTCTATACAACCATGGCATTGTGTGTTCATATACAACCATAGTTATACTTAATTTTATATTTTATATTTTATATTATATATATTTATATCTACGGTAAAATATATTACATTTATATTATTTACACTATAACCTTTCATTACTCCCTATTGTTACCGATTTGGGGTGTGGTAGTTTAAACTTTATTAAGTCAGTTATCTATTATTAAAATCCACCAACCCCGTCAACGAAGTAGATGGGCTGAAGTCGACGTTGAAACCATATTGATGATGAAGATTGTTTTGCAGATATCCACTGAACATTAAAAAGCTATTTTTATAAGAACAATTAAATAATAAGATTAAAACGTAAGTCATCGTAAACAGGACAATTCAATTAAACATGTACATCGTTTTCTGTCACATTGTTATTGCATAAAGGACATATACGTCAATGGACAGGAACATTCTCATATCGCCCGGTTTCAATGCGAATGGGCGCAACACAGCACCTAAGTAAAGCTATGCATTGTCGACACCTTGTTGTCAGTGACTATTTGATTGGATAACACCGCCCAAATAATAGTAAATAAATGCATTAGCAAGGAAGAGTTGATGTTTTGGAAAAGTATATTGGTGACGTGATTAGGGGAGCTTTGCTTTTGAATTTTGCTGATATTGTCCCCCCAATGGTGACATAATTGATGAATGCATTAATGTGTGCTGTTAATTATTGCAACTATAATGCAAATAGAATATGTATGTACAGATGATGAACATATCTACTTCCTTAAAGAAAATTCAAACTCACATAATATGCACGCACCTGTTCCACAACATATTGCCTGTAAACAAGAAAGTTGTCATCCAAACCTTTATTTTTTAATAACAAATCACAACATGTACATTTTTACTGATTAGTGTAACGACATTTTCACCTGATGTCGGGTGATTAACGCTGTGCTAATCAAACATCGCCACCTGTGTTATTATAATACACTTTGTGTGCCAACAATCAGATTCATATTCATTGTAATTGCATCCCTTTCTTCGTAATGGATCAGTCCCAACACCAACCTGGTGTACAAGTCACAGTGCTTGTTATGTGTAATGTGGTTAAAACTAAAGAATGAGATATGTTCTTACTTAACATTGAGTAGAGGTGCTTATAATAACATATATCTAAATGTGAATTCTTATTTCCGTTGTTCTTAAAAGAAGTAAACGAATACAATATGTTTACATTCAATAAGGATATTTGTTCATCACTGACGGTATCAGCTGTTTTCCATATTAACAAGTGAAGTCAAATGTGACATACGAATTTGAATTTAGTTTTTCTTAAAGGAGTTAATAATATAATGTGTTCTTTAATATTACATTTATAAACAATATTTATTGTCTTTACATTCATTAATAATATGCCATATTTATCAATGGCAGCATATATGCAGGTTTTACACGTATTGTTAGATCAGTTTATATGATTATCTTTAATCATTGCATAATTTTGACTTCAGTCACATTTGAGTCTCCTGTGAGGTGTCATCGTAGGTGGGACAATATCAACCATATTCATGTTCACCATGGTGCTAACACACTACTCCAATCACTGTAATACTGACCGACCAATCACACAATCACCAATTCCTTGCTGCCACTACAGAGATACAATGCTGCCTTACTTACTTACTTACTTACTTACTTTGGAGATTTAACGTGCGCTTTCCGACTGATGCGTGTTTCGCACACGGGCCCGGCCAGGCCATTTAATGTGTTTCCGGAAGGGGCGAAAGTGGTGTGTACAACCCAAGAGGGGCTTTAGGGGTTGCTTATATAGAATTTGGGAATTTTGACATTTGGAATAGATGCCGATGGGGTTGGGGAGGAGAACTAAGGGAGCTGGGTATGGTGGATGTTTGTTTGTTTATGTAATTTTGATTTGGTAGATTATAGTGTTTTTAGATGCGGTTTATTAGTTCCGTTTTGAGAAAGAATACGCCTAAGGCCTTGAAGGATGCTGACACACTACTCCAATCACTTCAATACTGACCGATCAATCACACAATCATCAATTCTTTGCTGCCACTACAGAGATACAATGCTGCCGCAACCTGCTATGATTTAAATGAGGTGAACTTTATCCAATCAAGCAATCAGTGACTACTCAGCGTCGATGCAACATGGTTGTATTACTGTAACAGTGTGGAAAACATCGCCATAATCTCCCTGCCAATCACACAGTTTCCGGCCCGACACTCCCGGCAATCATTGTGAGAGAAGACGGTGAGATAAGGTCCAAGTTGAAGGATTAGTCAGGATAATCCTTGTCAATTGTATATATGGGAGAACTATTACTCCATGCCTCAGTGTCACATTGGCGGGTATATAGAAGCATGATGTCTGAGTCATGACATTCATTATCTCCACTAAAGCCAACTACGAGTCCCAAAGTCACCTGATACCCGGTTTAATCAAACTTGAAACTAACTTAGAAACCATGGCAACCTCCACCTGTCACGATCAGATTTGTTCACCGTCTGCCACTAAATTGTCATCTGCTGCTGCTTCATGGAAGGACGACCCAGTGTCTGCCTCCTTCCAACTCTTCAGTCTCATTGAAATGCAGGATAGATTCCTCGAACAAGTCCAGGCCATAGGTATGTACATCTGGTCATCTAAGATAATTCTTTCTTGAAAAAAATTCTTTAATTATGTTAGTCATTACGTCATATTTGTACCGCATACAATTAACACAGCTTTTAGATTTATAGGGAAATGCTATTGTCAACATGATAACATCACTTACTGGCCTATGCGTATGTATCACTGTCTTCATTTATGATATCGTGTGAATTATTATTTTGACACACCAAGGTACTAATAAGCTTGTGTCTCATTCCAGATGCCTACATCCTGGAACTGGCCGAGAAGATCGTGAGAGATGCAGCCAATGGCGGCCATGTTGGCCATGGGTTACTTCTGCTCAACAGGAAGTGTGTAGCTGAAGGTGTCCGTCAGGTGTACCTACGACTGGCCACACAGAAGTGGAGACAAGTCAGGCAGTGTTACAGAGCCATCAGACAAATCTTCGACGACCAAGACCATCTTTCAGCAACTGATTTGGACCAGTCACATGACCACGAGGTCACCCAGATTGCTCGTGGACTTAGTATGGAGTGTTGTGCGTTCCAGCGATCATGCTAGCACGACGGAAAAAACTGACAAAATGACATGTATTGAAGATATGTCTTCACTGATGAATATCTAGTGCTCATTGTAAATATTGTTAACAACACGTGGTGACATGTCAAATGCTGTCACTGGGTGATTTTGCAAATAAACGTTTATATATTGAGAGACTTTTTCACTTGACTTATTTCTTTACCCACAGCCTGCTGTCCATGTCTTTTTACCACACAGTGAAATTACCTGACTGTTCTCTTTATGTATAAGCCTTGGTAGAGAGACCTTCCCACCCGGACATCATCTTCAAATTGCAGTATCCCTAACTTACGAAACACCAAATTATCTCCAAATAGATTGAAAACTATGAATACAAAATTCCATTTAGAAAGTGGTCATATGTAACAAATGTTATATTTGGGATAAATTGGTATAAGTGTAAATGACACGGCTTACATGGCAATCTGTATTCATAGCTTTCCTGAAAGGAAACCGTGATAATTTACACTTGTCAGAGGGGTACACAAAGTACGTGATCTTGGCGACCAGTGGTCGGATTTTCATTTTTAGAAGCCACGGTGGCTGAGTGGGTTAGATCGCTGACTTTGTGTGCTGGCGACTAGGTGCCTCACTCAAGAAGTGTGGATTCGAATCCCGAATGAGACTCAATCCCAAAAAGGTACAGTTCCCTTTCATAGCTGTACCTGGATGCGTTAGTCGTGGGTTAGAATTCCAGGTTCGTAATGATGAACCTTGATTTGTCCTTGAGCCTAGCTCGTGTGATTTCACCAAGCTGCATAACTCTGGACTGACGGAAATGTTGTTCCAAGCGACTTTATAAGTAACGAACTCACTACATAATACAGTGGATTACTGAACTCACTCACTCATACAGCTGGTCAGACGGACACGCTGCACCGCAGTAGTATTATCCCGCTGCAGCCATAGTCGGCAACGGGAAATACAAAATCGAAATTCTTAGCACGGATTGTCTTCTCCGACGCCTAATCGCTTGTATCCAGCCAGCACTAAGTCATACAGCTCTTTGAGCCAGCTCAACACCTAAGGTCCAAAAACTCATCCCAAACTCCACGGATACATGTGCTCACATCTGGTAATACTACCTGCAGTCCTGGCTAAATCTGTTAACATAAGTATCTATCTGTCTATACAACCATGGCATTGTGTGTTCATCTACAACCATAGTTATACTTAATTTTATATTTTATATTTTATATTAAATATATATTTATATCTACGGTAAAATATATTACATTTATATTATTTACACTATAACCTTTCATTACTCCCTATTGTTACCGATTTGGGGTGTGGTAGTTTAAACTTTATTAAGTCAGTTATCTATTATTAAAACCCACCAACCCCGTCAACGAAGTAGATGGGCTGAAGTCGACGTTGAAACCATATTGATGATGAAGATTGTTTTGCAGATATTCACTGAACATTAAAAAGCTATTTTTATAAGAACAATTAAATAATAAGATTAAAACGTAAGTCATCGTAAACAGGACAATTCAATTAAACATGTACATCGTTTTCTGTCACATTGTTATTGCATAAAGGACATATACGTCAATAGACAGGAACATTCTCATATCGCCCGGTTTCAATGCGAATGGGCGCAACACAGCACTTAAATAAAGCTATGCATTGTCGACACCTTGTTGTCAGTGACTGTTTGATTGGATAACACCGCCCAAATAATAGTAAATAAATGCATCATCAAGAATAGTTGATGTTTTGGAAAAGTATATTGGTGATGTGATGGGGGAGCTTTGCTTTTGAATTTTGCTGATATTGTCCCACCATGGTAATAAAATTGATGAATGCATTAATGTGTGCTGTTAATTATTGCAACTATAATGCAAATAGAATATGTATGTACAGATGATGAACATATCTACTTCCTTAAAGAAAATTCAAACTCATATAATGTGCACGCACCTGTTCCACAACATATTGCCTGTAAACAAGGAAGTTGTCATCCAAACCTTTATTTTTTAATAACAAATCACAACATGTACATTTTTACTGATTAGTGTAACGACATTTTCACCTGATGTCAGGTAATTAACGCTGTGCTATGATAATTCATCATTATGGCTGTACGTGCATAACGCTTAGTTTAACATTTCTAATCAATTCAACTGATGTTAATTATAATATTTTTAATCTGTCATCTTTTTTCTGATTTATCTGCCCCTGTCCTTCTTGGAAACCCCGGTGCTATCTTCAGTTACTTCAGCTTTAGATAGCCCCGCCCACAGTTCGCATCCATAAAGTGCTTTGGGTAGGCATACACTCTTCAAAAAAAGAAACGCACATGTAGTATGTTGTTCATTTGAACCTGACTACACAAAAGAATCCGGTATATAAATTGGATATATGTCATTTGAAAATGTAGTATGTTGTTCATTTGAACCTGACTACACAAAAAATCCGGTATATAAATTGGATATATGTTATTTGAAAATGTTGGTTTTCGATTTGCAATGTTTTAAAAGGCATTGTTTCACACTTGTTCATGGAGGAAAACAGTAAAGCACAATGCACGTTCAAGTTATGGCATTCGTAACTCGTGGTGGTGGCTATAAAAAGGCAAGCATAAGTCAATAATTTGTCATTCAAATGTCAACAATTTTCGAGTTCGAAAATGCCGAGACTCAGCGCTGCCGATCGGAACATCGCTACAGGACGTATCCAAAGGAGGAATCGCAGTCTTCTGTTTTCACGCCACTTCAACGCCCACCACAACACCATTTGCCGCCTTTTGGACCGATACACACAGTTCAGTTCCACTGCATACCGTCCGAGAACCGGCCGATCAAGAGTTACCACCCCTGCACGGGATCGCTGCATTCGACTGTTCCACCTACGTCATCGCAATGCCACAGCTACAGAGACTGCAGAACGCATCCATGGTTTGAAGAGGATATGGGACCAGACTGTCAGGAACCATCTTCGTGAGGCTGGAATCCGACCCAGAAGACCAGTTATCGTCCCTGTTTTGCAACAGATCCATCGACAGCGACGCACTCGTCTCCAGTTTCTCAAATGCCATACCTTACAGCCTTATAATTTGAGAAACTGGAGAAGAGTGTGGTTTTGCGATGAATCACGATTTCTTCTTCACCGGCGAAATGGAAGATAACAGGTTTATTGCCGTCGAAATGAGCGTTTCGCCCCACATTGTGTACGTGAATTCGACAATTTCGGTCGCGGAAGTATCAGGGTGTGGGGGGCCATATCCTACACCACGAGATTTGACTTGGTTGTAGTTCAGGGAAGTTTGACAGCAAATCGCTCCATTAATTAAATTCTTCAATCTCACCTTCTTCCAATCATTGACCGCCAGAGGGAGCTGTTTCAACAGGACAACGTTCCAGCGCACACAGCTCGTGTCACGGTAGACAACCACGTTAATGCCAACATCAACGTCTTGCCCTGGAAATCGAGATCTCCAGATCTCAACTCTTTGTTCATACAACCGCTTGTCTTGTGTTTTGTCTGGAAATACTCCTAACTGGTTCGCTTTACCGTAATGGAGAATGACGAGATCTCGTGAGTTTGCGAAACTTGAAACTACTGAGGGCTTCCAACTCCGCATAGTGGATGGAGATAACCCGCGGGTATCAGACAAGACCAATGGTGACATTGGAATCTCGCAGCATTTCGTCCTAATTAAACCATGTAGGGAACGGATCTCCAATGTGGAGAAATTGGCATACCCCCGACACAAGATAAACCGGGCACCTCTGTCAGCGCCTTCTAGTACCTAAGAAGATGCAGCTCAGGCTTGGAGAAGAGTTTAGGAATCCATTTGAAATGATTATGTAGCTGTATGTATTAATATTTAACCAATGCCCAACCAAAATTCATCATAGATATCTGACGTTGATTCAACGTCGACATTTCAACTTCCAAATTCAACCTAAAGCAATAAATAAAGCGACAAAACCCTTTCCATATCCAATAGAAATATCTGCATAAAGCAGAGTCGATTGTACGATTCCGACTATATCATAAGCATGTGTTTATGAATTACTATTAAATAGTAATGATACCAGGTGTTCGCGAAAAGTTGAGCGTATCCTGTCCAACCGATGGCACCCGTCACAAACGCATGCAAAGGCAAGTCAATTGTTCATCTAAAAAACATAACATATAGTACAAGTCAAAATAGGGAATTGTATCGGACATCATTTTTGTCACTCATGCGTCAAATTTGGAAATGTTCCCCACATATCTACAGGAAAACGTTTTGAAAGTTTTACTGAGGCCTTGAATGTTGTTACCTTGATCATACAACTTCTGAGCAAGAGTCGTATGACGCTCTTTGAAATCTTGGTAGAAAGAGCATACTCGATTGTTTCTCAAAAGTTGTGAAATGTAATCACCAAAGGCTGGAGCTGAAGGGAAGGGAATGTAAAGTTAACTATTGGAAAGTTGAAGTCATCACTCTTGTCATACAGTCATGTGGAGAGTTTTTTTGTCACCCTGATTCTTAATGCATAGATCCAAATATGAAACAGATGGTCTCCTTTATTTCTAGTTCAGGTGGGTAAATCAGTGGAAGGGAATTGACTATTGATATTTATTGAACGATATCAGAAAATATCGAATGATACCTGAAGCTGAAGTTAAACTTTTTGTCCAAATTACCTTGTTTGCCATTCCAAACAGAAATTCCGATTCACATGCATAAGGAAACAGATCCGCAAGAAGGGGAGCACAATTGGTGCCCATGGGGATGCCTACTTCTTGCCTAAATGACTTATCCCAAAATTGTACGTAGATGTTATCAATGAGGAAGTCCAGCATTGCACGATTTGTTTTCTCAGTAGATGTCCGGAACCTCTGAATATAGATTCGTAACTGTATACTACATAATTCCAGTCTATTTCGGGGAGACAGGAAACAGGACTTTTATTGTCAGTTAACTCCCTTGCCTGGGGAACGTGGTGAAACTCAAAAAACTAATTACTAAATTTACATGAGTTTCACAACGTTGAGTGAAGCATGTTTCATTTACATTTTCAATTTTGGCGTCATCATACAGTGGAACTCACGAACGAACTTGCCTGTCAGATGTATTCCCTACCGCGTTGAAGATTTTCAATCGATATGCTTTTGCAACTTAATGTTGCGGTTTTTACCAGTGACAGTAACGTATATGTTTCAGATTGAACCATCTTTGACAGTTTCTTTCAGACAGCGAAATGGATGTATGGGGTTTCCAAGTCTCACTTGCTTTTCGGACAGTCATTCCGATGTCAAAATTGAACTCACATTACAATACTGTGTGGGGTGTGGCAGGCCTAAATGTAATTTGTATGGAGAATCAGGCGCCATGCTGTAAAACAAAAGTGAGGGTTCAGATTATCCAATCCTGAATTTCCCCTTAATGCCGAGTCATAATACCATCAAACTTCAGTTTATGGAGTCTTTTTCTCAATTGGTTTGTAACTTAGAGCAGGTGCATTATATTGAAGCTAAGCTTTTCAATCAAAGTTTCAACATGAACGTCATGGTGACACATGCGACAGAAACCTTTCCCTGATCATAACAAATATCTGCTAAAAGGAGAGTTGATTGTACGATGCCGACTATTTTCTAAGCACGTGTTTATGAATAACTATCAAATAGTGATGACACCGGGTGTTCGCGAAAAGGTGAGTATATCCTGCTTTCCCGACATGTATAAACAATATGCATTATCTTTACATTCATTGATAACGTGACATTATCAAATGTTAACCTCTTTAGAAGTGTCATCATGTGACTCAAACTCATTTATTCTCAGAAAAACCACCCACGGTGGTACATGAGATACAATTATATATAATTTTTATTATGTACAAAATGACAGCATTTAACAAGAATAGGATTCGTGGATACTAATACAGTTTACCAATTGAATTGAACACATTGTTAAGGAATTTAGATATTCCTTTTAGATCTCTTACACTGTTTGTTCTTAAATTGGGACATGTTTGGAAACTGAAGATAATGCTCATTTAAGAGTTCATATCGCTGTTGGTGAATAGCTTCACATCGGAATAGATAGTGAAATTCATCACACACAGCGATTGAATCACAATATCAACAATGTGTTCACCAGGATGCTGACACACTACTCCAATCACTTCAATACTGACCGACCAATCACACAATCATCAATTCCTTGCTGCCACTACAGAGATACAATGCTGCCGCAACCTGCTATAATGTAAATGAGGTGAACTTTATCCAATCAATCAATCAGTGACTACTCAGTGTTGACGCCACATGGTTGTATTACTGTAACAGTATGGTATATATCTATGATCTTCCTGCCAATCAAACAGTTTCCGGCTCGGCACTAGGATTAGCCAGGATAATCCTTGTCAATTTTATGTATCTGGGAGGTGAGCTTGCCACTACTCCAACAGACTACTCCATGCCTCAGTGTCACACAGGCAGGTTATATAGAAGCAGGATATCTGAGGCATGCCATTCATTATCTCCACTAAAGCAAACTACGAATCTCCAAGTCGCCTGTTTTCTGGTTAAATCATAATTGAAACTAACTTCAAACCATGGCAACATCCACCTGTGCCGACCAGAAGTGTGCACCGTCTGCCACTAAACTCTCGTCTGCTGCTGCTTCATGGAAGGACGACCCAGTGTCAGCCTCCTTCCAACTCTTCAGTCTAATTGAAATGCAGGATAGATTCCTCCAACAAGTCCAGGCCATAGGTGTGTACATGTTTTCAACTGAAGTAATTCTTTCCTAAATATAATACTTCAACTGTGTTAGTCATTACGTCATATTTGTACCACATATGAATAGCGTAGCTTTCAGATTTATAAAGAATTGATATTGTCCACATGATAACATGTATATAACTAGCTGACTTGCCTAGTATGCTGATGTATCACTGTCTTCATTCATGATATCGTGTGAATTATTATTTAGACACACAAAAGTATTTTTTAAGTTTTTTGTCTCATCCTGGAACTGGCCGAGAAAATCGTGAAAGATGCAGCCAAAGGCGGCCATGTTGGCCATGGGTTACTTCTGCTCAACAGGAAGTGTGTAGCTGAAGGTGTCCGTCAGGTGTACCTACGACTGGCCACACAGAAGTGGAGACAAGTCAGGCAGTGCTACAATGCCATCAGACAAAACTTCGACAACCAAGACCATCTTTCAGCAGCTGATTTGGACCAGTCACATGACCACGAGGTCACCCAGATTGCTCGTGGACTTAGTATGGAGTGTTGTGCGTTCCAGCGATCATGCTAGCACGACGGAAAAAACTGACAAAATGACATGTATTGAAGATATGTCTTCACTGATGAATATCTAGTGCTCATTGTAAATATTGTTAACAACACGTGGTGACATGTCAAATGCTGTCACTGGGTGATTTTGCAAATAAACATTGATATATTGAGAGTCTGTTTCAGTTGACTTATTTCTTTACCCACAGCCTGCTGTCCATGTCTTTTTACCACACAGTGAAATTAACTGACTGTTCTCTTCATGTATAAGCCTTGGTAGAGAGAGCTTCCTACCCGGACATCATCTTCAAATTGTAGTATTCCTAACTTACGAAACTCCAAATTATCTCCAAATAGATTGAAAACTATGAATACAAAATTCCATTTAGAAAGTGGTCATATGTAACAAATGTTATATTTGGGATAAATTGGTATAAGTGTAAATGACACGGCTCACATGGCAATCTGTATTCATAGCTTTCCTGAAAGGAAACCGTGATAATTTACACTTGTCAGAGGGGTACACAAAGTACGTGATCTTGGCGACCAGTGGTCGGATTTTCATTTTTAGAAGCCACGGTGGCTGAGTGGGTTAGATCGCTGACTTTGTGTGCTGGCGACTAGGTGCCTCACTCAAGAAGTGTGGATTCGAATCCCGAATGAGACTCAATCCCAAAAAGGTACAGTTGCCTCTCATAGCTGTACGTGGATGCGTTAGTCGTGGGTTAGAATTCCAGGTTCGTAATGATGATCCTTGATTTGTCCTTGAGCCTAGCTCGTGTGATTTCACCAAGCTGCATAACTCTGGACTGACGGAAATGTTGTTCCAAGCGACTTTATAAGTAACGAACTCACTACATAATACAGTGAATTAATGAACTCACTCACTCATACAGCTGGTCAGACGGACACGCTGCACCGCAGTAGTATTATCCCGCTGCAGCCATAGTCGGCAACGGGAAATACAAAATCGAAATTCTTAGCATGGATTGTCTTCTCCGACGCCTAATCGCTTGTATCCAGCCAGCACTAAGTCATACAGCTCTTTGAGCCAGCTCAACACCTAAGGTCCAAACACTCATCCCAAACTCCACGGATACATGTGCTCACATCTGGTAATGCTACCTGCAGTCCTGGTTAAATCGGTTAACATAAGTATCTATCTGTCTATACAACCATGGCATTGTGTGTTCATATACAACCATAGTTATACTTAATTTTATATTTTATATTTTTTATTATATATATTTATATCTACGGTAAAATATATTACATTTATATTATTTACACTATAACCTTTCATTACTCCCTATTGTTACCGATTTGGGGTGTGGTAGTTTAAACTTTATTAAGTCAGTTATCTATTATTAAAATCCACCAACCCCGTCAACGAAGTAGATGGGCTGAAGTCGACGTTGAAACCATATTGATGATGAAGATTGTTTTGCAGATATTCACTGAACATTAAAAAGCTATTTTTATAAGAACAATTAAATAATAAGATTAAAACATAAGTCATCGTAAACAGGACAATTCAATTAAACATGTACATCGTTTTCTGTCACATTGTTATTGCATAAAGGGCATATACGTCAATGGACAGGAACATTCTCATATCGCCCGGTTTCAATGCGAATGGGCGCAACACAGCACCTAAGTAAAGCTATGCATTGTCGACACCTTGTTGTCAGTGACTATTTGATTGGATAACACCGCCCAAATAATAGTAAATAAATGCATTAGCAAGGAAGAGTTGATGTTTTGGAAAAGTATATTGGTGACGTGATTAGGGGAGCTTTGCTTTTGAATTTTGCTGATATTGTCCCCCCAATGGTGACATAATTGATGAATGCATTAATGTGTGCTGTTAATTATTGCAACTATAATGCAAATAGAATATGTATGTACAGATGATGAACATATCTACTTCCTTAAAGAAAATTCAAACTCACATAATATGCACGCACCTGTTCCACAACATATTGCCTGTAAACAAGAAAGTTGTCATCCAAACCTTTATTTTTTAATAACAAATCACAACATGTACATTTTTACTGATTAGTGTAACGACATTTTCACCTGATGTCGGGTGATTAACGCTGTGCTAATCAAACATCGCCACCTGTGTTATTATAATACACTTTGTGTGCCAACAATCAGATTCATATTCATTGTAATTGCATCCCTTTCTTCGTAATGGATCAGTCCCAACACCAACCTGGTGTACAAGTCACAGTGCTTGTTATGTGTAATGTGGTTAAAACTAAAGAATGAGATATGTTCTTACTTAACATTGAGTAGAGGTGCTTATAATAACATATATCTAAATGTGAATTCTTATTTCCGTTGTTCTTAAAAGAAGTAAACGAATACAATATGTTTACATTCAATAAGGATATTTGTTCATCACTGACGGTATCAGCTGTTTTCCATATTAACAAGTGAAGTCAAATGTGACATACGAATTTGAATTTAGTTTTTCTTAAAGGAGTTAATAATATAATGTGTTCTTTAATATTACATTTATAAACAATATTTATTGTCTTTACATTCATTAATAATATGCCATATTTATCAATGGCAGCATATATGCAGGTTTTACACGTATTGTTAGATCAGTTTATATGATTATCTTTAATCATTGCATAATTTTGACTTCAGTCACATTTGAGTCTCCTGTGAGGTGTCATCGTAGGTGGGACAATATCAACCATATTCATGTTCACCATGGTGCTAACACACTACTCCAATCACTGTAATACTGACCGACCAATCACACAATCACCAATTCCTTGCTGCCACTACAGAGATACAATGCTGCCTTACTTACTTACTTACTTACTTACTTACTTACTTACTTACTTACTTACTTACTTACTTACTTACTTACTTACTTACTTACTTACTTACTTACTTACTTACTTACTTACTTACTTACTTACTTACTTACTTACTTACTTACTTACTTACTTACTTACTTACTTTGGAGATTTAACGTGCGCTTTCCGACTGATGCGTGTTTCGCACACGGGCCCGGCCAGGCCATTTAATGTGTTTCCGGAAGGGGCGAAAGTGGTGTGTACAACCCAAGAGGGGCTTTAGGGGTTGCTTATATAGAATTTGGGAATTTTGACATTTGGAATAGATGCCGATGGGGTTGGGGAGGAGAACTAAGGGAGCTGGGTATGGTGGATGTTTGTTTGTTTATGTAATTTTGATTTGGTAGATTATAGTGTTTTTAGATGCGGTTTATTAGTTCCGTTTTGAGAAAGAATACGCCTAAGGCCTTGAAGGATGCTGACACACTACTCCAATCACTTCAATACTGACCGATCAATCACACAATCATCAATTCTTTGCTGCCACTACAGAGATACAATGCTGCCGCAACCTGCTATGATTTAAATGAGGTGAACTTTATCCAATCAAGCAATCAGTGACTACTCAGCGTCGATGCAACATGGTTGTATTACTGTAACAGTGTGGAAAACATCGCCATAATCTCCCTGCCAATCACACAGTTTCCGGCCCGACACTCCCGGCAATCATTGTGAGAGAAGACGGTGAGATAAGGTCCAAGTTGAAGGATTAGTCAGGATAATCCTTGTCAATTGTATATATGGGAGAACTATTACTCCATGCCTCAGTGTCACATTGGCGGGTATATAGAAGCATGATGTCTGAGTCATGACATTCATTATCTCCACTAAAGCCAACTACGAGTCCCAAAGTCACCTGATACCCGGTTTAATCAAACTTGAAACTAACTTAGAAACCATGGCAACCTCCACCTGTCACGATCAGATTTGTTCACCGTCTGCCACTAAATTGTCATCTGCTGCTGCTTCATGGAAGGACGACCCAGTGTCTGCCTCCTTCCAACTCTTCAGTCTCATTGAAATGCAGGATAGATTCCTCGAACAAGTCCAGGCCATAGGTATGTACATCTGGTCATCTAAGATAATTCTTTCTTGAAAAAAATTCTTTAATTATGTTAGTCATTACGTCATATTTGTACCGCATACAATTAACACAGCTTTTAGATTTATAGGGAAATGCTATTGTCAACATGATAACATCACTTACTGGCCTATGCGTATGTATCACTGTCTTCATTTATGATATCGTGTAAATTATTATTTTGACACACCAAGGTACTAATAAGCTTGTGTCTCATTCCAGATGCCTACATCCTGGAACTGGCCGAGAAGATCGTGAGAGATGCAGCCAATGGCGGCCATGTTGGCCATGGGTTACTTCTGCTCAACAGGAAGTGTGTAGCTGAAGGTGTCCGTCAGGTGTACCTACGACTGGCCACACAGAAGTGGAGACAAGTCAGGCAGTGTTACAGAGCCATCAGACAAATCTTCGACGACCAATACCTTCTTTCAGCAACTGATTTGGACCAGTCACATGACCACGAGGTCACCCAGATTGCTCGTGGACTTAGTATGGAGTGTTGTGCGTTCCAGCGATCATGCTAGCACGACGGAAAAAACTGACAAAATGACATGTATTGAAGATATGTCTTCACTGATTAATATCTAGTGCTCATTGTAAATATTGTTAACAACACGTGGTGACATGTCAAATGCTGTCACTGGGTGATTTTGCAAATAAACGTTTATATATTGAGAGACTTTTTCACTTGACTTATTTCTTTACCCACAGCCTGCTGTCCATGTCTTTTTACCACACAGTGAAATTACCTGACTGTTCTCTTTATGTATAAGCCTTGGTAGAGAGACCTTCCCACCCGGACATCATCTTCAAATTGCAGTATCCCTAACTTACGAAACACCAAATTATCTCCAAATAGATTGAAAACTATGAATACAAAATTCCATTTAGAAAGTGGTCATATGTAACAAATGTTATATTTGGGATAAATTGGTATAAGTGTAAATGACACGGCTCACATGGCAATCTGTATTCATAGCTTTCCTGAAAGGAAACCGTGATAATTTACACTTGTCAGAGGGGTACACAAAGTACGTGATCTTGGCGACCAGTGGTCGGATTTTCATTTTTAGAAGCCACGGTGGCTGAGTGGGTTAGATCGCTGACTTTGTGTGCTGGCGACTAGGTGCCTCACTCAAGAAGTGTGGATTCGAATCCCGAATGAGACTCAATCCCAAAAAGGTACAGTTGCCTCTCATAACTGTACGTGGATGCGTTAGTCGTGGGTTAGAATTCCAGGTTCGTAATGATGAACCTTGATTTGTCCTTGAGCCTAGCTCGTGTGATTTCACCAAGCTGCATAACTCTGGACTGACGGAAATGTTGTTCCAAGCGACTTTATAAGTAACGAACTCACTACATAATACAGTGGATTACTGAACTCACTCACTCATACAGCTGGTCAGACGGACACGCTGCACCGCAGTAGTATTATCCCGCTGCAGCCATAGTCGGCAACGGGAAATACAAAATCGAAATTCTTAGCACGGATTGTCTTCTCCGACGCCTAATCTCTTGTATCCAGCCAGCACTAAGTCATACAGCTCTTTGAGCCAGCTCAACACCTAAGGTCCAAAAACTCATCCCAAACTCCACGGATACATGTGCTCACATCTGGTAATACTACCTGCAGTCCTGGCTAAATCTGTTAACATAAGTATCTATCTGTCTATACAACCATGGCATTGTGTGTTCATCTACAACCATAGTTATACTTAATTTTATATTTTATATTTTATATTAAATATATATTTATATCTACGGTAAAATATATTACATTTATATTATTTACACTATAACCTTTCATTACTCCCTATTGTTACCGATTTGGGGTGTGGTAGTTTAAACTTTATTAAGTCAGTTATCTATTATTAAAACCCACCAACCCCGTCAACGAAGTAGATGGGCTGAAGTCGACGTTGAAACCATATTGATGATGAAGATTGTTTTGCAGATATTCACTGAACATTAAAAAGCTATTTTTATAAGAACAATTAAATAATAAGATTAAAACGTAAGTCATCGTAAACAGGACAATTCAATTAAACATGTACATCGTTTTCTGTCACATTGTTATTGCATAAAGGACATATACGTCAATAGACAGGAACATTCTCATATCGCCCGGTTTCAATGCGAATGGGCGCAACACAGCACTTAAATAAAGCTATGCATTGTCGACACCTTGTTGTCAGTGACTGTTTGATTGGATAACACCGCCCAAATAATAGTAAATAAATGCATCATCAAGAATAGTTGATGTTTTGGAAAAGTATATTGGTGATGTGATGGGGGAGCTTTGCTTTTGAATTTTGCTGATATTGTCCCACCATGGTAATAAAATTGATGAATGCATTAATGTGTGCTGTTAATTATTGCAACTATAATGCAAATAGAATAGGTATGTACAGATGATGAACATATCTACTTCCTTAAAGAAAATTCAAACTCATATAATGTGCACGCACCTGTTCCACAACATATTGCCTGTAAACAAGAAAGTTGTCATCCAAACCTTTATTTTTTAATAACAAATCACAACATGTACATTTTTACTGATTAGTGTAACGACATTTTCACCTGATGTCAGGTAATTAACGCTGTGCTAATCGAACATCGCCACCTGTGTTATCACAATACACTTTGTGTGCCACAATCAGATTCATATTCATTGTAATTGCATCCCTTTCTTCGTAATGGATCAGTCCCAACACCAACCTGGTGTACAAGTCACAGTGCTTGTTATGCGTAATGTGGTTAAAACTAAAAAATGAGATATCTTCTTACTTAACATTGAGTAGAAGTGCTTATAATAACATATATCTAAATGTGAATTCTTATTCCCGTTGTTCTTAAAAGAAGTAAACGAATACAATATGTTTACATTCAATGAGGATATTTGTTCATCACTGACGGTATCAGCTTATTTCCATATTAACAAGTGAAGTCAAATGTGACATACCAATTTGAATTTAGTTTTTCTTAAAGGAGTAAATAATATAATGTGTTCTTTAATATTACATTTATAAACAATATTTATTGTCTTTACATTCATTAATAATATGCGATATTTATCAATGGCAGCATATATGCAGGTTTAACAAGTATTGTTAGATCAGTTTATATGATTATCTTTAATCATTGTGTGATTTTGACTTCAGTCACATTTAAGTCTCCTGTGAGGTGTCATCGTAGGTGGGACAATATCAACAATGTGTTCCCCATGGTGCTAACACACTACTCCAATCACTGTAATACTGAACGACCAATCACACAATCACCAATTCCTTGCTGCCACTACAGAGATACAATGCTGCCTTACTTACTTACTTTGGAGATTTAACGTGCGCTTTCCGACTGATGCGTATTTCGCACACGGGCCCGGCCAGGCCATTTAGTGTGTTTCCGAAAGGGGCGAAAGTGGTGTGTACAACCCAAGAGGGGGCTTTAGGGGTTGCTTATATAGAATTTGGGAATTTGGAGATTTGGAATAGATGCCGATGGGGTTGGGGAGGAGAACTAAGGGAGCTGGGTATGGTGGATGTTTGTTTGTTTATGTAATTTTGATTTGGTAGATTATAGTGTTTTTAGATGCGGTTTATTAGTTCCGTTTTGAGAAAGAATACGCCTAAGGCCTTGAAGGATGCTGACACACTACTCCAATCACTTCAATACTGACCGATCAATCACACAATCATCAATTCCTTGCTGCCACTACAGAGATACAATGCTGCCGCAGCCTGCTATGATTTAAATGAGGTGAACTTTATCCAATCAAGCAATCAGTGACTACTCAGCGTCGATGTAACATGGTTGTATTACTGTAACAGTATGGTATACATCTATAATCTACCTGCCAATCACACAGTTTCCTGCCCGACACCCCCGGCAATCATTGTGAGAGAAGACGGTGAGATAAGGTTCAAGTTGAAGGATTAGTCAGGATAATCCTTGTCAATTTTATATATGGGAGAACTGAGCTTGCCACTATTCCAACAGATTACTCCATGCCTCAGTGTCACATTGGCGGGTATATAGAAGCTGGATATCTGAGGCATGACATCGCAGTTGCAGTTTGTACCCCAAGCGAGCAACACCTCCCAAGCCAGCACAGAGCATTGCCTGATAGCCAGCCAAGGAGAACTCCAACATCGGTAATTATCACGTCATCCTTTCAGCCTTATTCACATACTCTTACAATCACTCTCACCGTTTGTTTGTTTGTTGTTTAACGCCGAACCTAGCAGTGTTCCAGCTACAGGACAGCGGTTTGAAAATAAACGAGTCTTGGCCAGACAATCAGTTGCAGTTTGTACTCCCAGCGAGCAACACTTCCCAAGCCAGCACAGAGCATTGCCTGATAGCCAGCCAAGGAAACTCCATCATCGGTAATTATCACGTTATCCTTATTCACATACTCTTAAAATCACTCTCACCGAATTAATCATAAAACCCCTAAATCCTTAAAAAAACAACAACACTAAATAACCAACACCTTATCCTACCCAATCTCCCTAACACAGCTCGCACTCATTTCTACTCACACCCACGCCCACCACTCAAACACACCCTTTGACCCAACTCCTAAAAGCAAAAAACACCTAATCCCCCCTTCTCCTAAACACAACGCTCGCTCTTTCCTACTCACCACCCACGCCCACCACTCACATACCTCCACTCCTTCGACTAAATATCTCTTAATCCCCGCTTTCCACTTGTCTCACCTTATCCCAGCCTTCCAGAATCAAACTTAATCTTCAATAAATAATCCATTTCCCAAACCCTCCTACTAAAACCAACAACAAATAACCACCGCAACCTCCTCCGCCTCCTAAACACAAATCACCAAGTAAAAACAACAAACCAACTCACCTCCCCAAAACCACCACCACTCACCACAACACACGCTCTCCAACACAACACCCAAACAATATGACTGACACCCGCAACGCCACACTCGCAGACATTCCAGCTCCTTACTCACCCACGCCTGCGGAAGCGCACAACACTTCTGGGAGGTCACTCGAAAACATCGTCCCGACCGAGTATGGCGAAAACACGACATACACCACCCCAACCAAACCAGCTAACTCGCCACCACAAAACACCAAAAAACGCAAACTCGACACATCCACTCCACCTCCATCGCCAACACCCTCCCCGGCCGCCTTCCTCACCACCTTCGCCCTCTACTTCTTCTCAGCAGGCTCAGGCACCACTCTCTCACTAGAACTTTCGGCAGACAAAATAGGACTTTGGTTCAAAAGACAAAAAATAAATTACAACAATATTAAAAAAGCCAACAAAGGATACCAGATAATCTTTCCTAACCGAGAATCTTACAACGCAGCAAATAAAATAACTCAAATATTCCACGTCACGGTAATCAAACAAACACCTAATTGGCAACAATATACACGAGGCGTAATAAGGGTTAACCCAAGGGAAACAACTGAGGACTTACAATTATACTCTCTAGAAGCTAACATAAACCAAGACCAAAACCCTCAACCCCTAATCACCAGCACGCGCAGAATAACCTCAACTAGAAACGGAAAAACGGTCCCAACCTCCATTGTCATAATCAACTTTAAAAAAACCGCTAAATTCCCTGAAGCCCCCAAACACATATCCTTCGGAGCCCACACAAACTTAGAAGTCAAACCCTATATAAAGCAGGTTAAGCAATGTTCAAAGTGCCTCAAATACAACCACACTGCTTCCCAATGCACCTACCCTAAAACTAAATGTAAAAAATGCGCACAAACAGACTGCCCAGGCACATGCACACCCTGGTGCATCCACTGCAAATCCACCCAACACACTTCACTTTCAAACCAATGCCCACACAGACACACACTCACCCAGCAGGCCAACAAACACATAAACATAGAAACGGCTAAAATCCAAACACGAAAATTTGCTACACCTGCATCTAAACCACTCCTCCCTACACCACACCCAAACACCATCCCACAAACAAACACCACACCCATAACCGACAGCTCTGTCTGGGACCCCTACCGAGAAACCGCACCCACCTCACACACACAAGCAGCCACTCAACCAACCACGAACCCTCCCAAAACATCAACCCCCGCATGCAAAACAAACCTCAAAATGACCACCACAACACGACCCTCATCCAAGCACCCTACAGCCCATATGGCAACAACGCTCTCCCACAAGCAAGCACAACAACAAAACACAAACACTAAGAAAACATCAGCTACACCCATCCCGCCAACACCTTCACAACCCTCCACATCACATGCCCCCCCCCCCCCCCCCCATGGAAACTCAACCAGCTAAACCTAATCCAACCCATGACGAAGATTTCTCCACTACTGAGGAAACAATAGACACTACTCCAACTAAAACAAACCAAACTTCCCAACCAGCCAACACCCCAAACCTAAATAACCTCACCTTACTCCTAGCATATATGCATAGTCAAAACTCACCAAAAGCTAGTATGGAATCCTTCCACAAAGTAGCTTTCAATCTAAAATTAACCGATCTTCCCTTCTTCCTCTTTAACCTCCATCTAAAAGAACTCACCGAATAAAATAAAAACTAAAAACTAAATCACCAATCACCCGAACCCAATATTCGAAGGACTAAATATTTTTCAGTGGAACGCCAACGGACTCACCTCCCACGGCCATGAACTAAAAACTAAAATTAAACTAAATAAAGGCCCTCACATTGCTTGTATACAGGAAACCAAATTCTCAAAAAAATCGAAATTCACACTACCTAACTACAACTCAGTTAGAACTGACAGAGCTAAACCGAAAACAAGAAGAGCCGCAGGAGGACTAATCATATTTATCAGGGAAGATATAAATTACGAAGAAATAAAAATAGACACGCCAAACCTAGAAGCCAACGGCATTAAAATCACATTAAATAACCGAAACATAAACATCATAAATATTTACCACTGGGCGGAACAAAAAGTCCAACCTGAGGATCTAAACAAACTACTCAAAATAAGCGATAAATCTACTATATTCCTAGGAGACTTTAACGCTCACCATCCTACATGGAGCATAGATGATAAAATGGATACTCATGGCAAATTAATCTCCGAATGGATAGAAACAAACGACCTAGTACTCCTTAATAGCAACCAACCCACGAGGTACGACAAGATAAACCAAAAAATGTCGGCTATCGACCTAACCATATGCACCGCAGATCTAGCCCAAAGCACTCAATGGGAAGTGCACGACGTCCCGCTAGGTAGCGACCACTTCCCCATAAACATAACCATAGGAAATACAAACGTACCAATCCAAACAGAAAACCAAGAACCAAAATTCCATTACAACAAAGCTAACTGGGACCAATTCCAAGATATCTGCAACGAAGCTAACTTAAACGAAATAGAAAATAATGATCCAGAAACCTATTGTAAAAACCTAACAGACTATATAATAAACGCAGCCAAAACCTCCATCCCCTTCAAAGTATCTAAGACAGGCAAACCGACGGTACCATGGTGGAATGAGGAAATAGAACAGACTAGACGAAAACGTAAATCAGCCTTCAATAAAGCAAAACGCGACTACAAATATTTAAACATAGCCCACGAACTAAACCACCAGGTTCAAAAACTAGTCCAAATAGCCAAAAGTAGAGACTGGAAAAAATTCTGCGAAGGTATAAATAACCGTACAGATGCCAGAACGGTCTGGCGCAAAATCCACGCCATTAGAGGCTTAAAACGACATAAAAAAAACCTAACTTTAACAACTCAACCAACCCCGCCCAAAAAGCAAATAATCTCGCCAACCACTTTTCGGCCGTTAGCAGTAACAGCAACTTCAGCCAAAAATTCCAAGATAAACTTAAAACAGAAAACAAACCCACAAAAGAACCAAACAATAACAATCTAGAAATAAATCAACCCTACACAATGGAGGAGCTCCTCTACGTAATCCAAAACAGGAAAAAGGGCACAGCCCCAGGATTAGACCTAACCTCTTACCAAATAATTAAAAAACTCCCCCTAAAACTGCTCCAGGCACTACTCAAACTATACAATCTCATCTACCTAAACGGACAGGTTCCTACACCCTGGAAACAGGCCCTAGTCATACCAATCCCTAAACCTAATAAACCAGCTAATCAAGCTAACTCATATAGACCAATATCCCTAACTTCAAACTTATGTAAAGTAATGGAATCAATGGCTAAAAATAGATTACAACATTACTTAACCCAAAATAACACCATAAACCCAGATCAAAGCGGTTTCACTCCTGGCCGCTCAACCCTAGATAACCTCGCCCGACTAGAACAAGATATTAAGACAGGACAACTAAATAAACAATATACCACAGGCATCTTCTTAGACTTCTCTAAAGCTTTCGACATGGTATGGCACGATGGGCTAATACAAAAACTTAAAAAAATAGGACTCAAAGGTCAGATAATAAACTACATCCAGGACTTCCTAAACAATCGTAAAATAACCGTGTGTATAGACCAAACTCTATCGGACCAATGTCCCCTAGAAAATGGCACTCCACAGGGCAGTATCCTCAGCCCCACCCTCTTCAATATAATGATAAACGATCTATTCGAGGGTCTATCCCCTAAAGTAAACACATCAAAATTCGCGGATGATGGAGCCATCTGGATCCGCACTAAAAGCATGAAAATGGCCACAAATCTACTCCAAAAATCTCTTAATAAAATACAACAATGGGCTGACAAATGGGGCTTCTCCCTTAACTCAGAAAAAACAACAGGAATAGTATTCAAACATAAAAACATGAAACCCGCCTCCCCAATCCTCCAGCTAAACAACCAAACAATCAAATTTCAAAAACAAACCAAATTCTTAGGACTTATTTTCGATGAACATCTCACCTGGGATGCTCACATCCAAAACCTAACAACTAAATGCAGTAAAGACCTAAACACCCTAAGATGCCTAACTGGCTCTAACTGGGGAGCCTCCAAAGATACTCTCCTCTCTCTCTACATATCCCTAATTAGATCAAAACTAGACTACGGCTGCGCCATATACAACACCCTAAACAACTCTCTATCCAAAAAACTTGACTCAATACAATATCAGGCTCTCAAACTCATTACACGCACCCAACATGGCACCTCCTACACCTCACTTCAGGCCTTAACAGGAGAAATGCCACTAAGTCTACGCAGGGAACAGCTAAGCTTAAATTTCTGGGCCGCGTCCCAATCAAACCCTCTCATCCAAAACTTAATAAACCAAAACATCAGCCCTAAAAACCAAGCTCTAGCTCGTAAACACCCCTTACTTACCCCAATATCCCAAAGAATAACAAACTACCTAAATGAACACCAAATTAAAAATCTTAAACAAAACTGCAAACAATCAAATATCTTCACCCCTAAACTTAAAATACCCAAAATAGACACAACACTAGCTAGCCAAATAAATAAACAAACCGACCCAAACATAGCTAAAACTACCACACTAGCATACATACACAAAAATTGGCCAAATTGGTGTCACATTTACACGGACGGATCCTCAGATCCGACCTCCAAACACACGGGTTTCGGAGTCCATACCACACAACCAACTAAAACCACACAATCCTTCCGACTCCCAAATAACCAATCAATATTCACGGCCGAACTAATGGGCATGGCCTCAGCCCTCCACAATCAAGAATCCAAAAACAACCAAAAAATCCTAATACTTACTGACTCCCTAAGTGGACTACAAGCCCTCCAAAACAAAAATACCAAAAACCGACCTAAATTAATAAATCAAATACTTAAAAGCTCCAACGACCTAACAAAAGCAGGCAAACAAATAACCTTCTTGTGGATACCCGCCCACGTAGGAATATACGGTAATGAAAACGCCGATAAAGAAGCTAAACTATCCCTTAAAATCCCAGAAATAAGCTTAAACTTACCCATCTCAAAATCAGAAATTAAAAGTGTAAACAAACAAAAAATCACAAAAAAATGGCATAACCTATATCTAAACTCAAATAGCAAAATCAAAAGAGTGCTCAGCAAACCACTAACCAAACCAAAAATTCTCCATCCATCAAAAAAAATCGACAGAGTAATCACTAAACTCCAAACAGGACACACCAACCTAAATAACCACCTAAAAAAATTTAAAAAACACACTACAGGTAACTGCCCACACTGCAAACAACCAGAAACCCCAGAACACGCACTCATCCACTGCACACACTACCTAACACATCGAACCGCATTACAAACCACCCTCAATCTAAACAAGGCTCTCACTCTAGAAGCAATACTAAACCCACAAAATAAACTAGAAAACTTCAAGGCCTTAGGCGTATTCTTAATAAAAACGGAACTAATAAAACGCATCTAAAACCATAATAACCTACCAAATCAAAATCACATAAACAAACAATCATCCACCATACCCAGCTCCCTTAGTTCTCCTCCCCAACCCCATCAGCATCTATTCCAAATCTCAAAATTCCCAAATTCTATATAAGCAACCCCTAAAGCCCCCTCTTGGGTTGCACAGACCACCCTCGCCCCTTTCGGAAACACATTAAATGGCCTGGCCGGGCCCGTGTGCGAAATACGCATCAGTCGGAAAGCGCACGTTAAATCTCCAAAGTAAGTAAGTTGAGGCATGACATTCAGTATCTCCACTAAAGCAAACTACGAGTCCCAAAGTCACCTGATACCCGGTTTAATCATAATTGAAACTAACTTAGAAACCATGGCAACCTCCACCTGTCACGATCAGATTTGTTCACCGTCTGCTACTAAATTGTCGTCTGCTGCTGCCTCATGGAAGGACGATCCAGTGTCTGCCTCCTTCCAACTCTTCAGTCTCATTGAAATGCAAGATAGATTCCTCGAACAAGTCCAGGCCATAGGTATGTACATCTGGTCATCTAAGATAATTCTTTCTTGAATAAAATTCTATAATTATGTTAGTCATTAGTCATATTTGTACCGCATACAATTAACATAGCTTTTAGATTTATAAAGAAATGCTATTGTCAACATGATAACATCACTTACTGGCCTATGCGTATGTATCACTGTCTTCTTTTATGATATCGTGTGAATTATTATTTAGACACACCGAGGTACTAATAAGCTTTTGTCTCATTCCAGATGCTTACATCCTGGAACTGGCCGAGAAGATCGGGAGAGATGCAGCCAATGGCGGCCATGTTGGCCATGGGTTACTTCTGCTCAACAGGAAGTGTGTAGCTGAAGGTGTTCGTCAGGTGTACTTACGACTGGCCACACAGAAGTGGAGACAAGTCAGGCAGTGTTACAGAGCCATCAGACAAAACTTCGACGACCAAGACCTTCTTTCAGCAACTGATATGGACCAGTCACATGACCACGAGGTCACCCAGATTGCTCGTGGACTTAGTATGGAGTGTTGTGCGTTCCAGCGATCAGGCTAGCACGACGGAAAATACTGACAAAATGACATATATTGAACATCTAGTGCTCATTGTAAATATTGTTAACAACATGTGATCAAGTCAAGTGCGTGGTTTTGTAAATAAACATCTATATACTTCGGGAGTCATTTGAGTTATTTCTGTACCCAGTGCCAAAATACCTGTATGGATCCTGTTAGTTTTAAATGTGTAAGTGGCATACAATTAAATGAATATCAAATATGGAAGCTCTCGGGTCAATAATGTAACAGTGTCCTACTAAAGTTCATAAGATAGACACGCAAAAGTTTTAATATTACCTGAGTCGAATTCAAATACATAGAAGATACTAAGTCCTACGTAGGAGATACTGAGACAAAAATAAATGTCACTGTGGTCCCACTACGCTACCGTACGAATGAATTATGTGAAAGTTGTGAAAAGTATTCCTCCTCCCTCTGCTAAGCCCAACACATCGAGTATACAAGAGACATTATATGTGTACAACTGAAAGATTTGTGTAAAGAACTCTCTCTCTCTCTCTCTCTCTCTCTCTCTCTCTCTCTCTCTCTCTCTCTCTCTCTCCAGGGATACCAGGGATACCAGGGAGAGCGCATTCTAAGTTGGAGGAACTTGTCCCCCAATCCCGTTCACTCCTTGTGAATAAATATCTTTCAATCAAATCACAAGGGACACATATTGCCTAGTTGTCAAATGTGTCGCAATTCGCTGTGTAAAGTTGCCCCCACAGCTGCACCAGGATGCGTTAGTCGTGAGTTAGAAACCCAGGTTGGTAATGACAATCCTTGATTTGTCAGCCCTTGCTCTTGGGATTTGTTCAACCTCTATTACTTTGGACTGACAGAAATATTGTTCCAGGCGATCAAGTAACTAACTCGCTACATAATACAGTGGATTCCTAAACTCACTCACAGGCAGGGCAGTCGGACATGTTGGACCACATTAATATTGTTAACAGTCAAGATATTAATAATTCACATTACCAGTGACGCAGGCAGACACCCAACTATGTATGTTGCTGGATTTCCTGATTCGCAATGTCTTGTCAAATTTGGGGATAGAACATGTAAGACCAGTAGCAGTATCTCCATGGATACCAGCTGTAGTTCCTCTGATCTGTTTCTCTTTACATACGAATCAGAGCTTTTGATTACCTTAGTGAAATCAAGGAAAATACACGTTACCAAAACCTTCAACCTTACTTTCAGATACATATGTAATCGGGGTTTTTTCAACAGGACGAAGATAAATAAGTATCTTCACGTTATCTGTCCACTAGATTTGGAAATACAAGAAACAACGTAGAAACCGTCTGTGCATAGAAACTGACAATGATGGCAGCCTGTGTGCCACACTCATCCACAATAAAATGCTAACTTTACGTTTCAGGAGTGAGAAAATAGATTTCCGAATTTATGTATAATACCGTTTCCCCGAAAACCAAACCACTCCCACAACACATCTTTAAAATGATTTCAAGATCTTCAACAGAAACAACATTGAACGCAATTGATGAATAGATATTATCTGATGATTCAGATCTTAGAACATCTTTGTTTCCTCTTTCTTCCGCCTTCATTGTTAGGAAATAACAGCTTCAAAACAAACACATCGTAAGCTATGAGAAATATTTCAAAAGACAAAGTTTCTTTGTTCTGATATTGTCGAAGCAGACGCGTATGCTTAAACAAACAGATCATGATGTAGCACAAATGGGGTGCCTGCAATCTTCCCGAAGCAAGTGAGTAAGTGGCTATAAAAGACCACTCAGTTACCTTCCTTGCATCAGGAAGATGACTTGTTGTTTGAATGCCCTATCCCCAAATCTCACATAGATGCTACATATGAGCTGTCCAGGACTTCATATGACACTTATTGTCATTTTTAATTTTAAAAAATCTCAACCTTTGAGAACTATATTTATTGTCACCTCGTTTAGTGACAAATGCCTCACTCGTCAAGGAAATGATAAGGAAATTGTCCCTTAAATTTGTCCTGATTGTGTAGTTTTTGAACATTCAAATGTTTACAAAATTGAACTTGGACCTTTTCTGAAATTGCAAGGAATGTCATGTCAGTATAGATATTGCTTAATTAATTTGTGAAAAAAAGTTGGAATTTGGAAGTATGCTGGGCCAAATGTTTGGGAAACTAGATCTGGAGGAGAGTTATGTGGTTATGTTGGTGTATGTTTTATAGGTTTATGATTTTAAATTTAAAGGGCTTTTGATAGTTTGTTGTAGTTTAGATGCGGCCTAGTAGGCCTGTTTTAATTTTAGATAAATGCCTAGTGCTTTAAAGGTTTGTGAGTTGTGTAAGGGGTTTAGTAGTGTTGCTAGTGTTATTTGATTGTGGCAGTTTAGTGTGGATTGTAGTGTTGTTCTGCAGCTGTGTTGTTGGTAATGTGTGCAAGGTATTATTGCGTGCTCAGGAGTTTCATTTTGGTTGCGCTGTTGGCATTTACCTGTTTGATGTTGTTGTTTTTATTTTGTGTAAGAGTTGAGTGTGATCTGTTTGTAATTTGTTTGTTTTTAGTAGCTTTTGTAGCATGTGTTTTGGTTTACAGTCTGACTTCTGGTAGTTATTTTGCCACTTTGGGGAGATTTTTTCCATAGACATACTTTTAATCTCGTTTTTGGACATTCGTTGGTTGATGCTTACTTCTAATTTTAGTGACGATTTGGCTGCTTTGTCAGCGTGTTCGTTACCAAACACTCCGACGTAGGCAGGGGTCCAGACTAATTCTATCTCTTTACCTAGTTTACGGAGATTGCTGGCGCTTTAAGCATCTGTTGTATTAGGTTCGGACGGTTGTTGGCGTTTTTGTATCTATTTATTTCTGTCAGTTAGGATTAGTGTTTTTTCCTGTGTTTTTTTTTACGGCTGTGCTATCCCCATTGAATATTGATTTGTCATTTGGGAGCCTATGGGATTTTGTTTCTTTTGAGGGTCTGTGGATGTGGATGCCGAATCCTGGCTCAGGAGGTCCCGCCTGTGTAGATGTGGCACCAATTTGGCCATTTTTCGTGTAGTGTGCTAGTGTGGTGGATTTAGTTCGGTTTCCTTACTTAGTTTGGTGGAGAGCTATGTGGATTTGGAGTTTGGGTATGAATATGTTGCTTGGTGCTGTGTTTAATTTTAAATCATTAAGGTTGTGTATTTTTAAGTAGCTAAGTATGCTTTGGGAAATAAGTGTTAATTGTGGGGTTTTACGAGCTAGCGTTTGGGGGTCTTGAGCTTATGTTCTTTTCAAGGATTTGTTTGATTTGATTGTTTTGTTGGGTTGAGGCCCAGAAGTCTATGGCTTGCTGTTATCGGCGTAAATCCAAGGGTATTTCGCCCTTAAGTGCATGCAGTGATGTACGCGGTGTGCCATGCTGTGTGCGGGTGATTTATCTTCAGTGCATGATATTTGATTGAGTTTAGTTTATCGCTTAATGAAGAGTTCAAGGCGTTGTATATTGGGCATCCATAGTCTATTTTGGATCTAATCAGTTATTTGTGTAGAGATAGTAGGACCTCGCATTTGAAACCCCAGTTGAAACCTATCAGGTAGTGTGTTTTGGTCTTTATTTCATCTATTTACAGTATTAGATTTTTAATGTGAGCATCCACGGTGCGATGTTCATCAAAGATGAAGTCCTGTACACACAGTTCCTTAACGACACTTCATAAATGCTGCAAAGGTGCCCTAGCCATTCACACTATGGTGTGATCACATGGTTGCCCGCTGCTGAACCCTGTGTATTGTAGGTATCTCATCTCAGGTAAGACAATATCAACAATATTTTCATCATGATGCAAACAAGCTACTCCAATAATGTAATACTAATCAACTAATCAAACAATCGGCAGTTCCTTAATGACACTTCATAAATGCTGCAATGGTGTGATCCCTAGCCATTCAAAGAACGACACTCAATGACTTTCCGGTGTGGATTGTACATAACTGTATTACTGTAACAACATATTGAACATCTCTTTAGTCTACCTGACTTCCGACCAATCAAGCTGTTTTCTGCCCGGCGCTCACATGATACAATACTACAAGATTTGGGTCGCCGTGGAAGGATTAGACATGATAATCCATGATAATCCAATCTATGGGAATACTGAGCGTGTCACTACTCCGACAGACTCCTCCATGCCTCAGTGTCATACAGAAAGGTATATAGAAGGAAAATGTCTGTTCACCTTTCATCAAAGCTTCGAGGTTGCATCGTCGTTTGTAACTTATACATTCGTTCTGCGATCTAACTTAGAAACCATGGCAACTTCCAACTGTGCCGACCATATTTGTTCACCATCTGCCACTAAATTGTCGTCTGCTGCTGCTTCGTGGAAGGGCGACCCAGTGTCTGCCTCCTTCCAACTCTTCAGTCTAATTGAAATGCAGGATAGATTCCTCGAACAAGTCCAGGTCATAGGTATGTAAATGTGTTGTTTCGTATCTACAAGATTTAAATGGATAATTTATTTGAACTAAGACATACTATTATGACAGTTACTGTGAAGTTATTTAAGCCAATATTGTATTCGTTATTGTTAACCTGTACAAATTACTTCATTTGACACACCAAAGTACTAATAAACGTTTGTCTCATTTCAGATGCCTACATCCTTGACCTGGCCGAGAAGATCGGGAGAGATGCAGCCAATGGCGGCCATGTTGGCCATGGGTTACTTCTGCTCAACAGGAAATGTGTAGCTGAAGGTGTCCGTCAGGTGTACTTACGACTGGCCACACAGAAGTGGAGACAAGTCAGGCAGTGCTACAACTTCATCAGACAAAACTTCGACGACCATGACCATCTTTTAGCTGCTGATTTGGACGAGTCACATAACTACGAGGTCACCCAGATTGCTCGTGGACTTAGTAAGGAGTGTTGTGTGTTCCAGCGACCATGCTAGCAGGGTGAAAAAAGCTCATGAACTGTCGTAACTGTGAAGATTCTGTCTTCAGTGGCGGCGATTTGGTGCTTATTGTTATTATTGTGTTGCCATGATAAAGCTGTCGAAGAGAGTTCAAAGCCGGTAAATAAAATTGTTATTCCCAGCATTTTGTTGATGTTAAAAATAATAGCAACTCTTAATTAGCTTCATTCAATTTCAGATGTAAGTGTAGGTAAAGGGTCAGCCAATCAACAACAAACTTCTACGTAATACCTATCAAACACTTCAACAACAAACTAGTTTCTCTTTACGTGGTGGAGTGAGATTATTGCTTACCGCCGCATCTTGCACCAAATCGGGAAAAATTCAAATGTCTTGTTCATGTTAGGATAAGAATTTATGGATGAACAACTTCTTTACTACAATCAAGCAAGTGGAGTGATAACGATGTTAGAACCTATACCGAAACGTCGCTCTTAATTGTAATGAAGAAGTTCTTCATAAAAAAATTCTTATCCTTACTTAGTACTCCAACTTCTAAATGCCTATCAAAGAAGTCTTGTTCATAGTTTAAACATATTATTTCGATTATGGGCGAGGATGCAGCGACACTGGATCGGCAAACAAACCAATACTGGTTTAAGTGAGGGAGCGAGTGAGTGAGTTGAGTTTAACGCCGCTTTTAACAGTATTCCAGTCATAACACGGCGTGTCAGCTTAATGTGGGAGGAAACCCGAAGTGATGCAGGTCTCAGACGTTTACCACTTCGGAGGAACCTACGAGCACGGGTATGGTGCTGTTTAAGCAAGTGTCTCTCCTTTGATTCAGGTTAACATGTCATTCAGAGGATCTTCATCATCTTCCCGAGGCAAGAGTTGCCTTGCTTATATCAAAGTCTAGTTTTCACCCTTTCATTTTAAAGTCGACCCTTCTGTGCTTGAAAATTACATGCTCAAAAGATAGGATTATCGCATATCCCGATAGTACAATCAGAAAACCTTGTATAAAATCAACATCCGGGTTCCAAAAACGTGGTCACTTCCACAACCCCTGTCGAATTTCCACTGAAATTATTTGAAAATTAAGCAAGGTAAAATATTTTCGAAAATCGTTCAAAGATTTCAGTCAACTCACCCACCTTCTTTAATATTCTAGTATAAATAAATGCATTGTATAACTCGAACGACTGAACGCTTATCGCAGCGTCTGACATGGAGTGTTATTTTCTGACGACATCTGTTGAGAGTTCCGTGCTACAATGACGTGCGGTATTACGTCTGTTACCTGAAACTGAGTAGTGTGTGAGTCTGTTAATGTAAGAGCGAAAGAGTATCTTTACTGTGGTAATCTTTCATTTTGACTGTCAGGTATGACATCCCCAATATTTTGGTTATCTCATCCACCGGGTTGTCATAATATGGTAGTCATTTTTTAAGCGATCTGATTGCATATCGCGTTTTTCATCTCAGGTGACATAACTCGTGCTCTATACGGGGTGGCGACACGGGCGAGTCGAGAAAAATAGGCTTGAAATCAATGAAATGGCAAGAGTGAAATCTAGACTTTGACATAGGCTAGAGGTCAACTTTGCCTTGGGGAGATGAGCTCAAAAGATTTGGACGGAGTGACAACATACATGTCATGAATTTGTGTACTAAATTTTTTAGTTGAAGCGTGCATGCTTTCATGCTTGCTTGGTATTTTGGATCGAAAAAAGTCATAGCGATACAATTTTCTTGCTGATTGTGACATGGAAAATATATATCTTGCCCACAAAGCATTATCAGATCGACTAATCATAAACATCCAAGAATATCCTTTCAATTTCAGAAAAGGAGTCCAACATTTGATTCTTCAAATTTCTAACACTTATTTCCTTTATTATGGTGGATTTGGTACTAAACGTGCTGACCGTGGATATAGTCTTCAATGTTTGAGTACAATATGTCATAAATGACAGCAAATGACATCGGAAGTCCTGGACAGGTAGCACCTATGCGAAATTTGGGGACAGGATATATAGGCAAGAAGATCCCATCCAGAGTCAACGGATAGTCAGTTACCCCTTGCCTCGGGAAGATTGCAAGAAACAGGCACCCCATTTGTGCTACATCCTGATCTGTTTGTTTACGCATACGTGTCTGCTCGGATTCGACAAAATCAGAACAAAGAAAGTTTGACTCATAGCTTACGATGTGTTTGTTTTGAAGCTGTTATAACAACAGATCCTAACAATGAAGGCGGAAGAAAGAGGAACCAACCTATGTGTTAAGATCTGAATCATTAGATAACATTTGTTCTCCAATCTTATTTCTGTTGAAGATCTGGAAATCATTTTAAAGATGTGTGTTGTGGGAATGGTTTATTTTCAGGGAAACAGTATTAACCATAAATTCGGGAATTTATTTTTTCACACTCCTGAAACCTCTTGTTTATTAATGTAAAGTCAATACACGTTCTTTATAAAGGAAAATGTAATACCTATTCTCCATAACAGTAAAGACAATACCTATTTCGATATACGTTAAGACGATAGATAGCATTGTATTGTGAATGGCCGTGGCACACAGGCTTATCACCACTTTCAGTTTCTATGCACAGATCCAGTTAAGACACTGACAATGTTTTTTCCGTTGTTTCTGTTAGTTCCCCTAGCCAGGTGGATAGATGAAGAGAAGATACTTATCTTCGCCCTGTTGAAAAAAAATAGATTATCTATGTATCTGAAAGTACGGTTGAACGTTTTGGTATCGTGTCCTTTCTTTGATTTCACTAAAGTAGCAAAAGAATTCGAATCGTATGTAAAGAGCAACAGATCAGCTGTGGACAAATCCCACGAGCAAGGGCTGACAAATCAAGGATCATCAGTACGAGCCTGGGGTTCTAACCCACGACTAACGCATTCTGGTACAGTTGTAGGAGGCAAGTGTGCACAGCGAATTACAGCACGTTTGACAACTTGGCAAACTGTGTTCCCTGTATAACCCATGTGTTGGGGGTCTTACGGTAAAGCAGAGGTAGGGGATACGTTTTCAGCCCTCTCGAGTAATTCGTTTGTCACATATGGTGCCAATATATATTTATATTGTTATTGTTCAATGCTACAATGTCTACAACTTCTATATTTGAATTCTCCTCGGGTAATACAAAAAGCATGTGTGTCTATCTTACGAACTTTAGCAAGATATTGTTACATTGTTCATCCGAAAGCTTCCATATTTGCTATTCAGAAAATCGTGTGCCGCTTATACAGCTAAAACTAAAATGGCCCATACGGGTATTTTGGCTCTGGATACAGAAATAACGACTTTCTAAGTATATAGATGTTTATTTACAAAACAACGAATTGACAGTATGTCATGTCAATACGTGTTGGTAACAATATTTACAATGAGCACTAGATGTTCATCAGCGAACACATTTCAAGTCATTTTCTGAGCATTTTCCAACCTGCTAGCATGATCGCTGGAACGCACAGCACTCCATACCAAGTCCACGAGCAATCTGGGTGACCTCATGGTCATGTGACTCGTCCATATCAGTTGCTGAAAGATCGTCGTGGTCATCGAAGTTTTGTCTGATGGCATTGTAGCACTGCCTGACTTGTCTCCACTTCTGTGTGGCCAGTCGGAGGTACACCTGACGGACACCTTCAGCTACACACTTCCTGTTGAGCAGAAGTAACCCATGGCCAACATGGCCGCCATTGGCTGCATCTCTCACAATCTTCTCGGTCAGTTCCAGGATGTAGGCATCTGAAATGAGACAAACGTTTATTAGTATCTTGGTTTGTCAAAATGATTATTTACACTATATCATAAATGAAAGACAGTGATACATACGCATAGGCCAGTCAGCGATGTTATCATGTTGACAATAGCATTTCTTTACAAATCTAAATGCTATGTCAATTGTTTGTGGTACAAATATGACGTAATGACTAACATAATTATAGAATTTTTTTCAAGAAAGAATTATTTTAGATGAACACGTGTACATACCTATGGCCTGGACTTGTTCGAGGAATCTATCCTGCATTTCAATGAGACTGAAGAGTCGGAAGGAGGCTGACACTGGGTCGTCCTTCCATGAAGCAGCAGCAGACGACAATTTTGTGGCAGACGGTGAACAGATCTGGTCGTCACAGGTGGATGTTGCCATGGTTTGAATTTAGTTTCAATTATGATTTAACCAGAAAACAGGTGACTTGTGGACTCGTAGTTTGCTTTAGTGGAGATACTGAATGGCATGCCTGAGACATCCTGCTTCTATATACCTGCCTGTGTGACACTGAGGCATGGAATAGTCTGTTGGAGTAGTGGCAAGCTCAGTTCTCTCATATATAAAATTGACAAGGATTATCCTGGCTAATCCTTCCACTTTGACCTAATCTCACCGTCTACCGGGAAGGAAACTGTTTGATTGGCAGGGAGTTTATGGCGATGTTTTCCATACTGTCACGGTAATACAACCATGTGCCGTTAACGCTGAGTAGTCACTGATTGCTTGATTGGATAAAGTTCACCTCATTTAAATTATATCAGGTTATGGCAGCATTGTATCTCTGTAGTGGCAGCAAGGAATTGATGATTGTGTGATTGGTCGGTCAGTATTGAAGTGATTGGAGTAGTGTGTCAGCATCATGGTGAACACATTGTTGATATTGTCACATGGTGACACCCCACACGTATACTTGTAAGTTAATCTGTGTGTCAATTGTGATTGCCGATTTTGAAGGGAATCTAGCTGAAGCTAAACTTCTGTACTTGAAATCATTGGACTATAAACACAGAACTCCCATATGAAGAATCTGAATGTTTCCTGTCAGCGATGATATTGTTTATGAAAGTTACGACAATACCTCTTGTTTATTAATGTAACTAAATACACGTTCTTTATAAATGAAAATACCTATTTTCCATAAATGTAAAGACAATACCTATTTCGATATACGTTAAGACAGGGAAGGACTTTATTTGAGGTGAGTGGAATAAATACATGTACCCTGTGTATTCCCAAAAACTCAAAGGATATGCTTGAATCTTTGCAATCTCATAAAGAACCAAGAAAAATTCCCAACCCCAAACCCCAAACCCCAAACCCCAACCCCGGACCCATCCTTACCCAGGTGTGTTTACATTCTCAACCAAGCCCTGGGAATGGTGTTTTATCCTTTTCATAAAGATTCAGAGTGACAAAAATCTCACCACGGGACGGTATGACAAGAGGGATGACTTTAACCTTACAACAATCAACTTTTCCTTTATGTCGGGCCATACTTCACCAACTCCAACCTTTTTGTGTCATCATTTCACAACTTTCGATCATGCTCTTTCTGAGAAGATTTCAAAGAGCGTCATACGAGTCTTATTCAAAAATTGAATGATAAAGCTTACAACATTCAAGGCCTCAGTAAAATTTCCAAAAGTTTTATGCAAGACATGTGAAAGATGCAATCCCAATGTAGCATATGTTCCCACTTTTTCAGATGAACAATTCACTTGCCTTTGCATGTGTTTGTGACGGGTGCCACAGGTGGGGCAGGATAGGCTCACCTTTTCGCGTACACCTGGTATCATCACTATCTGAGAGTGATTCATAAACACACGCCAATGATACAGTCGGAATTGTACAATCGACGCTTTGTTAGCAGATATTTCTTGTGAATATGGAAAGGGTTTTGGCGCTATCATTTTAAAGGCCTGCCTCAAACAGAAACTTTTGATTTGTAGTCCGGAACTACCCGACTTGTTAAAGAAAGGTTTCGACATGGGGAGATATCTTTCAAATGTTATTATCTATTTGAAGTGTTGATAATACATGAGTTCCTGCTACAAGAATGTAATATCTAAGGCTTGGGAACAGTTGTCAAAGAAATTAGATTACCGTTTTCAGAAATATACCGAAAGCTGTTGAATGATTTGCAGGAAGCGTTGTCATAAATGATGGAGATTGAACAAAGTATGACTTGCTCAACACTGACAGGAGAAAACAGGAACACCAGTTTCTTTTACTAGTGTCTCAACACACACCTGGACTGCTGATTTAGTGAGATCTACATTTTAGCAGATTCAAATACATGCAGCAATGTTACCCTTCGCAGAGTAGATGCGATCTGATTTTGATCTCAACTGATCGAAAGTAAAGTGGCCTTATGTCATGAGCTGCCTGGGTGTCAATGAACCTGGAATCAACTCAGAAGGCCATTCCACCAACAAATGGAAATGATCAGTGACATGTTTGACTTCCAGGTGGCCCTGTAGTTTAAGATGTTGTAATTGGCTGTGCAGAGTTGAGTCCCTATGTCATGGGTTCAAATCCCAAATCCATCCCTCATGTTCCAGGGCTATGTCCATCACTTACAGCTTTCCTTTCACATCAACCCAAACCTTTTAAAGTGCCAGCCCCCTTTGATACCATGACGCAGTTTAACATGGATATCCCACAAGACACAGTATGCTGACTCGAGCTGACCAGACCTTGTTTTAGACCCTATATGTCAGGCGGGGCACGGGTGGCCCAGTCGTCTAAGGCGCCACGATTCGCTGTGCAGAGTTGCGTCCCATGGAACCGTCAGAAACCTATGATTGTGGGTTCGAATCCCGGTTCACGCGGATTATGTTTCTAGGTTTGTCAGCACCATACCCGTGCTCATGGGTTTCTCAACGTCTGAGACCTGCATCACTTCGGGCTTCCTCCCACATTAAGCTGACACGCCGCGATATAACTGGAATACTGTTAAAAGCAGTGTTAAACACAACTCACTCACTCACTCACTCACTCACTAAATGTCAGGCACTACACAGGGAAACAAGTACCATATTTTACAGTCTTTGGATACAACAGGGCTGTTGAATGAACCACCCACCTTCTGCACTCAGGCCAGACAATCTACCCATAGGTGAAATACCCTTGAAGCACACTCATTCACTCTTTCGTAAAAAGCACAGGAGATATAATGTAATACAAAATTTTATTCATACCTTACAAAAATATATAATGATGTCCTATATTTGTTTTAACATAGGCTATAATATGTATATTTCAACACAGAGTTACAAGGGTAAGATTGCACATAAATGTTGGGTCAGTGTATATGGAGACAAATGTATGCTAGCCACCTCACAACTACTCTTGTTATGATGAGTTACGTGTTTGGGTATCTGTATAGAAGATGTTGATCGTTACAGACAAGGCTACTTTTGTGATCCCATAAACATGGTAAATTTTATCATTGGAGCAAAACTATTTTATGCACCACTTTTATGCCATAGTTTTGTTGACATTTTGTTTTCTTTACGAACAGTGTAAATAGTATAAATAAAAATGGAATAGAATTGTCTAAGGCATTTCTACCATAGCCCCCTGAACTAATCATAGGCATAATATCCTCGCACTCTCTTGACTAACTGTGTAATGATAAACTGTAGTAGGAAAGTACTATCATATATGAGGACAATTGCATAGAACAGTGATCACTGGTTGAAGCAAAACTATGATATACATATATTTTACGTACGAAAATAAAGGCAAGGAGGAATTATTCCTTTTGAAATAAATGTTTTTCTCATTATTCAATGAAGAAGGAAACAACGATAAGAATATGCCAACAGTAACATGATATTCTCATCTTAAAACATAGGCTAAAATGTAAGTATTGACAGTGTATGAGGGTTACTTTGTATAACAATAAGGCCTGGTGACATCACTCTGGTGAGTATAAGTTATATACAAGGGCTGTACAAATAGCGGGGTAAATACAAGCAACTATCAGCTGTAAGCAGATGGGATATAAAAGAATACAAGCCATATCCATATCAGTTGTAAACAGACAGGTTATAAAATGATCGCAAGCAGAACATATCCACCGAGAACTGATACAGAAGATTAAGTATTTTGTCTATAAGATAGCAAACATGTAAGTTTTGAATCGGCTATGTAAGGTAGAAATATATCATTGCAAATATGAATCTTGATTTTGACAGAAAACTGTCTGTCTGCAATATATGTAAATAAACAAAACCCAACAATAATTAGAGCCAGTAACACCATAACAGACAATGCATAACATATATAACAGCAGATCATCATTTAGAAGGGAGTTCATGGAAGACGGGGAGGAATTTCTGGAGTAGCCGTTGCAGAAGCTGATGGTCATCTTCATCTTCACTATGGTTCAGGGGAACCGGACAATCCATGTTTTTGACATAGATGTTTATCAGAGAAACATAGGACTTGTAAAAACTGCAAGCAATATTTTACAAGATCTTTATCCTAATGACATTTTCCCTTCTGGCAACATGCTACCCATGTAATACAAGAACTATAGACGCCTGAACTATGTGGACATTAAAAACATGGAATTGTGGGAGTCGCGTAAGTGCACTTGGTGCTCGAAAACAATTACTCCTGTTTTTTAAAATCCTAAGACAAGCAAATATAGATTTTGAAACTGAAAGTTAAAATTCTGTAATTTGACAGACAGCAGTATGAATAGCCTCTCCTTGGAAAGCTTCTTGGTAATATAAATAGTACTCTCTCCTTGGGGGAAGGATTCTCTGACTATATACAATACATAATACATTTGGTCTATATGCTCTGCTACACAGTTGATATTTGTGCTTATATAAAATTGATTTGCCATGCCTTCCAAATTCAGATAAAATAATCCTATACTGTTAGGAAATATATTTTGATGATAAAATGTACAATTTCCCTTGTTTGAACATGTCACATCAACATTTCATGATCACATCATGACAATAAATGAGAATGGGAATTCTAAAATAATGACTCTGCACACATCCTGTAAGACAACAAATGTCCTTTCCTGAGAGACTTTGAACAACGAGAGAACCTGCAATAAGGGTTTGATATATTCTGCTGTGTTAAATTCTTCAAAGAAATAGAATTTGACAAAGTGAGACACGGTTTCTCAACAAGCATTTATTTATGATGGTGCCAGGTGGCATTCTTACAGGATGTGGAGCCAATTCTTTATATACAATGATAAACTGATATTATGCTAAAATGAAATACTGACATATAGATGAGTGTAGGATCTGTGATAAAACAGACCAGATGACAAAACGTTTAAGGGTTACAGCTATAGTAAGTATAGGAGTAACGACAGTCTTAGATATCAGAATTCTATCTGGAATATGGCCTCGAACAGAAACACACGAAAGCTGAAGCAAATACTAACTACTTGCATAGAATTAGATACTGTCAGAAAGCATAAACCTTTCACAAAATGGCCGTCTTCTTCAGATACTACTGGTCAAACAACCTATAATACAGTCTTACTTTTGTGATATCTGAAAAAGGAAAACTATATACAGTTGACTTTTGATTAATTTTCAGACAAGTGTCTTAGTTTTGAAGAAATTATTCTACAGTTTTTGTGTTGGTCAGTTTGTAACTGAATATGTACATGGTTAAAGCTAGATATATTTATATATTTATTACAAGCTTGCATTCTCCAAGGGAACCACACATCTGTTGAGCAGTTTCTTCTTTCTGCTGACAGAGGTATCACAACAACTTGAGAGCTTTAACTTATCCAACATATTCATATTGGCTAATATCATCTGTTGTTGAAACAATCAACAAATCACAGGTTTCAGGTACTTCTGCTTCTTGACAAACTTCCCAAATTAGAGATGCTGACCACCAGGTGTCAGTCTCCGTACTTGTAGACACAATTACACGAGTGACGGAAGTCTAGATTTTCCAAAATGGAGCTCAGTCTACAATTTCTGAAAGTCTCCGTACTTATAGACACAATTACACGAGTGACGTGAGTCTACATTTTCCGAAATGGAGTCCTTGACCACCAGGTGTCAGTCTCCGTACTTGTCGACACAATTACACGAGTGACGTGAGTCTACATTTTCCGAAATGGAGCTCCTGACCACAAGGTGTCCGTGTCTGTACTTGTAGACACAATTCACACGAGTGACTTGAGTCTACATTTTCCGAAATGGAGCTCCTGACCATCAGGTGTCCATGTCTGTACTTGTAGTCACAATTACATGAGTGACGTGATTCTACATTTACTGAAAGTCTCCGTACTTATAGACACAATTACATGAGTGGTGTGAGTCTCCGTACTTGTCGACACAATTACACGAGTGACAGGCATCCACACTGATGATCTACAATGCTGCATCCATGGCACTATTTGATTCATCACTTTAAGGCTGTGTCCATAGTGTTTTAGAGCCCTTGTTATAAGGCAAAGGTATGTATTTTCCCCATACAGTGCTCATCCCTGTTTTGTGTAGTGCTGCAGTGTCACTATGGTAGTACTCACTATACGTATCCCACCACCGATATGCACTGTCATAACATGACCTTCTAAAGCACACTTCTGTTAGCTTCTCTAGGTGATGGAGATGCGGGAATCTTGGCTTCTGTCAAGAGGAACAACCTCCATGGCTGTGCTGTTGTGTCTTGACTTATATGATACCACTACAGTTCTACACAACTGGTAATATAAGCCTTTATCTCATGGAGTAGTTATATTGGACAATGGAAGAATCTTGCACTATTTGTGATGGTGTAGAGGATCCCATGATGCTCAAAGGCCCTGTCACATGACTATATACAAGTGATATGATTGGCTGCTTGCTCAGTTGTAGACACCATTACTCGGACGGTCTGGCCGTTTGCGATATCTGTTGATGACTTGCATGTACTGGCCAATCAGGTTTGAGATGTCAGAACCCTGGAACAGGAAGAAATCAGTACATCATTACTTGAACATTTTGTGGCAGTAGTGCATACTAGGTCTGCGACGAGTCCAAATTTACAACCCAAGTACCCACCCCCCTATTCCCTGACCCTATGCAGGTCCCCACTGTAGTTCTGAAGAGATAGGTACAAGATGTCCGATTGGGAATATTTTGACCGTAGCCCTGGCAAAATGTATTTAGATAAATGTATATAACAATCTGGTCATGCATACACTGAAGTTGACTGACATTTTATCTTTATTCAAACATCAGAAGGACATTAGTGACTTGTAGTGTAACCATATAGTCCTAGATCATTCCTGGCATTAAACAATATATCACATGACTAACCAAGGGTCCGGGTAGTCCTGTGGTGCCCCGGGTCCTTCTCAGGTCCCATCCGACCCAAATACCTAAGTTACTCGTCCCAGCCCTAATGCATACATACATTCTATAAGTGGACACACCAGCATATTCTGGTTCTGAACTTTACTGAACAGTCTTGTTGACAATACCATGCCAGAAGAACACCAGGATCTAATCATCTCACACCCACAGCCATCTCTCACTCATATCTGTTTACCAGGTATTTAATCCAAGACCTATGATTGCCACGACCGACACCATCTGCTTACCTGATCTGTTTCAATGCGGAGGATCTTCTGCACCATGAGATTGCCAAGTTTCATGTCCAGGTAGTTGACGTTGTAGTCGCTGCGGTAACGCCGTGTTGACAAGATCTCGCTGAACGGATGCTTCAGTATAACATCCTGGGAACAAAGTCCACATATTTTACACATCAAACTAGTTCAGTCAGGTTCTCTGTCAAACAGAGACAACTACTTCACCTCACTGAAAAAAGAACCTCAGAGCTTCTAGCCTGCAGCACAGATTAAGTTGAAAGATTTATTCCCAAACCAACCAATTCCTTGGACCATTGAACAAGGGCTTTCCCAGCCTTGTTATTAGTTCTAAAAATAGCCGGAAAGGTAACTGGTTTTGTTTCTGTCATCTGAGCAGGGCAATGTACTTTTAACCTGAATAAATTATACTTAAGCTAGGTAACAATGTTATGATAAGAGTCATCAGAAGATGACAAATCCCCCCGGCCCCCACAATTTCTAAAGAACAAATCATGATAACATATAAATAAATAGAGATGTAACAAATAATTGAAATAAAAATTTAAAAAATGCCTAAATAGTTTAAGGCACCAAATGAAAACCTGATCTCTGTGTATGCAAAGTTTCATGAATGAATACCTATTAGTTTTAGAGATATGGTCTGGACAAACACACCACAATGAACAGTGTCAAAGTGAAACTTGTTGCCATGGAAAAGTAAATAAGTAAAATTCTAAAATACCGTAAAAAGCAAAAGGCACCAGTTGACAACCTGGTCTTTGTGTGTGCAAAGTTTCATAAAAAGAATACCTATTAGTTTTAGAGATATGATCCAGACAAAAAAATGGTCAGTTGGACAGACAAGCTGATTACTATATCTCCCCTTTTACATACCGGGGGGAATAAAAAAATCAGAAGATACATATGTATATTGGAAACTGTCGAGTAAGATTGGACTCATTGAATCCAATGCTAATCAATATGATGGTTGCCAAGGTTACCTGTGAGTCTCTCTTGAGGAACTGGATGCCGACCTTGTTCACAGCCAACATGCACTCTCCTGTCACGTTAGGTACGCTCTGACAAAGAAAGGGAAGGTCACATTCTAAAATCACATCTGGTTCTAAGAAACAAAATGTGTCTCTTCTACCTTCAACATAGCAACATGTCTATAAATGAAATATAAATGATAACATAATGTTTATTCTTACTTTTTTAAGTATTAACATTAATAGACAAATATGAAATATCTGTGTTGTTGATAAAGACACTAACCTTTATGAGGAAGAAAGTAGAACCAAAGAGTGGCCATCTTGAGAGCATTTCTGAAAAAGAAAAACATCACCATCATAAAGTTATTAAGTAATGCTTTTTTCTCAATGAGTTCTCTCCACAACATATAATTCATTAACTAATGCATAACAAGTAGATATAAGCATGAAAGAATATCGAACAGCCTATATTTTGTAGACGGGTGAGTGACTCGTGGTATATAGCACCATTCTTGACAGTATTGCAGTCATATCACAAAGGCAAGCTTAATATTGACCATGTCACAACCAGGGCACCATGTTTATAACTTTGCGTAATCCCAGCTTGTTGCTGAGAGGAATACAATCGGGATGGACTCTGAACCCACAACCCACAACCATAGATCCAGGCAGAACTATTACATCAACTAGACAACCAGACATTCGTATCATTTCTTCTGTCATAGAACCATCATGTTGCCCACCATCTGCCTGGCAACTGAGACTGACCTAAGACTGCAACCCTGCAGTCTGCTGGTGACATCTGGGCGATGCCCCGCATGTAGTCGGTCACTCGGTTCAGCCATTGCTGGGGTCTCATCTCAGGGAGGGACTTCACAGTCCTGGGGACCATAATGTCAATGTCCTTCCTGTAAACACAAGCACATAGATATGACACACACACATATAACCGCTGCGTCTCGTGACTCTGTTAGCCTATACCCCTTAACCCAGAAACCAAACTTTTGGACAATTGCTGTTCGAAATGTTCATCTATGAAAAGGTGCATCTGTGTCTGTCAGTCAGTCAGTCGGTATGGATGATTTGTTAATCTTGAAACATTTGTAAACTTAGAAGGTTCCTCGAGGAACATTGCCATCAAGATGAACAGAAAGTTCCTCGAGGATCATCGCCATCAAGATGAACAGAAAGTTCCTCGAGGATCATCGCCATCATAACTGAACAGAAAGTTCCTCGAGGATCATCGCCATCAAGATGAACAGAAAGTTCCTCGAAGATCATCTCCATCAAGATGAAGAGAAGGTTCCTCGAGGAACATCTTCATCAAGATTGACCAGAAGGGTCCTCGAGGATTATGAACAGAAGGTTCCTGACAGTGACATTAGGAGTAACATTCGGAGTGTAAACAGATTATATATTATGGTATATATACAAAGTAATCAGCTTGAGGAAAAATGATCAAGAACACTTGTAGTCCATGTTTTATTGATCAGGCTGCCATGCTGGTGTGTGAGTGAGGTCTTAAGTTCTACTCACATGGTTGGTATTTTGACCTGGTTCTGTGCCTTGTACAGGAGGGATCCCATCCTGGCAATCTGGTCCTGGAGAGAGAACAGATTCAGAGATGCACACTTGAAACTAACTGTTACCACTACCACAGGCAGATCAAGCACCCCCTTCCCATTTGAAAACCAAATGTAGTATGCTGTAGGCAGTAAATTTATCTGAGAGATGATTTTGATATTTAGGACCCTCCCTTTTGAAAAGCTGTTTAACTACTGAAATGACATAGTTCTGAATGAATAACACTGCTCTCATCTTTGGATATTTTGAAGTTACAATATGCAAAAAACATCCGCTCCCCAAGCTATCTTAATTCCAATGAAGTCATAATCAATACATTGTTACCATGAATAATTTGGACACATATTTAACTTCAACGAATATACAGAAGACAAGCCTGTCAGTATGTTTAGTCTGCAGAGGAAGACTTGATTAACACATGACGATGCTGTATACATACCAGCTCCTCCTTGCCAAGAGTGCTCCTGTTGATGAGCAGCCCATCCAGATAGTCCAGGATGCACTAGGGAGGACACACAGACAGACTAGTGTCAATAGTCAAACATGACGCCACATACTAATAGAGCACATGCACTCCTGTTTACAGTAAACACAGAACAGAGATGGTTTTAATACCCCCCCCCCCCCCCCCCCACCCTGCTCCCTCCAGCTAGCTGTCAGGGGCCATTTGTGGTATGGTTACTAAGATTCTTCCTATCTGTGTACCAGGGTTACATATTTTGAAGTAGGCTAGCATTATATTGATCCAGCATTACATAAGGGATTAGAGCGAGTGAGTGAATGAGTAGTTTTACACAGTAACAATATTCCAGCAATATCACGGCGGGGGACTGAGAAAGCTACACACATTGCGCCCATGTGGGAATTGAACCCAGGCCTTCTGTGTGACAAGTGAACGCATTAACCACTCAGCTACCCTAGGACCCTAAGGGATGAGAGACATGTACCTGGTTGAACATCATGTCTATGTAGATCTCGTTGTCCAGGTGGGTCAGTGGGAAGAACCACACAGTGCGCTGGAAGATCAGGTCGAATTCATTCTTCTCCCGGGCAAACTGGGCGGTCACATCCAGGATGTACTCCTCCCGGCTCAGCTTGTTGAACTTGCCGTCCCCTGTAAACACGGAGATGTTACAACATGAGCTGTGTGTTGCCAGATGTCACACAAACAATTTCAGATAATCATGAGTAATGCAAACCTGAAAACTGTATAGTTGACATACGCTAAACAATTTAACTTTTCTTTTCTTCTTTGCAAATTGTGTGAGTGACAGTGCTAACTGTAGGGCAGCAACTTTTCAAGAACACCTGGTGTCATCGCCGATTTTCCGCAAATCAATTTAGAAAATTTTCGCTGCTATAACGTCTTCTATGACCAGTGGAATCTACTTCAGTGGAATACTAAGACTTATACATTTATTGTTATCACACCTGCTACAAGGGGATCTTTTCCTTATTAATATTCACTAAGATCACAGACATTTGATTTTGAGTGCAGTGTAAGTTGATCATGAATGCAGGTGGACTTACTTGTCCTCATGAAGAGGGTGTACTCTTCCATCTCAATGGGGTCAAAGATGTTGAGATCTCGACAGATGAAATCAATGGCATCTAGCACGATCTGATAATGGAATCACAATTCAAAATCAACAGTTCAAACTAAAGGAAATTCATGTGAACATTTACAAAAATTGTTAGAACTGGTCTTGGAGAGTCTTGCCAACATCTGGCTCGATGAACTAAACTTCGTCTTACCGTGCAGGATTTGACCTGTAGCATTCCCCCCTGGGTGTCTGAGCCACTGTAGATGAACGGGAAGCGTTTTGAGTTCCTTCCATCCTACAACAGCAAACACAGTGAGTGAGTACTCCAGTGACAAAGGTCATAAAGCACAGATGCACTTCTGAGATAACAAGGATCATAATCAGGGCAAATCTGGGATTCAAATCCATATTCAGCAGATCCTGGTGCATTTAAGGTATGCAACTCTGCAATGTGAATTGCTGCTCCTTTAAAAGACCACTGGGCACCTGTTCCCTAATATCAAGCAAAGGGTACATGTTATAGGTAATGTAAAGACACAAGATCCATCTGCTCCAATATCCTGAAGGTAACATTCTACAAGAACAGCCCAACTCACCGCCAGAGCTTGCACCTCCTCTTTCAGGGGTGTGTTCTTTCGTCCGCCAAACTTGAACGTCTTCCGAAGGTTCTGCAGACACAGGGCAGCAGCATCTGTAACAGAATCATCCAGACATCAGAGACTGGGATCATTGCCCCTTCATATCATTGCTAACAAATGTCTAGGTAAAGAAATGTGTCTCAATGAAACAGGAAGGCTGCACAAGCAACAAATGTAACGCATAGACACGGTATTGTCAATAACCTAAGTGATTGTGTGATTTGTTTGCACTTGTAAGTATGATTTGTTTACTTGATTTTATGCTTTGTTATACATGCACGCTACAACATCTGTTGTAGGTGATGCTTGGCTGTCTTTACACTGTTGGAAAAAGTTGTGTGTATGAAGGGACACCTGGGTATAGCCCACTTCAGACATCAAGTGTCATTATGGCTCCATTGTCCATTTTGGCATGCCTTGCAGTGCATGTTTTCATGAAGTGTAATGGTAGTACTTAGAGACTAGACCCGTGAAGATCCGGGGTAGAACAGCAACCCATGCTTGCTTTAAAAAGTGACTATGCTTGTCGTAAGAGGCAACTTATAAACGGGATCGGGTGGTCAGGCTCGCTGACATGGTTGATGTATGTCAGTGTATCCCAATTGGATCGATGCTCATGATGTCAATGACGGTATTGACTGGTCCAGACTTGATTATTTACATATAGACTGTCGTCATATAGCTGGAAAACTGCGGAGTGCGGCGTTAAAACAACAAACAAACAAAAATGGGAGACTAAATGGGCTTTAAACTACCACCCCAAATCATGACAAAGAGAATTATTGATAACAATTTCTTTTTTATAAATACACAATGTTACTTCTTGCCAGTTCATCAGTTGAATGATGTTGTTGTTCAAAATACTGCTTGTCAAGATTACATCCAAATTCTTAATGGCTACAATGACTCTCATACCACCACAAATTAAATTACCACATACTCCACAACTTGTGATGGAGATACCAAGATATTTGATACCATCTTCAAACACATATTATTCATCCTCAGTTAGTGTATCATTTCCTTATCAAACAGAGTGTAGTATATGGTGCTCAGTCCTTAAAATCACTGTGACGGAACTCACTGCTGTAGTGGCGGGAGGTGTCCGAGGCCGTCGTCTCCAGATACTTGAACAGGTAGGGTCGCAACATCTCCGAGCAGTCACTGAATGCAGCGATCAGCGCAAACAGCCTCCATCCACGGGTGGCACTGCGACTGTAACAGGATTGCAGTGTCATCAAAGGAACACATGACACCATCTTATACCAGCCTTCAATCACTACCCCACATTCAATATACAACACTCTTTTAATAACGAACAGACTGGATATGAAAAACGTCCACATAAATGGTCATGTGATGAATGTTTAAAATCTCTGTCTTCTTCACCAACAAAATATCATAGTCAGCAAAAAATCCCACACTGCACACAATAAGAAGTTGAAATCAACAAGTGGTTCTTATCAGTTCTTATAAGTTCAGCTTCAAAATGCTATATCAAAATAGCTGTGAACATCACTTTTTCACATGGACTTTGTTTGTCGTAAGAGGCGACTAACAGGATCGTGTGGTCAGGCTCGCTGACTTGGTTGATGCATGTCACCATATCCCAGTTGCGTGGATCGATGCTCATGATGTCAATCACTGGATTGTCTGGTCCAGACTCGATTATTTACAGACCTCCGTCATATGGCCGGAATATTGCCGAGTGCGGCGTTAGACAACAAACAAACAAACACATGGTTGAACCCCCTTTACTATGGAAAGCTCACGACACATGCACAGGTTACAGCACTTGTTTTACTTGACAGTGGAGGTGGTAACAATGCTGTCTGTATCAACACGGTCCACCTTACTCTCACACACTGCTGGGTTACCAGTCACATATAGGTTCTGTATAAGGGATCAACTGGAGATGTTCAGTTGACAGCTAACTCCAGTGTGTTTTGTACAAGATGTGTCCAACATTCTAAGATCGAGGCACTCACGGTTTCATGCTCCTGTTGCTGGTGGTCTGTTTACACAGTTGACAGAAAACTTCGTCCCTCAGCTCGGGGTACTTGTGACAGCTCTGAAGCAGGACAGAAAGTCAGCATGTACTTACTTCCCTTTGGAGTTGTCCAAAAGGTGGACAGTCTTTTAAAAGTTTAGCAAAGACAAATCGAAAGTAGCGTTAGCATAGGCAGATCCAAAGAAAGGTCCAGGGGGTACGCCCTTTTGAAAAACAAATGTAGTCAGTTGGAGGCAGCAAAATTATTTGAAGAGAGGATTTCGATATTTTGGACCCCTCCCTTAAAACAATGGTGGATCTGCCCGCCCATGATTAGTTCTGCAGGTGACAGTACAACACATCAATTCTACTCAAAAGAGTTTAAAGAACATAAAATTCTTTTACATTACTATAGTTAATCTGTCATAGCATGACAGATTAACTGTAGTAAGATGAAGGAATCGGATGTGTTATGTTTTGAGTAGCAAATATCCATTGGCTACAAGCTGTTCTGGGAACAGACAGGCTACTATCTCAGTAAATGCCTTCACTGGATGTCGATGTACCTACCTTGAGAATTCTCATCACACAATCGTAGTCGGTCATGTTTCTCTGTTTTGGGTAGTCCTCCATGAACATCATTATGGCTGAAACATCACACATCACATTTTTGTAAAGACAGACTTGAACACACCAATCCATTTATTTCCTTGACAGTCTGAACATAAAACACCAAGAGAAGATTTCAAGGAGACAAAAACATTTTACTAAAAAATATCATGTAAGTTCTTGTGAATAGAATATTTATGTAAAGAGTTGTCTCCCTTGAGATTCTTGCCATTAGAGTAGCCTCCCTTGGCATGTTTTCAAATTCATCAAAAGGAATGTTTTGAGGTTGACTAGTCCAACACAAAAGACTTGTTACTTACCCATGAAGCACTCGAGACCCAGCTTGTTCAGCTCTGAAGGTTGTAGTTTAAGCAGGGAGGCCTGGATTGGTGACTGCAGGAGGAACAATTCAGGAGTTACACAGTGATACACACTTAGACACAGTGAGTGACAGCAACAGTCAAACTACTGACTTCATTATTCTGATTATGTACTTTTTATCTTAAAAGAACATTATCAACTTAGATCAAAAGTTATTTTGGGGAACTTTTCTTATCCTTTGTTATATCAAACATGAGTGAGTAAGTGAGTATGGTTTTACGCCACTTTTAGCAATATTCCAGCAATATCATGGCAGGGGACACCACAAATGGGCTTTACACATTGTACCCATGTCGGGAATCTAACCCAGGTCTTCAGGGTGACAAGCAAACGCTTTAACCACTAGGCTACCCGACCGCCCCATATCAAACATGAACTGAGTCGAAATAATGCATTGTGGCACAGATTGTATCAAGAACAATGTATTACAACTCATATCGTGAGTCTGGTGTTTGCTACAGCCCAAAAAGTGCCTATCCATGTCTCACCCGAGTCCACTTGATCAGCTCCGCCTGTTCCTTCCATGTCCAATCAGATGACCCTATTGCAGATATGTCAGTGTCAATGTTATTCACTAATGCATGAATTGTTTATGGGCCTTACCTTAACTTCACATTTACGACTGAAGTCCAATAAAAAAATCATTAATTTCACGACTTTCAAATTCACAAATCAGAAGGATGTAAAACTGACAATTAGTTTTTAAGTTTTGATTCATAATCCATCAATGGGTCATGAAAGTGCATTGGTTTAGCAGTTTGTTCCCACATTCGAAATTCACCGGAGCCAGGTGTCTGTCTAAAAATCAAGAGTTAGTGAATGTAGAAAACTAACTTATTTTTTAATTCAGTATTTTCCTAAAGAAAACCTGAGGAATTTTTTTTTTCCAAAATAAGATGTTGTCAGGGCAGGTTTTCTTCAAAACTGTTATATTTCACAATTTAAAAAGAGAGTTGCTACATTTAGTATTTACAGAAGTGGAACATACAGAATGCAGGATGAACATCTACCTGTGACTTGACACTCAAAGGGTGAACATATATCTACTTGAGACTTGACACTCAAAGGGTGAACATATATCTACATTAGACTTGACACTCAAAGGGTGAACATATAATTATCTACTTCCGACTTGACACTCAACGGCTGAACATATATCTACTTGAGACTTGACACTCAAAGGGTGAACATATAATTATCTACTTCCGACTTGACACTCAACGGCTGAACATATATCTACTTGAGACTTGACACTCAAAGGGTGAACATATATCTACTTGAGCCTAGACACTCAAAGGGTGAACATATAATTATCTACTTGAGACTTGACACTCAAAGGGTGAACATATATCTACATTAGACTTGACACTCAAAGGCTGAACATATAATTATCTACTTGAGACTTGACACTCAAAGGGTGAACATATATCTACATTAGACTTGACACTCAAAGGGTGAACATATAATTATCTACTTCCGACTTGACACTCAACGGCTGAACATATATCTACTTGAGACTTGACACTCAAAGGGTGAACATATATCTACTTGAGCCTAGACACTCAAAGGGTGAACATGTATCTACTTGAGACTTGACACTCAACGGCTGAACATATATCTACTTGAGACTTGACACTCAAAGGGTGAACATACATCTACTTGAGACTAGACACTCAAAGGGTGAACATATAATTATCTACTTCCGACTTGACACTCAAAGGGTGAACATACCTCTACTTGGGACTTGACACTCAAAGGGTGAACATATAATTATCTACTTGAGACTTGACACTCAAAGGCTGAACATATAATTATCTACTTGCAACTTGACACTCAAAGGGTGAACATATATCAACTTGAGACTTGACACTCAAAGAATGAACATACATCTACTTCCGACTTGACACTCAAAGGGTGAACATATAATTATCTACTTGCAACTTGACACTGAAAGGGTGAACATATCTCTAACTGAAGACTTGACACTGAAAGGGTGAACACAAACTCCCCAATCCAATGCCGTATGCCATGCAGCTAAAACACATGCAGGCACATGGCCAGAAAAAGCAGACACTTTGTAAAACACTTATACTGACAAACATGTCTTGGACAGAACAAATGCCTATTCCACACAGCACACAAAGTGAACCAAAGACATGCAAACACTTCATCCAAGTTTTAACACTGCATCATAACATTTACAGCTATACAAGCTCACAATCCAAACCCATGCATCATGCCTTGAAGATTGAGGGGTTAAATATCAATAAAAAGAGTAAGGGGAATATACTTAGAGATGAAAGGTTTAATGAGATCTTACAAGACGACATATTTTCATTAGTAATCTAATTATAATCAGATATTATGGCCCTGGTTTCACATTTTACTAATGTTTGATGTTTGATGTTTGATGTTTGATGTATGAAGTAACAACTAAAAGAAATTCTAATGTCATTAAATGAAAGATGGGACTGAAATGACAGGGGGTAAACTATCCTCAACATAGTATGGACATTATTATTCTACATTTTGAACTGCCTGTTTACATTCAATTTTGATATTCCAAAGTCAAAAATGATTTCAGAAGAAACTGTTTGACTGATTAGAAGGTTCACTTGACATGACCTTATAAGGAGTGTTTACTTGACACGACCTTATAAGGAGAATTCGTCAGACCCTGATGGAAAGAGGTTTGTTCTATTACATGATTGTGTTTACTAAACAACAATTCTTACAAAGAAAACAATGATAAGTTTCATAAATGCAAACATACAATATAATTATTCTGGGTGAGTACAAAAGAAACAACAAAGAAACTCAAAAACAAAAGTGAACAATAAAAAAACAAAGAAGTGAAATAAGTTCTGATATATGATTATTACACGAGCCCAGTACATGCTGGAGTGTTATTGTTAGTATCATACTACAAGCTTCCTAACCACGCTGTTATTGGCTGTTAGATGCAGGACATGGGAGTTATATAGGTTATACAAGAGTAGTTATCAACAACATATTCAAGGCTGTGACACACATAAATACATTCAGTCCAAAATAAAACCGTGTGATAATTCTGTAAAATGTATTCATCTATTTCATGTTAAATTCAGTAATGACCAATGCGTGTATCGTCACAGCTTTGACTACATCGTCTCTAACATGAAGAGTTAATGAAGCAAGCACCGCACCATCACCTCGATGAGGCCGTTGTTGTAGCTGCTGCTGCTGCAGATTACGCAGCTTCAGACTCTCGATCATCTTAATGGTTCCTCGTATCGATCCATCATCTGTCCGCATCATCTCATACCTAAATACAAATCAGGTTAGCATAATAGGGAGGCGGGTTAAATATTGTATCAGCTCTAGGTAAGCTCAATGTGAAATCAACGGAAAACCGGGTTTTAGTTAGAATCCAATTCTGTTTGAGGAAAGAGATAAATTGACAACAACCCGGTTTTCCAGTTGATGTCTCATTGCAACGATCCTCCACAGTGGAGTCCCTGAGTGTGATGCACTGCGATGGAGTATAGGACGTACATGGTGTCGTTCATACAACACAGGGACTCAACTGCAGTGTTGACACATGCCTGAGACAATTACCGACATATTGGTGCGGAGTTGTGGCGGAGTTGTGGCGGAGTTGTGGCGGGGTTGGTCATCAGGTTTTCAACCCATACTTCAATATCACATCAAATTTACACTCATGTGTGGAAACAATTTGTAGGTTAACTATGGGTTATCCCCCTTCACTGACATTGACATTGATCCTTGACCTTTGACTAAAATCTTTCGTTTCGTAATTTGATGGCACAACAAAAGAACTTAAACAATTTAAGATACTAGCATCAGACAAACTTGAAATCTGAATATTCCCCATCCCACCCATTTGAAATCACCCCATCCCCCCCTTCCAGCTGGAATCTTCCCCACACAATCAGAATCTACCCTTCACAAATCGACTCTTCCTCACATGATCAGAACTTTCCCCACTGAATCAGAGAGCTTGCCACCTAATCAGAATCTTCTTCACCCTATCAGAGAGCTTCCCCCTAATTAGAATCTACCCTAAACAAATGGACTCTTCCCCAAACACAATCAGAATGTTCCTCATTCAAACAGAACATTCCCCACTGAATCAAAAAGTTTGCCACCTAATCAGAACCTCCCCCCAAATCAGAGAGCCGCTCCCCTCCCCGCCACAGACTGCAGCAGGAACATGTGGTTTGTCTCAGCATGTGGTACACAGTCGTGCTGACGGTGAGGTGTACAGTCAGACATGCTGTTCTGTGCCGGCTGTAGATGCAAGGTATAGACAATAAGAAACATGTCTGGCTAACCAGAGGAGCTAGCCTCTCTCAAGTGCTGCATTACCTGTGCGGATATCTCGAGACGGACCTCGTGCATGTCTGCAATGTGACACATGTTTTAACAACATTGCATCCAGTTTGTGAATATTGTATCCTGCTTAGCGAATGTAACATTTGTATAACACTATACTCAAGCTTATCTAAACCCAAACAGAATGTTTAAACTTTAAATTATATATAATTTGATAAATAATTACATATTTGATATATTAAAATTTGATAATATTACAAAATTAACAAAGCCACATGTTGAAGCAATATTTATAAATGCAATTGTTAAAATTATTGTATTTCAACTTTAAGTTTTGTCTTGTTAATGCAATATTTGTTTACAGGTCCCTATTTGAAAGGCAAGCCTGAGCAAGAATTTCAAGATTGTTAAGAAAGTTTATTTAGTTCATAAAGCAAGAGACACCATTTAGATTATGCCTGAATGATAGTCAACCTATTTTAATATTTACACATAATACAACAGTCTCCCTCAATCATAAATAAAATAATTTTGAAATGAGTTTGACATGTCACAAGTTCATTCACAACAAAAAATTATGAAAATTATAAAATTGAGACATGTGAGTAACAGGCCATTGATGCTGTGAAAAAAATAGTCACTTCTAACACCAGTGTGCACTGTAACGTATGTCTCGGTACTACTGCAGAATAACCCCGTAGATGGTAGGTCAGTATGAAGCTGGAATACTGCTAGCAGAAAATAAATTACCTCTGACGCAAGGAATGATCGGGAATCCTGAAATAGGTCATAGTCGTTGAAACATTGTATTGTAATATGAGCTCTAACTAGTCCCTGAGTCAACTAGAAACACTACGACTTTATCACAATCATAAATAAAAATTATGGATAAAATAATGATATTATTGTTTAGGTTTCTGGCACTGTAAAGCTTTAATGTATTAAAGCATTTCTTGGTGTGCATACCTATCTTTACCTGTACATTCCTCAATACCTTCACTGCAGAACATGTATATTGAGTAAATTCCACCACAGATATCTTAGAGTAAGTGAGGGAGTGGTATTAATACCCTCTACAGAGGAGACCCATTCAAGGCATCAGACTAAGACTGGCCATCCAGTCTCTTAGTGGAGACTTACTCAAGGCATCAGACTAAGGCTGGCCATCCAGTCTCTCAGTGGAGACCTACTCAAGGCATCAGACTAAGGCTGGCCATCCAGTCTCTCAGTGGAGACCTACTCAAGGCATCAGACTAAGGCTGGCCATCCAGTCTCTTAGTGGAGACCCACTCAAGGCATCAGACTAAGGCTGGCCATCCAGTCTCTCAGTGGAGACCGACTCAAGGCATCAGACTAAGACTGGCCATCCAGTCTCTTAGTGCAGACCTACTCAAGGCATCAGACTAAGGCTGGCCATCCAGTCTCTTAGTGGAGACCTACTCAAGGCATCAGACTAAGGCTGGCCATCCAGTCTCTTAGTGGAGACCTACTCAAGGCATCAGACTAAGGCTGGCCATCCAGTCTCTTAGTGGAGACCTACCAAGGTGTTAGAGTAAGACTGACCTTTCAATACCTCAGTGGAGACCTACCTAAGGTATCTCACTGGGTACTTCTAAACCAGCATCGGGAACTGGGGGCTTGTTCCACTGCAGAGTTGGCTATTGTGATGTTGATTCAGACATGACATTTTGAGTGTCTGTTTTTTCTAGATACACTGGACCCTTTCACTACTATAGTTTTGTTTGAATGATGAAAGAGACAAAGAGCTATTCAATCAAGTTACCGACAACAGAGATGGCTAAAGGTGACATCTCTTATCGCATAAGGTAGTGAATTTGTCAGCCCAAGTTACTGTCATCATGTCATTCACTCACTCACTCCAACATGAAGACAAGATACATCCATTAAATAGGCCAAGTATCACACCTCTTTCTCAATGTCTAACAAATCACACAATTAATGCTTTTGTTGTATGACAATATTACTACCGGGTACTTAGTTCAATCACCATCTTCAAACTTTCTATTTTAATTTGACTTCCTCGTTCTAAATTTCACATGAATATTTCAACATTCCTACCAAATATCTGAAAAACAAATTACCCATATAAATTCACTGTTACAGGTTTTGTGATTTAAAATATAGGAAATGATGTTCTGAGGCTGTGACAAAAGTCTTACTTTTCGATTGACTCCCGGAAGTGCAGAAGAGCAAACTCCATCATGGAGTACTTTCCATCAGCCACGACGGTGCCCTGGCTGGTGTCACTGCGGTCATCAGCATAATGCCCATCCTGCAACACACACACAATACCTGGAGGAACTGCTGTACACACACGCACACGCATGCACGCACACATGCAGACACACACACACACATATGCACGCACACAGAGGCGCGCATGTACACACACACACGCATGCACACATGCAGACACACACGCACACACATACGCGCACACAGAGGCGAGCACGCATGCACGTACACAGAGGCGCGCGCGCTAACGCTTGCACACACACTACCTGGAGGAACTGTTGCACAGACAGTGAGTGTATCATGATAGAACAGCTGCACAGTGTATTACGGGGTTTCAAACTCAATTTGTGGTTTAACACCGCACTTAGCAATATTCCAGCTATATGATGGCGGTCAGTAAATAATTGAGTGACTGACATCATCGATCTACACAATTGGGATACTATGACATGCATCAACCAGGTCAGTGAGCCTGACTACCCAATCCCGATAGTCGCCTCTTACGACAAGCTTGGGTTGTGGCAGACCTATTCGAACCCAGATCTTCATGGGTAGTATCACTCAGTTTGTCCCCCAATTGAAGCCTACAGCACATGCTGCACACAATCCTACTATATCACACATCACACTCCGACTAGGTAACTATTTGAGATTTATATGATTGTTGGTTGGTTGGTTTATTGTTTAACGCCGCACTCAGCAATATTCCAGCTATATGACAGCTGTCTGTAAATAATCGAGTCTGGACCAGACAATCCAGTGATTAATATCATGAGCATCAATCCACGCAATTGGGATTGATGACATGCATCAACCAAGTCAGCGAGCCTGACCACCTGATCCCGTTAGTCGCCTTTTACGACAAGCATAGTCACCTTTTACGGCAAGCATGGGTTGCTGAAGACCTATTCTAAACAAGAATCTTCACGGGTCGAGATTTATATGAAAAATGATTATGTGACTTGTATGAATTTTACATAAGAAATAGAAAGTGCCATGCATGCCATGGTGTGAGACTTACTCGACTTGTTTGCCGTGTCAACTGAACCTGTGATAAAAAAAATAAAACAATATTCTCAGAGCATGCAAATAGAAGCAAAGCATTTATTTCTCCAAAATCATATTCCGTCTACAACTATTTGAAAAGAGCTAGTGCTTAACGACAACACTGAAAATTGACATTGAGACAACTGACCTTCATGTTGTTGGTTTCCACCTCATGTCTAGCAAGGGGTTTGACATATTCAGCTGGTAACATTCCAACAAGGCCATTCAGGGATCCATACAACCACCCTACAGGAAAGAAATCATACAGTAATCACAGTTTCTGAAAGATGCATACATTGGCAGACAGGGGAGACTACTGTACCTTCACCTAAGGGGAGACTACTGTACCTTCATCTAAGGGGAGACTACTGTGCATTCATCTAAGGGGAGATTACTGTGCATTCACTGAAAGGGAGACTAATGTACCTTCATCTAAGGTGAGACTACTGTACCTTCATCTGAGGGGAGACTACTATGCATTTATGGAAAGGGACACTACTCTACCTTCATCTAAGGGGAGACTACTGTGCATTCATCTAAGGTGAGACTACTGTACCTTCATCTAAGGTGAGACTACTGTACCTTCATCTAAGGGGAGACTACTATACTTTCATCTAAGGGGAGACTACTGTGCATTCATATAAGGGGAGACTACTACATATTTATCTAAGGGGAGACAACTGTACATTCATCTGAGGGGAGACTACTGTCTCTTCATTTGAGGGGAGACTACTGTCTCTTCATCCAAGGGGAGACTACTGTCTCTTCATCTAAGGGGAGACTACTGTACTTTCATCTAAGGGGAGACTACTGTACTTTCATCTAAAGTGAGACCACTGTACCTTCATCCAAGTTCATCTCAGGGTCCAGGAGCTTGATGATGTCCCCACGACGGAAACTCAACAGCGTTGACTCCCTCGTCACGTAGTCCCGGATGGCAACAGCGTACTTGTTGTCCTGTTGGTGAACACATGCCATCATCACAGTAGGGGAATACTCAATGTATCTGGTGAACAGTTCACGGTAATGTTCCCTGTTCTACTCCTCCAGGGATGACATTGAACTCATCATACAACAAACTGATAATCAAAGTCCCAGGGAGCATGTCTTGTGCTAGCTGTTCATATTCCACATCTTAATCTTAATCAGCTTATCTGAACAAAAACTCCAAAAACAAACACAATTTTTGATTGCTACTCCTCATTTTTTAAGAATATTAGAATATATGTATCCAAATTATGTAAGATGACAAGTGAAAGGTCATTTACACTTCACAGCATATGCAGCCACTACCAACAGTCTAGGAATTATTGCAATATTAACACTGCAAGGCAGAGAAAACAAATCAGTTTGTCACTTCAAGCACATGTTTTCACAAAGCCATAAAATGGTCGAGCAAAGCATAAAGGGTAATCCAATATTAACTTCAAAGAAACCGAAATGACCTCAGCTGCAAGTTCCCTGAATACAGGGGTCATTAGGGAGAACTTGATACCCTACTTCGACAGAGTAACAATTACATCGCAGTGACTCAACAACTGTGTGTGAGAGTTGGCGCCTTGAATATTATCTCAGTTTACAGATTTTTTGTGAACCAATTTAGTCGAAGGCTGTTTTTGTAATACTTGGTTTATAATATTTTGACCGAAAATTAAACATTGGTCGAAAAAACAAACCCACTATATTCCTATATTTCCAGATTAGTACTGCTGCTGATAAATGAAAAGTTAATATGTTTTCAGATGGCAAGATTAAAATAGATTGACTGCGATTTTATTTAGTATACAGAATTTTTTTTACATTGTTTCAATTTCACCTAAGACAGAGATGACAAACCAACCCCCTCACCCCATTTGATATTTTTTTCTGAAGGTTTTTTTTCAAGTCGGTCTCAGAAAACAGCTTTAAAAAATATACGCGGCATAAAGAAAAATATAAGAAAAGTTTATAGCTAAAAATATTTTATGGTAAAAAGTTGTTCAGGGTCAATCGGTTTAGTGGGAAAAACTAAATGTAACATGGATATATATGTTGACCTATAATGTAATGGAGCTGTTTTGATCTTGGGAGGAGCTTGTGTGCATTCATTTAAGGGGAGACAACTGTGCCTTGATCTAAGGGGAGATTACTTTACATTCATCTGAGGGGAGACAACTGTCCCTTCATCTAAGGGGAGACAACTGTACTTTGATCTAAGGGGAGACTACTGCACCTTCATCTAAAGGGAGACGACTTTACATTCATCTAAGGGGCGACAACTGTACCTTCATCTAAGGTGAGACGACTTTCATTCATCTGAGGGGAGACAACTGTACCTTCATCTAAGGGGAGACTACTGTCCCTTCATCTTAGGTGAGACCACTGTACCTTCATATATTTACTTTTATTTTGTTCTCTTTATACAAGGTTTGCAGTAGCCAGAGACTAAACAAGTTCAATGTATCTGATCATTACCGAAGTTCACAGTTACATTATTGTGTAAGTATTGTCTTTGAATCCTCTTCTGTTTCAAAAAGATCAAAGATAGGGTGGTCATCTTTAGCTGTAGGTTAGATAAATCCATAACACCCCACCCCCGAGTGGCACCTTCATAACACACACATTATTTACACTGTCCAACAAGCATTTCACACAAGGTTAGTACAATAATTTCTCCACATTGCTTTGACTGATAGTGGGCACCTGACAATCTCATCAAATAATCAAACTATTTTATACGGATCAGTGTAGATGAATACAGTCAAGTCCTGTTAATCAGACATTGTTGGTTTCATATCATTATAATGTTGGTGATCGAAAATTGGACAACTACACGATATGAACAAGTAATAAAAAAGGAAAAAGGAAATATTCATATTTATGTGTTACATTGTTAGCGGAATATATTTTCCTGTTAGTAATTTCATTGGTCGGTCAAAGTTTGCGAGAGGTCATTCTGACCTGTAATGGGATGTCCTCAGCGGCAGCGAGAACTTGTATCCAATTTTAATGAGATTGAGGTAATCTAGGCATGTGATTAATCCTATTTTGTTTATTTAAAGCAGTAATTGTTTATTGTTAAGCAAATTTATCTCTGCAGCCGTTGAAATATGCAGCTACTCGCCGACTCGTCTTTTATCAAAACACGGGGCTGTGTACTCGCGGGCAGATGACCACAGAGTTAGCTGATCACTGTGTCAGATTAACGAGACTGATTAATGAGTGATTTCAGCAATTCGTTGCAAATAAGGTGTGTCGGAGTCGGAGTGCGAGCCTGTCGATTAATTGGACTAAATAGCACCGATTTACTCGGTTCCCATCATTTGTTCAGATAAAGCCGATTGTCGGATGAACGAGTGTCGGATAAACGAGACTTGACTGTTTATTACATACTAGCTGTTCTTATACATTCATGTACATCGTGTCATCTCTACTGGCCAAGCAGTGATCTTACAATTGATTTCCCAGTACTTAACTCTGTAGTACTCTACATGGCAACTGTTAGAATAGCTTTATTGAGAGGTATGGTTTGCTGTTTTAGGCAACAAATCGACAGTGAAAGCAATCAGTTCTGAGGCTTCCCAGACAAAGATCTGCTGTGATACAGCTGGATGTAGGTGGAGAGCCGAGGACAGAGACAAAGTGACAGTATTAGTGCATTCCCATCACACAACTTAAAGAAGGACATTATTTCAAAGTAAACAAACACACGCGATTAAGAAAAGACTTGGTTTTCACTCACCATCTTTTTTTTATGAAAAAGATTATTCAGAATGTTTGAGTTAATAAGAACTTTCAGTCACATTTAAACATTTCATTTTAAACTGTAATTACTAAAAATTGAGGTTACGGGTGATTTGGAAAGATTGCTGGGGAATATGAGAATTGTACCCAGGTCTTGGGCATGATGCGTTAAAAATCTAACCACAAAGCGACCTCACCACCTGTTGGGTAAGCATGAGTGTGGCCGTGGCTGTGGGGGTTGTGGGTGTCACTGGGATGCAAATGTGGATGGGTGGGTGAATGGGGGTGAGTGCGTGAAGGGGTGGGTGTGATTTTGTGTGTGGGTGTGATTTTGTGTGTGGGTGTGGTTTATGGAGTTTTTTGGTTTTTTTATAAATTTTTATTCAGTCATATTTTTATTCAGTCATATACACAGGACACATATGCACTGAGTTGGTTTATGGAGTTGGTGTGGGTGAGTTATAATGTGAGTGTGGATGTGATTGGGGGTAGATAGGGGTGGGGGTGAGTGTAAGGTGTGTGTGATTTTGTGTGTCAGGGTGTTGTTGTGGGTGCAGGGGTGGGTGTGGATTGGTTTGTTTGTTTGTTTGCTGTTAAACGCCTCACTCAGCAATATTCCAGCTATATGACGGCGGTCTGTAAATAATTGAGGCTGGACCAGACAATCCAGTGATTGATATCATGAGCATCGATCCACGCAACTGGGATCAAAGACATGCTTCAACCAAGTCAGCGAGCCTAACCATCCCATCCCGTTAGTTGCCTTTTACGATGTGATATGGTGGATGGGGCTGGATGGGGGTGGGGGTAAGCGTAGGGTGTGTTGGGATGGTGTGTCAGGGTGTGGTTGTGGTTATGGTTGCGGTTATGGTTATGGTTGTGGGTTTGGGCGTGGGTGTGCGCATGGGTGTGGACGTGGGCGTGGGAGTGGGTGTGGTTTGTGGGTATGATTTGAGGTGGATGTGTATGGGGGTTGGTGTGAGTGAGGGTGTGTGACTGATTTTTTATGTGCAAGTGACATGCTGAACAATTGTCTTAATTCACTAAATGAAAAGAAACATCAAGCCAAATATATACGGCATACACAAGGTGAGTTTCCGCCCCCATACTACGTGCAGGCATCTGATGTGAATCAGTCATACATCTAACTGTATACAATACAAGGGCGCAACACTCTACATTTTCATATGGCTATGTCTCACAGGACAGACAACGAGAAAACAACACTTGCTTCAGTTGATACTGCTAGAAAAATGACAGTAGGCTTACCTTCTCACTCTCCTGGCAGAACTTGTCCACCATATCCTTCATCTGCCGGGCCTGGAAGACAACAGAGAAGTTAAACATACATATAATCTAACATATCTGTTATTTATTGTCATCACACAACATTAAACGCACATCTTATGTCCACACCAGAGTAGCCTCCCCATGATGCTGGGGTCAAGGAGGATGTAGATCAACCCACATTCTGACATTCACATCATTAATTTCCACATTATTCTTCACATCGGAATCTAGACGAAGCTGCCTCTGTAGAAATTAAAAATAAAGAGAACAAACAAGCTTGCTACATGTGACCAACACTCATCAGACTCCATCACTATCTCCATATGCCGGTGAATTAAGTTGTAATTCTTGGGGTTAAAGCTATGAAGATAGGTAAGGGTGACATTGCTAGGGAGAAGGCCTAATTGTTTAGCACACAGTGCTTAGTGAAAACAATTCTGGCGTAAAGGCCTCACACTTTGTCATGAACGGTCTCTCAAATAATCGAAAAGGGTCTCGCATTTAATCGAAAAGGGTCTCACAAATAATCAAAAAGGGACTCAGAAATAATCAAAAAGGTCTCACGAATAAAAGGGTCTCACAAAAAATGAAAAAGGGTCTCAGAAATAATCAAAAAGGTCTCGCAAATAATCAAAAAGGGTCTCACAAAAAAATCAAAAAGGTACTCACAAATAATCAAAAAGGGTCTATCAAAAAATCAAAAAGGGACACACAAAAAATCAAAAAGGGTCTCACAAAAAATCAAAAAGGTTCTCAGAAATAATTAAAAAGGTCTCGCAAATAATCAAAAAGGGTCTCAGAAATAATCAAAAAGGATCTGACACAATATAATGAAATGTCTAACACAATCTGAATGTCTCGTATGATGGGTCGCAAACATGACACCCAAGGCAAAACAATATCCTTTTTCTGGTTTCCAACTCTTTTACTACAATGGTCCACATGCTCATATGATCAGCAAACCTTATACTTAGTGTATGTGAAAAATATAATCTATACAAAATAAAATGAGAATTGAATCACTGTATGAATGTATCAAAGTTATTCAAACCCAAAATATAAAAAAACAGTGTAAATACCTCCATACACCAGTACATAGCAGAGTCACGAACAATCACATATACAGTAAACTACAGTTAAAATGAACTCAAAAAGGCCACAAATTTTAGTTCGCAATAACCATAGTTTGTTATAAGCATATATATAGCATAGATACAAGAAATGGCCTGGACTAAAAAATGAGTTCGTTATATTTGTCATCGCGTTTGTTCTAAACATAGTTTACTGTATCACATTCAGCATAAAAACACACTTGTCCTAAAAACATTTTCTTCATAAAGCGGTTAAAGAATCTGGAAACACATCTTGTCAACCATTATCCCACAAATAAAAACAATTCAATAAAACAAGTGCCAAAGATTTGATTATTCACATGTAATACAATCTCCCAACCAGAAGCAAGACAAGTGTTTCACCTGGAAGTCCAGTGTCCTGTACAGTGTCTTGCGGTGGGGAATATCCAACACAAGTAGTCATGTTTCTCCAGCTAAAAACTGTTAAACTTCATGACACTGTGGGTAATAAATGTGGCAGTCTGACAAGCCTGGAGGTGACACAGGAAACATTTGTCGTGTACACAAACACCTGTAGCTAGGGCAGAGTGGGGGCTAGTGCCACTGACTGACTGCATGTCCGTTAGGTCAAGATAACGTCAGCCCAGGTCTACGGCCATGCTTAAGTAACCACATGAGATTGCCTGGTCTCTAAATGATATTGTATCAATAGATGTGATTTTATTATATCACTGTCACTGATATATTTGATTTATTGGTTTAAGAGATTATTCTTGTAGTTACAGTTTTTTTCAATTTACATCACCTAACCTGGAGATAAATATTGCATACTCTTGTTAAAAGCATAGACATTTTCAAAGAAATCATAAATTGTCTTTTAAAGAGTCACCTACATTCGCACAACTTGTACAGCAGACACAAATTGGGAAAAAAAATATTTGATAAAATAAAACTTTTTTCCTTAAATACAGGCTCCATCTGACAACACTGACCACACATACCAGTACATCCACACATACCAGTACATCCACACATACCAGTACATCCACAAATACCAGTACATCTACACATACCAGTACATCTAATCATGCCAGTGCATCCACACATACCAGTACATCCACACATACCGGTGCATCCACACATACCAGTACATCCACACATACCAGTACATCCACACATACCAGTACATCCACACATACCACTACATCCACACATACCAATACATCCACACATACCAGTACATCCACACATACCAGTACATCTACACATACCAGTACATCCAAACATACCAGTACATCCACACATACCAGTACATCCACACATACCAATACATCCACACATACCAGAACATCCACACATACCAGTACATCCACACATACCAGTACATCTACACATACCAGTACATCTACACATAAAAGTACATCCAAACATACCAGTACATCCAAACATACCAGTACATCCACACATACCAGTACATCCACACATACCAATACATCCACACATACCAGTACATCTACACATACCAGTACATCTACACATAAAAGTACATCCAAACATACCAGTACATCCAAACATACCAGTACATCCACACATACCAGTACATCCACACATACCACTACATCCACAAATACCAATACATCCACAAATACCAGTACATCCACAAATACCAGTACATCTACACATACCAGTACATCCAAACATACCAGTACATCCAAACATACCAGTACATCCAAACATACCAGTACATCCACACATACCAGTACATCCACACATACCAGTACATCCACACATACCAGTACATCTACTCATACCAGTACATCCACAAATACCAGTACATCTACACATACCAGTACATCTAATCATGCCAGTGCATCCACACATACCAATACATCCACACATACCGGTGCATCCACACATACCAAAACATCCACACATACCAGTACATCTACACATACCAGTACATCCACACATACCAGTACATCCACACATACCAGTACATCCACACATACCAATACATCCACAAATACCAATACATCCACACATACCAGTACATCTACACATACCAGTACATCCACACATACCAGTACATCCATACATACCAGTACATCCACACATACCAGTACATCCACACATACCACTACATCCACAAATACAAATACATCCACAAATACCAGTACATCCACAAATACCAGTACATCTACACATACCAGTACATCCAAACATACCAGTACATCCACAAATACCAGTACATCCACAAATACCAGTACATCTACACATAAAAGTACATCCAAACATACCAGTACATCCAAACATACCAGTACATCCACACATACCAGTACATCCACACATACCACTACATCCACAAATACAAATACATCCACAAATACCAGTACATCCACACATACCAGTACATCTACACATACCAGTACATCCAAACATACCAGTACATCCACAAATACCAGTACATCCACAAATACCAGTACATCTAATCATGCCAGTGCATCCACACATACCAGTACATCTACACATACCAGTACATCCACACATACCAGTACATCTACACATACCAGTACATCCACACATACCAGTACATCCACACATACCAATACATCCACACATACCAGTACATCCACACATACCAGTACATCCACACATACCAATACATCCACACATACCAATACATCCACACATACCAGTACATCCACACATACCAGTACATCTACACATACCAGTACATCCAAACATACCAGTACATCCACACATACCAGTACATCCACACATACCAGTACATCCACACATACCAGTACATCTACACATACCAGTACATCTACACATAAAAGTACATCCAAACATACCAGTACATCCAAACATACCAGTACATCCACACATACCAGTACATCCACACATACCAGTACATGCAAACATAAACAAAACCCCATGAACCCCGAGTGATCCTGCTACAACGTATAGTGTGTGGTGTTAGTGGCTGAGAGGCGAGACTGTTATTTCACCTACCCGCTGTGTGAAGAACATGATGGACTTGGTCTTCAGGTTGAGCTGCATGGTGGTGCTGCTAGGCATCACTGTGTCCACCACATCACCAAACCTGCAGGAGAACTCAGTGTTTCAGCTGACACTCACTACATGGCATGATGGATGCAAATACAGTATACTACTCTTATAACGAACTCAAAGGGACTGCTAACTTTAGTTTGTTCTAACCGAAGTTCGTTATAAGCATATATACAGCAAACGGCCGAGACATTAACAGTCAGGTCGTTAAAAACGTTTTCATTATAAACATAGATTACTGTACATCAAGGCCGTAGTTAACTTTTTTTGACAGGGGGGGGGTGTGTGGGTGGCAAATAAGATCATTCATTTTTTAATTCAAGTTAACTTTCACAAGGAAAAATGTTTTCTGTCAAAAATCCAGGGTGGCAAATGCCCCCCCCCCCCCCCCCCCCCCCCCCCCCGGCTGGCTACGGCACTGCTGTACATTCAAACCGGATTTCATATCATCATTTGTGATGAAACATTTTTGAATACATAAAATATAACAAAATATTTTCATACTATTGATAGCAGATTAACACAAATCTACACGAAGCACACATGTAATACTGCAAACCCTTGACAGTTGTTGATGTCAAATTGACACTTTTATGACATATGCTTTAGTACAGAAACCTACAGCTACATATAAAATGCAAAAGATTAGAAATTATCACAAGAATATGCATCTTTGATTCACAAGCAAAATTAATCTAGGCAAATTCTGACCAAGTTTCGAGAGAGTGCATCACACTGACTATGAACTCAGAATTCCAGGTAGGACTGGTGAAAGTTTCACACACCTGATTTCCTCGATGACGGACAGATGGTCGTCCATGAACCCTCTCTCTCTGTTGACAAGCCTCAAGCCATTGTGACTCACACCCAGGTACTTCACACCAGTGTAGTGACCGCTGGACTGGAAGGACACACAGACTGTTACACTGTAACCACTCCTGTTACACTCTACGTACACCATAGTCATCTACCTAACAGGTCCTGCCTGGTACTCATGTAAGACCACCAATTATTAGCTAACAGTGATCACAAAATTCTTAGAAGGACAGTATCCTGTGTCCCACCTCTGGTGCAGATACCATATTCACCATATTAAGTGTCCTGCTCTAATAAGGGCTCCCTACCAACTTCAAGACAATCTTTAACTAAACTTTATAAGGCATCCCTCATTAAGGCTGAAAAATCTACAGTACAGCCCAAAACTTCTTGTGTATAATTTTTTTAGAAAAAACACGATACAGAAGGGTTATATTATTGCCCAGTAAATATTATCGAAAAAGGTTTAGTTTCATCGATGTTTGTTCACTAAGGCTCAATCTGTGAAAACAAACTTATTTTGTTGTTTATGGTATTGATAGAACAAGTGTTTCGAGTTGGTTCGTTTTTAATGTGAGTATTAATGAATTAAACTTACAGCAACTGGGAAGAGTCGGCAGAAATAACATGGCCACTCCTTGGCGGTGTCGATCACGATCTTCTTGACTTGGTTGGAGACTTCCTTGGTGATGTAGTTATCCTTGGTTATACCTTGGGCCTCTGGAAGCAGAGACACAACGGTCACTGACTTGCTTCAATCATGTTAGGTCACAATGGAACAGTATCTTTTCTGGCCAGGTATTTGTAAAAATAGAATTCCACAAGTTACTTAATTAAAGCTAAAAAAAAAATAGTCTTAGTTCTCAGGCACCCCCCGCATCGTAATAAAGTCCACCGAACGTTTTGTTTTTATTTCCATTTTCTTTCCTCGCGTTGTGAAATAAAATCAAAGCTCTTTGTATGCATGTATTATTCACACACTGGTAGTCGATTGGTAGTCAATTACTGTACTCCAGTATTTTACTCATCAAGGAATGCAGCTATGCAGGGACTCTTTTTCCTTGTTGATTGTACACAACTGTTTATTTTGTTACATACTAGTTTGAACAACAACAACAACAACAACAACAAAAAAAGACCCACCCGCCCACACTATATTTTCAAAAGCCATTGCCTGAGAACCAATTCTGATATTTTTCTAAGCCTTACAGTTTCTCAATATATTGTCACAACATCAGAGATTAGTGTGACTGAGACAGACTAAGAGAGACGTTCGGAGGACAGAAAACAATTGGCATAGATTCAAACTCAATGTAATATTGTGAAGTCATGATAAATATGTATGGACAAGAAGTCCCTATTTTGCTCCAAAGCAGTTTTCCATTATATTAACAATATGGTGTTCTTAGAGGAAGAATCCCACAAATTTACACACAAGAGCCCTGACAGCGTTAAACGTTAAAGTTTCCAACGTCGATGGACATACCGAGATGGCTCTTCATCTTGACCCTGTCATCCTTGGTGATGCGTATACAGCCGTTGTTGTAGACATCCTTCACAATCTGGCAGAACAGCAGGTGCAGCGCTAGCGGCTTCTCCAGTCTCTCTGACGGCCAGAATACCTGCAGCAAGTCAACCACACTTGAATCTCCATGGGTCTCAGAAGCAACAATGGCAAATGAGAACTAGAACTAGTTATGTTTGGATTAACTGAAATATTCAAATACAAACCAAGCAGTAGTACACAAGTTTTCATGACTGAACACAAACGATTTTGCTCCTTCACTCAAGTCCTGAGATAGGTTTGCTTCCTGAGAAGGTTCATTTACTACATGTACTTACTTCCCAGTACTTGGAGATAAGAGCCAGTGTCTTTTCTAAAAAATAGAAGTAATTATGTTCGTTTTTTGTAAAGTGTGATCTGAACTTAACACCGTCAATATGATGTTAAACGATGTGTGTGTTATAATTGTCATACATCATATTTCCGGGTGAGTGAGTGGGTTGAGTGAGTGAGTGGGTTGAGTGAGTGAGTGGGTTGAGTGAGTGAGTGGGTTGAGTGAGTGAGTGAGTGAGTGAGTGGGTTGAGTGAGTGGGTTAAGTGAGTGAGTGAGTGAGTGAGTGAGAGAGAGTGTCTGTGAGTGAGTGAGTGAGTGAGTGGTTTGAGTGAGTGGGTTAAGTGAGTGAGTGAGTGAGAGAGAGAGTGTCTGTGAGTGAGTGAGTGAGTGAGTGGGTTGAGTGAGTGGGTTAAGTGAGTGAGTGAGTGAGTGAGAGAGAGAGAGGGAGAGAGTGTGTCTGTGAGTGAGTGAGTGAGTGAGTGAGTGAGTGAGTGAGTGTGCCTGCGTCCCAAACTCCAGGTTTCCCTATACTTCCTGTTGCACATGCTGGTGGAGCATCTCTGCACGATTTAGTGAAGCATCAGTACGTACCTCCTTCCTGACATGCAGCGTCCAGGGCACACGGTTGTAGGCCAGGAAGAACGTCTTGTTCTGAGGGTACAGCTCTGTGATGGCTCTCTCTAGGGCGGCGTAGTCAATCTGCTGCTTGGGCTCCTCTATCGTAGTGTTGTATATTGGTGACGTCTTGGCGGCTACCTCCACTGTCTGCGTCGTGGTCTCTGTGATGGTGGTGGTGATGTTGGCTGTCACCTTCTTCTTGGGTGGAGGGCGGGAGGGGAGTGGGGGAGCATCATCTGTGTACAATACATGCAATTTATATTCCAGAACTATTCATGAATCATACTTCCACAGTGGGTATAAACCTTTTTGCTAATACAAGTCACTTCAACCATCTTGAATGCAAACTATTTAATTCGAGATCTAAAGCCTTCCCCATTCCAATAATTCTTGTGTGGCAAATTTGTAGAGAACTTCAAAATTCTATTTCATCTGACATGGATTCCCCACTCACACACAGCACAGCATACTGACACCGAGCCAACCAAGTGTTATTTTTATCCCCTTAATATTAAGCGCCAGGCAGGGTAACAACAAGTACCATCTCGTAACGTCATCCCAATCTCAGTATCCTCATGGCATGCTGCTCATTGTAGAGGGGATTCCGTGTTAGAATTGCTCTCAAACAACCCACACTGGACGTAAGAGGGGCCTTAATGGATCAGGTGGTCAGGCACTGTGACCTGGTTGATAAGCATGCAATGATATCTCAGTTGAGTGGATGCTCATAATGTCAATCACTGGATTGTGTGGTCCTAACTCAATTATCAACAAACCACCATCATACAGCTGGAATATTACTGAATGTGGCGTTGAACAAAAAACAACACTCATGGTTGTAGAGAAGAATGTAGCTTACCTTGAGGTGCTGGAGGTGGAGGTGGTGGTGGTGGTGGTGGTGGTGCAGCTGTTGATGTCTTCGTCGACTTGAGGGTGTCTGTTGTCTGGGTCGCCTCTGCCACTGCCATCACCTTGGGTTTGGGCTCTTCACGTTTTGCGGCTCCGCCCCCTCCAAGCTTGCTCTCCAAGAGCTTCATGGTGTTGGCATGAGATTCAACCAAGGACTTGCTTTTCTTCAGTGGTGGTTTAGCTTCATCATCAGGTTTCTTCAGGATGGATTTTGGCCTTGTTTCATCAATTTTTGTTTCGACCTTGACAGCTGTCTTTTTACCTCCATACCTGTTTTGCAGGTTAGAGCTGACCTTTTCGTCTATGAGCAGCTTGCCTACTTCTCGCTGATACTTCTCCTCCGTCTCTCTGACAGGTGGCCACACGATGTTGCCAACGCGGATACGAATAGTCTTTGTTTTGTCATTTGATGAAATAATTTTTGGTGGTGGAGGCGGGGGTGGTGGTGGTGGGGGAGGTGCCGGGCTGTCTGTCTGCTGGTGGAAGGTGGGGCGAGGAGATTGAATGTCAGCAAACTGTTCTGGTGGTGGAGGAGGAGGAGATGGGTGAGAAGGTGGTGAAGGTGGTGAAGGTGGTGATGGTGGAGATGTTGCCTGCTGATCAGGTTCTTGTCTCTGAGTCTCTATGCCAACAATGCCAAGCTGCTTGTTGCTGCCACCACCTTGCTGTGTCGTGATAGAATACCTGACTGGTTGTTGGGTCTGGCCTTCAAACTTGCTCTTCTGGAAGGCAACCTTTTTACTAGGCACAGAAGGAGGTTCACTGGAAACCCCATATCCTCTGTTTCTCTGACCTGGGAACTGGCTGCCACTGGCAATGGGTTGGCCCGTCTCTGGATGTATGCCTGATAGTGAGGCGGAGGGAACTCCTGACTGGAAACTGGGAGCCGGGCTGACAATTGGTGTGGGGGTCACCTTGACCTGTTGCAGCTGCTGCTTCAACAGCTCCTGCTCGATGCTCTGCTTTAACAGCTTGTTCTGTAGTTCTTGTTGTGCAAGTGCCGCACGCAGAGCAGAGGTTTGTTGCTGCTGGGACAGAACAGGCTGTTGCTGTTGTTGCTGTAGAGCAGCCTGGAGGATAGCTTGTTGTTGTTGCTGCTGTTGCTGCTGTTCCTGCTGCCGTTGTGCTTGCTGTGATAATGATATTCAAAATGAAAAATATTGGAGATCTTTTCATGAAATGTAAAACTGAATCTCTAACATTCCTCTTTCAGTTATGCTCTTGGTGTTCCTACAGCAAACTTACCATGTCAAATGTTGCCTTGGCAAATCCTTGAAATACATTCAAAACTTTAAACATGTATGACAAACTGTGTTGTTTGTATTAGGTGCTTTTAAAGATAATACACACTGAAACCTCATTAATTTGTATTTCTGGGGCACTTAAATATTTATCATCAAATATTTCAATAATTTTTTAGTGTTATTTAATTCTAAAATATATTTACATGAGTTGATAAGTCCTAGTTTGAAACTTTTATTGATGAGTGTCGATATACTGTTAATCGTGAAATGAATGTGTCTCCAAAAGAATGCGATCGGTGCCCCCTAACCAAAATGCGACACCCCCCTCCTCTCAAGCTTCAGTGGATTTATATCTGAAGTAAATGTCCTCTGTCAGGTTTACAGGAGAACCCTCACCTTAATCCAACCTTACATTAATTCAGTCACACACCAAATAGTACCGCTTATTAGCGCTGAGTAGAGTACTTCCGCTAAAACAATACATGCGCGCTGGCTCATGTCGGCTTTTGACGCAGTCGCAAAGAACAAAGACACTGTGTTGCGTGGGTGGCGTCTGTTCGGACTTGCAGGTGTGATCAGTGATGACATAAGTGAGTAGAACTCTTGTCTTGACCCCAGCAGGGACAATTCACAGGATGTAATTTGTGTTTAAATGACATTGTTTATAAACTTGTTACAAGTGCTGCTCAATAAACAGTGATATGGAATACATAGTTGTTTGCTTTCAGCGTATGTCTAAGTTGGTATTTCTGCTATCCAAAATGTCTTATTGTTGATATAAATGTGATGCCTAATAATGCGATGCAAAGACCACTCGCATATTCACGCCCGCGTTATTTTAAGATTTACAGTATTTCATACCAAAAGACATGAGGGTGAGATTCTATTGATCACCCAAGTTCATTCTTCCAACTTTTTCAGTTTGTAGACAGTAATAACCAGTGACCTTAAGTGTAAAATGTACAGCTCACCAGCTTTAGTGGCAGAGAGATAAGTGATCTCATTTGATTGAGACAATTGATCATTGGAATAGATGATGTACGATACGATCCCCACAATAGCAAAAGGCACCCTGGATAATACATGTACCAAGTTTGAATGAAAAATCTTTCACGGTTCTCAAGCTATGCTCCGGAGCTGAAATATGTATGGACAGACAGACCAGATGATGACTATATCCCCTGCATTCAAACACAATAGTGCTGACAAGCTTTCAGCAGTAACCAACACTTTCATCATCTTCCTCAACATATTAAGGTGATGGAGTTCAACTTGAAAGGGTCTCACTGTAATTCTTCCTACAAGGCCAAATACATTTCTGTTTCTTCACTTAAATACAATGTCATTCCCTCATTGAAGATTTATACTGAACTATGTGTTATCTTCCACCCAAATATCCACTCACCATATAGGCCTGTAAGACAGCCTGCTGTTGCTGCTGTTGTGCCAGAGCCTGCTGCTGTGCTTGCTGCTGAGCAAGCATCTGCTGGGCCATGAGTTGCTGAACTGGGTCTGTGGGGGAAGCAATGGGAGGGTGGCTATGTAACATATTATTTTGTCTTAGAAAGAAAGCATTAAAAGTATTCTGCATAAAGACTAAACATGAATTTTGTCCTAATGAATGACTAAATAAACATAATCATGACTAAGAAAGAAAACCTTATCCTAAGATTCTTAGTTTTTTAACTAAAAAAACATTTCCACTGATCAAAGTTGTGGTTAGAAACTTACGATATTTCAGCATAAAAAACATGTTATTTAGTTCTTGTGTTTATTCCATCTTCAACTAATAATCATGTTCTCAGTTTGACATGTGTGTTCAATGTCTGTATAACATAGTTGGGTCATACCTGTGCCACCAAGTCCCACTCCCAAGCCAAGGTTGGGGGCGATGGGTGTGGTTGGCGGAAGACCCAGGCCAAACTGCCCAGCGGGTGTTAATGGCTGCTGCTACAAGAGACGGATCAGATGAATTCATTAGGTTACACTGTTGTCAATAGTGGGGTGTATTCAGTACAATAGGTTACACTGTTGCCAATAGTGAGGTGTATTCAGTACAATAGGTCATGCTGTTGCCAATAGTGGGGTGTATTCAGTACAATAGGTTACACTGTTGCCAATAGTGGGGTGTATTCAGTACAATAGGTCATGCTGTTGCCAATAGTGGGGTGTATTCAGTACAATAGGTCACAATGTTGCCAGTAGTAGGGTGTATTCAGTACAATAGGTCTTACTGTTGCCAATAGTGGGGTGTCTTCAGTACAAAAGGTCACACTGTTGCCAATAGTGTGGTGTATTCAGTACAATAGGTCACAATGTTGCAAGTAGTGGGGTGTATTCAGTACAATAGGTCACACTGTTTCCAATAGTAGGATGTTCTCAGTACAATAGGTCACACTGTTGCAAATAGTGGGGTGTCTCCAGTACAATAGGTCACACTGTTGCAAATAGTGGGGTGTCTTCAGTACAATAGGTCTTACTGTTGACAATAGTCGAGTGTATTCAGTACAATAGGTCACAATGTTGCCAATAGAATGTAAGCATCTGAATAGTTTGCTAACTTTTATTAAACTTTTGCTGTAACAAAGACTTCCATTATCAGATACATAAATATCCTAAAACGGAATTCCAATTCTCTGCAATAGCTTTTAGTTTTGGAGGAGTTAAAGTATTATTTGATCGATACACAATGAAACCCATTAATCAGAACCATAATGTCCCCAGTGAAATCATCCCAACTAATGAATCATGAGTTTACATAGAAACACCAGTTTGATTATGTTTGGAAATATTCAATGATAATTGTCCAGAAGGTAAGCTGACCAGACAAGGCCTGGGTGGCGTTGTACAAAGCGATCTTAGCCCTGAGGTGATCGTAACTCCCATACCTTAACATAGACTTACGACAGCCGTGGCGCTAAGGTTGTTTTGTACAACGGCACCCTGGACCAACATACTGTATTGACAAGTGTTATCTGCATCCCTCAAGAGTCCCTCCCAAGCATCCCGAGAATCCCCCCGCTAGCCTACCTGCTGTGTCGTAATGCCAGGGATCCCTTTCCCTCCTCCCTTGATCCTCTGCTCCAGGGAGCGGCCATCGCTGACATCATCATTGACCTCATTGAACAGAGCATCATTGAACACATCATCGACCCAGTTGGACCAGGCCGACTGACCATCAGACAGGTCTGAAGCTACTGACCTTCGGTCAAACACCTTGTCCTTGCGATTTATTTGATCTGCAACACCTGATTTGGTCCTGGCATTAACTTTGTTTGACTTGACATACCGAGTGTTGAGTTTGCTTTGAGAAAGATCACCATTGGTATCTGTGTATGTTTTGGCATCACCATTCTGAGAGAGATATCGGTTGTTCAGTTTGTTTTCAGCTAGGTCTATGTCACTCTCGACTTCAAGAATGGTTGTGATTTCACCGTTTCCCATTCCGTTTGAAACATGTCCATTGGCTATTGGTGGTGCTGGAGCCCGACGTTTGTTGTAGCGAACGTTAAGCTTGCTCTCTGACAAACCATTTTCAAAAATTTCTGTTGGGCGCTGGTTGAGAACACTCGTCATAGAGAAATTGAGATTTTCTGTGGTGCCATTTTGAACAATTGTTTTTGATGTTGATGTGGTGCGATGTTTGCTGAGATCTGACACGTGGCCGGAGGATGGTTGGGGAAAGTCCCGTTTGATCATCGCAGGCAGGGATCCAATCACCACCATCAGGCGGTCTCGGTCAGGGTTGTGGGCACTGCAAAACACAAACAAAACATAATGGTAGGTTTGGGCATATGTTGCCATAGCAAGTTATATTCACATGCTCATAACACATGAAGTTTCAACTTCTCCTGCCCGATGGTACCAGCTTCCCAATCTCCTGTTCCTTATGGTAAAATCATCTCAGCCTCATCTGTCCAATGGTAACGCATCTCAATCTCAGTTTCCTCATGGTAATTCCATCTCAACCTCATCTGCCTAATAGGGATCTATCTAGGCATTCTCAAAAACCCTTTAGAGAGCAGCAAGTTTAGGATAAATTTGAATTTAAGATATCCCGATTCAAGTCATCCTAAATTTTAACTTTATATGTCATAGTCTTGCATGTATGACTTAGTTTGAAATCACTGCACTAAATGCTAGAATACCTATGAATGTATGAATATCAGACCAACACAAACACCCAATTTTGGAAAAGGAAAAAGTTTGCCATGGGCACTAAATTCCTAGTTAAATCCTTCCAATGATAACCCCTTCATCTGCCCACAGAACGCACCTATCTGCATGATCATGTCGCTGCTGACTGACTCTCTCCTGGCTCCTGTCCGTCGATACCAGGAAGTAGGACTTACACACCGGGAATCCCGGTGCAGTCTCCATCTCACTGACAAGGTCAAGGACATAGTCGTATCCCATCAGTTCGTAGTAATCCAGATCCTCTTGCAACACTAGCGTCCAGCCGTGGGCATTTTCCGTCAAACCTCTGCCAGATAAATTGTACGTTAATTATTGAGATAAATTCTTCAAGATGTATTATTTTTTTTACATTTGAAACAAAAAGAATTTCTTGATCAAAAGGTTTCAAATTAATGAAGAGTCAACAGTAGACATTAAGAGTCTGAACTCCATACCTCTGCTTCAGTAAGTGTGATGTGAAGAGTTCTCCAGAGGTCCAGGATTCAACATGGCCCAAATGTTCGCGGTCTGAAAACAATCACAACACCATAATAACTCATATCACTTCAGCAATTCAATAACTTGTAAAACTATTCACATAATCTAATACACAGGGTAATTCACACGAAATACAGTACCAGTCCTCTTGTCACAAGCCTACAAGGGAAATACACACCTGTTAATTCATTCTAAATATTTCGGAGGCACATACCAGGCAAGTAATAACTAACAAAATGACGGCAAAATATAATCATTTAGTTTGAAAAGACAATGATGCCTGAGAATATTTGCTTTATTTATTGATCAAATTCATCAATTCAAATTGATCAAATTTGATTATTTATTTCCTTTACTTATTTGCTTTATTTGTGTGTGAGAAACATGATTATGTCAGTTATTTTCCATATCCAATGACGATCAATCTGACACGTACCATCTGGGAATTTGACAAGCAGCGCCATGTTGGCCTTCCTCTGAGCTGCCACCCACTCCAGGAAGCAGGGAGGGTAGGTGCGGCACAGCTGGGGGGGGATGTTGGCACTCTGAAGCACCTTATGTTGACACACCGCTCGGTAGCCATTGATGCCCACATCAGACACATATCTGAAAACATCAAGAAATAGTTGAATACATGTGCACAAGACACATATTTGAATAGATGGACACATGTCTGAACACACGGACACATCAGACACATTTCTGAACACATGGAAAAGTATCTAAACACATGGATAAATCATACATATCTGAACACATGGACACATCAGACACATTTCTGAACACATGGAAAAGTATCTAAATACATGGACAAATCAGACATATCTGAACACAGGGACACATATCTGAACACATGGAAAAGTATCTGAACACATGAACAAATCAGACATATCTGAACACATCAGACACATATCTGAACACACAGAGTGAGAGTCAGCAACTTACTTCAGCAGGTATTTGAAGAGGGTGGAGCTTGGCGAGAAGCAGCTCAGACAACTGGCCAATAGCAGCCAAGCTTTCTCGGCCTGGGACATGTTCTGATTCTTCCACGTCTGATTGGTCAGCTGACACAGAATCTCATCCCGCAGACCTTCATTCTGCAGACCCTGAAGACGATGGCAGAAACGTGTGGTCAGAGCTGTCATAAAGTGGACGTTGGGCAGGAGTTCATACAGTGGGCGGTTGGGCAGGCGGGTGGCAAGCGAGTATGGCTTTATATCATTCTTAGCAATATTCCAGTAATATCAGATAGGGACACAAAAATGTGCTTAACATACAGTATCCATGTGGGGTATCAAACTGTGCTGGGTCATTGGCATGAAGCGATTCAGCCATTCCGGCTTCTCAGTGCCCCTCATTCACAGACTATGAGGACATTGTATGTCATAAGTATGTCACATTTTATTACTTGAAGATTGCTTGATATTTTATTTCAGTGTAGCAATACTACTTCAGCTATTACATTTGTCGATAAAAAATACAAGATGGATGGTATTTGAAAAAAAGTTTGACATATTTCAGATTTCATTCAAATATTACTACCATCAATATGAACGAGAAATTATATCAGACAAAACTGGTGTAAATATATGTAAGTGGACCAACTAAAATTCACTTAAAAATATATTTGTAGGAAAACTTTATAAATAAATCATGATATGATACATGTGTTAGGTCATTACTTCCCATCTATGTGATATGATACATGTGTTAGGTCATTACCTCCCATCTATGTGATATGATACATGTGTTAGGTCATTACTTCCCATCTATGTGACATGATGTATAGAGAGGTCATTACTCCCATCTATGTGATATGATACATGTGTTAGGTCATTACTTCCCATCTATGTGATATGATACATGTGTTGGGTCATTACTTCCCATCTATGTGATATGATACATGTGTTAGGTCATTACCTCCCATCTATGTGATATGATACATGTGTTAGGTCATTACGTCCCATCTATGTGATATGATACATGTGTTAGGTCATTATTTCCCATCTATGTGATATGATGTATAGAGAGGTCATTACTCCCATCTATGTGATATGATACATGTGTTAGGTCATTACTTCCCATCTATGTGATATGATACATGTGTTGGGTCATTACTTCCCATCTATGTGATATGATACATGTGTTAGGTCATTACCTCCCATCTATGTGATATGATACATGTGTTAGGTCATTACGTCCCATCTATGTGATATGATACATGTGTTAGGTCATTATTTCCCATCTATGTGATATGATGTATAGAGAGGTCATTACTCCCATCTATGTGATATGATACATGTGTTAGGTCATTACTTCCCATCTATGTGATATGATGTATAGAGAGGTCATTACTCCCATCTATGTGATATGATACATGTGTAGAAAGTTATTACTTCCCATCTATGTGATATGATATATGTGAGGTTATTACTCCAATCTATGTGATATGATACATGTGTAGAAAGGTCATTATTCCCATCTATGTGATATGATACATGTGTAGAAAGGTCATTATTCCCATCTATGTGATAAGACATCAAGCAAAGATGACTACTCACCAGCTGTACGATATAGTCTGACAGGACTTTCTGCCTCTTCTCCGTCATGTTCTGTTCCATCATGAAGCGAAGAATCTAAACATAACCAACCAGATGAGTGTTTAGTATAAAATGAGTACAAATTGAATTTTTTTTAACAAATATGCTTGTAAAGTAAAAGTCAACCATATATATAAAATATTGTAACCCAAAATAAGAAATTTGCATGACACCTTGAAAATTTTGAATTTCCTCTTGAGTTCTGCCGATTTTGGTGGCACAGGTATCCGAACCGGCTTCACCATGTTGGTGAGGGGTACTGCTACCAATGAAGGCTACTGAACTGACAGTCAGTCTCCGAAGCTATCTCCCCAGCAGGGGTCATCCCGATCTGCTGTAGGAGGTCACCACAGTAACCTTTCTTATACATTCTTTCCCTGATTACTTATGATGTCAAAATACTATACAATCTTCACAACCCACATGTCTGTGTTGATCACTTCCTGTTTGGTGTGGCCGGATTTATAATCATGTGGTAGCAGATCGCCATGGAGCATCATGGGATACCAGGTGACAGGAAGCTGGGCCTCCCCAGTGGGCCAGGAAACTTGGCCATGGAATGTGTATATTACAAGGCTGGCTTTTATTGATTGTTGTGTTTTGCTTTTCATATTTTGTTATGATGCACTCAGCAGTATTCCAGCTAAAGATGGTGGCATGTAAGTTTGTTGTTTGTTTGTTCGCTCAGCAATATTAAAGATATATGATGGCGGTCGGTAAATAATCGAGTCTGGACCAGACAATCCAGTGATTGACATCATGAGCATCGATCCATGCAATTGGGATATGATGACATGCATCAACCAAGTCAGCGAGTCTGACCACCCGATACCGTTAGTGGCCTCTTACGACAAGCATAGTTGCCTTTAACAGCAAGCATGGGTTGTGGAAGACCTATTCTACCCCGGATCTTCATGGGTCTGGCCTGTAAGTAACCAAGGCTGGTTTGTTTATTAAAAGCTTTAAAAAAAATAAAATATTTTATCATGACGTTTTAACATGTATTTTGGTTTCTTACCAGTTTGAATACTGACAAAGCCCTGTGCGAAAGGTCACCACCTTGAAGGTTTGTGAAAGGTGCTTTGATTGGCTCAATTTGAACTCCCCAGTCGGATTTCTGTAAAAGAAAACAGTCATTTTTATGCCTAATACCTAATTCATGAATACTACAACAACTTACAAACAAATAGATTTTCAATTATTTCTGTTTTGAGGTGATATAAAACTAGGAATAGAAAACATGAATCATACAACATGCATCATACATCACAGGTGACAGCTGGTCTATATCAAGAGTATTTAAAATTTTCTAAGGTACCTAATATCTGACAACTGTCCAAATGACAAAGAAAAGGGACCTGTGTATATTTTGCTGCACCAGGTGCAGTCGTTAACTACACAACCTAATTCTTATTTTACTTTAGAGGCATATAAGAAAATCAATGCAATAGAATAACCAGTCTCGATCATCTGCCAAGAGAGCACTTAATTGGCAAAGTAGTGATGAAAAGTATGTGAATTGATCACTGAAAAATCAGTTATAACACCAGGGCCAACATGCACAAAGCAATCTTAGCGCTAAGATGATTTTAACTCTCATACTTTAACATAGGCTTACGATAGTCTTAGCGCTAAGATCGCTTTGTGTAAGTGGGCCCTGGTGTTTGCGAAAAGGGACAGCATGTCCTGCTCTACAGGTAGAACCCGCCACTCACACAATTTTCATGAAAAAATAAGCATCTGTTCGTCTCATCTCATTCTATTTAAGAAATAAACAATAAGTGAGAGTTGTTTATTGTACAATAATACACTGCAGTGAGAATAAACCATGAGGGGTGGAACTCCAAGTGGTTTATTCTGCTTGCAGTGTTGTATTGTATGATAAACAATGACCATGAGTCACTTATTTCTTAGTGAGATATCAACATGATGTACACCCTCTTTATGGATGTTCAAGCTTTAAAGTTTTTTACCCAAATTCAATAATGATGACACCCTGAATAGAATCTGACCTGGGAAATGTCAGACAAGTCCATTTTACAAACAGGTGGGTTAAGTTTGGTATTTCCCTAATATTCCCACAATCCTCACGTCGATTATCTGTACCTTTTCTCCTAATAGTGATTGTCATATCTCTCCCACTTTTGGATGCGATCGTTCAACCACTGCGTTTATTTGCGTAGCCCAGCTACATCTATGGGGAACAACTTACTAGACATCTCTCAAAAATAACGTCGTCCAATATATGACATCATCAAGTTGCGAGCGCATATTCGAACTTCCAAAACTTTGACGGCATGATAGAACAATGTTTTGATCGTGAAATAAACCACGCTTCTTTGTTCACTGTCCTTTGCGATTTACTGTGTAGCTAGCTATATATTTGTACATACATCTCCTGAGTTTCACATTGGGATATTTCAGGGCATGTGTTACACAGATTATAGTACTGCAGATGTACGTACCTTGAAGTACGCGCCCATGTATTTGCTGAAGGTGTGGGAGCTGATGTCAACTGGTAGTTTGTAGGCCATGTCCATGGGCTTGACGTCGACCACCACGTTGATGTTGGTGCCGGTGTGCAACAGGCGCCAGTCTATAAAACGATAAAGTAAGACGCATATTTTTGTCAAACACCTTGAAGCAAATATTCTAAAATATTCTCAAGCTGTTCCTGCATTATTCATTGTAAAAAAGAAAGTGATGAATTATTCTATTATTGAGTTATTTTGTCATGGCTGTAAGAAAGAAACAATTTGGACTGACGAATGTATTCTCTCACAATCTGTTAGAAAGACTCATAAAATGATGAACCAGGACTTTGAGAAGATCGATTTATGCATGCACTCATTTCTAAACTTGGGATTGTGCACAGAAGCTCAGTCTATTTCAAAGGTGTTACATTGACATAAATATCTCACAAAGTAGTACCGGTTTATGGCCTTGCCAAAGTGTCTGATATTGTGCTGTTCTATAGGATCCCAGTTGTAGAAATTCCCTTGAAAGTGAGTGAGCGAGTATGGTTTTACGTTGTTTTAAGCAATATTTCAGCAATCTCACAGCGGGGACAACCGAAAATGGGCTTCACACATCGTACCCATGTGGGAAATTGAACCCGGGTCTTTGGCATGATGAGCGAACGCTTTAAACACTAAGCTACTCCATCTTCCCTCCCTTGAAAGTTATCTTCACGAGTCTTTAAGGATAAAGTTAAGCTGCATCTGAAGTCACCATTGTGGCACTGTCTAGGTGCCCTACAAGGGATCTCATTCCGTCCAGCTACCACCTCCTCCAACAATACAATCTTAGCCATACACCCATTGTACGTCTTTGTTAATGTGAGTGAGGGAGGTGGTCTAACATTGCTGTTACCTACATTTCAGTTGTATCACTGTATGTCAGCTTTACATGGGAGGAAAGCCCGAAGTGATGCAGATCATGGATGCAAAACACTGATGAAACCCATGGGCATGGAGGGTTTGGTGCTGACAAACCAAGCATAAACATGAGGATTTGAACCCATTACCATAGGATTCTGGCACATTTAAGGGAGGCAATCAGACTAATGAAACGCAGCACCTAATGGGTCACCAGCTGTTAAAGTGTTGGCGATGACACCGGTATGACACCAGAAGCAGAAGGCTCTTGTTAAAACACAAGGGGGTTCCTCTACCTACCATCTAGCTTGTTATAGACAAAGGCCAGCTCCCCTGGGATGTCCAGGTTTGAGACGCTGGCTACAGCCCGGGCCTCCCTTTCCTGAAAAATACAACAAATGCTCAGCTCTTCTCTTACATACAACACAATGCTCAGCTCTTCTCTAACATACAACACAATGCTCAGCTCTTCTCTAACATACAACACAGTGCTCAGCTCTTCTCTAACATACAACACAATGCTCAGCTCTTCTCTAACATACAACACAGTGCTCAGCTCTTCTCTAACATACAACACAATTCTCAGCTCTTCTCTTACATACAACACAATGCTCAGCTCTTCTCTAACATACAACACAGTGCTCAGCTCTTCTCTAACATACAACACAATGCTCAGCTCTTCTCTAACATACAACACAATGCTCAGCTCTTCTCTAACATACAACACAGTGCTCAGCTCTTCTCTAACATACAACACAATGCTCAGCTCTTCTGTAACATACAACACAATGCTCAGCTCTTCTCTAACATACAACACAATGCTCAGCTCTTCTCTAACATACAACACAGTGCTCAGCTCTTCTGTAACATACAACACAATGCTCAGCTCTTCTCTAACATACAACACAATGCTCAGCTCTTCTCTAACATACAACACAGTGCTCAGCTCTTCTCTAACATACAACACAATGCTCAGCTCTTCTCTAACATACAACACAATGCTCAGCTCTTCTCTAACATACAACACAATGCTCAGCTCTTCTCTAACATACAACACAATGCTCAGTTCTTCTCTAACATACAACACAATGCTCAGCTCTTCTTTTACACACAACACAATGCTCAGCTCTTCTCTAACATACAACACAGTGCTCAGCTCTTCTCTTAAATACAACACAATGCTCAGCTCTTCTCTAACATACAACACAATGCTCAGCTCTTCTCTTACATACAACACAATGCTCAGCTTTTCTCTAACATACAACACAATGCTCAGCTTTTCTCTAACACACATTGTTTTCAAAGCACAAATACACTGATATGATGACCTTTTTTACAGCTCTGGAACAAAGGTCAAATTCATGAACCAATCACTGATTATTTTAACAGAATTCTTTTCAACTGTACATGACAAGATGAAGTTAAATTTAAACAATAAAATGTTTAGCTAACATAAAATATTATAAAAAAGTTGTTGAAGTAGTATTGGAAATGTGATACCTAATATCTAAAATATCTCATTACATATACTAAACATACAAATAAAATTAAATTAAAACATCAACATTTAATTAAAACATCAATATCTTATGTCCAATTGGACATAAATCCCAAAATAAATTTGAACTACAAATATAACTACGGGAACATACTCAAAAATATATCAGCTATATACCTGAACCATATTTCTGACAAACATGGACCATTCCAAAGCAGTTCTTATTGTCATTAACATAATGATTTAGACTGTGACAGACAACATCAAGCTAGCTACTGCATGCCATTGAGCTCGTTAACAGGTAACTCTACCTGGGTCTGCCATGCTGTGAGATTACACACCTGTACAGCACAGGTAGGACACCACGAGGCAATTACCAGGTAACGTCACTAAGTAATTCATCAGCATGTATTGGTTAATGCATGACCACCCAATAAACATAGCACAAATTCTTCAGATTTTATTTTAAGCCTTTGGTTAGATATTGATGATTTGACCATTTGAATTATAGACAAGTGTGGCCAAAGTACAGGTCAATGCGCTAGTTGTAATATAACGTAAAATATGCAGTATATATACCATGAGATTAATTTAAATTCACTTGTTGAAAACATTCATAATTATTTTGTTAACTACAAGAGAAACATCAAATAATTGAAAATTTTGCCAACATAAAAATTGCTTCAATGCAAATGTTCATGGATATCTTTGTTAGTAGACAGGATTAAAATTCTTGATATCATGTATGATCAATTTATATCAGCATTGATAGATGACATCTAATTATATGTTTTTGTAGTTATGTTTTGGGAGTCAAAGCTGATATAACCAGCAGTCTTCAGCAGTTTGTTCACAAACTACAAGATAATCAAACTGCACCTGTCAGAAGGAAATGCTGCATGCTGACATAAGCTCGGATCAAAATATATGTACTACATATATAAAACAATGATCAATTAAACTATATTTGAAACATAATCATCATGCAAATGAACTTGGGTGAACACAAGGGGAAGGTGAAGGTGACACGACGGTATACCTTCTCCTCATCGCTCAACATCACGATGTACGGCACAGGAAACAACAATGAGATTCTCCGCTTGATTTCTCGCCCTGGCTGCTGAGGCCAACAGAGAGACACATCCAGTGAGTGAGTTTGATTTGATGTCACTTTGAATGCTGCTTGTTATATCACAGCTATATATCACGGCTTGTTATAGAAGCGGATGAAGACGTTTAATATTTGGAGAACACAAGACATGTGTACGCTGCTGTCAGACCAGGATTCATTATCATGATGAAGCTGAGGTTCAAACGTATGACCTATTCAGTATCCATCACATTGACCACCAGGCCCCCAGGACAAACCACACTGACCACTGGGTCCAGAAGACCCACCACACTGACCGCTGGCCCCCAGGACAAACCACACTGACCGCTGGCCCCCAGGATCTACCACACTGACCACTGGGTTCCCAGGACAAACCACACTGACTCCTTGGCCCCGAAGACCCACCACACTGACCGCTGGCCCCCAGGACAAACCACCCTGACCACTGGGTCCAGAAGACCCACCACACTGACCACTGGGTTCCCAGGATCAACCACACTGACCACTGGGTCCAGAAGACCAACCACACTAACCGCTGGCCCCCAGGACCCACCACACTGACCACTGGCCCCAGGACAAACCACACTGACAGCAGGGACCCTGGACCCATCACAGTGACCACTGGATTCCCAGGATCAACCACACTGACTTCTTGGCCCCGAAGACCCACCACACTGACCACTGGCCCCAGGACAAACCACACTGACAGCAGGGACCCTGGACCAATCACACTGACCACTGGATTCCCAGGATCAACCACACTGACTTCTTGGCCCCGAAGACCCACCACACTGACCACTGGCCCCAGGACAAACCACACTGACCGCAGGGACCCTGGACCCATCACAGTGACCACTGGATTCCCAGGATCAACCACACTGACTTCTTGGCCCCGAAGACCCACCACACTGACCGCTGATTAAAGTATTTGGGGCCTATCTGCACTTAAGTCACAACAGAGTACATACACTGATACATCTACTGAAAACCCTGAGCATGACATTGATTTGTTTGTTATTTACCGCTGCACTCAGGAACATGACGTCAGTGTGTAAATAATCAAGTGTGGACCAGACAATCCAGTGATTGATATCATGAGCATCGATCCATGCAATTAGGATCAATGACATGCAAATGAAGTAAGTCACTTCAACTGACCACCCAATCCCCATAGTTATCTCTTACGACCAGCATGGGTTGCTGGGGATCCATATTGTTAGCCGGAATCACCACAGGTCTGTTGATTTAAAGTGACCCAACCAAACTATAATCTTGTAAGCAGTCTGAAGCAAGAACTTCCCCAAGGGCAGAGCAATCAAAACTAGGCATCCAACTCCCTGAACACCACCTAAGCATGCCTGAATCAACAGCTGCTGAATTCATCACAGAAAAAACACATTTCTGTAATAAAATTTCCTAGTTTTCGTTTGGCTATGAGACATATGTCAACTATGTTGCTCTGCATCAGATTATTCAACACTTGACGAGCATGCTTGTTACATGAGCAAGATTAGAGCCGCGGTGTCACTGAAATGTCTTATCAATGGTCATTGTTCTTTATGTGACTATGTGACATCTTTGGTTGAACAGTGACAGACCCTGATTACAATCTCAAAGTAATTTAATGAATTAACACGTATAGATCGCTTACATTTCCATTTTGTCCAATATCTGTGCAGAAACTGTCAAATCTGAGTATGTGTTGTCCCATATGAAATTAAAGCTCATATATACTCACAACAAAAGAAACGCGAATACCATATATGTTGGTTAATATATGAAAAAAAATTCATATCAAAGATATATTAGATTAGTTCAACGCACAAACGAACCTACTGTTATGTTGTGTGAATCAACACTCATGAACACATCACATGTGACGTCATAGATCCATGACTCGAGAAGCACCATATGTCTCGTGCAGAATTAGCGTGTAAAGTTTGGAAATCATGTGCAGTACGTGGTAAGAAAAAAGACATTGAGGTAACACTTGACTGATTGTTAGTTTGTCATTAAGTGGTACAAATTGGCAACATCTTCTTACCGTACATACTTCTTATATCACATGGTTCGCATTTCTTTTGGTAGTGAGTATATATATTATATAATAGTTGCAGCAATCATATAACATGTTTAGCATATCATCCCACATGTTATTATAAGCTCCATATCAACTCACCCGTTTTTCGCGTTCCATCTTTTCCTTAGCCTCCTGCTGCTTGCGAGCCTGGCGTTCCACCTCTAGCTTCTGACGTATCTGTTCTCTTGTCTGCAACATATGTCCCGTTCAAACGCTAACATCAAGTCACTACTACTACACTATTGAACATGGATGACACAATAACTGACGGATCAGTGATGACGTAAACATGAGACTGACACAAACTCAACGGAGTCAAGAAACTACCATGGATACATACACTATGAAGCTGGACACGCGTTCCAACCACCCTACTCAAAGAGTCAAGAAACTACCATGGATACATACACTACGAAGCTGGACACGCGTTCCAACCACCCTACTCAAATTAAAAAACTACCATGGATACATACACTACGAAGCTGGACATGCGTTCCAAAGACCCTACTCAAAGATTCAAAAAACTACCATGGATACATACACTACGAAGCTGGACACGCGTTCCAACCACCCTTCTCAAAGAGTCAAGAAACTACCAGGGATACATACACTACGAAGCTGGACACGCGTTCCAACCACCCTACACAAAGAGTCGAGAAACTACCATGGATACATACACTACGAAGCTGGACACGCGTTCCAACCACCCTACTCAAAGAGTCAAGAAACTACCATGGATACATACACTACGAAGCTGGACATGCGTTCCAACCACCCTACACAAAGAGTCAAGTTCCAACCTGGTTCAACCTCACTGTCAGTAACACCAACAGACTACCACCTTCCTCCAGAGACAGTCAGTCCCTCTGAGGGTCTGTATGTAAATGTTCAAAGTGTGAGATATCATCAATAGAGAAACATTTGTATCATCTCCCGAGGCCAAGTTGGGTGATAATACGATAAAACACACATCTGTATTCACCACTAGGTCAAGCCTCACTATATTCCATGTTGATAAAAAAAACTGCATTACACATATCGGCTGCACTGTAACAATAAATTAGCTCAACCAGAAATGTCTCATTCTGGAGGCATCGACAGTACAGCATCTACAACATTTTGTTAAACTTTTGTGCTGAACATGTCCCTACCCTAGTGAGTGAGTGAGTTTGGTTTACCCCGCTTATAGCAATATACCGGCAATATCACGGCGGGGGACACCAGAAATTGGCTTCACACATTGTACCCATGTCGGGAATCGAACCCGGGTCGTCGGCATAACGAGCGAACGCTTTAACCACTAGACTACCCCACCGCCCCTCTTTCCCTAGTGTAGGGATGCTCATACAAACAACCCAGAGTGTTGACCTTTTTAACTGAAATTTAAGATTTAGCCTCCTAATTTATTCACAATCACAGCTGTAAACAAGTTACATTATGTGCTGGATGCCTGTTTTGATAAATGTATAATTAAAAAAAGTAATAATGATAATATGCATATTTATAATGCACCAGATCCATATCCTAAAGCATTCTTAAAGTGTTACATGAATACCCTGGCCAATGGATCACTGTCATTGTGCAGTTGATTTTCATTCTCAGCTCTCTGGGGAGCATACAACCAAAGTTGCCTGTGAGGCACTAGAAGGTTAATGGTCACAATGCCTATCTCATCCTTCCATCCTACTAGGTCCTATCCGGGCCTTCTCTATGTTACCATACTTGCCCTGAATGCTGAACATGTTGTACATGGTATACCATATACATGTGATGAAATATTGCTTCGAGGAAGTCATTCAGGTTATACAGGGCAGTATGGTAGTCTAGTGGTTAAAACGTTCACTCAATATACCAAAGACCCAGGTTCGATTCCCCACATGGGTACAATGTGCGAGCTCATTTCTGGTGTCCCCTGCCATGATATAACCGGAATATTGTTAAAAGCGGCGTAAAACCATACTCACTCACAAACTCATTCAGGTACCGTATTTGAAATAATATGCACCGAGGGCACTCTCAAAATTAGAAATAGGGGGGCTCTTAATAGAATATAATTTTGGTGAAAAACAACAGAGTTGAAAGATCATTAATTTCGTGGTTTATGCTGACAGCCTGAAATGTTTATAAACACCAGATATATTTTTCCAGAATATAATTTCCCATAATTAAGGATGCATATAACACACGTATTATACACGAAGAAATAAGTCTTGTGCACATTGATCAATCGGAAGAGGTGCTAAGTGGGATTGTTCATTAGCCAATATATTAGCAAATATGGCCGTGGGTGCTTATAAGAGCTGGGCGCTTATTCCGTCGAATACGGTATTACACATGGTGATCACAATGGAATCCTACAATGAACTCTTACGATTATGGAAAGAGTTTTGTTGCTTTTATATATTATTAATAGATATATAATACAAAATGATTTTTTTTACACACTATGCACATTGATTAAACAATCTGATTCATGCATGCATATTCTGTTTCTGTTTGTAACTATCTGGTTACTATCAGATGTGATTCATGAGCCAGTTGGGGTATTTTTGTGAAGCTATCTTTAAATCTCCAGGATATCTATATAAAACTAAACTCAGGACTAAGTTTTTAAATGTCCTGAATGTAATTATTCTGTTTTCATCTAGTGAAGGGGTCCTGGAGGCATGTTTTGCTGCTGGCGTCACACTTCACGGGCTCTCCGATATTTGGGATGAAGCTAATGCACAATGAAGACGTGGAACAGCCCAGATATAGGTCAATCAATAGGTCATGTCAGTGCAAACCAGGGAATCACTCTATGTCATGTGTCCCATCTGCATGTGTCCCATCTACATGTGTCCCATCTGCATGTCTGCACCTTTTGTAAACATCACACTGTCTTCCCAATGTATATATCATCCCTTAACTCCAATTGCATATACCACATCGACTTCCATTGTATATATCATTCTACTCTTGTACATACCATTCCTACAGTATGTATCATCCCTACTACTGTATATATCATCAGTACACCTACAGTATATATCATCAGTACACCTACAGTATATATCATCTGTACACCTACAGTATATATCATCTGTACACCTACAGTATATATCATCAGTACACCTACAGTATATATCATCAGTACACCTACAGTATATATCATCAGTACACCTACAGTATATATCATCAGTACACCTACAGTATATATCATCAGTACACCTACAGTATATATCATCAGTACACCTACAATATATATCACCAGTACACCTACAGTTTATATCATCAGTACACCTACAGTATATATCATCAGAACACCTACAATATATATCATCAGTACATATACAGTATATATCATCAGTACACATAAAATATATATCATCAGTACACCTACAGTATTTATCATCAGTACACCTACAGTATATATCATCAGTACACCAGTGGCATATATCATCAGTACACCTATAGTATATATCATCAGTACACCTACAGTATATATCATCAGTACACCTACAGTATATATCATCAGAACACCTACAATATATATCATCAGTACACCTACAGTATATATCATCAGTACACCTACAATATATATCATCAGTACACCTACAGTATAAACCATCAGTACACCTACAGTATATATTATCAGTACACCTGTGGCATATATCACCAGTACACCTACTATATATATTATCAGTACACCTGTGGGATATATCATCAGTACACCTACAGTATATATCATCAGTACACCTACAGTATATATCATCAGTACACCTACAGTATATATTACCTGTACACCTACAGTATATATCACCAGTACACCTACTATATATATTATCAGTACACCTGTGGGATATATCATCAGTACACCTACAGTATATATCATCAGTACACCTACAGTATATATCATCAGTATGAGGCTATGAAACCGTATCTACCTGATTCTACCTAGTCACTGCCCACGACATGGACTACCCTATCTAGTACACTCAAGGACAACACTCAGCTGTGGACTAGCACACTGCCCAATATACTGGACTACCCTATCTAGTCCACACAAGGACAACACTCAGCTGTGGACTAGCACACTGCCCACTATACTGGACTACCCTATCTAGTACACTCAAGGACAACACTCAGCTGTGGACTAGCACACTGCCCACTATACTGGACTACCCTATCTAGTACACTCAAGGACAACACTCAGCTGTGGACTAGCACACTGCCCACTATACTGGACTACCCTATCTAGTACACTCAAGGACAACACTCAGCTGTGGACTAGCACACTGCCCACTATACTGGACAACCATATCTAGTCCACACAAGGACAACACTCAGCTGTGGACTAGCACACTGCCCACTATACTGGACAACCATATCTAGTCCACACAAGGACAACACTCAGCTGTGGACTAGCACACTGCCCACAACACTGGACAACCCTATCTAGTCCACACAAGGACAACACTCAGCTGTGGACTAGCACACTGCCCACTATACTGGACAACCATATCTAGCTGATCACAAGGACAACACTCAGCTGTTGACTAGCACACTGCCCACGACACTGGACAACCCTATCTAGTCCACACAAGGACAACACTCAGCTGTTGACTAGCACACTGCCCACAACACTGGACAACCATATCTAGTCCACACAAGGACAACACTCAGCTGTGGACTAGCACACTGCCCACACCACTGGACAACCATATCTAGTACACTCAAGGACAACACTCAGCTGTGGACTAGCACACTGCCCACAACACTGGACAACCATATCTAGTCCACACAAGGACAACACTCAGCTGTGGACTAGCACACTGCCCACTATACTGGACAACCATATCTAGTCCACACAAGGACAACACTCAGCTGTGGACTAGCACATTGCCCACTATACTGGACAACCATATCTAGTCCACACAAGGACAACACTCAGCTGTGTTTGCTTGTAATAATTCTATTCTGTTTACAAATATCTATGAAGTGCAATATAAATAATATTCAGGACCTGTCTATATGTGATTTAAAGAATGGTGTACATGCATAACTGCTACTTTTCCTACAACTCAACTATCAACTTGCTACCGAATCCTACAACAAAAGCTGAAGACTTGGGAACAAAAAACTTTTCATAATGCTAACAAAAACAACAAATTCAAATCGGAATTACCTCTTCCATCTAGCAATGTAAAGAAAACAAATAAATTTGTACCATAACATGTTTTGTTCGATCAGATCACAAAGTAAATACTGTTCCTGTTCTGCATATTACACAGCTCAACTGAAAGCATGGCTTGTATCCATACCATGCAAAATGGATGTTTTTGACTGATGTTTAAAATGAAAGTTTCAAGATGAAAGGAAAAAACATGACAAAGTGATGATCAGAAAACGAATTGAAAATATGTAAACATACCTGCAAATAGCGAGTCCGCTGCCTGTACATCCGAAACTGGGCCTGGGCTTTGATGATTCCATTGCGCAGAGCTTTGAACTTTTTTCTGAAATTAAGATAGGAACATTCCATCAAGTTGCAGAACCAGTGTTATTGGTCCATGACTGGCCACAGACTTGTTGGCCCAGCTGTAATCCAGGCTACATCTTTGATTCTGAAGGAAAAGGTGGCAGAATGGATGAGTAACACGCCAGGGGACGGCAGTGTCTGGGGGACTTCAATCTGCCTAACAGTATTGATGTGCTACTGGAAACTCATTCAGAACAGAAACATGCCAAACACGGTTTCTAGGGCATATTATGTCTGTAAGCGAAGGATATTGAATCCGACCAATAGCAAGAGATTGATGATAACATAATTGATTTGCTTTTGTGTTTAATTTAGTAATGGGAGGAAATCATGGTGACAATTATTTATTTAATGAAAAGAGTGGCCATATGAAAGAATTTTTCAATATATTCTAATGTAATGAATTTCAGAAAACCTCACATTTTAACATGCATGCTTTTAGACATTAAAGGGGAAAGCAATCATGAAATTAAAATGTGCATGTTTTCTAAATTTCTTGTAGACATAACAAATGGCAGTTTTTATTGTCTGTCTTTGGTGAACGAGCTGCAAACTCCCACTTGTCTGTCTGCCTCAGGCCACAAGCATACAGTCTATGGACGTGTCTACCTCAGCTTAACACAGCACGATCTCAGCCCAGGTGTACACATTCATAAACACAACACCTTGTATCACAGCTATGTTGTTCTGCAGCTGCACTGCATCAGGAATGCACAAGATGAAGCACATGAGAGCATTCAACAAGTGTGGAACTGGATCCTTCTAACTAATGCCTGAGTAAGTTACTGCACCAACGCTGTGTAAGTATTATCAACATTAGTATGGAGCAGACACAAGGCACTGACCCCAAACATTGTACCTAGGTAGTATGACCTATATATCACTGTAGGTAACATCAAGCACAGGCCTCAAACATTGTACCTAGGTAGTATGACCTATATATCACTGTAGGTAACATCAAGCACAGACCTCAAACATTGTACCTAGGTAGTATGACCTATGTATCACTGTAGGTAACATCAAGCACTGATCTCAAACATTGTACCTAGGTAGTATGACCTATATATCACTGTAGGTAACATCAAGCACTGACGTCAAACATTGTACCTAGGTAGTATGACCTATATATCACTGTAGGTAACATCAAGCACAGACCTCAAACATTGTACCTAGGTAGTATGACCTATATATCACTGTAGGTAACATCAAGCACTGACCTCAAACATTGTACCTAGGTAGTATGACCTATATATCACTGTAGGTAACATCAAGCACAGACCTCAAACATTGTACCTAGGTAGTATGACCTATATATCACTGTAGGTAACATCAAGCACTGAACTCAAACACTGTACCTAGGTAGTCTGACCTATATATCACTGTAGGTAACATCAAGCACAGACCTCAAACATTGTACCTAGGTAGTATGACCTATATATCACTGTAGGTAACATCAAGCACTGACCTCAAACATTGTACCTAGGTAGTATGATCTATATATCACTGTAGGTAACATCAAGCACTGACCTCAAACATTGTACCTAGGTAGTATGACCTATATATCACTGTAGGTAACATCAAGCACAGACCTCAAACATTGTACCTAGGTAGTATGATCTATATATCACTGTAGGTAACATCAAGCACTGACCTCAAACATTGTACCTAGGTAGTATGACCTATATATCACTGTAGGTAACATCAAGCACAGACCTCAAACATTGTACCTAGGTAATATGAACTATATATCACTGTTGGGGTCATTGTAGGTAACATCAAGCACTGACCTCATACGTTGCCCCTAGGTAATATGAACTTTTTATCACTGTTGGGGTCATTGTAGGTAACATCAAGCACTGACCTCATACGTTGCCACTAGGTAATATGAACTATATATCACTGTTGGGGTCATTGTAGGTAACATCAAGCACTAACCTTATACGTTGCCCCTAGGTAGTATGACCCACTTATCACTGTAGGGCACATCAAGCACTGACATCATACATTGTACCTAGGTAGTATGACCTATATATATCACTGTAGTGGACATTGTAGGAGACACCAAGCACTGACCTGATATATTGTACGTAGGTAATATGACCTATATACATCACTGTAGTGGACATTGTAGGGTGACACCAAGCACTGACCTGATATATTGTACATAGTCAATATGACCTATATATATCACTGTAGTGGACATTGTAGGGGACACCAAGCACTGACCTGATATATTGTACGTAGTCAATATGACCTATATATATCACTGTAGTGGACATTGTAAGGGACACCAAGCACTGACGTGATATATTGTACGTAGGTAATATGACCTATATATATCACTGTAGTGGACATTGTAGGGGGACACCAAGCACTGACCTGATATATTGTACGTAGGTAATATGACCTATATATATCACTGTAGTGGACATTGTAGGGGACACCAAGCACTGACGTGATATATTGTACATAGGTAATATGACCTATATATATCACTGTAGTGGACATTGTAGGGGGACACCAAGCACTGACCTCATACATCGTACTGTGGAAATATCACCTATATATCACTGTAGGGAACACCAAGCACTAGTTTGTTGTTTGGTTTGCGCCGCACTCAGCAATATTCCAGCAATATGACAGCGGTCTGTAAATAATCAAGTCTGGGCCAAACAATCCAGTGATTGATGTCATGAGCATCGATCCACACAATTGGGATCGATGACATGCTTCAACCAAGTCAGCGAGTCTGACCACCCAATCCCGTTAGTCGCCTCTTGCGACAAGCATAGTCGCCTTATACGGCAAGAATGGGCTGCTGAAGACCTATTCTACCCCTGATCTTCACGGGCCACCAAGCACTGACTTCATACATTGTACCTAGGTAGTATGACCCATACATCACTGTCAAGGACACCAAGCACAGACCTCATACATTGTACCTAGGAAGTATGACCTACATATCACTGCAGGGGACACCTAGCACTGACATCATACATTGCACCTATGTAGTATGACCTATATGCAACCAAGTATTAAAAACAAAACTTATCCTCAGTGTGGTACATTGGTATGTCATTGATTTGATTTAGGTATGAAACAGTTTTAGGAGTCACTCCATGAGATCAAGCAATCAATGATAAAAAAAGGAATACTTCCTGATTTTTTTCAGCCATGCAAAAAAAAACATTGGACTTAGAATAGTAAACTAACCACAACTAGTTGTGTCAAATATAATAGCATCAATAGTAGTAGTCTGTACACACACACACACAACCACACATGCACGCATGCACGCACACACGCACGCACGCTATATAAGTGCAATAATCTTGTACTTTAACTTCCCTCATTAACCAATGATATGCCACTAATTCATGTGTGATGATGGGTACGTGGCTCTTTCAATAACTTCTGTTCACATAGAGAGAACCTGACAGGAATTAATAGAAATAAAGTCTTGAGAGTGACTTTCAACCTAAAACAAACTGCACAGTTCCGCTTAAAGCCAGTGCAATGTAAGCTTGCTCATCAAGAATTCTGTTACCCAACTGTATACTATAGAGACAACATGATACTTAGTGACTGTCACTGACGAAATTGGTACAAAATCCATTTCAGTATGTTTTTGAATGTTATATAATCTCACATTCAGAGACATTCTAACATTGTATTCCAGACATTGATGTAAAACTAAGTCACAAATGCAAAGCTTTGACATATTAAGTTGAAATTTATTACAACTTTAATCGGAAAATCTTTAAATCCAATTTGTGAATTTTGTCCACATCTGCGGCAGACATGGGGAGTAAATAGTCCCTGGCCTGACCCTTGAAAAGCTTTAGAAACTTCACGTTCTTTAAAAAAATGACATTCTGTTGTACAGTAAAGCCAATTAGCTTTCTGAAAAGGACAGAAACTCATTGTATATACAGTGAACAGCAAACTGCGCTATACGATATGAGTCACAACTGGGAATCAATAGACGAGAACAATATGATGGCTGAATTGAGAATACCGGCCACATAAATGCACATGCTTCAATAACTAAAATCAAGTCCACTCATACTAGACATTTTCATCATTCTAGATCTGGCAAAGTTTACCAACTTTCAACTTGTACACCCAGCTCAATCAGCACTTGGTATATCCTGTGTTTACATCCAGGACAATCTGCTAGTATACAGGAATCTACATCCATGGGAAATACGAGAAATATAACTCCAGTTAAAGTATCCAATCACATCCATTGTACCTGCCAATATCTGGCACATCGTCTCCCTCACTGGTGGAAGTGAGAAATAATGTTATTTCTCCTGATGAGGCGGCCTGCTCCATGGCTTATAGATTGCTGTGTTTCAATGGCCGTGATATACATGGTCGTATACCATAGCTGTCGTATTCAGTACAACATATGTGTATAGATCCAGCGATTGATCAATGGGAACAGCTGGTCTTGCTACAATATCAGTCACTTATAGTCCTCCCATATGATTTAATACTTCAAATATCTGAGGTTTATTTTTCCTTATGAATTGATCAAGATTTCAAAAATTATTAAAAAAACAACTTTTTTGAAGGAGAGCTTCAGTGCATGAGTGTTGATAAGAAATATGAGCCATGTTGTCATTAATAGAACACTTGAGACAGTCATACTTTTGCGGTCTTGCTACAATATCAGTCACTTATAGTCCTCCCATATGATTTAATACTTCAAATATCTGAGGTTTATTTTTCCTTATGAATTGATCAAGATTTCAAAAATTATTAAAAAAACAACTTTTTTGAAGGAGAGCTTCAGTGCATGAGTGTTGATAAGAAATATGAGCCATGTTGACATTAACAGAACACTTGAGACAGTCATACTTTTGCGAAGAGATAATTCTATCAAATATCAAACAATCGTGTCTCGGAAATGCAGGAAAATTTTCATATTCAATAAATACAATACCTACCACATGTTTAAATAGATATATTGATAAGATGTTACTCACACAGTTTTCCTGCTCTTCTTGACCAGGAGTTATGACATATCAGTGTCGCAGTAGTTCCTCACTGTTACACCGAGGTGTCAGTGATGATCATAAATATAAATATGCACCACTACAACACACTCTCGTCAATCAGTGGGATCTCCAATATATGCACACTTTTTAGCATCACAAATTACTTGCAATGGCAGTTGTAAGTGGGTGGGGCATGGATATGTGACAAAGTATTGTGTCACTCCAGGTGGGTATGGAAGGTTGGTGGTGAACTGGGTAGGGTGTAATGTGATGGGATGATAGGGGGTAGGGGTGATGAAAGGGTGGTGGGGTGTGATGGGGGGGTAGGGGGGGATGAGTGATGATAGGGTATGGTGGGGTGTTATGAGAAGATAGGGGGTGATGATAGGGTGTGGTGGTGGGGTGTGATGGGGGGTAGGGGTGATGATAGGGTGTGGTGGTGTGGTGGGATGGGGTGGGGGGGTGGGGGGGTAGGGGGCATACATGTGATAAATTGTCAGGGGTATCAGCCACATTTAGCCTTAAGTATCAGTCAGATGTTTGCATCTGTAATGGAGAATTTAACATATAATTTAAATAGCACTCTCAGTTTATCATTAACATCAATAATATACACTTCTCATAAAAAAAATCTGTCACATCCATCATGAGAAAAAATTTGATTAAATTTGATTTTTGAAACAAGGTCTACATTATTTTGTTATGTTTGTGAGTAATTTTTAGATGTACTTTACATATTTTGTTCATATAGATGACATGTGCATCAGAAATATAACAATTTTCTTAAATGAACAGAGTACTTGTCACCAGGACGACAAGAAGGAGTTTAGTGACATGCATTTTATGCGACCTCCAAACTTTACATATATTCTATTCTAAGAATTCTACGAAATTTAATTTCCTTTTGCATTTTCCTCCTCCAAGAATAAACCCAGCAAATTTGCCCATATCACATTCGATCAAAGATCATCATAGATAAATGCTAATGAATGATCATTGAAAATGAATGATCGATTGCTGGAGCAGGTGGCAGTAATTTGTTGTTATTTCGACTACCAGATCAAACAATCACTCATAGTGTTGTTTCTGAAGACGGCTGTCATATTTTATTTTTATTTCCAAGAGTTTAATGGCATAACTGTGAGGAATATCAAAATTTGCACAGTTTATGATAAATCTGATATAACCAATAAAGAAATCATGTACATGAAATCATGTACTGTATGATCACACATGTAATACATATCTATGTTTGTATCAAATTATGCAGGAATAACAAAACATGAAGAGTGAGTGAGTGAGTAAGGTTTTACGCCGCTTTTAGCAATATTCCAGCAATATCACATATTGTACCCATGTCGGGATTCGAACCCAGGTCTCGGCATGACGAGCGAACACTTTAACCACTAGGCTACCCTACCGCCCCCAAAACATGAAGAAGGACACAACAGCTCATTCCAGGAAGTGATGAGTAAGTGAACTCATGATTATTCAAGTTCAACCTTTCAGATAACTGTAAGGACTTACACAGATTTCTTTACACTGTCCACCACATGGACTTAATTCCCAGTTGATTACAAAACAAAGGGGGGCACGGGTGGCCCACTCGTCTAAGGCGCCGCGATTCGCGATTTGCAGAGTTGCGTCCCTTGGGCACGCCAGAAACCTATGATTGTGGGTTCGAATCCCGGTTCGCCCCGATTATGTTTCTAGGTTTGTCAGCACCATACCCGTGCTCGTGGGTTTCACCGAAGTGGTAAACGTCTGAGACCTGCATCACTTCGGGCTTTCCTCCCACATTAAGCTGACACGCCGCGATATAACTGGAATAATGTTAAAAGCGGCGTTAAACCCAACTCACTCACTCACTCACTCACAAAACAAAGGCCCATTGGGGTTAAAGGTAGGACAGTGGAACATGCTTCTATTTCATCCCAGCACACTGTAGGACATGCACCAGCATGGCCAGCACACACAGAGAGTGCATGAAGTGTTAAACAATGGTTGTGGTTTATCTATGAGGAATCTGTATCACTACAACCTGATACATACATAAGCAGGCTGTCATGACACTTTTAACAAATGATTATAATTAGCATTTCCACTAAACTTGTCTGGGGGATATTTATCAAAAGAAAACATTAAATTAAAAAGCGTGGATAAAGATTTTTTTGTGATTATCTCAAAGTAACATATATGTGGATTAGGGCTGGGACGGGTAACTTTGGTACTCGGGACGGGTGGGTCCTGAATAGGACCCAGGTTTCCACAGGGCTACCCGGACCCGTGGTTAGTCACGTGATATATTGTTTAATGACAAAAACTCACTATACCACACTGGTTACACCACAAGTTCGCATCTCTTTCTGACGATGCACACATTCCTTTTGACTTGTATATGTCTGAGTAAAGATAAAGCTTCAGTCAACTTCAGTGATCAGATTATTTGAAACATGTATCTAAATAGTTTTAGCCAGGGCTGCAGTAAAACAATTACCAATCAGACATTTTGTTCCTACTCTTGAGACTTGCAGTGGGTACCCGGGTAGGGTCGGGTAATAGGGGGTCGGGTAATAGGGGGTCGGGTAATAGGGGGTCGGGTAATAGGGGGTCGGGTACCCAGGTAGTTGACTTGGACTCAGCCCAGCACTGATGTGGATACAGAGGTAGGAACCACCGAGAAACACACAGAAATATTTTAAATATCTCCTAACAACAGTAATAAATGAGAACAAACTTACTTATAGCGAAGATATTTCCTGGAACTGTGATTGTGATGACCAAAATCTAAGTTAGGTGTCGTGAAGTCCTCGCTCTATTGATAACACACCAACCCCCACTTGGACTTAGATACTAGGTGTTTTGTTCAGACAAGTAAGATGCAATGTGCATATTACTATAAAAACTACCAAGTCAAGTACATACCACACCACACCTGGGAATTGACAATAGAAATTGCTTAAAATGCGTTTTACTTTCTTGAAATGGTAACTTAAGACTTTCACGGCTGCTGTGTGTATAATAGACTACTGCAGAGAATACTGCTGGTGGTGTAAGGGGATCTGATGAAGACATGTGAGGGTGCATATCAATGTCCTAGATACCTGCACAACAACATTTCAAGCACCTGACCTCATCTCCCAGCGCAAACAATGACATACCTTTGATAATAAGATAAAACCTGAAATTATGAAAACCATTATCTGAACAAATGCTTACTGACATTTTAAAACCCATTTTGCACCATATAAGTTTGCAAAATGATACAATTCCGATACCATAGGCGGATCCGGGGGGGGGTTGACCTGGGGGTCCGGACACCCCCTTTTTGAAAGCCAAATGTTGTATGTTGTAGGCAGTAAGCTTATCTGAGAGAGGATTTTGATATTTTGGACCCCTCCCTTTTAAACATGCTGGATCCACCACAGGATACAAATGATACAATTCTGATATATTTCACACAAGGAATAATTAGCATTTCTTTATGTACTGTGTCGTATGGTCCATTATAGAAATTAACAGTTCTGAAACCATTTTTTGCCAAACTTGTCTGAGAACTAGACTTGGATGATCCATGCTGTCTGGTGAAGGTGTTCCCTCCCAACTGTGAGGCAGCTATTGTGATTCTTGGGCGGGGACCAGGAAGTGTAACATGAGCTAGATGACACAAGACTGCAGAGCGGGCAGGTAAAGGGTCAGCCTCTACAGACTGTTGGTAGGGATTACAGTAACACTAGCCTACGGAATGTACCTGGGGAGATGCATGTGAAGTACAGGAAGGTGGATGTGAATATAGCTGTAGATAGGTGCAGGACAGATGCAGTGCACAGCTGCAGATCATTCATCAGTGCACAGTGGTCTGCATATTGAGGGAGGAAGGACCTGAGCAACCATGTGAATGATCCAGTGCTTGATCTGGATGAAGAGCTGATGGGTTTCATGGAATTCTGGTCTACCATCAACTTTTCAATTTAGTAATCCTAACTTTCGGTTGAAAACTAAGCAGATGAAGTACAGTGTGAAAAGTGAGTTTTAAGCTGACCAACCTAGAAACAAAATCAGGATCTGGGATTCAAACCCCATGACCATAGGTTCACACACACACACACACACACACACACACACACACACACACACACACACACGCACACGCACACGCACACACAATCTCAAAATCTCAAACACACACACACAAAAACAATCTCACACACAATCTCTCTCACACACACGCAATCACGCAATCACGCAATCACACAATCACACACACATACACACACAATCACAAACACAACGCACACACACACACACACACACACATACTGAACAATATGATCAGTTACTGAAATGGTGAAATTGATATTGAATACATACAGGTAGGGTAAGTCCAAATTTATACAAAGTTACCCGAGCTACCCATCCCTGCCCTAATCTATAAGGTATGTTACAGTTTTTCTTCTGTCAGTCACATTAAAAAATAGCCTCATATTCCACCCCACCCCATCACCACCCACCCTGCACCCACACCGACACAAACATAAACTACACTGTCATAAACTGCCAATTATTACTTCCACACAATTGGACCAAATTGCACAGGGATTGTCCAAGGCAAACAACAGTGCAGACAAAGTCCACATGTTGCAGTCATGCCATCTAATCAGGAGTTGATGATGGTGATGGAGGAGTTCTAATAACGGCAGCTGCCTGCTTAGGCTGGTGAATGCACAAGTCCCCAGGGACTACCACTGTCAACAAGGACACACACTGCTGTCATCACACATCATATTGCATGCCGGGGGACATAGAACAACCACATCACATTCATTTACACAGCAAAGTGGTCAACAAAATACCAACAACATAATCAATGACTTTCAGATACTCATAACACATATCATTTGATCTGTCAAGAGATGAATAGGAGTGTCTTTTTTTAGTTAAAAAATGTTGAAATGTTTACCTTCTGACTGCCATTCGCACCATCTTCTGGATCTTCATCGACGATGCCTTCATCCGCAGGAACCTCTTCCTGGCCAGACAAGCGCGGACAAAGGTCTGGATGTGAATAACAGCCACTCTCTGGATCTTAGCAGCCTCAGCATCAAGATGCTGCTCAAATGTCTCCTTCATGAACACCTGCAATTGATTTTGATTCATGTAGACATGCATATCATCGTCTATCTCATAATCTGGCGGCGAGAGGGAGGAATAGTCCTCAAAGAGATCGTCAGCAGACGGCATGGAGTACAGAGCAATACTGTTGTCTGCGGAGGCATATTGGTAGGAATCTGCGATACTGTTGTCTGCAGAAGCATATTGGTAGGAATCCTCCGAGGGGGGTATGAAAGAATAATTCTCATCCAGAGTTGAAATAAGTGAGAAATTGTCTTCTGATGGAGAAATGTTCTTCCCAGGCACATCCTGTTCATCCTCACTATGCAGCATGGTCTGAATGGAGTTGAGGTAACTCACAATGCTCTGTCGGCTGTACATCTCGTGGGATATTGTCAGTCCAACTTACACTGAAGTAATGTTCACATATCTTCCCAAATCTCGAAGTTCAAGATTCAAGCTACGCTTCTTGACAATATATGAAATGCCTGAAAGTACTTTGTGTCGCTACTGTCATAATACAGTCACATCTCCTAAAATAATAATACCGCAATATCTTTCCTCTGAAGTACCCGAGTATGCACTCTGCACTCAATCCTTGATTCATGGGGTTACACTCCACACACTGATCACCTGTAGCCGCTCAGTAACACAATTAAATAACACGCCCAAACTGACGAAGTGATGTCGTCTGAAACATGATTCCAGCATAAGAGAACCACAGTGCGTTTGACACTTAAACTCCTAATAGACGCCACTGTCCATATTCCCAGAATGCATTTGACACCCTGTCTAAGGCACAGGCAATGTGGGAATATATTCTGTTATACCATGCATGGAGTGTCATATCTGCCCTGTCTGCTCACATCCCAGATGGTGATGTCATGAGTCGACATGCAGCATGACAGATTCATCAACTTCAAACATGAACATAAATTATATTTTATTACCCACAAGACAATTATTGCACAATACAGGTCAGTAGCTGCAGTTGAAGGGAAGTAACTCTTGTTAACAATGATCAATCAAGCAAGAATTCAAGATGGTTTTTAAGCACTGGGACAAAAGGCACTTCCTAAATAAACGAGTGCAGAGTGATACATAATGCTTATAAATAATTTGTAACTGTTCTCACTATGTAAAATCTGAGTTTTTCTAAACATTCGTTATAGGTTCATAATACCATGGCTATGCTATTACATATAGCCCAGAGCTATGGAATGACATTTAGTATCATGCTTTATCGATTTCATAAAGTTCTTTTCCAAAAGATACATGCTTTAATCTATTCCATTGCTCAAATCTTCATCTAGTTAACACTTAACTTGTTGAAGTGACTAAACAAATTTATAAAACACATCAAAACTTAATAGATGTGAATTTGTGTATTTTAAAGTGTGAATACTGATTTGTCAAACATTTTTCAAGATGGCTACTTACCTTGGATGTTCCAACTTGAAACTGCTGGGAGAACGCTGCACCCTGGGATTGCAGAATCTTGGTGCACACGTCAGCGGGTAGGTGCCGGTTGGGAAAGTACTTCTCTTTGATCAGACAGCGGTACCTGACATATAGAAATACATAATATACATCTATGTCAAATCTATTACCAAAAGAATATCTTATCATACCTCCATGTCAGAATGATGAGATCTGATTGGTCCACATGATCTTGATAACTAAGATGTTTCCCGCCTGGGAGTGAAATAAATTTATGAGCGGCTGAACTAATCCCTTATACCCCGCCATGAGCACATCAGGCTGCACGTGGATTTCTGAGAGGAAAAATAAATCTTTTTTTCCCTGCTTCAATGCACAAGGCCTCATGCCTCAAGTCAAAGGAAGCCACGTGAGATAGCTCAAGTTAAACTCAGCTCAATCGAACAGCTGTTTTCCATTAATTTTGAGTTTGTTTGAATTCTTTTACAGTGTCACATTAAAACATGTCGGTAAGATAAATTTGTTGTAGCAGCATCACGAGGGGTACATGGGGTTTTATGCATCCCACCTTATGTTTTTTACCGCTTGCCCCGGCTCATGGTATAAAAAACATAAAACCCCATTAACCCTTGTGATCCTGCTACAACTTATAATATCTTTACATGCAACACCAAGCATAAATGCTGTTTTACATTAAGCTCCAGCACATAAACTTAAGAATGTGTCTGGAGCAACAAAACCAGTGGTCGACGGCATGAGCACATACATTAACCCTGTGAGTGCTACCAGTCAGACAACCAGCTCTCTCATCTATTGGAACACTATCGACAACTGATTGCTGTCGCTGCATGTATTTTGGGCCACAAAATTGAATAGATTTTCACTCATCAAACAAAACATTTTTTATTCACCTTTCAATGCAATTTGTGAACTTGATCCTGATTGGATATCCCAGTTTGCGGATGCGGATCGTTTCCAACATTCCGCTGTAACGAAGCTGTTCCATGACAACGCGATCCTCGAACTCCATCGCTGCCTTTGTTGTGTTCGGCTTGATACAGCGGACAAAGTAGGGGTTACATCTGAAGGAAATGTAATTCAAATTACACCATGACTCCACAAAAATGGTTATACAGAATTTGATTTCTATGTGATTGCAAAACTTTTGTTGGCATGAAGCGGTCATGGCCATTGTTGTACATGCAACATGTTCTTCAGTTTTGTTTGTGAACTGGAATCAATGACAATTTTTTGTTTCTTAATCATAATCTTTATTATCTTTAACGAGAAATAACGGCAGAATTTCTGCAAATTGTAAAAGCAAATTGATTCCCAATCTCATTAAAATCAGATCTCAGTTCTCGCTACGGCTAAACAAAGATCTGAGGACATCCCATTACGGGTCACGTCAGAACGACCTTTTGCGAATTTTGACCGACCAATGAAATGACTGACAAGAAATCGACATTAGCCAATCAGAAGGCAGCTTTCTCGAGCTTTACGACACTAGTTTCCAACTGGCGATTACGCTTCGAAACATATTTTGACGTATTCTCGATTAAAAATTTTAAAACTGATAAGAAGAACATTCTGGAATGGCTCATAGATGGCCTAGATTGTATGGATATAATCATAAAACCCGTAACTGTCGTTCGGAATATCCCATGTTAAATATATCGTGGTTGCATGATCAGAAAACACATTCCGACTGTCAACTTTCATGATCTGGTAAGCGACGCTCTGATTGGTTGGACGAAAGGTCGTTCTGACGTGACCCGTAAAGGGATGTTTAGCAATAGCGAAAACTAAAATCTGATTTTAATGAGATTGAATTGATTCCCTAATCAAATGTATCGTTCATTTCAGCATCGTGAAAGTTTACCTTGACATGGTGTCAATAAGAGAGATGAGGCTCTCGTTGAAACTTGCTCCAATTGTTGATGTGCGGGGTTTGAGTGTAACGTATCGCCCGGTGGTCTTACTGAGGGTCTTTGTGATGTGGCGATCTCGTAACTCCTTGAACATCTGAGCAATCAACTGAAAGACACACATAATATGAAAGCCTATCCCCAAGACAGTCATGGTGAACAACACAGGTCATCTGAATGTTATTTTGGTACACAGTGACACTTGCTAGTACAGAGACTTTATGACTGGAGACAAGATATAAGTGTTTACCTTGTTCTTGCTCTCGCACATGAGCTCCACCACATCACTGCGTAGTGTGTCCTTGTTCTTCTCCAGGAAGTGTTGGACCTGCATGATGTAGAGACAGTGTCACATTATTAGCAACCTACACAGTGTTGCATTATTAGCAACCTACACAGTGTCGCATTACTATCAGCATACACAGTGTCGCATTATTAGCAACATACATTGTGTCACATTATTAGCAACATACGCAGTGTCGCATTAATAGCAATAACAGAGTGTTGCATTATTAGCAACATACACAGTGTCGCATTATTAGCAACATACACAGTGTCGCATTATTAGCAACATACACAGTGTCGCATTACTATCAGCACACACCACCCATGAAAATTCAGGTTAGAATAGGTCTTCAGCAACCCTTGCTTGCTATTAAAGGCGACTATACTTGTCGTAAGAGGTGACTAACAGGATCGGGTGGTCAGGCTTGCAGACTTGGTTGATGCATGTCATCGTATCCCAATTGTGTGGATTGATGCTCATGATGTCAATCACTGGATTGTCAGGTCCAGACTCAATTATTTATAGACCGCTGTCATATAGCTGGAATACAGCTGTGTGCGGGGTTAAACAACAAACAAACAAACCAAACAAACAAATCAGCTTACATTGTACTTTATCTTGCCGGCATAGTGAGTGATGTGGAACTCAGGGTCGGACATGCGCGGCTTCTCGTACAGACTGTTCTGGGCATGGTGAAAGTGACACTTCTCCAGGAAAGACATGTCGGTGGACTACAACATAGGGAAACAGGAAGGTAAACACAACAGCAGCGGAACTATAACCCTCAACAAGTGTCTGGACAACATTGCTAATGTTAATGTCCAAAGTGCGTGTGGTAATTATGACATGAATATATACACTACAATGTTCTGTCAAAGTGCTCCAAGCTGCCCAGTAGTATTCCCCTTCAGAACCACAGATGGACCCAAGGTGACAAATTTGATACCACACTTGTTCATTATGATTATGACACTAGGTCAACACCATACTGAAGTTCCTAGTGCATCAAAGTATTTAAATGACCTCACATCAAGCTGTCTCATGTAACCGAAACACCTTCCCTCACTCACTCTGCCTCAATAGTCAGTAGGCCAGCAAGCACCTGCGTTAGTATGGCTACTGACCTGGGTGAAGTTGCACTCACTCACTCTGCCTCAATAGTCAGTAGGCCAGCAAGCACCTGCTGATAGCACAGCTACTGACCTGGGGGAAGTTGCACTCACTCACTCTGCCTCAATAGTCAGTAGGCCAGCAAGCATCTGCTGATAGTACGGCTACTGACCTGGGGGAAGTTGCACTCATTCACTCACTCACTCTGTCTCAATAGCCAGTAGGCCAGCAAGCACCTGCGATAGTACGGCTACTGACCTGGGTGAAGTTGCACTCATTCACTCACTCTGTCTCAATAGCCAGTAGGCAGGCAAGCACCTGCTGATAGTACGGCTACTGACCTGGGGGAAGTTGCACTCACTCACTCTGCCTCAATAGCCAGTAGGCCAGCAAGCACCTGCTGATAGTACGGCTACTGACCTGGGGGAAGTTGCACTCACTCACTCTGTCTCAATAGTCAGTAGGCCAGCAAGCACCTGCTGATAGTACAGCTACTGACCTGGGGGAAGTTGCACTCATCATCCAGGATGTGAAGGATGCCAGCAGGTTTGCTGGAGATGAGGTCGATGGTGGGCTGGTTGTCACGGAAGTCGATGTTCTGCCACTTGATCTTCTCCTTCTGGTACTCCTTCTGCTCAAGGCGGAAGATGTGCTGGTTGAAGAAGTACTGCAGCGTCTCGTTGGCGAAGTTGATACACAGCTGCTCGAAGCTGTTCAGGAGGAAGTCCTGGCAGAAACAATAGTAATGTTAGAGGAGGACTTGGAGACGCTCATTAAAATATCGCTATACAGATTGTTCAAGGACACGCTCATTCATCCCTTCAATAACCAGATGACAGGAAAGACATTTTCATCATAGATCTCCCTTTAATTTGACTGCTTGATAGCTCTATTTGCTTAGTTCTGAGGATAATTATGCATGACACATCATAGATAGTCATATTGCTTGCTTTAGAGGAAGATACTGTAAGAAAGCCGATTACCTCAAATCCAAAGATGTCAAGAACAGCTAGTGACGTTGACTTTTCTCGCTCTGCCTTACATATGATCTGGTTGATACGCTCTACAAGCCACGAGAAGAGGCGACTGTACAGAGCCTTGGATATGGCATCCCTGTAAAGCACAAATACACAAGCCATAAAACAACATGTTAACTCTGAATATTTTATGACTATTCTTTTAATTTTTCTTTTGAGAATCATTACAGATATCTTAAATATTCAATACAAAGACTTACTTCCATCTAATTTGAAAAAAAACAACACATCTGTGAAACCCACCTTGCATCAAGTGCTTGGTCCATGTTGTAAGGGGACACAACTCTTTCCCCTCGTGCTTGCTGAAACATAATATTGAAACTGAAACAACATGGGTCATTTTTTATCATTCCAATTGTAGAATGTTTTAAATGTCCGATGTGCATGGTAACTGTCACATTCATCTATCCATTACAATGCTCTGTCAAACTGCTCTGAGCTACCCAGCAGCATTTCAATTTTAGAATAAAAGACATGACACAGTAAGTAGAAGTAAACTAGGCACTGACCGTGATTTTGCTGGTGAGTGCCTGTTTTAACCAGTCTTCAGACAGTCCCAGAAGGTAGGACACCCACTTGAGTTCCGCATCACTGCCAAGCTGAACTGTGTCATGGTTATCAATCTGAAATAAAGTTTTCCCATATGATGCTTCCAAAATACACAGTCACACTTAACAGAAGAATGGAGTGAGCTATGAATGGCAGATTCAGAGAAGCGGGTGTGAGGTGTTGGGGAGGGTTAGTGGATTGGTGTGATTGTGTGATTGTGTGATTGTGTGTGTGATTGTGGGTGTAGAATAGGCATACAGCATGCGTGCCGTAAAAGGTGACTATGCTTGTGGTAAGAGGTGACTAACGGGATCGGGTGGTCATGCTCACTGACTTGGTTGATACATGTCATTGTATCCATATTGCGTGGAATGATGCTCATGATGTCAATCACTTAATTGTCTGGTCCAGACCCGATTATTTACAGACCGTATTCATATAGCTGGAATATTGCCGAGTGCGGCGTTAAACAACAAACAAAAGAGAAGGGGGGGGGGGAGGGGGGGGGGGGATCTAACATTTCCATCATAACATAACAATCCCTAAATTTGAAATTCATTTCATCTGTTATAATTTTGTACATAATTTAAACTATTTCATACATAATTTAATTCATGAAGAATATTCACAATCACATTCAAACTAGGTAATTGAGGAATGGCAGGCTGGTTTCCAAGTGGTGCACAGCTGTTCATCCTATCTGCATTTCAATGTTTCCACACAAATACTGATCATAATCTCAATACCTTCAAAGAGAGACTTGTATAAAGGTGTCTACAATTCTAAATGAAACTCAGTTGGAAGAAACAACAAAGGGATCACATTCATGGATGAAAATATTCAGCAAATCAATATTCCTAAAAACATCAGCATGATAATTATGTTGAACCTAAGCACTGGATTGGAATCTTGTATTTTGTTTCCATTCTAAAGAACAATATTTTGAACATACTATGTCCCACAGACCTAATTACTGGATTGGAATCTTGTATTATGATTCCATTCTAAAGAACAATATTTTGAACATACTATGTCCCACAGACCTAATTACTGGATTGGAATCTTGTATTTTGTTTCCATTCTAAAGAACAATATTTTGAACATACTATGTCCCACAGACCTAATTACTGGATTGGAATCTTGTATTTTGTTACCATTCTAAAGAATAATGTTTTCAACATACTATGTCCCACAGACCTAATTACTATTACACTTTATTGAACACACACATTGTCTGCTGATGTGTTCCTCCACTGATAACACAGGGTAAGTGGAATGACTAATAGTTTGTTGGTCTGTGCTGGAACACGACTCAACAATTCATAATGGTGTATGAGTGAGTGAGTGAGTATGGTTTTACAACCCTTTTAGCAATATTCCAGCAATATCACGGCGGGGGACACCAGAAATGGGCTTCACATATTGTACCCATGTCGGGAATCGAACCCAGGTCTTCGGCGTGACGAGCGAACGCTTTAACCAGAAGGCTACGCGACCGCCCCTATAATGGTGCATGAAAGAAAGGCCTCCAAAAGCCACACATCACAGACATTGACAATTTCTTGTGTATAATATATAGGCTAGTGAACAATCCCAATTAGCACCCCTTCTTATTGATCAATATACACAAGACTTATTTATTCGTGTATAATACGTGTGTTATATGCATCCTTAATTGTGGGAAATTAGATTCTGGAAAAATACATCTGTCGTATATAAACATTTCAGGCTGTCAGCATAAACCACAAAATTTACGATCTATTAACCCTGTTGTTTTTCACCAAAATAATATTCTAATAAGAGCACCCTATTTCTAATTTTGAGAGTGCCCTGGGCGCTTAATATGTCGAATACGGTATTATGACAAGGAATATTGACCTGATAAGGGGCAAGAAGTAGCCATGAACAGTTGTGTGTGTATAATAAAGAAGAATATTATTCCTTGGTGTAATCATTACATATATTTGCAAATAAATTAGGTCCGATGAATTAACAAAATTTAAGTCCAGGTCCCCGTTCCATAAAGCCATCTTAGCGCTAAGGTGATCGTAACTCCCATATTTGAACACTGGCTTACGATAGTCGTAGCGCTAAGATCATTTTGTGGAATGGTGCCCCGGCCCTCATTTTTTAAAGCAATCTTGGAGTCATGTCGTCAGTCTATGGGAGTTTCTGTCCTCCTAGTGCCCAGATGGCTTGGAGCAGGTGCCTGGTTACTCAGCACTAAAGGTGACCAGTGATTCCCACAATGGCTGAGTGTTCCTCCTTACCAGCAGTGTGTGGAAGTAGATGTTTCCAATGTGGAGGACAGAGGCCAGAATCTTGTAGATGGTTTCCTTCTCTGGCTTCTGGAAACTCAGGATGTCCATGGCCGACTGCAACTTGCGAAAGTTCTCGGCATCGTCCCGACCTGGCAGCACGGAACTCCCACCCTGTGTGGAGAAGATGTCACAGAATCAATGTCATGGAACATTCTGCAATATGTCATTCTCTTGCATCATCTCAGCTCCAGTGAGTGAGTGTGTGAGTGAGTGAGTGAGTGAGTGAGTGAGTGAGTGAGCGAGCGAGGGAGCGAGTGAATTGTACACCTCTGAGAGCATTAGTCCACCAGGACTATAACACAAGTGAACAACAAGATTTGGCACACCAATGTTTGGGAATCAAACCTTGGACTTCCACATTATTAGCAAATACTTCAACTACAGGGTAGTGGAGACTTCAGAGCATGATATATAGGCAGTAGGCTTTCCACTCAACACTGATAAAAATTAAACCTCTTTTGTTGTATATTCATGATGTATTTATTGTACATTATGAGTGAGTGAGTGAGTTGGGTTTAACGCCGCTTTTAACATTATTCCTGTTACATCGCTGCATGTCAGCTTAATGTGGGAGGAAAGCCTGAAGTGATGCAGGTCTCAGACGTTTACCACTTCGGTGAAACCCACGAGCACGAGTATGGTGCTGACAAACCTAGAAACATGATTGGGGCGAACCAGGATTCGAACCCACAATCATAGGTTTCTGGCGTGCAAAAAGGACGCAACTCTGCACAGCGAATTGCGGCGCCTTAGACGACTGGGCCCCCCGTGCCCCCTTGTACATTATGAAGCTGCTGCATCGCTCACCTGGTTGAGGTAGAAGTACTTGGGGGCCGTCTGAAGGCCAAATTTGGACTTCTGTTCATCTGACATCGATTCCAGCATCTCGTAGAAAACATGGTAGTTCCGCTCTTCCGATGCCTGGTGAGAATAAGACAGACATACCATACAGCTTATAGTTGAAAACCAAGTGTCTGTGGGAATACAATTGTTTCCTTAAGTTTCTTACTGGTAAGAATCTACTCTACTGTATCTTCAGCAGAAGATGTAAAAAACCTCCCAGTATGCTCTGCAGTTATCAATTGATTGAATTAATGTTGTCACATATTTTTGGGGTTTTTTTTTTTGTTTGTTTGGTTGGGTTTTTTTTGGGGGGGGACATCATAATTTGAGTTTTGTTATGTTTTAAAGTGGGTATATTGTTACTTATAAATACTGCATACATACACTAACAAACCCTATCATATTTCAAATATAATACAAGATCCTTTTTTTCTATGTGAGTGAGTGAGTAGATTTGTGTCACTATTATCAATATTCCAGCAATATCTTTGTGCGTGATGCAAGAATTGGGCTTCACACATTATACCCACGTGGAGAATCGAACCTTGGGCCTCAGTGTGACAAGTGAACCCTTTAACCACTAAGCTACCCAACTGTCACCTTAACCTTGGAAATGCATATGAAACACACCTGCACCTGTCAACATCGCCAAGATGTGAACAATACCTAATGTCGGGGAACTTCTCTCACCATGTCTCCAGCAGTTACATGAACATACACAGCCTGACACAGCTCCAGGGCCCTGCCACATGTGATTAAGGAGAGGTCCACACTCTGACGGCTAACATGTTAATCAGCATGTTGGAGGTAGTGGGCAGTATAGCTGTGGATGTCGGTAACATGTAGCACTCTTAATATCGCCAACCCCAAGCATGGACAAAACAACCCCCTACCCTAGGCTAACACAGGCCTGTCTCAATCAGCTGTCATGTCAAAGAGGCAAATATATAGTCACAGGTGGATAACATACAGCAAGAACTTATATACACAACCTTTCTCAATAAAATAACATGATTATCAGCTTACACTGTCCTTTTTGGTCAAACGTATGCAAGTCTCAAACATATCAAACAAAGTGAGGAGAAGTGAAATGGGGTTTAACGTCGCGTCCAAGATTATTGCACTTACTCGGTAAATAGCGACATGCATTTACGCGTGTGTGGCTGCTTCTACTAGTCCAGATGGATGCCGATTTATAGTGCTAGCCAACTGAGATACCATGCCGCAATATGACATGAATACCCCACTCAGACACATTATACTGACTACGAGTCGACCAGTCCTTGTTTTAGCCCCTTAATGCCGAGCGCCAGACAGGGTAACAACAAGCACCATCTTTTAACATCTTTTGGTATGACGCGGTCGGGGATCAAACCTCGGACCTTCTGCTCTCCGGGCAGACACTCTACCACTAGACGACGGAGACGGCCTCAAACAAAACATTCATTGAGACATGAAATTCTGTTAACCAAAGAGTCCGAGGGTGTCAAACAATCTATTCTGTCAGGTCAGGGGGTAAATCTCTAAGCCACTGGGTTGTTAACCCATTCTTGTGTTGTATTCAATAGGCATAAGTCCTGACTATACATATCAAGTTAACTTTGCCATCTTTTCTGACAACAACCATAAATGAATTTCAAAACTTGCTTCTCATTGAGGACAATGTTCTACAACCTACCTGGGTGACAATTCTGGATTTTTCCAGCAAATATTCAAGTGTTCTTGCACCAACAATAGATCCACTGAAAAACAGAATTTGTGCAATTTCAGTCCACTTTACAAATGTAATACATACAATAAAATACAATTTAAACATAGCATTGCAATAACGAACACGCTTTAACGAACTGACGGATATAACAAACTGTTATTTTGGTCCAAGCCATCGGTTGTATATGTGCTGTATATATACACTTATAACAAATTATATTTTTTACAAACTAAAATTAGTGGTCCCTTTGAGTTCGTTATAACCGTAGTTTACTGTATTTGGCCAATTTATATAATTCAGCAACACATCAGTTTTTTCCACACAATCAAAACATTCACAAAAATTAGCAAATTGTACCTGAAAGACAGATTCAGCCCAAGTTCATCCTTCATCAGTTCAAAACCATTAAGTTTACATTAATCACATCCATGGGTCATAATTTAATTTTAAAAAGTACCAACGTTGCAATGTCAAACCAAAGTTCATGACTACTTAAAATAGTTTTGATTGAGTATCGAAATATGGCCTAAACACTGCAGTCTTTCGGCTTCTCAAGTAAAAAAATCATCTCGGAGCAAGTACCAGCTCAATTTATAGAAGTGAAATATAGCTTTAGCATCTACTACTTACTCTTTGAAGAAGACTTCTATGTACTTCCCAAATCGACTTGAGTTATCGTTGCGTATTGTTTTGGCATTACCAAAGGATTCAAGGAGTGGGTTAGCCTCCAGGATCTGCTCTGTGATGAGGTTGTTACGGGATTTATTCACCGCCGCCAGATATTGCATAATCAGCTTGGTACTCTCTGTCTTACCAGCGCCACTCTCACCACTGAAACGATAACAATATCAGTGTGTTCACAATTACAGTGTCCAGATGACTTACTAAATTCATTTTTGTGCTTCACAGCAAATATGGTCACACAATACCAGTCTTAAGTCATTATGGCTCCTTGGATAAGAGGTGAAGTGAATGGGGTTTAAAGTCGTCTCCAAGATTTTTGCACTTTTATAGTGATGTGTGCATGCTCTTGTGTGTATGTGTGTGTGTGTTTGTGTGGCTGCTTGTACTAGTCCAGACTAATACTGAGTTTATAGTGCTAGCACAATGAGATACCATGCCGCAGTTTAACATGAATACCCCACTCAGACACAGTATACTGACTCCTGAGCCAACCAGTCCTTGTTTTAGCCCCTTTATGCCGAGCGCCAGACAGGGTAACAACAAGTACTATATTTTAACGTCTTTTGGTATGACGTGCCTGGGGATCGAACCCGGACCTTCCACTCTCAGGACAAGAGAGACAATATTGAAGTATTATACAAACAATCATGCAATAAAGAGGTATAGAAGGTAGGGAATGGTTCCATGTTGTGGCTGCAAGTCACATGTCTGGTGTGTATGAGTGTATCATTGCTGATTGCATTGACTTTTTTTCCATTGAAATAGGCATGATAGATGGGAGTAAGATGCATAAATGTGATAAATGACATTTCCCGCTTTTTTTTTATTGGTTCGTTTTCAAACACATTGACTCATTGTCATCCAAACTGTCAGAAAGATATTTTTTCTGTTTTGGTAATAATTTTGATGAATGGCCTATAAATATTCTCTAAAAATATAGTAAAATCATGAAAATGTTCTCATGAATTTTGGACCCAGCAAACTCACTGGATTTCATTTCTGTAATTTATATATACAGAGAGGTGTTTCTGACAGTTAAAAAAGCATACATTTTCATGTAAGTCTAGCATCTGTCACAATAACTGTTATTAAACTGTTCATCGTCTTTTGTTTATTTCTAATTTCTTGGAAGATGTGCATTAGATTATCTCATTTACATAGCTCTTTTCAGAGGAATTTGAGCTTCGAGTGTTCTCCAAGTTTGTTATCTTTATTGCTGGGATTCCTGGCAACCAACATGGGGTTATAAATCACCTGGCCTCCCAACATGATACACACAGAAGGGGTGGAGAACCATGTACTGTATATATCCTTCCTGAACATATGCTATAACATACCAGAGCAGATCTAGTCTGTGAGGTGAATATATAAGTGTTATACCACTGTCTGCACAAACGCAAGGCCAGATTTTTCTTCTCTTTGTTTGGCCCCAAAATTCAGGTTGGTAGGTCAAAAAAATCAAAAAAATCAATTCCAATTGCAAATAATATTTTGTATATTTCCTCTCCATGTTCATCATAATTTGTTGCCTTTTGAAAGTTTTTAGATAAACATGTAGATGTAGTTTTTTAATAAGTAACTTATATTGTATATTGATAGTGACAATGAATGAGGTCAGTTTTTTTTCTACATTTTACTTATTTCTAGAAGACAGAATACAAAAAACACTGCTTTTCATTTGATTTAAATTTTTGGGAGTCGGCAGATTAATTTGTAAACCAAGTTTAATAAGAACTCTGGCCTAACCTATGATGATTATACTAGTGTCATATCAAACCTGCAGTATATATATAATGTTATGACCTATGTAAACAACTCCGATACTTAAGTGACAGGTGGAGTGTTCCATATCCAGGTTGATATAGGTATGCAGTAACCTGCCTTCCATGTATATTATCCATGGACAGCTAGTCCAGACACAGTGACTTATGGCTATCTCTGACAATACCAGATCAAATTTATGGTCCCAACTTTTACAACATGAATTTATCTGTCCAATAAAAATCTGTCCACTACAGACTTCCTCCACACAGATTCTGGACATCTTCCAGAGGCAAGGGAGTTAACTGACTATAAAAGTCCAGTTTCCACCCTTGTGGAACTAGGCTGCAATTATGGAGTTACATTTTGGCTGGATTTACGAGTCTCTGTAGAGTCCAATCAAAATCCGGATTCAACGTGCAGATTTCGGTCGACTGCAGGATTTGCAAAGCACGTGTATTGTCAAATTAGCGTCGACAGATATTTTCCAAATCTTCTCATATTTTTGTCAAGGTGCTCAGGTGATTTTATGCACTTCGCAAGGTAACACCTCATTTTACTACACTATAGATCTTGACTGTCGATCAGATCATCTGGACTGGGCACCGCCATTTTGTTTTGTGATATGAAGGTAAAATCTGATTTGTCATCAGTAGAGAAATAGAAGGGACATAACTCGAAATGCCACTGGTGGCGCTACGAATGAGCCACAGCCTAGTTCAGGAAGGGTGGAAACTAGACTTTGATAGTCAGTTAACCCCCTCGCCTCTGGAAGTTCTGGAGTAAGATTGTCAGACAAAGGCCAATTTATCATGTAATCGACGCTACCTAACATGGATTAACTCGTCATGTATCTGGTACACAGTTCTCATCAATAGTCTTTAAAGGAATTAATATCAGTTACTTAACCATATATTTTCCTTCTTTTAAAATGCACATTGTTTCATGTTACAAAGCAAATATGATTAATATTCAGGTAGCATTTTGAAGGGAATTAAATCATTAGTTGACACTTCACTTCTAACTTGTCCAGCCAATCAGACTGGGTCACCTGCATGACCTATGTGCACTCTGTCCATATGGGAAATTCCAGCAACCCACTAACCCAGATATCAGTCACAGGGAACTGGTTCTATTCTGGGCCCCATAAAGGAACCGACAGGGGTCGCTACTGTCTGCAGTCAGTAGGCGTCATAAACCACATCCTTATCTGTCAGTGGATGACAACCTTACCCAGGCTGGAGAATGTTAACCCAGTACCAAGCAGTGTCTATTATCATATACAGATGACGCTCTCCCTAATATGTGCTGTCTAGTTTTATACATCAGATAGCTACACGATAAATCCCAAAGAATAATGAAGAATGAGTTGTGGTTTATTTCACGATAAAACATTGTTCTATCATGACTTCATTTCTGGAGATTCAAACATATGCTCGCAACTCGATCACATCGTAAATTGGACAACATTATTTTTGAGAGGCTAGTGAGTTGTTCCCCTTAGATGTACCTGGGCAATGCATAAAAAATCTATGGCCAAACTATCAATTTCAAAAGTGGGCGAAATATGGCAATCTGAATTGGGAGAAAAGATACAAATAATCGCCATGAGAATTGTGAGAATACTCAGGAAATACCAAACCCCATGTTCATAAAATGGACATTGTCACGGTCAGATTGTATTCAGGGAGTCATCATCATTTAAATATGGGTAAATACTTCAAAAGCTTGTAAAATTTATTAACATCCAATGGGATGATGTAAATAAAGTTGAAATAAATGACTTGTGGTCATTGTTTATTTTCCCCGTAGTGTCTATTTACAATAAACAACTCCTCCTCGTCTGTTATTTCTTAAATACAGGTGACCACCTCCCTCTCCCCTAATACAAGCAGTTTATAATGATATACAGCAGGTTTTCTTTCCCATGTTTATATGAAATGAAAACATTTTTAAGCGCCTATTTCATCATCATTAACAAGGGGAATTAGCTACACCACACAAGCATGGGTATGGTGCAAGCAAACCAAGGATCATAATCAAGATCCATGTGGGATTCAAACCCATGATTGGTGAAATCCTGATATGGTTAAGTGAGTGAGTGAGTGAGTTGGGTTTAACACCGCATTTTAGCAGTATTCCAGTTATATCGCGGTGTGTCAGCTTTATGTGGGAGGAAGGCCCGAAGTGATATAGGTCTCAGACGTTTACCACTTCGGTGAAACCCACGAGCACAGGTATGGTGCTGACAAACCTAGAAACATAATCGGGGCGAACTGAGATTCGAACCCACAATCATAGGTTTCTGCCCAAGGGACGCAACTCTGCACGTCGAATTGCGGCACCTTAGACGTCTGGACCACCCGTGCCCCCTGGTATGGTTAAGAGACACAACAGTTACGACTGAACTGTCTACTGGGAGATAGATGCTACCAAGCTTTTCTCAAGCTTGTTCATGAGTGGTTTCATAAGAAAATAAAGACCCCAAAATACAGATTCGCATCAGTAGGTATTTTCAATGAATCTGTCCCAAGACACGGAAACAATGGCCGCACAATTTTCAAGAGATTTATTTTGAATAATGAAACGATGCCACACAATGCCACACAATCAACCATGGCAACAAGTGAACCGTGGCATGCTTAACTCCATCCTGTACCATACCGTGTCACAGCAGGGAGGTAATCCATACATCACCATCTTCCCACATGCATTATAGAACACAGCTGAGCATGGCAGGCAAAATAATAAGACAAATATTTTTTTATACATAGTTGTTTTTTCCCCGCTGTTGTATATTGGTCATGTCAATCTCTAATTGTCCAATTAGGATGAACTTTGTATTTTTTCCTCTATGCATTCACTCGGAGGATATTTCTTGTAAGCATTCTCTGATTCCTATTGTTATTTTGAATTAACAAACAAATAATTAAACAATTAAACAATTAAATAAACAATTTAAATTACGATATAAAAAGCACTGATTTCTTGTCATCAAATATAATTTTATATTTTCTTTTTCAGTTTTTACAAATTACAATGCAAATAATAGTGATGATCTGTCAATATATGTAAACAAAATAAATATAATTAAATTATTTATAATTAATATTCATAAAGATGATTAAACAGAGGCTCTCTAATGAGTAGAATGTTTTAACATGTTCTACACAGCCCTCAACACACTACATTGTTTTGGTTCAACGTCAATATTGATCTATAGTATAATCCAGTTTGGATGTTCTAGAATAATGTGGTCATATATAATTAAGTGTATGTCAATCAAGCATACATATTAATATTTATTACAAATCATTGAAACGTACACACACACGACAGTCGATATACTGATTTGACCTAATTCATGTCCACCTGCTCAGCGAAAGTAAACCTGCTTGACCAGTGGACAGGCTCACACAATTCATACAGAATCTAATCCCTCTATTATGAGGGGATCGTTTACTCTTTATACCACACTATTCACTCAAGACAGGAGTTATCTCCCTTTCCTTGAAGAACTCCCTGGAGTATGATGATCTCCACTATACTTCCTGCTTGTGTTGTTTGTTAATTCATGACACAACATTTGATCCTTGCCCAAAATAAAGATACACGTTGCATGGTGGGAACCCTTTAGAAGCGCCATCAAGCATAAACAGTTCAGGTATATCCGTGATCATTCTTGTATGTTCCTGTGTACTGGAGTGATATGACCTATATACCATCTGTTAGTCTTTGTCTGGGTGATAATAAAACTCCAAATACCCTAATCCTTTAATTGCATAACGTCTTACATCTCAAGCCCGGGAAAGTAAACCTGGCCCCCACGCACCCTCAAATCTCATCACATTGCCTCTCGCCACTCAGACATTCCACAGCAGTTCATAGCCTTCCACTCGCTATTCCCAACACACACCAGGGATCCCTTCATTAAGTCATCTCCACAACCATCAGTGTGTATCATCTTATCTAACTCTTGAGGTAGGATAGCTGGATCTTTATCGACTGCCTCCACACTAGTTGCCTATCTATGTGAACTTTTCAAGTCCTATCTGACGAACACACCACCCATCTCTCAAACTTACCATCCATCTCCCAAACACACCATCCATCTTTCAAACACACCACCCATCTCCCAAACACACCACCCATCTCCCAAACAGACCACCCATCTCCCAAACACACCATCCATCTCCCAAACAGACCACCCATCTCCCAAACACACCACCCTTCTCCCAAACACACCACCCATCTTCCAAACACACCACCCATCTCCCAAACACACAATCCATCTCCCAAACACACCACCCATCTCCCAAACAGACCACCCATCTCCCAAACACACCACCCATCTCCCAAACACACCACCCATCTCCCAAACAGACCACCCATCTCCCAAACACACCACCCATCTCCAAAACAGACCACCCATCTCCCAAACACACTACCCATCTCCAAAACAGACCACCCATCTCCCAAACAGACCATCCATCTCCCAAACACACCACCCATCCCCAAAACAGACCACCCATCTCCCAAACACACCACCCATCTCCCAAACAGACCACCCATCTCCCAAACACACCACCCATCTCCAAAACACACCACCCATCTCCCAAACATACCACCCATCTCCCAAACAGACCATCCATCTCCCAAACACACCATCCATCTCCCAAACAGACCACCCATCTCCAAAACACACCACCCATCTCCCAAACATACCACCCATCTCCCAAACAGACCACCCGTCTCCCAAACACACCACCCATCTCCCAAACACACCACCCATCTCCCAAACACACCACCCATCTCCCTTACCCTATAATACTAATGGATCCAGAGTTTGGATTCAGGGCAGTTTTTCATTAAGGGTCAACCTGTGCACCCCAATCCCCCAGTTCCCATTTTTCAAAATCCTAGTATAAAGTAGTCTAACAATGTGCCCATTCATGCTCCCTTAACAGACCCCCACCCTTCCACCACCCCACCCCTGGGGGAAAGGTTTCACCACAGGGCATATAACCATGCATGACATTGTTAGGGCAACACCAGGTTGAAGCTATCCATGTTTCTCTCTAACTTTCAAGGCTATAAAATCTTCATGTTAATGTTTTTCACCCCTGAATGCATTAGCTAACAAAATAGGGTTAACATCCCGGACATCCCTGGAGGGAAGCCTCCATCCATCCCAGATACAAACAAGGTCACATGCATGTAACTACCTCATGCTTGAGGGTATGACACAATTTACGTTATTTTGAATTTTTTTCAGATTTCAAGCAAACTGGCTCAACAAGTCTTCCCAGATCAGGAAGAGCATAGTGTAATGCAAAACTATAAGGAGAGGTGAGGTGAATGGGTTTAACGTCGCATCCAAGATTATTGCACTTCTTATACAGCTATGTGCATGCCATGTGTGTGTGTGGCTGCTTGTTCTAGTCCTGACTGATGCCGATTTATAGTGCTAGCCCACTGAGATACCATGCCGCAGTTTAACATGAATACCCCACTCAGACACAGTATACTGACTCCGAGTCGACCAGTCTTTGTTTTAGCCCCTTAATGCCGAGCGCACAGGGTGAAAGAAGAGGTAGAGTTTCAGAAATGTAAGGCAACGACACAAAACACCCATCTGTTGATTACATGGTCATGTAAATATTAATTAACTGTTTAAATTAAGATAAAAAGTTAGTAAACTTTAAGTGCTAAAGAAAGACAAGAAACCCAAATATTTGTAGCCATGACATGAAAAATAGTTTGAGCTTCTCAAGCTATGGGAAAACATGTTATCAGGAGTTGATGTTTGCAGTGAAATGTCAGCCTTTATAATTTCTCCCAACAACCCACATAGCAGTTAGCCAGCCTCTCTCTGGCACCAATGTTGCCAGGGTGTAGCCGGGGCGGCGTGTTGACACACCTCTCCTGTGTTGTGTTCTCTCCAACATCTGTTGTTCTCAACATGCACAGTTGGGAACCAAGACCCATAAGCTGATTAGCACCCGTTTGAATTTCACCAGTTTATTTCAATCATATTGTCTGACACACCATGAATACCCAGAGCTGTAACGTGAGACTTCTTAGGGGAATAGGGTGTGGAACTTTACTCAGTCTAACTCATCTTCACTGACTCCACTTCATGCATTTAATAGTTTATACATTTTATCAAGCGGGTTAATATGGGGAAACTGAACTTCTTTTTTCAGTTTGGCATTATGTTGTTTGGATTGTAGTTTTGGATTGGCTAATTCTATTTAAAGAGCATGCTATAGATAACAGCGAAAGAATCTACATCGAAATATTGCTAAATGCAATAATCCATAAGGTGCGTTGTGGTGAAATTGGGTTTAACGTCGCGTCCAAGATTATTGCACTTATATAGCGACATGCATGCACGTATGTGTGGCTGCTTGTACTAGTCCGGACTGATGCCGTTTCATAATGCTAGCTTACTGATTTACCATGCCGCACAGTAAACTGACTCCGAGTCGACCAGTCCTTGTTTTAGCCCCTTAATGCCAAGCGCCAGACGGGGTAACAACAAGTACCATCTTTTATGTCTTTTGGTATGACGCAACCGGGGATCGAACCCCAGACCTTCCGCTCTCTGGGCGGACACTCTACCACGAGACTACAGAGGTGGTCCAATAATCCATCAAAATGTACATGAGCTTATTCATTGAATGATTTGCCTCTTCAAATGAATATGTTTGACAACTACCAAATCATGTTCTCCGACAACTCTGACAACTTGAAGCTGTGGACACAAACACACACAGGAAAGGAGTGAGGTTTTCTCATGCACAGGCTTGGGTAGCAAGATACTATTACTAGCACAAATAATTATGGATAGTTGACAGTGCAGTGGACATCTGCTGAAACTCTGAATGTTTCTATAGTTTGACAACAGCTGCAATATAGGATTTCAGGCAATGGTGTAATAGAGGTTTTGTATTCATAGGAATAAAATATGTTTGATGTGGGTCTTGGCATGTTATGTGAGTATTGTCTGTGACTACGGATCGCCTTACCTGATGACAATAACCTGGTTCTCACTGTCCTTGATCATCTTACAGTAGGACGTGCTGCCAACAGCAAACAGGTGCCTGAAACATTGTGCATATGTACTCAATATCACGCATTTCAGATAGTCCAAAATCTTAGTCAATGGGTTTATATATCATGGATTTATCTAGACCTGATATTCTTCCCCAAGTCTACAGCAATTGTGAGAAAAAAGTCCTAAATTGGAATTAAATATTTCCCAGTTCCTGCTGTTATAGTTCTAACTAATGTTATGGCCTTAGGGGACTTGTATTTCACAGATAACAGGACCAATAAAGTGGAAGAGGCCTTAATGCTTAGTTTAATGTTATTGCTTCAAATACATTGTTAAAATTCAATATTAAAATACCTCTGAATTTAGGAAATAAGAACTTGAACAAATTATATGACTTTTCCCAATCTGACTGCACTGAAATCTTTGATAAATTCCTGATCGGTAATATTCTATGACACCCTGCAGATCACAACCTGACTTGATCGTGATAGCATAGGTCTCAGTTGAGGTGGTCATGACACACTGATCATAACTCTGATCATAACTCATTAACACAGTCCATCCTGAGCAGCCATTGTGGCCTTCTGATCCACACTTTTATATCACTGCCCGTGAAGATCCGGGGTAGAATAGGTCTTCAGCAACCCATGCTTGCCGTAAAAGGTGACTATGCCTGTCGTAAGAGGCAACTAACGGGGTGGTGAGGCTTGCTGACTTGGTTGATGCATGTCTTGTATCCCAATTGCATGGTTTGATGCTCATAATGTCAATCACTGGATTGTCTGGTCCAGACTTGATTATTTACTGACTGCCGTCACATAGCTGGATATTGCTGAGTGTGGTGTTAAACAACAAACAAACAAACAAACAAATATCAAGCTGGAGGCACAATGAATTACCTGATCCCAGATTCCAAGGGAATTTAAACATTGTGAACATATTGTGATTGTAGTGAATCAACCAATCAAACTTTACAAAAGTTAAATTCAGTCAATGGTATTTTCTTATTAATTATATTCTTACACAACCATTAAGCTACAAATTAAGGTAAAGTTGTATAAGTTTCAAATAATTGACCAAGAAACAAAAACAAATATATTTTTTTATGATTAAACGTCTTAATGTATTTGTTGTAAGATGTCAGTCTGACACGTCAATACATGGCACATGTATCAACGGGGTCTTAGAAAGTTTTCTTTCAGGGAGTTTTTTAACTAAAGTATACAGCAAAAGAAAGCAAAGAGTCTGACATAATATTTCCCTCCCAACTAGGTCTAAGCTTTTGGGAAGAAATCTATAGACTGCCTGCAACTTTAATTTGATTTAACCCTTGACTCAGCGTGGTCAAAGAGAGGCGTCCCGAGCTCACATGAAAGGGAGGACAGAAAGATGGCCGAGGGAGGTAAAAACTGAACTTGCTAATGGCGTATTTGCTACATGTCTCTCCGTAATCTCACGGACAACATCAGCAAGTGAGAGGACGGATTGTTAGGCTAAACTTGCCCCATCCATGCAAACAAACATAACCAACTTCACTTGAACTTGTTTGTAAGTGTAAATTTGTTCAACATTTGGAAGTGTAAACTGGTTTCAATGCCTCCTTGTGGCACGCGTGTTATTTAGCAATGTTCGCACAACACAGTTAATCCCCCAGCGTTTGTCGCTCATCAACAGTTACTGTTTCAGTGTGGCTGGTCTAGTCCAGCATTGTTGCAGTATTTCCCAACATGTCTCTACCACTGATGTCCCTCGTCTTACACATTACACAAATTCTCCAGCAAACATTAAGAGGCAATGACATTTTTTATGGAATTTAAAAAGTTGAAGATTTGACGTTCTCCGTTTTCTTTGACGAAATGGTGACGAGTTCTCACTGTCTACACTAAACCAACTATCATTGGCTTTGCTACCGAGGTACTGTAGCTCCATTGTTGCCTGTTTCAAAAAAAATCTTTGGTGCAGCCAAACCATTTTTCTTCATGGGCTTCATGTATCCTAGTTTTAGAGTGAGTGAGTGACTATGCTGTTTTATGCTGTTTTTAGCAATATTCCTGCAATAGCATGCAGGGGACAGCCAATATCGGCACAGATTGTGCCCATGTTGGGAATCCAAACCAGTCATTTGGCATGATGAGCGACCACTTTAACCCCACCCCCAACAGTGTTAGACATTAAGAGGGTCCTGGACTCTTTCAGATCTTGGTATGATAGTATTTGAATGTAGGAACTTCCTTGATAGATAGATTTTAGATCAGAAATATATATGCCTGTTCATTCTCAATTCGGATACTGTATCCACTACATAATAGGCACAATACAAAATAATGAGGTCTATAACAATCTTTATGATGCAAAGCCAATGACAGTTTATTATCTGTTAGACTTATGGGAACACTACTAGGAAATAAAACTGCTATAAAGCCTAGGGTAGGGGTCCAATGTGACAGGCACTTGATTCATGACCAACATTCTCCGCCAGTCAATGTGTCTCACACTCTCTTAAATGATATATCATCTATACATATTATATTATATTATATTATATTATATTATATTATATTATATTATATTATATTATATTATATTATATTATATCACAGATGATATGATATGATATGATATGATATGATATGATATGATATGATATGATATGATATGATATGATATATGTTTGATATGATATTAATAATATATACAGAGCTATTTCCACTCAATGCATGTTCATCATGCATAGAATTATCAGCCTATTCAACAGATGAGTGCTCAAACAGTATCCACTCTCAACTCCCTGAGGAGTATCCAGAGAAGTGTAACTGGTGTTTGATATTGACAGCCTGTGTCACTTGGGTGTGACATCAAACCAGGCCAACATGGTCAAAAATGGACTATACTCAGTGGGTCCCTATTCTCATGTCCTTTTACCAGCTTGAGGACTTAAGACCCTGTCGTGCTGCGATATGTGAAGGGGATACTGACGCCAGACTTGGTATGTTGTCTCATATCTCATGGCAGGGTGTAATTCAGGATCATTGATAGTATGTTACCATGGTTATTGTAGTAAAGTTTATACTCACGGTGGGAGGGCTCCGAGAGCTTGTCCTTCGTACTTCTTGACCATGTCCAAGCCGTAGATGCTGAACATCCGGTAAGGGTTGACCGCGACCAGGATACTCCCCACATAGGTCTGAAACACAACATGGAGTCATTGAGTCAGCGAGTGAGGGAGGGACAGAGGGGCTTTTACCCCTAGCTACCTCTGATACATTTTACTCCTTGCATAATGGATGTCTAAAGTCTCCAAAGACATTTAAACATCTACAACCCTACCAATTCAAGCCTTTAGGATGTATGCCGGTATGATTTTGTTACCACTGCACAACTTGAACTGTTGTGTATGGAATGTTCTAATGACATAATGTAAGTTCGCCTATCATTAGGTGAGTAAGCGAGTATGGTTTTACTTTTAGCAATATTCCAGCAATATCACGGCGGGGGCCACCAGAAATGGGCTTCACACATTGTACACATGTCGGGTATCAAACCCAGGTCTTCGGCGTGATGAGCGAATGCTTTAACCACTAGGCTACCCGACTGCCCCTGTCTTTCATTGATATGAAGTGGTAACATTTTATAGAAAGCAACTTCTTTTATTCTTCGTCACAACGTTTCAGAGCTACCTCTTGCTCCTTCATCAGATAAATAACACACAGGTATTGTTTGTTTTGAATCTTACAGCATTTGAGGCACAATTTGTTTGGTTTTAACTATTTTTTTTCACTTTTTTACTCTTTAAGGTTAGATGGATCCATAAACTATTTCTTCAAAAATCACTTCCTGATCAGACAAAAGTGTCTATATAAGGAAGGTTTAACATCTGTATAGGACTGTCCAGGCCCCTCAATGAGCAATACACAGCAGTGATGTGGAGAACTAACAGTGGCTGACATATTCACATCTTTCTGAGAGAGAAATGCTGTGGCACTATTTGTCCATCATGAGGAGAGACAAATACCGATAACTACAATGTTTGTCGGATAACACCAAGATAACAGCAGCTGCAGTCCCTATTTTCCACACTAGCTGGAGAAAACAAAGATCCCAATGAGTGGACATCATGAGTTGACAAAACAAATGCAAATGTGATGGTAGCATCATTGAAAGACATCAACAGTACTCTTGAACTGACAATCATACGCTACTTTGTCTGGGAGGGAATATTACAAGATAACTTGCTTATGAAGAAAGTTTCAAAAGATACCAACATCTGTGCTAAACTAGAGATGATGTGAGGTGAGGTGAGGTGAAATGGGGTTTAACGTCCCGTCCATGTTTATTGCACTTATATAGCGACGTGCATTCACACTAGTGTGGATGTGTGGCTGCCTGTACTAGTCCGGACTGATGCCGATTTATAGTTTATTAATCTAGCCCACTGAGATACCATGCCACATTTTAACATGACTACCCCACTCAGATATACTGACTCCGAGCCACCTAGCCCTTGTTTTAGCCCCATAATGCCAAGCGCCACACAGGTTAACAACAAGTACCCACTCTAAATGTCTTTTGGTACGACTCATCAGGAGATCGAACCCGACACCTTCCACTCTCTGGGCGGATGCTCTACCGCTAGACCACAATGGCAGTCACTATACTAGAGGGGTATGCTGCACTAAGGTTGCTCTTTGTGAGGGTGAATGTTTGCTTTGTGCAGCATCCAAAGTTTGGAGCTATTCACATCTTTGAGAAAAGGACCTAACATTTATATAAGGACATACTCTTTAATAGGGCTGAAACGGGTAACTTGGGTAACTCGGTAACTTGGTAACTCGTGTTTGGTGCATCCCGAGTAGGACCTGGGTACCCACACAACTACCCGGACCCATTGTTAGCCACATGATATATTGTTTAATGACAATATAAACACTTACGCTATAAATTGCTAATGTTCGTATTTCTTTCAGATTATGTACGCATTCCTTCTGACTTTTTAAGTTCGAGTAAAAATAAAGCTTCAGTCAACTTACGAGTATGCATGATCAGATTGGTTTATGTGTATTTAATTAGTTTTTGCCAGGGCTCCAATAAATCAATTCCCAATCAGACATTTTGTACCCAACTCTTGAGACCTACAGATGGTGTCAGGGTAGAGTCGGGTCATAGGTGGTTGAGTACCCGGAGCCACCCTGACTATTCAAGCAGAATCTTTCATCTCATATTTCATGTTAAAATCCTATATTTATTATTCCAATTTACAGAATGTGACTAAAATGACTGTATCCGATAATGTACCATGGGCTAGTGGCCTACATCTGTACTGAATAACGAATAAAAACTTGAAGGCATCATGAAGCGGCATTATTCCCATGGCGTGAAATCCTGGATTGCTCCCCAGCCTGTATGTACAGAGCACAGAGGTATTCAGGTGCTATAACTCCTGTGAGGGGATTATGACCCATAATTCCCTAGGAGTGTTATCTTTAATCCATAACATCAACATCATCTGATCTCAATAACATCAACACCATGGGATCTACAGCACTGAAGTAATTCTCAGGTACATTCCAGGAAATTAAACACTGCCCTTTTATTATCCTCCTAAACAGCCTGATACGCTAATTGAAATACCATGTAGCATTTACAGACAATTATCCAGGCCCACTATAAACAATAGGACTCCAGCAGACAATGATTAAGTCAATATCTCCAGCAGGGGCAGGTGACCCCTTCACATTGTGTATACAGTGAGATGCTGATCCCACTTGGAGGATGCTCCACCCACTGGACGATGACGTGGAGGTCGGAGCAGGTAACACAAACACAGATCTGGATTACGTCCAAGAGGAATTGTAAATAAATAATCAATTATGTTTCGCAGTTGATTGAGCACACTGCCACTTGGTGGGCATGCATTATGAAGCGATGTTGTTTTATGCCAGAGTCAGTAATATTCAATGATCTGTAAATGGTGAAGTGAAGTCAACGATGAAGCTTGGGACAGATTAACCAAAGCCATGGCCACACCACCAAATCTTAAAATCATTTATTAAAACGTCAACCTATTCTGCTGTGAAATCCAATGCAGGATACTGGGGACCTATTCTGTTCTGGCATCCCATGCAGGATGGTGTACTGGGGAACTATTCTGTTCTGGAATCCCATGCAGGATGGTGTACTGGGGACCTATTCTGTTCTGGAATCCCACGCAGGATGGTGTACTTGGGACCTATTCTGTTCTGGAATCCCATGCAGGATGGTGTACTGGGGACCTATTCTGTTCTGGAATCCCACGCAGGATGGTGTACTTGGGACCTATTCTGTTCTGGCATCCCATGCAGGATGGTGTACTGGGGACCTATTCTGTTCTGGAATCCCACGCAGGATGGTGTACTTGGGACCTATTCTGTTCTGGAATCCCACGCAGGATGGTGTACTGGGGACCTATTCTGTTCTGGAATCTCATGCAGGATGGTGTACTGGGGACCTATTCTGTTCTGGAATCTCATGCAGGATGGTGTACTTGGGACCTATTCTGTTCTGGAATCTCATGCGGGATGGTGTACTGGGGACCTATTCTGTTCTGGAATCTCATGCAGGATGGTGTACTGGGGACCTATTCTGTTCTGGAATCTCATGCAGGATGGTACATGGAACCCTTGTGTCTGGCCTGACTCGGTGAACACCAGGTAGCTGTACTGCTGTTGATACAACAGACATATGCACCACCCCAGACAGTCAGTGTGTTGTACTTGACCCCATTACAATGTTCAACAGCTGTTTTACCAGGACAACTAGAGCAGGGACAGACTCTAATACTTCAGTTTGACAAACATTCAATTAAGGTCACAGCAAATCCTGGCAACGCAAAGTTGTACATTGGGTTTTTTCCCCATCTTTCCAGGCCTAAATAAGAACTTGATACCAATGTCATTTTGAAGCACTTACCCCCTGGTGAGATACACACATGTGAAGACAATTCCGACAAACCTTTCTGGCCCAACAAAACCATGTGCCAAGATAAGATCTCTTAAACTGCTGGTCTCTGGTAACTCTCCAGTCATCATATGCCACTGATATCAAACAATTTCTTTTGATAACACTATTCTTTTAACAATGTTCTCTCTCACCCTGTGAATGTAATGAGTGAGTGAGTGAGTGAGTGAGTGAGTATGGTTTAACGCCGCTTTTAGCAATATTCCAGCAATATCACGGCTGGGGACACCAGAAATGGGCTTCACACATTGTACCCATGTCGGGAATCGAACCCGTGTCTTTGGCATGACGAGCGAACGCTTTAACCACTAGGCTACCCGACCACCCCATGCATGTAGTGAAATAATATTTTTGATTATTTTGATAGACTTTGAAGTTTCTTTTTTTATCAGTTCCTGCCGTGAAGATCCAGGGTAGAATAGGTCTTCAGCAACCCATGCTTGCTGAAAAAAGGCTATTCTTGTCGTAAGAGGCAACTAACGGGATCGGGTGGTCAGGCTCACTGACTTGGTTGATGCACGTCATCGTATCCCAATTGTGTTGATCGATGCTTATGATGTCAATAACTGGATTGTCTAGTCCAGACTCAATTATTTACAGACTGCCATCACATAGCTGGAATATTGCTGAGAGTGGCTCTAAACAACAACAACAAAATAATAAGTGGAGATTTTGGGTGTTTGACCATGGGAGAAGATAAGTGTGTGTGTTCATGTTGGAGGTCCAATTTGACTGATTGTAACACAACTCACTACATATGATTGGTGGTCAACACCATCCTTACAACACAGCATTACATGGATTCTAACTTTTAGCCATGCAACCTCATAGCTTTGACGTCTAGTGTGAAAAATATTTACAGAAAATTATTTACATAAAGTTTGACCTTGTATAATGAGAACAACAACTATAACATCAGCCCAATCCACAATAACATGCATTATTCACTTGATTGTATGTACATATATATATATACACTCAATTAAGTCCTGTATTTCTTTGATGCCTCCATGTACTTGTTATCCTACAATGGCTACACATATAGCTGACAAGGCACTGAGACCAGTGCAAACATGTACCAGGTGACACTGCCGTCTCCAAAGATGTAATGAAAAATACATGACCAAATATCCCCGTGTCCGACCACCAAGGAGAGAATACAGGCCTTATGTTCAACAATCTGCATTCTAATGAGAATCGAAGACATGTCATAATTGTCTTCGAGAGGGCAATGCACTGTTTGTGACTCATGAACAGATGCACTTGTTTCAACTCGGAGTGCTGTGTCAAGGTTGTTCACTGGAGTCATCAAGTTCGAAATTGAATATGTAAATGTGACTATTGCACTAACTTCTTGACAACTTATATTCTTGTCTGACTGCACAGTGAACACACAGTGATGCACATGTTACATCATAACATCATGTTACATAGACACCTAGAGTTCTATTAACTTGTCATGACATGATTGTCCTTACAGCTGAACAAATAAGGATTGGGCATCTTCCCGACGTAAGGGAGTTAACTGACTGTATAAAAATCCAGTTTCTACCCTTGGTGATCTAGCCTGAAATTTTGTGGCTTGACTGTAGTGCCACCAGTGGTTGTTATGAGTTTCTTCTCCATCCCTCCTATTGACCAATCAGATTCCACCCATCATATCACTTGCATTTGCTTCACAGAAAAAGACTGTGCCCAGTCAAGATGATCTGATCAATCACTTGAGCACCTTGATTAAAAACATGAAAAGATTTGGAAAATATCTAATGACACCCTGTTGTCAGTACACATGCTTTGGAAATTTTGCAATAAACTGAAAGCTGCACGCCAAGGAACGAAGCAGATGTCAAATTCAGTACATGATTTTTATTGGACTATGCATAGACTCATTAGTCCAGCCAATACGTAACTCTGAAATTCCAGCCTAGTTCGGCAAGGGTGGGAACTGGATTTTATAGTCAGTTAACTCCCTTGGGAACTGGACTGTTTTGTCTGTTAACTCTCTTGCCCCTGCAAGATGAGGATTGCTTGGTCGGGATGGAATGGGTGTCATCAAGCCCTGACAGCATGGATCCTTGCTCATGTTGTCAGCCACTGGTTTGTCTGACCAGACTTGATAAGTTATGAAACGTTGTTATGTAGCCTGAGTATTGCTGATCATGGATTAACTTACATACATTTGACCGTAATTTCTATATTAAATGTTTGCATGAAATTGGCAATAACGATTGACTTGAATCTTGTGGCTCAAGAAGCTATTGAAGTGAAGGAAAAAATCCTTTCTATCATCTCTCTGTGACCATACACTGCTGTTGAATAGTTCAAGGTTAGCTGGTCCATAGGATCATAAATATTGTGGCGATAGATTCCATTAAATCTGTGGACTTAGTTTATGAGGTGCAGCCACATCACCTGTCTCCTGCTTGTACTGTGTTCTGCATGACAATCTCACTGCCCTACACCCTCATCCCTGGTGATGAGCTCCCTGTCATGACTGTCAGCCACAGCTAGGTCCCCCTTTATACAGAACTGGAAAGATGTGTTACAAAGTAGTGATTCCCTATCAACTAGTCCTTATTGTCATCCAGTGTGGCCCTCTGTCAGAGCTGATTATGGCAGCCATGTCCATCAGTCGTGGTCAGTGTGTCGGAACACATGTGTACAGAGTTCCCAAGTCTCAACTATCTGAATATTTATATCACAAATACAGCTTGTGTAAGTATAGTTTAAAATACATAGGCAGTTGTCTAGAACACTGTTTTTTTACCTACGTTTAAATTTTGTAAAACAATTGAGAGAAATGCTTTCAATCATTAAATTCAAAAACAAATGATCATGATAACATGTTGACGGCAAAAATTTTGTAGAATTCAAAACTAATTAGATCTAGTTTCATTTCACAATTATTTGTTGTTATTTGCACGCAGAGTTATAGTATTCAATTAAATTTTTTCAATTTTCTAAGTTTCTTCTGCAATTCAACCCACATAAAGATGTAAAAATGTGATTAACATTACAATCTATAACTGTTGGTCAGAAATTAGAAAAAAAATACTTTTAACAAAAAGATTTTGATCTGACTGTCAATTAGGTGAAATGAAAACACACATAAGATTCTATCATCCCCGTTCTGAGAAATGATAAATAATATGTATAAAAATCTTTCTAACAAAACAATCCAATCAATAATCATTCAGTATCCTGCTATACCAGAACTTGTTTGTCTTTCATTCATTAGCAGCAGTACTAATCTGTAAGTTGAAGTCTTTTTTTCTTTTTTTTCGACCACCTCCATTGAAATATAAGCCAAAATATTTGTACTCCAACAAATAAAAAGAGACTTAATGGTGTCATTTCTACTATGTACACAAGCCTAGCTTAAGATTTTCTTGTGAGTTGTATGATTGTAATGTCTCTCTTATCCATGCATTTTACAGCAGTGACTCTAACTCCTGTAGTATCAATCAGTAATCATGATGAAATACCGAACAGGCTCACAAAGTCTTGGTAGTTAAACTGATGTGACATTTTAAAGAATTTTTTTCATACTTTTAAAGTTCATGTAAAAAACATATCCGGGTAATGACTGTCATTATATGACAACACGTCAAGCATGTTGCAGGATCAAGTCTCAGGGAAGATAATCCCGCGTGACACAACCATAATGGCTGCCGATGTTAAAGGTTGAACTGCGACCTTGGGTCACGGTCAGATGCCTGGCAGGTATGTTACCGCCTCACAACACCCGGCTCTCTACAAATATACACACTTCCTGTATCAAATGTCCCTATATGCAGTCAGTGTTCATGGAGAAGATGAGATTAGATGAGTTATGTTCCAGATTATTGCACCTTTTCATCCATGTGCATGCATGCTTGCCTGTGTATGTGGCCGCTTGTACTAGTTCGGACTAAAGTTTTATAGTGCTAGCCGACTGAGATTCCATGCCTCAGTTTAACATGAATACCCACTCAGACACAGTATACTGACTCCGAGCCAACCAGTCCTTGTTCTGACCCTTAATGCCGAGTGCCATCTTTAAACGACTTTTGGTATGATGGGGATGTGCATTGAACCACCTTCTGCTCTCTGGGTAGACATTCTTTCCACTAGACCATGGAGGCAGTCTTTCAGGGATGACATTATGTACAATACTTTCAACAAATTGTTGTGATCTTCATAAATCTACCTACTTGATAATCTTTGAGCAAAGCTGATTCTATTTCTACTCTCTAAAGTCAGCCACCATATTTGACTGGAGTAGATTGTATTCAGCAATCAGTGTAGATGCAGTTGTATAGCTGCTTGTTTTGGAGTAGATTGTATTCAGCAATCAGTGTAGATGCAGTTGTATAGCTGCTTGTTTTGGAGTAGATTGTATTCCGCAATCAGTGTAGATGCAGTTGTATCGCTGCTTGTTTTGGAGTAGATTGTATTCAGCAATCAGTGTAGATGCAGTTGTATCGCTTCTTGTTTTGGAGTAGATTGTATTCAGCAATCAGTGTAGATGCAATTGTATCGCTGCTTGTTTTGGTGTAGATTGTATTCAGCAATCAGTGTAGATGCAGTTGTATAGCTGATTGTTTTGGAGTAGATTGTATTCAGCAATCAGTGTAGATGCAGTTGTATAGCTGATTGTTTTGGAGTAGATTGTATTCAGCAATCAGTGTAGATGCAGTTGTATAGCTGCTTGGTTTGGAGCAGATTGTATTCAGCAATCAGTGTAGATGCAGTTGTATAGCTGCTTGTTTTGGAGTAGATTGTATTCAGCAATCAGTGTAGATGCAGTTGTATAGCTGCTTGTTTTGGAGTAGATTGTATTCAGCAATCAGTGTAGATGCAGTTGTATAGCTGATTGTTTTGGAGTAGATTGTATTCAGCAATCAGTGTAGATGCAGTTGTATAGCTGCTTGTTTTGGAGTAGATTGTATTCAGCAATCAGTGTAGATGCAGTTGTATAGCTGCTTGGTTTGGAGTAGATTGTATTCAGCAATCAGTGTAGATGCAGTTGTATAGCTGCTTGTTTTGGAGTAGATTGTATTCAGCAATCAGTGTAGATGCAGTTGTATAGCTGCTTGTTTTGGAGTAGATTGTATTCAGCAATCAGTGTAGATGCAGTTGTATAGCTGCTTGTTTTGGCTCCACCTTGTTCTATGGTATTGTAAGGTGTGTTGCAGATAGATGACTGTTTACATAGTACTGTATGTACCAACACCACAAAAAAACAAAAAACAAATAAAACCTGTCCATGCCATATAAAGCTAGTGGTAGTGTTAACATAGTGGCCAGAGATGCAGGGTCACAACAACTTTCGATAAATTTCATTTTTAAACATAAAGACTTATAGTCAAGAATAATTGAACTACACTCTGTTTTCAGATGGTTAAGGGGACTGGATTTGAAATTTAACAGGAATGTGTTTTCTTTTAAATTCAACACATTGAACAAATCACTTGTGAAGGACACTGAGACTCTCTAGAAGAAATTACCCATGGGTTTTTACACACACCATGACAAGAACATTCTTTCATTCTTTTACAGGAAAAGATGACGTCGTATACACCAGTCCACCCCCACCACCCCTAAATTCCACCATGATCTCACCCATGGCTGCCTCTCCCCACAGCCTTCCAACCCCTGACAGGCCACATAAAACAGACAGATTGTGTTTCTACACGGCTGCACTCTCTCCCTGACAAGGCCTGGCATCTGCGATCACACACGTAATAAAGCAATAATGGACAATCAGAACAGTCACCTGTCATCTATCGCCATGGAAATGCTTGGCTTGTCAGTGTGTACACCTGTCTCAGTGTCTCAGATTGACATGGTCCCTTTGGGGAAATGGGTAATGCTCTCTCTCAGTTGATTAACTCATCATTCACACCACGGTACTGAGGACGTTCATTACTGTATACGCTTCTTTAAACCAAAGAGAGTTCACTTGTAGAGGTGAGGTGAGGTGAAATGGGGTTTAACGTCGCGTCCAAGATTATTGCACTTATAAAGCGACGTGCATGTATGTGTGTGTATTTGTGTGGCTGCTTGTACTAGTCCGGACTGATGCCGATTTATAGTGCTAGCTCACTGAGATACCATGCCGCAGTTTAACATGAATATCCCACTCAGACACAGTATACTGACTCCCCTAAATGCTGAGCGCCAGACAGGGTAACAATAAGTACCATCTTTTAACGTATTTTGGTATGACTGGGCCGGGGATCAAACCCCCGACCTTCCGCTCTCCAGGCGGACGCTCTACCACTAGACCGTGGAGGCGGTCATTCACTTATAGAGCTCTATCAGGGGCCAAAAACATTTTTCATTCTTACTATCTCAAGAATATCAGATTGGATCCAATGGTATGACCAGGATGAAAACAGCTTAGGTAATGCTGCTACTGATATTTCTATGTTAATTATATCTGCAGTTTCCTAGTTACTATATAGCCCAAGAAAGTAAGGCCTCTCTATGTGGGTAAGTTTTTTCTTTAATAAAATAAAATTTCCCGCTAACCCTACAAAAGGATACTACCTTTTCTGTTTAAGACAGGATGTTTGAGCGAACATTGGTTTGTGAGGCATCATGACAATGTTCACACTTGTATCTTGAATAGTATTATGTAATTAAGATATCACAATTCATAGGCGGATCCAGAAGGCGGACCCAGAAGGCGGACCCAGAAGGCGGACCCAGAAGGCGGATCCAGAAGGCGGACCCAGAAGGCGGACCCAGAAGGCGGACCCAGAAGGCGGATCCAGAAGGCGGGCCCAGAAGGCAGATCCAGAAGGTGGATCCAGAAGGGGGTCCAGGGGTCTGGAAGGCGGATCCAGAAGGCGGGCCCAGAAGGCAGATCCAGAAGGTGGATCCAGAAGGGGGTCCAGGGGTCTGGACCCCACCCTTTTGAAAACTAAAACATGATGTCATGTATTTGAAGCTGTTCTGTGGACTCCTTTATTCTTTAAGTGGTTTATTGTCATAATTGTTATATTCCATCAGTGAGCAAAAACAGCAAAGTTCATATAGTAACACACAACCAACTCTGGTATACTCACATAGATTTTGTCTTTGCCATATCTGACTTTGAGGTTCTTCAAGATGGTGTCCTCATTCAGGTCACTGCAACGTAAACAACAGCTGGTCAAACAAGAACTATTGATGTATCAGACAAACAACTAACACATAGTTGCCATAAACAGTTGTACCTGTCATTACAACATGTGACACATTTACATAGCCGGCAAACCAGTAACACACTGATACTACAAGAAACATGGTGGTCCTAGGACTACCATTTTTATTAGTGGGTGAGTGCGTGAGTGAGTGAGTATGGTTTAACGCTTTTAGCAACATTCCAGGAATATCACAGCGGGGGACACCAGAAATGGGCTTCACACATTTTACCCATGTCGGGAATTGAACCCGGGTCTTAGGCGTGACGAACGAACACTTCGACCACGAGGCTACCCGACCGCCCCTTTATTAGTGGGTGGGTGAGTGAGTAAGTTGGATTTATAACCACAGCTTTTAACAATATTTCAGTAATGTCATGGTGTGTCAGCTTGATGTGTGAGGAAAGCCCTAAGTGGCGCAGGCCTTATACATTTACCACTTTGATGAAACTCACCAGATATGGTGTTCAGAAACCTGGAAATATAATTTGGTCGAAACCGGGATTCAAACCCACGATCTGGTTTTCTGGTGTACCCAAGGGATGCAACTCTGCACAGCGAGGTGACGCACCTTAGACGACAGCGCCACCTGGGTTATTGTGGATGGAAACTTTCTACATGTTTTGAAGCTATTTGCAGCCATGTGTGGACTTTGGACGACTGTCCTTCAATTGATATACTATCGAACATATGTAAATACACACACAATAAGCAGAAATTCTGTGTGTATCTTTACTTGAAGGTCATAAGATATATTAAATTTCTTTTCATATGGCCTTTGTTAACTCATCCATTGAAGAAGGAAAAACATGGCTGAGACTGTGTCTATATCCCAGGGTACAGTTTTCAGCCTGCGTTATTGTGGAGAATGTACTGGGGTGTTAATAAGGTGAATACTCAACATGTAACCAGCCAATCAGTGGTCTTGGAGACTATGTACACACAGTGCAAAGACATGGCCGTCATACTGTGCTTGTATCTACTGTCCCAGAATGAATATGTGTGAATATCCACAGAGGGAGGTTTTCAAAGAGAGACATATTCCCATTGAGAACTGTTGAATGAGTCACCTAGTTTAGGAAGTACACAGTTCTGGGTCAAACATAGGATACTCAGGTAGACATGTGTTAAGATGTACAGACAGGGGTGTACCCAAAGTTTGGGTGTGGTTGGTGCTGTGGGGTGGGCGGCCATTTTCTTTTAAATTACTCTCGCTAAAATAATGACAAATAAGATGTCACTAATTCAACACATGATTTTATCATCCAAAGCTGGAGATAACTGTGAGTGAGAAAGTATGTTTTTAAGCCTCTTTAGCAATATTCAAGCAATATCACTGCAGAGGACACCAAAGATGGGCTTCACACATTTGTACCCATGTGGGGAATCGAACTCGGGGCCTTCGGGTATGACGAGGGAACGCTTTAACCACTAGGCTACCCAACCCCCCATGATCATGTTATGAAGGAAAATATGGAGGGTCACTTCCTCGTGGTGGATGTTTGTTGCAGAGAAACTATAAAAACTATTTATATTCAAACACAACAGGCTAAATTTAACAGAAATTATAAGAAGTTCCAAGTACAAATATAAAAGGAACAAACAAACGCATAATGTTTAACAAGAGCAATGTAATTAAACATTGTTTCACTAGACAGCATGTTTGTATTCAAAATATGTATACATAAAACGAGGTGGAATCAAAGCCTAAACAAAAACAAATTATTTGATAAGAATTTTTTTAACCTGACATCAGGGAAATGATATCAAGGTGGAATTGTGACAAACTGGTCTTTTGTCAGGTAGACTGTTGATACACACATATACAAACATGAATCAGGAAATATGGTTGTTATACGCCATCGATGTGGTAAATATCAACAACGTTCATCATCGTCCCAAAGAACAAGTTTGACATTTCTTTTAACTCGTCACTTCTTGCTTCTCCTCCCTAAGGTTAAAGCAACCATATTGATCCATGGGGTGTGATGTTTAGCAGGGGTCTCGACGGGGACTGTATCGCAAAACAGCTAATTGTGTCATGTGATTGCCTCTTGTGTCGGCAACATTGACTGCTGCGTGACGTTGTGTGTAACCTAGTGTGACCCAATCCATGTTAAACTAGTCCCACACATGAAGCAGCATGGGTTGGGTGCGTTGCCTACACAGACTCAAATAGAAAGGTGTGGTCGTACATGAGTGTTTCTCAGAAACACCCCTGGATCCAAGCCATGGTATTTCCATGAATGATTACCGACTATTGAGAATATTTGTGTACTATATTCTGGCTTGGAAGATCAATGGAAAATTGTGGGAGTATACTAGTTATAAAAACCAAACAAAGCCAAATACTTAACTACGTCGCTATTCCTTACCTCCCTTTGCTGTTTCATAAACAGACACACATTCCATAAGCCGTAGATTAGATTCTTCGAGAATCTGTTTCACAATCCAGCCCAGTTATGAAGGATAATATGGCATTAAATTCTTATTTGGAGATAAAACAATCTGAATACTAATAAGTTTTGGACACAATGTAGTTGAAGGAAGATCTTTGTAACTAGAGCGATGTTGGGAATAGGTGGAGGGTATAATCTTCTGCTTAGTGGGGATGTTGCTGGAATATTAATCCAAGTGGCATACAATCATACTCACTCATACACGCTAGAAATTGGATAAAAATTATTTCATTTCCCTAGCTTCAGGACAGCTGAAAACCTGGTAGAAACAACTATTTGTTTGTTGTTTGTTGTTTCACGCAGCAATATTCCAGCTATGTGACAGAGGTCTGTAAATAATCCGAGTCTGGACCAGACAATCCAGTTATTGACATCATGAGCATTGATCTACGCTATTGGGATATGATGACATGCGTCAACCAAGTTACCGAGCCTGACCAACCGATCACATTAATTGTTGAAAAGCTGAGCGAAACCTCTCAACCCAATGACTTCTCCTTGTATGAAAATGTAAGAACTCATGATCGTCATCAAACTGTGTATTTGACCTCGGCTTGAAGTAGTACGGTCACCTTGTGTCAACACATGTTTTCCTGAATTATTCATGCACTTAATGTACTTTACTACCCTTGGATATTACAAATGATTTGGACATACACACTTCTTTCAATCAAATGATTTATACAGCACTATTTATATAGAGTATTCACATTACCAAGTCTTAAATGATCTGCAAATCGCATCAAAGCAAGAAAACACTTTTTACTTCTCTGTAAATAGAATACCTGCCATGATAAGCCCATAGTCATGCAGAATAAAAAGGCACAATGTTTTTTTCTGATCACATACTTCAACATTTACGGCTTTGCCGTAGTCCACTCTGTCACAGTGTGATATAAGAGGCCTCATTTTCAATAAAAGATAAAACTCAGCTGGAAAAAAATCAAAAGATAAAGAGAAACGATAAAACTGATTGTCAGATGGAGTGTAAAAAAAGTACTACAGTTCAGTTCAATCTGACTTCCAACCTCCACTCAAGCAAAGTGAGTATATGCTTTTAGAAATATTCCAGCAATATCACGACGGGGACACCAAAAATGGGCTTCACACATAGTACCCATGTGGGAACCGAACCCGGGTCTTCGTCATGATGAGCACACACTTTAACCACTCGGCTACCCAACTGCCCCTCCACCAAGCAGAAGTACAGGGGGCTTGGGTGCCCAGTCATCTAAGGTGCTGCAATTTGCTGTGCTCTTAGGTAAAGTATGAGACATGCATCACTTAGGGCTTTCCTCCCACATTAATTTGACACACTGTGATAATACTGGAATACCCAAATAGCGCTAAACCCAACTCACTCACTCACCCAAATTACCGCGAACAGGAAGTACCATGAATCTTCATCGAGTGGCTGAGCACTTCGCTGTTTATGCAGGAATCTATGGATTTAGTGATCATAAGTGGACAAGTTGACGCTAATTCCTCATGCTTTTTGAAAAAGGAAACTAATTTATTATAACACCACATAACAAATCTTTGAGGCCCATCATGGCTCAGATGGACCAGGATTACAGTAACTTTTTGTAAGCATTATACAGATCTAACCCAAACAAGTGCATGTTCCACGAATAAATATTTAGGATGATGGCATGCTTGATACCTTGACCAGTTAGTGCCCAACAACCTAACTGTCCAGGTATGGGTAAAGAAGGAGCGTGGGTGTACATGATGTACTGACCAGACGCACGAGTCTTTGATCACCTGACAAGCCAAAAGTGTTGTGGGTTGTACATATTTTATGAAACCAAAGGGCAATGTATGGTTCTACCAAACCAACAGACATAACTTGGTGACTCTGGGATGTAAAGCCCAAACTTTGAAGCTAAGGGACACAACTCTGCACAGCAAGTTGCAGCACCTTCGTCCTCTTTCCACCTGGACCAACTGCCACCTTCGAATGATGAACATGGCAGTGGACAGTGCATGCATCGCTTCTATCAGGACAGCTGGCGGATCAATGTCAGGGTGACTTCTACCAAAATATGACATGACTACTGTGTATTTTTAGGTTTTAAGGTGAACTAAAATGTCAGGACTGATCTCGATCACTCCATCTGCCAGTGGGGTCTTAATCTACGTCTCCTGCAATACGTTCATGTGTTAACTAGGCCTCTAACGATTCACTCGCGTATTCGGTGAATTTCATGAATTGAATTCGTTATTCGTGGTCACTAGAATCAAATATTTACAAATATGCAGTCATGTGCATTAACATACCCTGTACCTAAAAATATCAATAAGAACATATTACATGCATAGATTTCTTTAAAGACAACACTGATATATTTAATTTGATAGTATGGTGGTCACTGGTATTTGTTGTATTTGAGCAGATACTAGTACCTGGATAAGTGGAGTATGTGAATGTATAATATATTTATAATTAACCAACCATGTCGAATAATTCATGTTTTTATTTTTCACTGAATATAACAAATAATACATCAACTGCTGACTTGTTATTGTATTCGTGAATAAATATTTGTATTTTTACCCTATATTCGTGATACGAATCGTATTCGCCTCATAGTGCATTCGTTGCAGCCCTAGTGTTAACCCATATAGCCCACATGCCATATGTAAATAGATACAGATACAAATGACCGGTCAGTTATGACATGTAAGAGGAGACCTGTCTGCCCACGATGTTGTTTGTTTAGAAGCTGTGAGCAGACGTCAACAATATCTACCATTACTGAAAGTTACAAGTAAATTGTCGCATTGTTCTTTTATCAACTGATATTTTGATGAAAAGGAAACAAGTTATAAAAGCTTTTTCAAAAGAAGTGACCATAATTTGATCACTTTCCTGACCCGCTAGGACAACAATACCTCTGAAATGAGATCGGGGAAACACACAATGGCTCCTTTTGGAGATAGCCCTGGCACAAAGCCAAGGGGATTATACTACCCCGGGTTGATATCATGTGCAGTTGTAGATCACTGATGTACCGTATAACCCCACCTCCATGTCCCACCAATTACCCCGCCTGATTTGAAGGGAATTTTTTTAAAAGATCTATAACTTTACAGAATGATTAATGAGATAATACCCTCTAACTAAACTTTAGTCATACTTTTATTCTGATGTTAACATACTCAAGAAATATTTTCATGAATTAGAAAAAGTGAGAGCTTGAAGGTAGAGCATCAAGCCAGTTTGTCCAGCGTACCACCACAGCAGCTATTTGCCCTGGAGCAGGACCGGTATGTTAATCACTACATGGGTAGATGTGGACACACTTCACCACCTCCCACTGGTGAAATACCCTGGGCACTGCATTAAGTACATTCCATAGCTGGGACAATAGCACACCTCACAGACAGCAGATCCATAAGTGCTTCAGATATATTTGATCTGGATTCCTATCTTTGAACCTAAAACTTGCCCCATAACGAGTTCACTGAAGAAGTACTTCCCAGGAGACAGTCACAGAGATACCATAGAATAATGCCCCATTTAAAAGACACAACATTATCAATATATTCTGTGGGATAGACTACACTGTAATTAAAAGACAAAAATCAAGCCAGGGATATTTAACCTTTTCCACTTTCGACAACTGACACAGATTCCAGACACAGACACCAAGATGACATTACTGTTTGTTTGTTGTTTAATGCTGCACTCTGAAAAAATCTAGCTACATGACTGCGGTCTGTAAAGAATTGACTCTGGACCAGACAGTCCAGTGATTAACATCATGGGCATCGATCTACACAATTCGGATACGATGACATGAATCAATCAAGTCGGCGAGCCTGAAAACCCAATCCTGTTAGTCGCCTTTTACGGCAAGCATGAGTGCTGAAGACCTATTGTACACGGATCTTTACGAGTGAATATTACAGAAAACTGATCAGTCACTCTCACCATCCTGCCTCAAACAAACCTCTACCGTAAACTGTGTAAACTGAGCTCAGCAGTGGATACTGGACAGTGGGGAGAATCCCCATACACTGCACCAATACTGTCTCCCTCACAGACCCCAGAACATATATACTAAACAGTTAGGGATCATACATAGTTTTGGTGATATTATGGGTAGCGAAGTCTGACCACACAATTTCATAAAAATATCTTTTTTTGTTCACTACATTTAATAAAATAAGTGTTCCATTCCACTCCCTCATGGAATTATGGATTATGGATATTTTAACCCTATCCATAACTTTATTTCAAGGACTATATGCTAGTCGACACCGATATGCCAGATCAGCCAACAGTAGGTGCCCCCATATGAAGGCCACCTGATAAAATATCCCATTTTTCAGCAGTCGTATTTCTTTTTCAAATACAAAATATATTAAGATGTCAAGTGACGTTAAAAGAAATAAGTTTGGGGTTGGTTGGCTTGCTACACAATGTTCAGCAACTTGATATCTACCAGCATCTATTACAGATCAGTTGAGGCAGCCGGGACAAGACTGAGGTTGTGCAAACAAAATATTTCAGGTGAGATGAGCCATCATGACTTCATGCTTCAGTACATGTGTGGAAAATACCGTGCCCATGCCACAGGTCAAGGTATTTCATTCAACACTCTCTACAGTCAATGCCAACACTAATCTATGTTTTTTTCAAAGAGAACGGCTCTCTAAAAGTTAAAGCCTACATATATCTATGTTATATAACATCCATAGTCTACATATATCTACATTACACAACAGCTTTAGTCTAAAGTCTTTGACAGGCATTTAGAAGTTGGAAGAACATAAACATACAGGACACTTTTTAATGGATAAAAACTTCTTATATTCCTTGTAATAGTGAGTTATAGTAAACATAAATATATGATATAACAGGCCTACATATATCTGTTACATGTAACAAGTCTATTTCAGATAGCTATGACCTTTAGAGATATGTTATATAACAGTCATAACCAAAAAAGATCTATGTGATATAACAGCCATAGCCTACATTGGTCTAGTTTAGATAGTTACAACTTTTATAGATCTGTTATATAACAGCTATAACCTTTATAGATTTGTTATAAAACAATTATAACCAACATTGGTCTAGTTTAGATGGCTATAACCTTTAAATATGTTATATAATAATCGTCTACATATGCCCATTTTTAGTGATGAATGGCTCCATGTTATAATGCATACAGATCTATGTTATATAACAGCCATAGCCTACTTAGACCCATATTTTAGTACTGAATGGCTCCATGTCATAATCCATATAGATCTATGTTTTATAACAACTATAGCCTAGTTAGACCCATATTTTTTAAGTGAATGGCTCCATGTTACAATCTATATAGATCTATGTTTTATAACAACTTTTGCCTACTTAGACCCATATGTTTTAAGTGAATGTCTCCATGTTACAAAATATATAGAACATTTTATAACCTTCACAGACCCATGTCATTGTGGCGAATGGCTCTATGTTATAACCAGCAGATCTATGTTATAGATGTGAATGGCTTAGTACTGTGACTGTGTCCCATTTGACACCAGGGACTATTCATACCCACTGCGTACAAGTCAGAATGACACGGACCATCGTGTCTGGCACAAGGCAGATATGATGATGAGACTAGCGCTACACACCCCCAACCCAGCCACCCACCTTACATGGCAGATTACCAACACAGACACACACACATTCATGCATTTACACGGCTACACGATTCACGCTTCCAACTGACTGAACATTCCCCTTGACTGGCCAACTGTCCGACATTTCAGGGTCCTGCTAAAGGACGGGACACAATGCATGTTTGACACGCTTGAAGAAGGGACTCCTAACAAATATTAAGTTGAGACCAAAGGTTCTTTTGATGTCTTTATAAGAAGATCTAGCTAATCCTGTCATTTGCCCATAACCTGCCAGCACAACACCCTCCAGCAGACCTGAGGCTAGTGACATTAGCCTCTGGTGCAAGATTAACTCACATCTTTCAGATCTGAAGTTGCTGAGTCCCATGACCTAACCAGAGAAACCCTTTGAGATAAGGAGGTTAGATAGTCGAAAAGTTTAAGTAAATGGTGTATTTATCAGTCAGGGCTTGTCTCTTCCCAACTTGTACAACTTTGTCTTATATATCGAGTGTTTTAGATTATTCCTCTTTTCAATCCATAACATATACACATTCGTGACCAACTCGTGTTATTCTGGGACAAGCTGAATATCGACTCATGCCCCTCTCGTGCCATTTTGTTCCATTTGGGGCAACTGGGTTCCGCCTAAGCTCAAACGAGCATAGCTAAAAGTGACCACCTCCCTTGTTATTCTGGGACAAGCTGAATAGCAACTCATGCCCCTCTCGTGCCATTTTGTTCCATTTGGGGCAACTGAGTTCTGTCTAAGCGCAAAGACCACAGCTAAAAGAATTGCCAAATCATTGTGTAATGATTCAGGTATATTTTCTCCATATATATATTTTCCAGATGCAATCCAAAACACATCAGGACTCACGGTATTATATAGCATGTTTGAACACATTTAGCTGTCTGTTAGGTATATTTGTAGATGCAAGTCATGTGTAAATTTAAAAATTATTCCTGAGGAGTTCTTTGCCTGAAGTCATACACGCAGTCTGATTGGTTTGTCATATTTTTGCACATAACATTCATCGATAGGGGGATGAGTCTTCATGTAGGTTATGGAAAGGGGCGAGTGGTGACGAATGAACATATATACTGTTAGAACCCATCCAACACCACAAAGCTTCATGCTTGATTTCTCAAAATGTCATTTTTGAAAAGTTTAGAGTGTCTTTACTGTTAATATTCATACACTGGCCTGAATTTAGCATTCAAAGCCATTCAATTACCAAAACCTTTCTGATTTAGAAAGCCACTATTGTGCAGACAGCAGAGGTCATGTGTGTCTCGGGGGTCACCAGTACAACAGGTACTGCCCTCGCTGTCTGACAACGTGATCCCCTGGGGATCACAGAAATACCTGTTTGATAGCTGTGTAGCTAGCAGCAGGTGATCTAGGCTAGAGTAGCAGTGCTGTAGGAGGAGAGATCAGTATGTAGGATATACACAGCTTCATCAGCTATTCTTGACACACCGATGTGGTGAGATGTCCAATTTAATCTGAACATATCCTGTTCCAGGACCAACTTGCACAAAGCGATCTTAGCACTACGACTATCGTAGCCTATGTTAAAGTATGGAAGTTACCATCACCTTAGCGCTAAGATCGCTTTGTGCAAGTGGTCCCTGCTCATTGCTTCCTGCCCTGTGATTTAGTCTGATTCTAATTAAGAGTGGGCCATGATTTGGGTGAGTGAGTATGGTTTAAGCCGCTTTTAGGAATATTCCAGCAATGATCATGATGGGCGACACCAGAAATGTGCTTCCCATGTGGGGAATCAAACCCAGGTCTTCGGTGTGACTAGCAAATGCTTTAACCACTACCCCACCAGTTAATGGGTGGTTACAGCCGTGCCTGAGCTGAAAGATGGAGGAATTTTAATTCAGATGTATCTCTGATGGATTTACAAGGATTATCAGACATCTGAATACGGGCTTGTCTGCTCCATATTCAACCCTAATCATAAAGGCATGTTTTTTATTCTTCTAGTAACTAGGAAACATTTAGTTCCCTCCTCTTGCCGATGAACACTTCACCTCTAGTAAATGCTGGCAGACAATCTTGTCTTATGCCTGCTGGAACAAGAGTGGATGCGTTGTGACTGATGTATTGATGTATTGATTGACTGATGTATTGATGTATTGATTGACTGATGTATTGATTGACTGATGTATTGATGTATTGATGGAGTTTACCTCAGTTTGATCATGTCCTCCACCCCATCCTCCGCCTCGCTCACCCGCACCGCAAAGGACATCTTGGTCTGCTTTGCCTGGGCTCCCTCGTCACCTGAAATAAAGGTCAAAGGTCACTTAGTCTGAAGAAATTGATTCGGTGTACTGAACAATTTGATTTTCTAAAACACAACTTTGACTGGTCTTTTGGGGTCTCTACCGGTTTGCTTGGTTCAGACTTCACCCTCTCGGCAAATCCTGACTGTCCAACTTGTGTATCTAGGTCCTGCTGTGCTTCTACTAATATGGACCATGGCTGCAGTAGTGGGGATGTTCAAGGATTTTTCTAGATTTTCATCCCCAAGTCTGCAGCAAGTGTCAGTAAAAATTCCAAAATTGGAATTGAACATTCCCAATTCATGCTGTTCTAGATGTAACTAATGTTATGACGTTGTCATGGTGACTTCACTGATAACAGGACAAATAAAGTGGAAGAAGATTTATAGTTTAGGTTAACATTATTGCATTGACTGCAATGGAATACCTCTGAAATATAAATTATTTTAAAAATTCAAACTTTTAACCAAATATTGTTTTTCCAAATTTGCCTGCCAAGGGCACTTAGTATGGAAACCTGGATAAATCCTGATGTTTCTGAGGGAGTATAGTTGCTACGGCATCAGACTCTAAGAATGGCCTTCAAACATGTGCTGGGATAAACACTTAAATCTTGGATGTGACAAGCTAACACTTACACCATCTGGCTTCCTCAAGTTGCATTACATAGCCAATTAATTATACAAACCCTGAAGGATTTTTGGTTCCTGATTAATAATCCTGGTTAAAATACCCAACATTTAACACGTTTAGACAATGAAATCTTCATTAACTTCTTACATATTACTGAGTCAGCTACACAATGCGTCAACTCAGCGTATTGGGGATGCCAGTGGATATGACCCATATCCCATGGGAAGCACACATACATCATTAATCTATCCCAGTTTGATCCCTGATTATCACATTGTACATGAGATATCCTGGCTATGGCTTGTTGCACACATTAGTTGACTTGGGACCTGTCTCCATCTGTACTACAATCACATTATCCTCCATCACAGTACCCTTATACTGTACAGGAGACGAGGCATGGAGAATTGTGTTCTGCCTTCTACTTCTGTGTTACACAGCCATCATTACACTGGGCTCTGTTCCACAAAGTGATCGTAGTGCTAAGATGATCGTAACTCCAATTCCTTAACATAGGCTTAGGCCAGTCGTGGTTTTGCGATCACTTTGTGGAACGGGGCCCTGGTAGGTGGTGCCACCATGAGGAAGCTGTTGTGTGGGAGACGGTATATAGACTTCAGCCCAGATGGACTGGCTGCATCGGGGATGAACTACCACATTCACTTTCTGTGTCTAATTGATCGCAATTTTTCGTCCAACGCGGTCTTAGACTGACTGTGTGTGTTGTTTAGGGCCACAGCTATATGACTGAGGTCTGTAAAAATCGAGTCTGGACCAGACTATCCAGTGATTGACATCATGAGCATCAATCTACGCAACTGGGATACAGTGACAAGAATGAACCAAGTCAGCAAGCCTGATCACGTTAGTTGCCTCCCTCATGACAAGCATGGGTGCGAGACAAGCATGGGTTGTTTGGGAGGGATTCTAACCCAGATCTTCGTGGAGGGAGACAAGCATGGGTTGCTGGGGACTGATTCTAACCCGGATCTTCATGGAGGGAGACAAGCATGGGTTGCTGGGGACCGATTCTAACCTGGATCTTCATGGGGGAGGCTGCCTCTAGCATGGTGGTCTTCACACATTGTACCTATTTAGAGACTTTAGAGACCCATGTTAAGCCACTCATTTATCTGCCACAGATCTATAAAGATTATTAGCTGAGTGTGTTTCTGTACCGTAAATATCATATACTGAGAATACATTCACAATGGCCAGTGAATTCACTGATCAGAATAAACTGAAACGACGATAACACAACATCATCATAACTTTATATGGTGGAGTGAACCATCCCATTTCTGATATAGTGCAGAGGCAGTTCCAGGATTTTGAAAAAGGGTGTGTGCACATAATACCCAAGTCACAATATGACTGAGGGCGCAGTTCACATGAAGGGTGTTTGAAACAGAGGGGGATTGCACACCCCCTGCATCCCCCTCAGGATCAGTCAGTGTTGATTAACAGCCATGTTGCCTACACAATCACTGACACCTAAGTAGAAAACTACTTAACTTATCGCAAACGTTAGTCAATATTGTTTTTTGCAAGCCGTCATCGAGATTAAAAGTAGTTCCTGCTAAATGACTTCATGGCATATTTATCGGATCGTGATACCACGTTTATCGGAACTGTTTATCGGAACTGTTTATCAAATTGATAACATTGTCCATATGAACAAATTATTTACTGGCCCATAAGCTTTATCTAGACTTATAGTGACTGTGGTAGAAAACAACATTCATTCACCATTCCTTAACGAGAACAACTGACATAGAATGCCATAGAACCTCAAAAGAACACATTAACATGCATTAAGCACTAACTGACATCTAAATTCTGAAAGACAGAATGCTATTGAAAAGTCATTTTGCAACAGCACTTATCAACCCTGACTACTTACACATCTAAATATTTGTCTTCGCTTTCCTGGAATATACCTTGTTTTGTTATGACCCCGACCTACGTTACCTGCTATATACCTGGGTAACCATTTCACACTTTACAATCAATACAAAAAACAACCTGCCCATTAGAAGCATTGATCACTGATCTACGTCACTGAGGGCCCTGTAGGTATATTTTACCTACTTCACACCTAATATATATATCAATACTGTCATACTTCACACCTAGTAATCACAGCAATACTGTCGTACCTCACACCTAGTAATCACAGCAATACTGTCATACCTCACATCTGGTCTACACAGCAATACTGTCATACCTCACATCTGGTCTACACAGCAATACTGCCCTACCTCACACCTGGTCTACACAGCAATACTATTGTACCTCACACCTTGTAATCACAGCAATACTGTCGGACCTCACATCTGGTCTACACAGCAATACTGTCGTACCTCAAACCTAGTAATCACAGCAATACTGTCGTACCTCACACCTAGTAATTACAGCAATACTGCCCAAACTCATATCTGGTCTACAAAGCAATACTGTCGTACCTCACAACTAGTAATCACAGCAATACTGTCGTACCTCACACCTAGTAATCACAGCAATACTGCCCAAACTCATATGTGGTCTACAAAGCAATACTGTCGTACCTCACAACTAGTAATCACAGCAATACTGTCGTACTTCACACCTAGTAATCACAGCAATACTGCCCAAACTCATATCTGGTCTACAAAGCAATACTGTCGTACTTCACAACTAGTAATCACAGCAATACTGTCGTACCTCACATCTGGACTACACAGCAATACTGTCGTACCTCACATCTGGTCTACACAGCAATTACTGTCGGACCTCACATCTGGTCTACACAGCAATACATTACTCACACCTAGTAATCGCAGCAATACTGCCCTACCTCACACCTGGTCTACACAGCAATATTGTCCTAGTGTGTGTTATACACAGTTATACACAGCAATACTAACCCGTATAACGTGACAATACAATGTTAATGTACTTAAATGTAACTTTCACTAAAACTCTCCTACCAAGGGGGTACATATTGATTACCAGGAAAACGTTATAAATCTACCGGCAGCAACACTGTACCTACAGCAGGGTGAACTGTAACACTGCAAGCTGGAGTGTAGTCATGACTCATAAATACAAATCACTCAATTCAATGGCTGACAAGAATTTTTGAAGTATCAATTCAAGTGTTTTCTAAAACTGATCACAAAAACATGAAGTGATTCTATTTAAGTGTATGACAATTTGTACAAAAGTCAATAGTTATTTTGATAATTTAACTGTGTCCACAGTTCTTAACCACATTTTTACATATTACAGCTATGTTATGATTTTGTCACTATCCAAATGCTTTGTAAATATGAACATTAACACCAGAAAATCTTCATTGACTTTTCAAATTTACAAAAATGTTGAAGATGTTTATACGCCTGAGTGGATGTTGTGTGTGAGGCATATTCACTGGACAACAGGAACCAGAACATGTTGAACGTAAACGGCTGTTGGAGTTTTGCCAAGCAGGTTGTTTGAATGCACCTCTGTAACTCTACAATCTTGCAACCCTACAATTCCGAGGCACCATTGATCACACAGGTATCAACCACCACCCAGCAATACCAGAATCTGATTGGCTGTATAACAATCTGTACACTCAAGTCAAGATTACCTCACTGAGTCATCAAACATATAATGACGGTGACATGCTCTCTATTCCTTGCTGATTAAGGAAGTCCTTAGAACTAAGTTTATCAATAGCTACACCAGGAACAAGAACCTTCGCAATTCTCTTGAGTGCAATATTTGGGTATGGTTGAAACCCAGGGTACTACACAATCAGGGAACAGGTTGCTATAGCTACCCAACGACGCCAGACAGGGGACAATGGCGCTTGTCAATACTGAATGAGGTGCATGTGTAATATCCAGTGTATTCAATTAAAGGTACCAGCAATCACATATTACACATGTGAACCCGCAACATTCCTCATGGGAATCTGATGAATTCCAGAAGCAATGTTAGAACCTTCAAAATAAATATCATCCAAAATGAATTGTGTTCATTATTTTGTTAAAGGCACAATAAACCATCAATACAGACTCCTGTTGAATATGACAAGGTTAACTAACCTATGTACACTCCACAATGGACATAGTCGAGGTCTAAATCACAAGTATTTATCCCACTCAAACTGACACTACAGCTGGCTATTGTATATTAGTCCATATTCACTGAAAAGCCTACAGGCCATGAACAATGCAGGTCTACATACATAGTAGAACAATAAAAGGGTGTCATGTTTGCTACCTACCAGGGTGAGAGTCATAACATATTACCAAGCTACCATCTGGTAGGACCCGGCCACACAAACATAGACCTAACACATATACTGTAAGATCCATGGTGGAATAGGTCTTCAGCAATCCATGCGTGCTGTAAAAAGTGACTATGCTTGTCGTAAGAGGCGACTGACGGGATCTGGTGGTCAGGCTCGCTGACTTGGTTGATGCATGTTGTACCCCAATTGCATGGATCAGTGCTCATGTTATCAATCACTGGATTGTCTGGTCCAGACTCAGTTATTTACAGACCGCCATCACAAAGCTGGAATATTGTTGAGTGCAGCGTTAAACATCAAACAAACAAGCAAACAAACAGAATTACCACATGACATACACAGTCTATGAATTCCCTGATTGCATCTACTGTTGTTTCCACAATCAACTACAGACCAGTGTGACGTAAAAACAACATTCACTCGCTCCCTTCCTTTACAATGTTCATCCAACAAGGCATACAACAAGGCATCTTACAGAACTATATACAACACACCAAGATCACCTGTTCTACGATGTCGTGAAAATGATACATTGAACATTGAAACAGAAATGCTCATGATGCTTCAACATCATGCTAAAAATGTCATACTCTCAATACTCAGGGACAAGCAAAACAGTTTTCTGGCAATGGAGCTAAGAGTTTAACCTTATTTATCAATATAGAACCAGTGTTATATTTTATGTGTTGTAATCTCTTGTTAGTATCAGCCAGCATGTTATGAGGTTTTTACTTCAATCAGGCTAGATGAAGTATACAATGTACCACTGTGGACTGGCAGTCAGGTGAGTCCTATTGACAGGCAATCTGTCTCACAAACAGACTGCTGCACCAGCTGTGTTCAATAGTCCAGACCCACAGCATTTTCAATTACCATGAATATTTGTATAAAGCACTTGCTATATGGCCCTATCATAATGTTCAGTAAAGAAATAACTCCGTCACTGATATACTGAAGTCACATTGTAGGTCATTTGTAATTCACAACCCCTTGACTTTCTTATTTGGTCTAATGTGTAACTTACAACATCTATATAGTAAAAGGAATATCAAGATGATGTTTTGATTTCAGCGATATATCTTATTGAACTTGGACTTAAATATCTTGTTGATAAATATCGCAGGTTGGTTTTAGAAGCAAAACAGATGTCAATGTTATGAACAGGCAATTTTCTGGAAATTTATTGACCAATAACAAGTCCCTTCCTATCTGTCTGTTTGTTGTTTTAACATGTTTAACGCAGCACTCAGCAATATTCCAGCTATATGGCGGAGGTCTGTAAATAATCAGGTCTGTAAATAATCGAGTCTGGACCACACAATCCAGTGATTGACATCATGAACATCGATCCATGTTATTGGGATACGATGACATTCATAAACCCAGTCAGAGAGCCTGACCACCCGATCCCGTTAGTCGCCTCTGACGATAAGCACAGTCGCCTTTTACGGCAAGCATGGGTCACTGAAGACCTATTCTAACCCAGATCTTCACGGGTCATCCCTTACTATGCACAATATAATAAATAAATGCAACAAAAACATTTCCATAATCATAAGAAATCTGTGCTTAAAGCAGAATCCTTGGTACAATTCTGGCTATAAAAAGCATACCACACCCCAAGACATTGAACCAGTTCTTTTATCTTAAACATTTAAAGAAACCATGAATGTCAAACCAAAGTCAGATAAGAATTTCTATCTTCTATTTCACCTGCATGCATATAGACATATGTACAGTGACAACTTTCTGAAGTTAATCAAAACGATCTATCTGATTTCTAAGTTCTAATTGGCTAATCTGATTACAGGACCAAGCACAAACATGGCGTATTGACTGACAGTGAATCTCCATTACCCCAAGCTGGTGCTTTCACCAACATGTTAACCCAGAAGCCAGATTAAAATATCAATAAAAACTATAACTGTTTACACAACCTTTAGAACCTTTGTGACAAGAAGATGAAATAAAGAATGATATGTATCAACTAAAAGTATAAGCCAATAATGACCAAAACAACTCACATGGAAACAAGCGAGTGAGTGAGTGAGTGAGTGAGTGAGTGAGTGAGTGAGTGAGCGAGCGAGCAGAGCTGCTTTTAGTAATATTCCAGCCACATTGAGGCTGGAGACACCACAAATTGGCTTTACACATTGTAACCATGTTGGGAACCAACTCTGAAAAAGTACCTTCATTACCTGTTGGTTCTGCATGAGACGTTGGCGGTGTACAATCCGCTGATTTTCTGTCTACCAAAGAAATTTCCTTTGAATCTTCACACAATACATCTTCAGCAATACCACCCTCTGAAACACATGCTGCTGATTGGCTTGTTCTGAGAGATGATCTGTTTAGTTGTCTGTTATCTTCACTACTGTCCTCTTCTTGACTGCTCCCACCGGATGAGGATGGTCCTTCGTCCCTCATCGGGTCAGAAGAAGCCTCAGGTTCCTCAGCCTCCACAATGTCCTCCAAATGTTTCTGTTGTGAGTTCATCCTCCTTAGCAATTCTGTGGACTCACAATCGGCACCTGCGATGCTGTGCTGCTGTGTCACATCACTGTCTTCCCGACTAGAACAACCATGTGTCACATCACTGTCTTCAGAACAAGGACCAAGATGTTCCTCCTTTGAATCGTGGCCAACCATCTCTACATTGCCATGCCTGGTGTCTTCTAGTTCACATTCATCAGTATTACTCATTGGGCGAGGAGGTCCATCTGTTTCTACAGGAGTACTTTCCCTTCTAATTTCAGATGTTTGGGAAGGCTCAATTGTTTCTGGCTCCACAAGTGCCTTGTTTTCTTCATATGTACTTACATTTGCTGCCATTCTGGTGGGGTTGACACTTCCAGGTTGTTTGGGCTTATTTATCTCCTGCAGTTCTGCCTCCCTGGTTTTACTATCAATGGGGGCATGCTTGACTGTATTGAGTCTGACCATACCCTGCGGCTTAGTGTCTCTGGGTCCCTCTTCAATGAGGGTTGTCTTTTGTCTGAGAATACCTTCTGGTGCAGTCTCTCTTGCACCAGGTTTGGTACCTGCCTGGACAATACCCTGTGGTTTTGTGTCCTTGGTTTGTCCTTCCATGGAAGCATGTTTAGTACCTGCCTGGACAATACCCTGTGGTTTTGTGTCCGTGGCTTGTCCTTCCATGGATGCATGTTCAGTACCTGCCTGGACAATACCCGGTGATTTAATCTCCTTGGTTTGTCCTTCCATGGAAACATGTTCAGTACCTGCCTGGACAATACCCTGTGTTTTTGTCTCCTTGGCTTGTCCTTTCATTGGAGCATGTTCAGTACCTGCCTGGACAATACCCGGTGATTTAATCTCCTTGGCTTGTCCTTTAATTGAAGCATGTTCAGTACCTTCCTGGACAATTCCCTGTGCTTTAGTCTCCTTGGTTTGTCCTTCCATGGAAGAATGTCCAGTACCTGCCTTCAAGCTGACATGTTCCTCCAGCTGATCACATCTGATGTTATCTTCCTCCTGCTGTGTCTTGCGAGTGTGTTTCATGCTCTGGACAGAAATGACCTTGGACTTGTTCTCTTTCCCATCCCCCTTGTCCAGGTTGATGTCCTCCTCCTCCTTGTTCTCAGTTGGTTTCAGTCGTATCTGCTTCATGGTCCTCCCTAGGTCTAACCTGGCCACCATTGCTTTCTTCTCCTGCCCACTGAAATGTCTGGCACTGGCTTGATTCACCATATTATTCTGTTCCTCAGGAAGGAAACTGCCGGGAAACTGGCCTGCATTATCATGTTCTTTGAACCTAACTTTGTTCCCCTGCTCATGAGGAACTTTGGGTTTGGCTGGGATTACTGGTTTTGAAGTGTGTCTTTTTTTCACCCTTTTGCCATTGTTCTTTTTGTATTTCTTCATGATGACTTCATCACCTGACCAGTCCTGTTCCTGTGTGTCTTCTTCCTGTGAACCACTCATGTCACTGCCATCCTCCACAGAATAATAGGAATCTTCTGAATCTATCCTCACCAGGGGGATAACACCACACTGCTGCGACCGTCGCCCTGTTGACGTACTAGGCATAGGCTCCTCATCCTCAAACTTCACTTTCTGTTTGACTTTCCCAGGTGGTTTAACGAGGTCAGATTCATCCATATGACTGTAAGTTCCAGACATTTTACTCTTTTCAGAAACATGCTTCTTAGCTTTTTTCTTTTTAGACTTCTTGGTAGAACTTGCAGCTTGGTTGATATGGTCTTGGAGATTCAACATTGGAGGAACAAATTGCTCGCCGAGGCTGTTAATTGTATTCAGCCCGAACCCAAGGTCAGTCTGTGCGTGATACATGGGATGGCCACTCAGCAGGTGAGGGTTCGAACTCAACTGGACATCAGTTGGCATAAGTAAAGGAGGATTGAAAGGAAACTGCAAGCTTGGAGCAAATTGTTGGTTCATTGACACCAAGGATGATAAGTTTCCACTGAGAAGTTGAAAAGTAGTTCCTGGCTGTTCGGCCATCTCCAGGATTGGATCATGGAGTGGAGTCAGAAGACTATTGGTTCCTTGTCCAGGAAGTGTCATTATAGGAACATTATCGATGGCATACTGTGGCATACCTGACTGACCTAAAGCCAGGAAATGATCAATCTGATTTTGAACCCCCATATCCATAATGTGATCTTGTTGTCCATTCACCAGAATCATAGGATTCACTGACTGGGACAGGTTTGAAGACAGACTCACACTTTCAGTAGCATCACTATGTTGCGACATTACAACATGGTCTGTGTGAGTCTCTGACATTGCATAGCTATCCTCTGACTGGTCACTGAAATGACCTGACTCATTATCACTGAAAGATGATTCCGATTGGATGGATGTTTCCGACTCATCGTCAGCAGTAGCGGACGAAGACCACTCATAAGCTACAGGTGTATGGTGATCTGCAACAAGAGTTGTCTCCCCATCATATTCCACACTGCTCTCTGAGGTGAGGACTTTGCAGCAGGAAACCGTCACCACTTCAGACATTGTTGCAATAATGTACCAAGAACTGCTTAATATCACAATTATTCCATCAGCCGATGATCATTTCGAATCAGAAATTACAATAGTCAATAGAAAGGCAGTACCTACATGATTTATGATTGCAACACAATCACAATTGTCCTCTAATCTTGAATTCCTCAACGCTTACTCCATGAATTACTCTGATTCCTCTTCCCATTTTAACCTTTCATCCACCTTGATGCAAAGGTATTCAGTCAGTGCCAATTTCCTTGATGCAAAATGATTCATAGATTTACCAAGAAGCTTTTACAGTTTCTTGCTCCCAGCTACACTGATGTATCTCCATGCAACCCTTGCATTTGCTGCCATGACCTGATCTTATCTCAGCGAAAAATGCTGCTGTAACTGAGAGCATTTATAGACACTCCCGACCATATTTGGCTCCACCTGATTAAATGCATTGTATCACAACACCTAATCAAGAATCAATATCAAGATCAATAATAATATCAATAACACACTTCCTTCTAGGTAAAGCCGGGGTTTCACAGTGATTAAGTTTATTAACAACACTTTATGAAATGCGATAAACCACACATGTGTTTTGTCTGAATCCTGGTGCTTAAACAAAGTTTCAAATAACTGATGGTTCCCAATGAAGACCAAGAAAATCTTTATCAGGTGTAGAACTGGTTTGGCAACTTTGTGTAACATGGTTGACTGGGAGAGTCAAATTAGGCATGGGGAAATAACAGTTTTATAGCCTGGCATTTATCATGACCATTCAAACGTCAACATGAAAGGTTTGGGATTAGTGATAGTTTAACTTGAAACAACTAAAGTACTTGACATGGCCGATTGATCAGCTCTTGTACAGTGTGGCATTGTGCAGTCAAATTTCATTTGAAGCTTCTAAAAATAACACTGGTTATTTAGTGGTAATATATTTGAATGAGTGAGTGAGTATTGACGGACATCGTATTTCCATTACCCCAAACTGGTGTTGTTTACCCAGAAGCCAGATTAAAATATCAATGAAATATATAACTGTTTACACAACCTTTAGAACCTTTAAGACAAGAACACAAAATAAAAAATGTTATGTATCAACTAAAAGTATAAGCCAATAATGACTGAAACAACTCACATGGAAACAAGCCAGTGAGTGAGTGAGTGAGTGAGTGAGTGAGTGTTTCTAAACCCATGTAGTATCAAATCCATACAGGGTTGATAATCCTGAAACCCATCTTGTGAATGAAACACTGAGCAATATGTAGAAGAATATATGATGAATGACATACAAGTGGACATACTGTGAGGGGTTAAGAAAATACATTCATTATCTCATTCACTATGTGGAATCTTACAAAGCATGACTTGCCTCAAAGCTGTCTCAGGGCAAAGGAGTGCAGAACATCAGGAAATTGAGCTTGTGGTAGTTATACTTCCACTTAATCTTTATACACACCACAGTTTATTGATTTAGTTATAAAAAGTCAAAATAGAATTTTCATATATGATGTTGTGAAATATAATATTTATCAGAAAAAAAAAAAATTAATATTTCACTTGGTGTAATTTATTTTCAGTATGACTCAGTCACATTATGCTTTTTAGACTAATCTGTAAGAATTTTTTATTTGGCTTATCTTGTACCATAACCATGATAACATTTTTTATCTCATGCCTAGAACTGTTAAACTTCAGATTAACACCTGTAGCTGTGCCAATCACGATGAGATAAACACGTTATCTGACTAGATTAGACAAATGTATTTTTTAACCAAGAAACTATTTTGTAGCAGTCAGCTGTTACAGTGTCATGGCAATAATCGTAAATCAGTGAGGTGGTGTGGTGAAATGGGGTTTAACGTCGCGTCCAAGATTATTGCACTTATATAGCGACGTGCATGTACGTTTGTGTGTTTGTGTGGCTGCTTGTACTAGACCCGACTGATGCCGATTTATAGTGCTAGCCCACTGAGATACCATGCCGCAGTTTTAGCATGAATATTCCACTCAGACACAGTATACTGACTCCAAGCCGACCAGTCCTTGCTTTGACCCCTTAACGCCGAGCGCCAGACAGGGTAATAACAAGTACCATCTTTTAACGTCTTTTGGTATGGCGCGGCCGGGGATCAAACCCCGGACCTTCCACTCTCTGGGCGGACGCTCTACCACTAAACCACGGAGGCGGTCATAAATCAGTAGTCATGTAGCCTGTGATGACACATTGATGTTGAGGCTCATTTAGAAGCGAAGGATTAGCATCCCATGTATATTTGCTGTCACTGGTCCCTTTACCCGGAGCACTTGACTATTGAATGAGCTCCTCATGATCACCTCCACTCATTGCACGACCACACCAGGACTGTGGTTGTCTTTGGACAATGTTCATTGTAAGAACACAGGTAGAATGTAATCTCGCGCGAGCTGTTCAGCTCATTAAACAACCAGAGTAATCAACTACACTGGTAAAATGGTAATCTTAACTGCCATTGACTGTCCAAACCCAATCTTTCACGCATGCCTTGTGTTGACTGAATGGAGTTTGCTGACAATTCACTTGGCAGAGGAAGTTAGTATGGAATCAGTGTTAATGTAGCAGCCAGCAATATCCCAGCTGGAGTGAGTGAGTGAGTGAGTGGGGTTTACGTCGCTTTTAGCAATATTCCAGCAATATCACAGCAGGGGGACACAAGAAACGGGCTTCACACATTGTACTCTTGTCAGGAATGGAACCCGGGTCTTTGGAATGACAAGCGAATGTTTTAACCACTAGGCTACCGGACTGCCCCCAACCTGAGATGGAACATTTGCAAGTCTAGCAGGCTCACAGACTTTCTACATTGTTCCCTTTGGAGCATGACCAGACATCACACTGTATAGAAATGTGAGTGAGTGAGTGAGTGAGTGAGTGCAAGGTGCGTGCGTGTGTGCGAGCGAGCGAGTGAATGAACTATTAGCTGGTAATGATGTTGTGAGTATTAACAGAAAGGAAGGAAGCCCTTATGCTACATGACGTTTCCATTTGAGACAGTATGCCATACACAGAGTCAATTTCTGTTGATATCGCCGTTTGTTTCAATAACAGAATTTGATTGGATGGCTATATTTAGAGTCATGTCGATCGAACCAGACTCAAAAACGAAGCAATGGGTCCAGGGTATTTTGATAATTGAGAGAAAATATTCTGGAAAAGTGAGCATGCAGGAATCTTGTCTTTCACACAGACAATCTGGTATGAGATACAATTATAGACCAGTATGGTTAAACACTGCAGCCATGTGTTGCTTCAGAGATATGTGGAACTAATGTCTTCACTATTATTCCACACTCTATCTCCGACTTTCCAGGACTGAAACAGGCTAACAGTTAAATACAGCAGGAACTGGCTTCCGTTACTAATAACACATGTTCTTTCAACTGTACAACCCTACCTCTCTACACATCAATAACTGCATTCAATGGTGGTGTTTTCACCTGACACAGGTAAAGCAATCAACGCCATATAATCAATCCATTGTACATTACATGCAGGGATGTCATTGACATCCAGCGGAATTTGTTTGAATTGGTAATGTGTAAACATGAGATAAACTTAAGGAAAAAAGACTGCTGAATCCATAGATGGGAATTCTGAATAATGGCTGGTGATTAGGCAGGCTGTTGCGTGGGATTATCTGAATAGCTCATGGCTGGCCTTGGATAACGATGATGGGCGGAATTACTGGAACTGCCAATGATTAAACCCAACCTCCCCCCCAAAGATGAGGAATATGAACAGGAGACATGATCGTTCATGAGTGAGTGAGTGAGTGAGTGAGTGTTGGGTTTTACGCCGCTTTTAGCAATATTTCATGGTGGGGACAACAGAAATGGGCTTCTCACATTGTACCCATGTGGGAAATCGAACCCAGGTCTTCGGCGTGATGAGCGAATGTTTTAGCCTAGTTCAGTGGTGAGTGAGAGAGTGAGTGAGTGAGTGAGTGAGTGAGTGAGTGAGTGAGTGAGTGAGTGAGTGAGTGAGTGCAAAACGTTTTGTTATCAATATTTCAGCTGGAGTGAGTGAGTGAATAAGTAAGGACTGTACAGTGTTTCAGTTATCAAAGCATGCCACCTTAATGTTGGAGAAATGTGTATAGTGACGCGGATCACATAAGTTTACAACCTTGGTGAAACCGACAAACACAGATATGGTGCTGACAGACCAAGAATCAGAGCAAATCCGGGATTCAAACTTACAAAAAGCACATCCTGGCAAAGTTAAGGGATGCAACTCTGCATGACAAGTAGGACAATATGGATAACTGTGTTCCATGAGAGTCACACAGATTTGTTAGTTTGAAACATTGGGGATTCAAACTCCATTCAAAGGGTGAAGGCACTGACCACTAGCCTACATAAGGAAATACACTGCTGGTAGCATGGGCAGGAATATAGCATCCAGGATAGTCTTACAGACCCCGATACAAATATATATCAAATACAGCCCATGCAAGTCTATAATGTTTGGTAAGTCTAGATTACTGCAGTATCAGGAATGAAGAGTCTCTGGGCTCCCTTTCATCATATTTTTATTAAGATAATTGAACAACTGGGTTTTTTTCTGTACAATATGTTCATTTCAGAGACAAGATGTTAGTCTACATCAAGGATTACGTCTTACAAATCGGATAATGATGCAATACCAATTGATTTGAACAGCGCCTAACTTCAAACTTGAACAGCTGCTCAGCAGCGCTTGAAATATGATCATACAGCATAATATCTCTAGATTTCAAAACTAATTTAGCTTTTAAGAATGTGTTCAAATCCATATATTTTTCACTACCTTGTACAATCCATAGATCTGACAGACAAACATTTTTGGTGTGTTTATTGTTGTACGAAGCATTTGCAGAATGTATATTTTAAAGTGATGTTTCATATTAATCTTCAGATAATGTTTTCTGGCAACTGATCAGTACATTTTTCCTAATGTACACTTTTTCATAAATAAGCAATTTTTTTAACCATAAATATTTACAATGATTTTAGATTACTGACAAAGTCTCTGAATACAAATCAGATTCACCCATTTAAAAGTTTGTCTAAATTCTCAATAAAGTATTTTACCTTGACCATGTTGACTGTGGGGTTCCTACAGAAACGTTAAGCATATTTGCGTTCAACAAAACCTTACATGTAAGTATAGCATAGAAGATACGTTGGTGTCACGGACTTCTGCCTTTAAGGTATCAGCTGTCGTGGGCCAGTGTAATAAACACAACCAGTGATTTAAGACCAACACTATATGCAAATATGCAGGAATGTGACGTGAACAGAGTTGAATATCTAAGTCAACACACCATGCCTACCTTTGAACAATGGCATGAAACACTGACTGACTGAGACACTGATTTGTAACAGGAGCTGTCAACATTGTTTAAATGCACTGAACTCACATCACCAACTATCTTGGGACACTGTGGGGTTTGCTTGCACCTGTCGTACACTCATTTATCACCACAGAGTCCACTGTGGTGAGGTGAGGTTAAATGGGGTTTAACTTCATGTTCAAGATTAATGCACGTTCAGTAAACTACGTTTGTAACGAACACGCTTATAACGAACAGACAGATATTATGAACTCAATCTCATTAAAATCAGATCTTAGTTCTCGCTACCACTAAACAAAGATCTGAGGACATCCCATTACAGGTCACGTCAAATTGAACAAAAAAAAATTCTGGAATGGCTAATAGATGGTCTAGATTGAGAGGATTCAGTCGTTAAACCCGTAACTATCGTTCGTAATACCTCATGTTAAAGTTTTCGAGGTTGCATGATCTGAAATCACATTCCAACTGTCACTTTCATAATCTCGTAAGCAACGCTCTGATTGGTCGGATGAAAGGTCGTTCTGACGTGACCCCTAATGGGATGTCTTCAGATCTCTGTTTAGCGAGAACTAAGGTCTGATTTTAATGAGATTGATCATGAACTGTTCTTGATCCCGCCCATTTCCTGTATATATGCTGGATATATGCTTATAACGAACTAAATAAGTGGTCCCTTTGAGTTCAGTATAACCATAGTTTACTGTATATAGCAGTGTCCATGCAGGTGTGTGTTGCTGCTTGTACTAGTCTCAATTTTATATGCTAGCCCACTGAGTTTGACATGGATACCCCACTTAGACACAGTATACTGACTCAGAGCTGACCAGTACTTGCTTCATCCCCTTAATGCCGAGCGCCAGGCAAGGTAACAACAAGTACCATCTTTCCACTCTCTGGGCAGATGTTCCACTACAGCATGGAAGCAGTCAAGAGTCAGATACATCTTTTTCTAGTCTTACAAATATTCTCAGTCAAGGTGCCAAGGCGCCAAGGCACAGCAAACAAACATATGAACAACAAAATGTCCAAAAAGTCTAAAATAGAATCACAACAAAAATACAAACAAACAGAATTTCAAAATTAAGCCAATAACACATTTTAATTCATTTTGTTTATGTTTGCAATATACATGATATATAGGGCATGTTATCTGTAAAACCCAAACAAAGTTGTCTGGTATAACCTAAGGTCAACACAGAAAGGGTATCCCATCCACAATATTGTGAGCACCTGTTCCGGCACCCCTTGAGTACCTCCCCTTGCCCTGCAGACAGGCACAGCCATGGTGATGTAGATGAGAAGATGAGAGACCCTTCACCCCCTAGTGCCACTTTACACCTATGTGCTGGCTTACATACATTTACATACATGAGTAAATGTCCATATATTTACATACATAGGTATATTTGCTACAGGAGTAAACTTACATTTAGTCAGTGGGTTGTGAAAAGATAAATTTGCACCGAAAAAAACACTACTTGGAACAGCAAGGATGTGAGTGGAGCTTGGAAGATGGGGGGACGTCAGGTTGGGAGACATGGCAGACGTAAGGTTGGGAGATATGGCAGCCATAAGGTTGGGAGACATGGCAGACGTCAGGTTGGGAGACATGGCAGACGTCAGGTTGGGAGACATGGCAGACGTCAGGTTGGGAGACATGGCAGACGTAAGGTTGGGAGACATGGCAGACGTCAGGTTGGGAGACATGGCAGACATGAGGTTGGGAGACATGGCAGACGTCAGGTTGAGAGACATGGCAGACGTCAGGTTGGGAGACATGGCAGACGTCAGGTTGGGAGACATGGCAGACGTAAGGTTGGGAGACATGGCAGACGTCAGGTTGGGAGACATGGCAGACGTAAGGTTGGGAGACATGGCAGACGTGAGGTTGGGAGACATGGCAAACGTAAGGTTGGGAGACATGGCAGACGTAAGGTTGGGAGACATGGCAGATGTAAGGTTGGGAGACATGGCAGACGTAAGGTTGGGAGACATGGCAGATGTAAGGTTGGGAGACATGGCAGACGTCAGGTTGGGAGACATGGCAGACGTAAGGTTGGGAGACATGGCAGACGTCAGGTTGGGAGACATGGCAGACGTAAGGTTGGGAGACATGGCAGACGTCAGGTTGGGAGACATGGCAAACGTAAGGTTGGGAGACATGGCAGAGATGTAAGGTTGGGAGCAGATGTCAGGTTGGGAGACATGGCAGACATAAGGTTGGGAGACATGGCATGAAAAGGTTGGGAGACATTTTAGACGTAAGGTTGGGAGACATGGTAGACGTAAGGTTGGGAGACATGGCAGACGTAAGGTTGGGGGACATGGCAGTCACAACAAATCATTCATTTATGGCCAGAGTGGATTTTAATGATTACAGGTATCAATTTTCCACATATTTTTTGCCAACCATGATTAGGGAAGGTTTTTATTTCAGTGCCTGTGTATATCAACATCTTCCTGATAAAATGTTGCTTTTCCAACACATGTGTTTTTGAGATCTGTGTATGTGATGTTGGAGGTATAAAATCATGAAACAGTGATTTTCTTGTACTGTACTTTCAACCTCCACACAGGCCTGTGAAGATGCGGGTAGAGAATAGGTCTTCAGCAATCCATGCTTGTCCTAAGAGACGACTATGCTTGTAGTAAGGGGCCACTAACGGGGTCGGGTGGTCAGGCTTGCTGACTTGGTTGATGCAGATCATTATATCGATGGATCAATGATCATGATATCAATCACTGGATTGTCTGGTTCGGACTCGATTATTTACAGACCACTGTCATATAGCTGGAATATTGCTGAGTGGGGTGTTAAACAACAAACAAACAAATAAAACAAAACTCAACCTCCACACATGTATGCAATGCCTTTAGTCTCAATCAACTGTTGATTCCCATTGCCACTATGCTTAGACAGGGGCTACCAGGGAATGATGGCGGTCTGTAAATAATCGAGTCTGGACCAGACAATCCAGGGATTGACATCATGAGCATTGATCTATGCTAATTGGGATAAGATGACTGCATCAACCAAGTCAGCGACCCTGACCACCCGATCTCGTTAGTCGCCTCTTACAACAAGCATTATCGCCTTTTACGACAAGCATGGGTTGCTGAAGACCTATTCTACTTAATTCAGGGTGATAATCTCTTTTTTATCATATTTTGTCGTTCTGACAAAAATTGATTTACTAGATGTAACTTTACCCAATGAAGTTACATCTTAAAAAGTTTTTGTCAGTAAGACATAATATGATAAAATAGATAATCACCCTCGCGTGTTTCTGAATCGTAAATATCATACATTAGAAATATTATATATGTGTTATGCCTACCAATTCTATTCCTAATATATGATGTTTACGTTATGGAAAGACAATAATCTCTATGTAATAATCTCTCTGTACGGTCGGGGGTGGTTAAAGGCACAGTGATAACATTGTGTCTTGAAAGACAATAATCTCTATGTAATAATCTCTCTGTACGGCCGGGGGGTGGTTAAAGGCACAGTGATAACATTGTGTCTTGAAAGACAATAATCACTATGTAATAATCTCTCTGTATGGTCAGGGGTGGTAAAAGGCACAGTGACAACATTGTGTCTTGAGGAATGATAATGCAGATTATCTTGCTACTCTATGAATCATCACATCCCCTGCCTGCAGATAACACTATTGAACCTGTCAGAGTAGCCCCATCATTAAGTCCACCCGTACCAATAGCACAGATACAGGTGATGACGTGACAATTCCAACAATGTCATGTCAACTCTAAAAATAACACAACTGCCCAAAATAAAAAAACATTAAATGAAAAAAAAAGTAAGTTTGTTGTTTAAAGCTGCACTGAACATTATTCCAGCTATGACAATAACAAAAGCAAAAACGATTAATCAAAAATAATAAAAATTACAATGTCAATGTCCGAAATGTTTAAATATACAAATACATATTGAAAAGAACAATACACAAAGAGAATTTAATAAAAGTATAATTCTTTCAAAAGAAACGTAACGTGTTCTCACCTGTGATGTTTTGTTGCGTTATCTACCAAGAATAAAGTCAGTCTCCACTACCAGCATCATCTTGTTATTCCAGGTATCCCATGGTCCATCTGGTATCCTGCTTGTTATGTCATTGCGCTGTTCTCCGTGTACTGTATATATATCTGAAATATACACAGCCAGATGTCAATACCCATTCAACTGTGACTGCCTCCCATGATGATTGTTAATGGTCACGCTCAGCTGGATGTATTTGACAAGTTATTATCGTCCTATCTCCCCGTGGAATACGCCCAAGGGAGGCAATCAACTTTTTCTCACAATGCAAGGATTATCATCAGTTCATAACAATTTTGTTTCTGAACAGAAGGTTTAATACAATGCCACAATGATGAAGTATCAAACAGGTCTGTCAACAATGAATTTCATGTGCGCAACAATGCAGGTTTGTGATGCTTGACTTCATTGTGTACAAGTTCTAGTGAATACATATCAACACTTTCATCTCCAGTGAATTATGCACACTCACACAAACCTACACATATATACTTTATGTGTTGATTTGTTAATATCATCATAATAATATTGGTTTTTGTGCCAACCACAACAATGTTCAATGATATAAACAACTTTCCTATAACCTATCATTACAATATTGGATTTGGGCCAACCACAACAATGTTGAATGATATAAACAACTTTCCTATAAACTATCATTATAATATTGGATTTGGGCCAACCACAACAATGTTGAATGATATAAACAACTTTCCTATAAACTATCATTACAATATTGGATTTGGGCCAACCACAACAATGTTGAATGATATAAACAACTTTCCTATCAACACTACCATCATAAAATAAGATTAAGTGCCACCCACAACAATGTTAAATACATGTGAACAACTTTCTATTAACATTAACTTCTAAACACAAATGATACAAAAAGGATAATATTGTAAAACAATCTTGAAACAAATGTATTCAAAAATGTTTTGTAAGATGTGCAGCATGTCAAAAGATTTAATACCTATGAAACTATGTATGATCAAATTTGAAATACATTAATACCTATGAAACTATGTATGATCAAATTTGAAATAAATCACTTTGATCCATACATCCTTGTGACCATGTCTCCTGCCTACTCCTGTACAGTTTACCTTCAGAGAACAGCCACCAGGTAATGGATGGTCACAAACACGCAATAGTCCTCATTCCATGAATTATTAATCCCTTGATATGATTACATTCTCATAAATAACACAGCAGTATGGAGGAGGGGGCGGAACACAACAAGAAACCGGTATTAACACAAGCCATTGATCACCTTGTTTGGTCTTCTGACAACGGGACCAGGACAGTGAAACCTTTGTCTCCAGTCTCAATATTTGATGTTTCTCCGATACTTAGCTGTGTTTAGATATTGAACGATACAGAAAAAAGACAAACAAAATGATTTCAGCAAAACAATACATGATTTGAGGTGGGCCTGTGGATGGCTGTGTTGTATGTGATTGGTGTGTCGTGACCTTAAAGAAGGGTCCAGTCAAGGTTAATCCACACAAACCTTGATATATTGTCCCTATCATGGGGGGACAAGTGGCATCCAAAAATATCTTTTTTTAAGATTGTCGAAAAACATTACAACAAGAAGGGATAACACTTCAAAATTATCATCACAAATGGCCATAAGTAGGGGGTATTAATAATGTATGCTACCCAATTCTTTCATATTACGATCGTAATCGGTCATGAAGTTCTTTAAATTCTCTTCAGTATTTATGTGATGCTTACGTTATATGAATTTCAAAAACCTGAAATGATGCTGAGAAATAATTCTAAATAAATTCTGAACTGACATAATGTGAGCTTGACAAAAGTAAGAAATATTCTCCCATCTTCCCACAGAGGGATGAAACACTGAATCAACCATTAATCCTGATACAGAGAAACAGTTCCCTCTTTCGTTCAAATTACTATCCTCACTGCAGCACAAGCCTATGAGGAACAAGACACACGTTTCTCCAAACACCTTACATCCCTGTACATATCTCCAGCAGGCTAATCAGGTATATCTGGGTTTCCTATAGCCTGGCGTACAACAGTCATTATCATACCGCCATGTCAGAAGGAAGAGATCTAATGTTTCACACGATCTTGATAAAATACCATGTATCTTGACAGGGAGGAAAATAAATTCTGAGAGGGAAAATAAATCCCTTATACCCCACCATGAAGAACACAGGCTGCACATTGATTTCTGACCAGGAGACTTAATCCCTTTTACCCTGCTTTAAAGCAAAAACCGCTTTTACCGAGTCAATGAAAATCATGCGATATAGCACAAGTTAACCTAAGCTCTATCAAACAGCTGTTTTCTGTCTATTTTGAATTTGTTTTATTTCTTTCACAATGGCAGATTAAACACGTCAGTAAGATAAATTTGTTGTAGCAGTATCAGTCAGGGCAGGTGGGGTTTTATGCGTTCTACATAAGGTTTAATGCCACTTGGGTTGGTATAAAACCTAACGAGGAACGCATAAAACGACATGTACCCCTTGTGATACTGCTACTACTTATAGAATCACATAAGTCCATTATTTGTGGACTAAATGTCAGTATTGTACATAAAACTTGCAGCCATTCATTGATGATGAGGGGTGGTAGGGTAGCCTTGGTTTTGATTCCGAATAGGTAAGACGTGAAAGGCTTATTTCTGGTATCACCCACTGTGATATTGCTGGAATAAAACCCGGCATAAAACATACTCACTCACTCACTGATGACGAGACACCAACAACACAAACGACAAGATCCGGAAACCCAGTCACACAATCCTGTCAAAACTGTTCCTGTATCCTGACAACTTCCATGAAGTGATGAGAAGGGCCACAGTGACTACTTCCAAACATCAACACAGCCCTACACAAGCACCTGCCTCCAGTGTGCCTCAGCAATCTGAACAGCGTCATGCACAGGACCAATGCCTCAGGCTTCTGCAGGACAACATCGCATAATTTCACCTAATGTCCTCACAAGCAGGTGAATCAACAGCCAGAGGCCACAAACGTGTGATCTATTCTCGTTTATTACTGATAGAACACCTCAATTTACGACTAACATCTTATCAGCACACCTAATGGCAATCTGTGGCCCTCAATACTTAGGGACAGAAACATCTTGATCTGAGCTGGTGCTCTACAGGTGAAGCATCCTGAACGAGGACACAATGTATGTCACGAGGAGATGTGATATATACCTACTGCTGTTATCATGGATTTCACTCCGATTACTCTGAAGCTATGCTGGAAACAGTGTAAACAAAGTGGAATGGTAGAATACCAGGGTGAAGTGGACGGATGGCTATGCATTTTATGGGTGTGACATCATATTGATACTGTATAAAGTTGAAAAATGGCAGGGAGGGTCACATTGCCATCACAGAGTGAACAGAAACTTACTATAGAAGGCTGGAGGCATGGGTGGCCCAGTCATCTAAGACGTCGCGATTTCCCTGTAAAGAGTTGCATCCCAGTTCGCCCCCATTATGTTTCTAGGTTTGTCAAAACATAATTTTTAATAATAAATAAAAGTTTTTTCAATAATCATAAGAAATTAAAATGCAGAATCCAGTCCATTGAACAATATCATAAGCATGTGTTTTTGAATCACTATAAATTAGTGATGATTGTGGGTTCGAATCCCAGTTCGCCCCCATTATGTTTCTAGGTTTGTCAAAACATAATTTTTAATAATAAATAAAAGTTTCTTCAATAATCATAAGAAATTAAAATGCAGAATCCAGTCCATTGAACAATATCATAAGCATGTGTTTTTGAATCACTATAAATTAGTGATGATTGTGGGTTCGAATCCCAGTTCGCCCCCATTATGTTTCTAGGTTTGTCAAAACATAATTTTTAATAATAAATAAAAGTTTCTTCAATAATCATAAGAAATTAAAATGCAGAATCCAGTCCATTGAACAATATCATAAGCATGTGTTTTTGAATCACTATAAATTAGTGATGATATCAGCATGATCAGGGGTTCACAAACTGGTGAGCATATCCTGCCCTTCAGATGGAACCCATCAAAAACACATGCAAAAGCATGTAAATTTTTCACCTGAAAAAACATGGGAACATATGGAACAAGTCAAAATAGGGAACTGCATCGTACATAAATGTTGTCAGATATGTGTCAAATTTGAAAATGTCTTCCACATGTCTACCATAAAACGTTTTGAAGCAGCTACACATTTTATTTTTCAAACAGTGACTGTCGCTGTTTTCAGTTCACATGTACTCACAAACATGGAATACACTGCAATTTGTGTCAGCCATATTAACTATATAGGCATGAGTATGATGTAATGCATGACTACAGAAATAATAGCCTACGCTTCATGTTGCTGCTGCACCCAAGTGTCATGTAGCAGCTCTGTGTCGGATGCGAGACGAGGATGCACAGCAGCTCAGGCATGAAATAACCCCTTTCAGATGGTAATCTCCCTGTTAGACACTATTTACTGTATGCATCAGGGCTTCATTTCCAATTAGTTCAAAATAATGTAAACATATGTTAGAATGGAATGTAAACTGTTTAATTGACACACTGTTGCCATGTTTGTTTGTTTGGTGTTTATGCCGCACTCAGCAATATTACAGCTAAATGATGTTGATCTGTGAATACTCGAGTCTGGACCAGACAATCCAGTGATTGACATCATAAGCACCAATCCATGAAATTGGGATACAATGACATGCATCAATCAAGTCAGCAAGTCTGACCACCCGAGCCCGTTAGTCACCTCTACGTCAAGCATAGTCGCCATTGTTGCCATGTAATTGTTTATATTATATGTTGTTTCACATGCTATATTTAGGAGACAAACATTACATATTTTCAGTTTTTGAGGTTTTATTAAAAAATTAATGCCTGGAAAATGGGAACTGATGGCCATTTCCTACTATTTGGTGGTTTAAATTTATAACCACATATATCCAATATATAGGAAGTATTTCATTAAAAATATGGGACACGTACATAAAGAGGGTTGTTTGTGAAAAAGTTAGTCGAAATAAGAAAGTGAATGTTGACATTTCATGTTGAGAGAGGTGTTTTTTCTTTCAGAATGATCTCCGACATCATCTTGCTGTCAAAGTGAAAATAACTTCACATAATTACTACTTGAGAAAAGTATTTGATAATACCTAAAGTCGTGCCTTCATGTCACCGATCAGTGGCTAGCCCCAGATGTTTGCTACAATGATAGACTTGTAATGATACATTGGATATCAAAAGACACTCTGGTGCAACTCTCATTTACATAACACGTTGTTGAACATGACATTTTACTACAACTAGGACACTCCTTTCAACACCTCTACATTGTAACACTGAGCAGTGCCGAAGACAACATAAAGGAGACATGGTATTAATGGGTGTCGTCGTATCTGGTTGCTTGGAAAAACACATTTTTATTCTCTGTCAGTGATTGTTGTTAGGGTATCATTCTTTATGTTCCTTATCCCCACTGAGGCGCCCCTATCCACATTCCATTAATCTGCACATGCATTCATATCAGAGATCTTCCTGGTTAGGATGAGGTGAGGTGAAATTGGGTTTAACGTGGCACCCAAGATTAATGCACTTATATAGCGACGTGCATGTATGTGTGTGGCTGCCTGTAATAGTCTGGACTGATGCTGATTTATAGTGCTAGCACACTGAGGTAATACCATGCCACAGTTTAAAATGAATACCCCACTCAGACACAGCATACTGACTCCGAGCCGACCAGTCCTTGTTTTCGCCCTTTAATGCCGAGCGCCAGACAGGGTAAGAACAAGTACCATCTTTCAATGTCTTTTGGTATGACACGGCCGGGGATCGAAACCCAATCTTCCGCACTCCGGCAGACGCTCTACCACGAGAAACCCGGAGGCCGTGTATGACCGACTAACAAATACAGATAAACGTTGTTATTTTAGGAAATACGGTTTAGTTATAATACAAGTTATGATGATATATTAACCGTTATCATATAGTAGAGTCAATCCAATAATAATAGTTGTTAAAGCAAATAAACATTAGGGAGGAACCATGCATAATTCTGGAGGGGTGCACGGGGAATTTATGTACAAGATGAAATCTTGTCATTTGACTGTTTGCAGACAATATTCTTTTTCTCTGAAAGATGAACTATTTTTATATATTTTCACAACACATTTTTTCAGTACAATCAGCATACAATTATATCTATTTTGTGAGTGTAAAACTTGAGACAAAATAATTTTCACCAGTATTTTCAGGAACAAAATTTTCTTTAAACATGTTAAACAAGTCCATATATTCTGTATTTACCAGTTTGTCTTCGAACACATCCATCATGCATATTTATTTCTATTAGTTTGGGAATTCCACCTGTGATATATGACACACTGCATATAGGCTTTGAGTCATAAAAGAGTGATTTAAAAGCACTAACAATGTTTAACCAGATAAAAACCTACTAGACCAAGCGGTACTCTGCCGTGGTCAAGGAGTATTGCCTATTGTATCACAGACACAAGTACAGCCGGATCACTAGGTACACTGAACGAGAGACAGCATAAATTGAGGACATTCAACCAGAATCAGGAAATTCTCGATTATTAATTAACGAAAATAGCTGCATGTGTCCTTATACTTATATTCTGGCAAAAAGGAATATTACTTATCATGCTTATAGTAACGACAAAAATTATAAAGTGTGTTTTTCCAGAAATGTCCATTTTGCTTGTGATATGCATCTGCATTGACTTTTGATCACATGGTTCAATCCGAATAAGGGTTGGCAGTCATAATAAATGCAATTGAGAGAGTAATTGCATCCAAACATTAGTACTAATTAAGTAACCTGAGACGGAGTGAGTTTTACGTCGCTTTGAGCAATATCCCAGCAATATCACAGCAGGGGGACACCAGAAACGGGCTTCACACATTGTACCCATGTCAGGAATCGAACCTGGGTCTTTGGAATGACGAGCGAACGCTTTAATCACTAGGCTACCGGACTGCCCCCAACCTGAGATTGAACGTTTGCAAGTCTAGCGAGCTAACAGACCTTCTACATTGTTCCCTTTAGAGCCCGACCAGACATCACACTGTATAGAAATGTGAGGGAGTAAGTCTACGCCCTTGTCTGCTCCACGCCCATGACAATCCCTGCTGTCAGACTGGATGTGAATGTCCGAGACAGTCTTGTGAACAGGTTGTGTGACGTGTGATCACCCATGTGTGACAACATCACACACACTTCAAACTGCCTTTGAAGACCTGTCCAGTGTCCTGGACACAGTGGTCAGACGGGAGCGATCAGAGGCCACTCAGGGAATCTCACCACCCTTGCTTGGTAAATGTTTAAATAACATTGATCAAGTGAGTGTGATTGGATGCTGGCTCTAGCAGTAGTCCAGCAAGATAACAGAAGCTGACGTCAGAACTGGGGTATGTGAGAATCACCCACGAGCTCAAGTAAAACATCTTTCATCACTATAATCCTGGAGAGGGTTTGTATATAAGCAATGACTGTAATGACTTCTTTTTTATTTAAATACATTTTTTTTATCTGCTATAGAGGAAATTTAGGATTTCAGCAACAATTTATCATGCTTTCTTACGGGAGAATGACTCCTCATTATTCGAAACGGATAACGTCATTTTAATCAAACAAACAACTCCAATAATTTACATCCATCATATGGGAAGACACCACATGTGAGAAATAATCAAACAAAAACTGCACATTATATGTATCAATTAAAAATTAAAATTACGTGGCAAATCCTTTCCATAATCAAAAGTAATCTCTGGTACCGGTAAAAGCAGACTCTTGTACAAATTGGACAAAATCACAAGCATGTGTTTATGAATCACTATCAAATACTGATGACGCCAGGTGTTCATGAAAACGTGAACGTATCCTGTCCCACCAGTGGCACCATCACAAACACATGCAAAGGCAAGTCAATTTTCCATCTGAAAAACACACGGGAAAACAGGGATTTGAATCAAACATCATTTTAATCACTGATGTCTCAAATTTGAAAATGTCCCCCACATGTCAATTCAATCAATCATTAAATAAGCTCTAGGAGACACTCAAATGAAGACTACGCCTAGTACCAATCCCTGTGTGTCTGTGAGACTTATGGCTACAGTATATTTTGACACTGCACACATACATGTACCCTGTGCTTCTACCACAACATATCACTCATTCCACCTCCTTCAGAGACAGTAACACTTTTGTCATGTTTGTGAGACAGATTTCTCAACTCAGTGCACGACCTGTCAGGTTTAATTCCGTATCACAGCTGAACAATGTGTCTTCCTGACCTAATAATCCCAATCATGCATACATGGATCACAAATCAATATCATTAAAAGGTAAATCAGTCAATTTCACTTCAGCCTTTCAAAGACTAATAATCATGGTTAGATAGTCCCTTAAACTGAGTCGGATCTCTGAAGATTCTGTTATGGCAGCCAACATGGTGAGTATTGTCCGTCACAATGCAGCCACACAAGGCCATTCTGTGCTAGTTTTCCTAATAACATACTGACCCACTCAATCTAGTCAGATGTTGCAAACAAACCTAAATGACATATATTTGATACTTATTAGTTTCTAACCTGTATACAAAATTGGTTATTATTTTAAATAAAAATTGTAAAAACTAAAATAACACCATATTGGAATGGTTCCTGGTAAAATAATAGCTTTCGATTTTATTTCTTCCAATCATTGCATGGAAATTCTTTTCAGTTACCTTATTTGGTATCTGATTTATAACTGAATCACTTGTCGATCTGCAAGAAAAAAATGCATAGAGCTGAGTGATTTCTGGCTTTGTTTCTGAGACTGCCTAGCATACAGTTGGTTGGTTTGTTGATTAACGCCACACTCCAATATTCCAGCTATATGACGGCAGTCAGTAAATAATCGATTCTGGACCTGACAATCCAGTGATTGATATCATGAGCATCGATCCACGCAATTGGGACCAATGACATGCTTCAACCAAGTCAGCGAGCCTGACCACCTGATCCCGTTAGTCGCCTCTTACGACAAGCATAGCCGCCATTTACGGCAAGCTGAAGACCTATTCTACTCCGGATCTTCACGGATCGCCTAGCATACAGGAAATACAACTGATGTCCAGTGTTTTTTATCGCAAATTTCACATTTTCATTGACCAAGTTTGGTATCTCCTGTTCATTCATCTCAAGTAGTTTCTGTGTGGGCATTATACTTTTAAGAAAGAATTCTCCAAAATACTGCATCTCCTAGAATGGAGTGGGCATTATGGTGGAAACTCACTACAGTCAAGAATATATGCTAAGAGATTGAGAAACAATTATAAAACTGTTATTTTATGAAAGTCATAACCGATCTGATGACTAGTCCATGCCCACTGTGAAACATATTTATTACCTACGAGGGCAAATACATCCGGGTTCATAAAAATCATATGTGCACTTGGGTCATATCATGTCACGAGACAACAGTGTATTGTTTCCATCATCCGGAAGGCATTGTTGATATCATTTGAATCTATTTGTGACGTGAGGTCAGAATTATGTCACACTAGAAACGACATCGTAGCTAAAGATTGTTGACATCATTTGACAAATTGAGGTTCAGCTGCTGTTGCGACTTGCTGTCCTTATAGGTAAACACTAAAATTTGTCTGTGTGTAGACATCTTCAGCTATGAAAAGATCATATTCGTGTTCATGTCATACCATGTTTACAACACTCGTGCCTAAATTTCGGTATTTCCCTCGCTCTGGCTCAGGAAGGCCCGGAATATGGACACTTGTGTCGTAAACATAGTATGAACATCCATATACCATCCTCTATTACTTGTGGATGAACGTAGGTGCAAACATGCTGCAGTGGATGAACGTGGGTGCAAACATGCTGCAGTGGATGAACGTAGGTGCAAACATGCTGCAGTGGATGAACGTAGGTGCAAACATGCTGCAGTGGATGAACGTAGGTGCAAACATGCTGCAGTGGATGAACGTAGGTGCAAACATGCTGCAGTGGATGAACGTAGGCGCAAACATGCTGCAGTGGATGAACGTAGGCGCAAACATGCTGCAGTGGATGAACGTAGGTGCAAACATGCTGCAGTGGATGAACGTAGGTGCAAACATGCTGCAGTGGATGAATGTAGGTGCAAACATGCTACAGTGGATGAACGTAGGTGCAAACATGCTGCAGTGGATGAACGTAGGTGCAAACATGCTGCAGTGGATGAACGTAGGTGCAAACATACTGCAGTGGATGAACATAGGTGCAAACATTATGCAGTGGATGAACGTAGGTGCAAACATGCTGCAGTGGATGAACGTAGGTGCAAACATGCTGCAGCTGAAACAGACATGTCATGTCTTCCCTCATAACTTACCAATTGCAACAAAGAACCACAAATCAAAATCAAAATACATACAAAATCCATTTCTATTATGACCAACCTGTTACCAACCCAATGTACTGTTGTGCAAGTTAAAAATCTATAAGCCATTAAAAAAAATGTGTGCTGTAATTTGGTACTAAAGGCAATCCTCTTTAGGGGATCCTCAATGGCTGTTGGCTCGCCCTATGAAACACAAAGAGAAGACACTTAGTGGGGGAGTTTCTATAACAATAAAAATATTATATGTGAATGCTTACACATAACCTCCACTTTCCCATGATCCTCGGCTCAAGCATAAACAACGACATGACACTCTGTATAGAAATGTATAACAATGGATGAACGTAACGACTGAGGACATAGGAGCAAACAAACAAATATATCGTTGCCTATTTATAATGCTGTAACCAACAACCTGACCACATAAAGGTATCAAACAGTCGACAGAGGTAATCATTTCATGTCACACATTAAATGTTTGTCACCGTCTCAAATTTATTTTTAACCACTTGTTGAATGGAACTTTGAGACGATGAAAATCGAACCTGTGACAATGACAGTTCTCAATCTTGTATGATAGAAATAATCTACATTGAACTTAAGGAGTACACTTCACCATGACAGACTATATATGTGAGTAGTATATTAAAAACTTGCAATACAGTGTATAAAATCACAGTCAAACATTCACTGAGACCAGTTTGTATTGACAGACATTTCATGTCTGCAGTTTGAACAGACACAGTCATGTGGAAAGATGCAGGATAAAAAGAGCCAAAAATAGCACCAGATCCTTAGTCCGCTTTTTGTGAATTATACATATTATCCTTACATGTGCAGCTAAAGATCCAGCAAGGTCAGATTTACTGACATATCAATGAAGAAGCCTTGTGAACATATCTTCCTCACAGGATAGGGCACATGAACCTTGGTCAGATCTCTCAACACAAGATGGGGCCCATGAACCTTGGTCAGATCTCTCAACACAAGATGGGGCCCATGAACCTTGGTCAGATCTCTCAACACAGGATAGAGCCCATGAACCTTGGTCAGATCTCTCAACACAGGATAGAGCCCATGAACCTTGGTCAGATCTCTCAACACAAGATAGGGCACATGAACCTTGGTCAGATCTCTTAACACAAGATAGGGCACATGAACCTTGGTCAGATCTCTCAACACAAGATAGGGCCCATGAACCTTGGTCAGATCTCTCAACACAAGATGGGGCCCATGAACCTTGGTCAGATCTCTCAACACAGGATAGAGCCCATGAACCTTGGTCAGATCTCTCAACACAGGATAGAGCCCATGAACCTTGGTCAGATCTCTCAACACAAGATAGGGCACATGAACCTTGGTCAGATCTCTCAACACAAGATAGGGCACATGAACCTTGGTCAGATCTCTCAACACAAGATAGGGCCCATGAACCTTGGTCAGATCCCTACACACAAGATGGAGCACACGAACCTTGGTCAGAACCCTACACACAAGATGGAGCACACGAACCTTGGTCTGATCCCTACACACAAGATGGAGCACATGAACCTTGGTCAGATCCCTACACACAAGATGGAGCACACGAACCTTGGTCAGATCCCTACACACAAGATGGAGCACACGAACCTTGGTCTGATCCCTACACACAGTTGCAATGCAATGCCTACATGCTATGACCGATTGACTATAGTCATATGAATATATCAGGTGTTCTTTAACTTCTTTTGAGTAATAAACATGTAGTGTAATGTATCACTCTCCACCTAGACTGAAAAACATAAACACTTTGATTTAAAAAAATTATATAAAATTGAGATGAACAATAACAAAACTTTTAGCGACACAAAATGTTCATGTTTTAGCTGCATTTGTTTCTACAGCATGTCTGACCGTGTAATTTACCTGTATTGCCAGTACACCTGGCTCAGGTAAATAACAGGTGAGGAAGTTGACGTATGATGTCTCTCTATGTCTGTTTACCTGCAGGGAGCATAATGCATCACCTGAGTTGTCCCCATCACACACTGGGTTGGGTCTATAGAAGGTTGATTTACCTGGAGAGCGGGAGCTTCTTACAAGTATTTAACATGAGTGTTTATCAGTGCACAAAGGTGCAGGATCAGACAACATGACATCTTGTGGGGGTTACACACACAGAACCTACACCCTTTCAGCTGACTGTGGTACGTGGGAAACGATACAGTCATGATCTTGTACAAATTGTAAACACTAGTCTGAATGTTTCTCACAAAACAGAATGAATGTTTCTCACAGAATAGAATGAATGTTTTTACGAACTTATGTGAATGCTTCTTACCTTGCCTGAATGCTCCCTATAGGTTTTGTTTAAATGTTTCTCTGAATGTTAAATCTTACAAGATTTGTCTGTATGTTTCTTACAATGTACATGCATGCTTCTTACAAGATGTCTGAATGCTTCTTACAAGATTTGTCTGTATGTTTCTTACAATGTTTGCATGCTTCTTACAAGATGTCTGAATGTTTCTTACAAATTGGCTGAATGCTTCTTACAAGATGTCTGAATGTTTCTTACAAATTGGCTGAATGCTTCTTACAAATTGTCTGAATGCTTCTTACAAATTGTCTGAAAGCTTCTTACAAGATGTCTGAATGCTTCTTACAAGATGTCAGAATGTTTCTTACAGGATGTCTGAATGCTTCCTACAAATTGTCTGAATGCTTCTTACAAGATGTCTTAATGCTTCTAACAAGATGACCCCAAGGACAAGATAGTGTTAGTCTGACCTATCCTCCACAGTTTGTTATTGGTCAAACTATCCCCTCAAACACTGACCAATGGATGGAAGACTAATCCCTATTGCTTGACCTTCAGCTTGGTGTTCATCAATCACGGTGCTCTCAAGGAGATATTTTGTCAAACAAACCAGGCTGCTGATGTTATTAACTAGCACTGTCACAAGGCAACTTTACTGTTCATCTTCAAGAGGCAAGGGAGTTAACTGACTTCAAGAATTCAGTTTCCACCCTTGCCCAAAAAGGCTGCAATTATGGAGCTATATTTTGGCTGAACTAACGAGTCTATGCATAGTTCTATCAAAATCGTGTAACGAAATCAACATCCGGTTCGTAAAGCATGTGTATCGTCGACTTGGCGTCAAGAGATATTTTCAAAAACTTTTCATGTTTTAATCAACATGCTTACGTGATTTGACACACTTCACAAGGTAATACCCGTTTTATAACAAAATAAATCTTGATTATCGATCGGATTGCCTTCATTAGGCGATGCCATTTTGTCTGAAACAAATGCAAGTGCTATCATAGGTGGAATCTGATTGGTCAAAAGTAGGGACATAGAAGGGACATAACCCGTAATAGCAAATGGTGGCGCGACAATTGAACCCAGAAATTCCAGCTTAATTTGGCAATGGTAGAAACTGGACTTTTATATTCAGTTAACTCCCTTGCCTCGGTAAGATGCTTACTGCCTTGATGAATTGCAACATAAGGAAACATGTCCTGAATCACAGACGGATATGACAAGTTCACTACCACAGGGCAGACTGAGAGATGTTTGCAGAAAGCAAAGGGGTTGAAGGTCATTGTCATAACAACGCACGTTTCTGAGAAAATCTTCTCAGCTACATTCCTAGAAAATGTAATTTTGGCTACCTTAGCTGTGGTTGAGTGACAATGAATGACAGCCCGACACGCGTCTCCCTGGATAGGTAGTGGAGCCCCATCATGGTCGTGTGCAACTGGCAGGTGCTATGCAATTTTGTCTGTGTCACATAACTCTTCATAGAGTATTCCGTCACTGTCATTGAGGGCAAATCATCTCTTGTGAAGTGTTATTTTTGTATGTCAACATGAACATGGTGAACAACATGGAAGGCTTCCATCAAAACACAAAATATTTCCACACTTTCAACCAACAATCTTGCATGACTACAATCAAGCATGCTCTTTCTATCATGATTTCAAAGAGCACCATATGACGCTTGCTCAAAAGTTGCTTGATCAAAATAACAATATTCCAAGCCGCAGTAAGCTTTCAAAATATTTTTTATTGCAGACATGAAGTGGACATTTCCAAAGTTGACGCATTAGTGACAAAAATAATGTCCGATGAAATTTGCTATTTTGACTTGTACCATATGTTCCCATTGTTTTCAGATAAACAATTGACTTGCCTTTGCAGGTGTTTGCCACAGGTGCAGGATATGCTCACTTTTTGTGGAAACCTGGTATCATCACTATTTGACAGTGATTCAAAAACACATGCTCATGATGTAGTCAGATTCATAACTTGACTCTGCTTTTAGCAGATTTCTATAATTATTGAAAGGGTTGTGTTGCTTTTATTTATGAGACTGAGTGTTAAGAAGAAATAAAATTACCAATACATAGTTTTCAATTAACCATTGGCACTCATTTGTTTGACAAATTCAGAAAAATTTCTTCCAATGTTTATCTTTTTTTAAATTGCTAAAAGGTTGTCTTTTAGCTTATCTGTTTTGGCTGATAGGTTAATCTGGACTGGTTATTCTCAGGTGATGAGGTTTATATTTATCCCAACAAAACAAAATAGTGTTCCTAACACCACATGAACTTACGCACATTCCTTAAAGACAGTGACAAGTTATAGAGGACTTCCTCATTGAGCATAGGGCGGTATGAGTGATATCATACCCGGACACCATCACAAGGACTGGGGCCTGAACAAACACTGAGTTCAGGCTTGCTAAAATAAGATATTGTGCTAACTATGATCAATGAAGACTGACAACTATCATGACTATAGAGTAGGCAAACATGAAGTAAGTACTGTATATATCTGCTACCGTAAATACCCCAGTATGTACTTCTCTCAAGCATGGTTTACTTAAACATATCATAATGGTAATGATTGATCAGAAGTGCTAACAATATACTTTATATAGATACATCAAGAACACAGGAGTAGTCCTGGGGTTTGTGTGTTTTCCTCTGTCCTACATCAAAGATTACATCAATCCTTTTTCACTAAGTGAATCTAAATATGTCTACAAACTTGCACACAGTAATCTGTTATCCCTGCATATAAAACAATGCCAAGCATAACACGAAATACAATCGAAATTGTAAATCAACATGTCTAGTGAGGTTTAATCGCAAATTTTTACATTTTCATTCACAAAGTTTGTTATAGCATTGTTCATTCACCTGAAGCGATACGATGTAGTTTTTTTTACCAACACAAAAAGAGTTTGATGAACATGATGAAAGTGTAACCCATACATGTGCTGACCCCTTTCTACAGAATCTTTGATCTGGTCCTCAAAATTCGGCTTATCTACAGTCATATACAGTATAAATAGGACAACACCCTTTTCACTCACTCACTCAACCACTCACACCTAAAATTATTTTACCTTCTACCTTGAAGTTTTAATAGTAATAAGTCAAATGAATCCAGAAAATTTGAAACCTTTTTATAGAATACTTTGAATGCTAAATTTTAAAACCAAACTACATGCTTGCGTCACCGTGTCACCAACAACAACAGCTAAACAGAGCAGTAAAGACGTAAGTAATTTTTGAAGTAACTACAGCCTGTAGCCATCTTGAAACCCGCGAGTCTATCTATCAGTTTCTGTCAACATGTCTGTTTGCCCACCATCATTGTCAACAACTCGGTTTACAAGCCCGTCCATCAAGCAAGCCCCTTATGCTGTGGACATAGTAAGTGCCATCTCTCCAAATGTAGTCTTTAATGCTTACACACTAAAAAACCCATAGAAAAAAAAAGCCTTTGGATGTGCAGTGTTAGCTTATAAGTCTCATTGTGAAGAAAAAGCTCCCTCTCTTTTCTTTTCAGTCTCCGAGATCAAACTGGGCTAAATGTACACATAAGTCAGCTAACTGATTAACATATGAAAGAACAGGGAGAAGTCTTTGCAACAAGGATGGTAAATTTTACTGATAAAGATAGGTATCACATCAAAGCTTCATTGAATGGTTGATCAAAAGTTAAACATCAGTGGTAGAGCAATAAAAAGGCATATTTATATTACGCCCCCGGGATATAATTCAAGAGACAGTGATGTACCAAGAAGTTGTACATGCATAGAAAGATTTAACATTAATTGCAGCGCCTGCTTACTCAAGTTATAATTCTTTCAAATTTAATTCAGAGTTTCCATTGCAGCTGAATATATTAGAAATGATGAATTATGTGCTTGAAATCTGTATACATGGTATAGTCATCTTACTGACTACGTGACATCTTACGAAATGCTGTTCCACTCAGCTCTATTTTAGTACTGTAATGTCATAAAAAACACTCGTCATCCATCAAATGCAAATTTTTGTTGTTTCAAGTGACTTCTTCAACAGATAGCATCAGTGTCCTGCTAGCACCCCCACCGGGTGAGACAATGCCAGTTAACACCATCGGCCGGTCTGATGACCTGACCAGGCCATATCACAGCCCATCAACAGCACAGGTAGACTGAGATATGTGCTTGTGTCGCAACACCTGTCAGGTATCGCCACCTGTGCGAACCACTCATGTCCTCATAATCTACCTCTGCTATCTGCAATTCCTCCTCATACCTACATAGTGTATCGTCAGTGTATTTGCCTAGTTCAACCTGCAATTGCGTAGTCACATGCCCACTTTTACATATGTCCTAAGGTGTTGAAAACCCTGACATGATGTCCTAGTGCTACATATGTCCTTTAGGTATGTAACACCCTGACATGATGTCCTAGTGTCACATATTTCATTTTGGTCTGTAACACCTTGACATATATTTATTTGTTTATTTGTTGATTAACATCACTCTCAACCATATTCAAGCTATGACAGAGGCCTGAAAATAATCAAGTCTGAACCAGACAATCCTGTAATTGACATCACGAGCAGTGATCTACGCAACTGGAAATGCATCAACCAAATCAGTAAGCCTGACCACCAGATCGCTTCAGTTGCCTTTTACAAGCATGAGTTGCTGAAGTGAGTGAGTGGGTTGGGTTTAACACCACTTAAAACAGTATTCCAGTTATATTGCGGCGTGTCAGCTAAATGTGGGAGGAAAGCCCGAAGTGATGCAGGTCTCAGATGTTTACCACTTCAGTGAAACCCATGAGCACAGGTATTGTGCTGACAAACCTAGAAACATAATCGTGGCGAACCCACAACCATAGGTTTCTGGCGTGCCCAAGGGACGCAACTTTGCACAGCGAATCGTGGCACCTTAGACAACTTGGCCACCCATGCCCCCGAGTTGCTGAAGGCCAATTCTAACCAATTAAGGAGGCAGTGTGTCAGTTACAACCAACCACATCTGCATTAACCAGTCAGGCCACGCAACGCCTTGCATTATGATGATGTGTCTGCCAACTTCAAAATCAGAAAAAACAATATTTGATCGAAATTGGACAGAATAGGAAGAATGTGGTGAATTTTTACATTTTAAATATTTTGTTCATGTCCTTTCCATGTAAAATATTTAAAACTGAAGATCATGAGAAGACGTCTGGCCAGTATACAAACAGCTTCCACCAGTGTCACATTGTGTTGTTGAGGGTCAACAATATCCAAGTCTGTCTCACTGTTGCAAGATGGAGAAAGAAAACACTGCACAATGTTGGAAATGGGAATTGAGTCACAGAGACTGACATCTTATTGAGGGCCACACCTTCCACTGATGACGTCTCCGTATCATGTGACAATATGCGTACCCCGAGGTTCAGGTTCCGTCAAGAGAGATCAGGAAATGTGAAACGCATGTCGTGTTGAACCAATTTAAACAATTTCAACAAGAACAATTTAAGGTGATGGAAAAGTAACTTGTCACAATTACTTAAAAAATATTATGTATAGTTCGTTTATGAATTTTATTGTTATTCCCAATATAGATGACGATTTATTTAAAGATTTCAGTTAGTAACACTGACATTGATATAGACTTATAATACTGTTATACAAAATATATCGTGTATAATATGCTACACGAAAGCATAGTATTGGACTACATACAGTAGGAGGCATGGAAGAAAATATAAATTAATCGTTATGAAAGATATTCTTATTATAAAATATCAATAACAGTTACAATGTTGCTATATCCAGTATGGTGTAACTGTAAGACAAATATGGTTGGAATTGTTTGCTGTACACAGAGACACATGTGGGTTGTTTGCGTGAGCAGAACCTTGGGCTGTGGTCGTGACTACCTGTTGTTGAGGCGAACAGGCCGGTCCTATGTATAATAGATGCATTAATCAGTGTATACAACCAGCATCATGGCAGGCACTCAGAGCAGTCTCTACTGATGCCACAAATACACATTCAAGACGAGCACATACAGCCACATCACTGAACCCCTTAAACTCCTAAAGCCAAAGACTTTTAGATCATCTTCAAGAACGATACTTTTTGGTATTTCATGACAACTCTGGTGAAATGAAAGTATGACAAAAGGAATTGTTTCACTCTTACCTCAGTGTAGACATGGAGAAGAGCAGGTTTTATAGATTAAAACAACTTTTTTCAATCCCTTATAAGGAATCTTTTTGATACTGCATAATGAATATACAACCTCCTTAACAGCCTACTAAACAGAGTCTACTGGTTTCTGTTATATATTTAGCATCAGGGTCTTTTTTGGATTTTCAACTATGTGCCCATGGCAGATAACTTTGGACCCAAGCTGGGTTTGATTGTATTTTGTTGTTTAACAACGTACTCTGCAATATTTCAGATATATGACCTATAAATATTTGAATCTGGATCAGACACCTCAATTAATTGATATTGTGAGCAATGATTCATGCTGCTGGGTACAAAGACATGCAAATCAACCAAATCACTGAGTCTGACCATCCATGTCACGTGATCTAAAATTAAGAACTTGCATGGCATGGAAAATACAATAATGAATAAAGCATTTCTCTTACTTGTCTTATCAGTGAAATATATGCCATCTTTGCAAAACTCAAACATTACTCTAAGAGTATTATCAACTGAAACAACCTGAATAGGGAAATTAAATACCAATCCTTGAATTTCACAGACATTTCTGAACATCCTGGGTCAAATGTTGGCCTCTTAGATATATATATCTCTCAAGACGAAAGTAGAAGGTGAAGTACTGTTTGTGACTAATACCTTAGCCTATCCCATTAACACAAGTTGAAATCACCTACACTGTAGGCATATTAATATACCTGCTACCTTCCTCAAATCATGATAAATAATTGGATGGTCAGCTACACATGAATTCACTTAGTTGTACAGCCACAGTTTATTCATGACATGCTGACCAGACAAGCTGGTAGACTTGACTAAAGTATCGTACCTGTGTTCCTGATCTGTGCAACTGGAGGCCATTATCTACTAGTCTGAGACTTATCCAACACTTGTGAGATAACGCCTGGAATACTGTCTACAATATCTGCCCCAGCATGCAACAGGTGCTGGGAGTTCAACCAAACAACTGAGAGAACTAACTAGCTTATAGGCCTGTGAAGATCCGGGGTAGAATAGGTCTTAAGCAACCCATGTTTGCCGTAAAAGGGGACTATGCATGTCGTAAGAGGCAACTAACGGGATAGGGTGGTCAGGCTCGCTGACTTGGTTGATGCATGTCATCTTATCCCAATTGCGTGGATCGATGCTCATGACGTCAATCACTGGATTGTCTGGCCCTGACTCGATTATTTACAGACCGTCTTCATATAGCTGGAATATTTCTGAGTGAGACGTTAAACAACAAACCATCCAAACTAAACAAAACTAACTTATACAGTGCTTGGAGATGACGTGAAATAGGGTAATTCCCAATTTTGACTTGTACCATATGTTCCCATATATTTTCGGGTGAATAATTGCCTTGCTTTTGCATGTGTTTGTGATGGGTGCCACTGGTGGGGCAGGATATGTCACCTTTTCGCAAACACCCAGCATCATAACTATTTGATAGTGATTCATAAACACATGCTCATGACATAGTCAGAATTATACAATCGACTCTGCTTTATGCAGAGATTTCTACTGGATATGGAAAGGGTTTTGTAGCTTTATTTAAAGTTATTGCAAAATTATTGCACTTTTATAGCAATTTGCATGCACGTGTGTGTTTGGCTGTTTGTACTAGTCTGGACTAATGCCAAATTTACAGTGTTAGCGCACTTTGATACCATGTGACAGTGCAACATGGGTAGCCCACTCAGACACGGCAGACAGACTTGAGCTGACCAGTACGTGTTCTATTCCCTTAATGATAAACACCAGGAGGTGTAGTGAGTGGGTGAGTATTGTTTTACGCCGCTTTTAGCAATATTCCTGCAATATCACGGCGGGGGACACCAGAAATGGGCCCCACACATTGTACCCATGTCGGGATTCGAACCCGTTAACCACTAGGCTTTAACCACTAGGCTTTAACCACTAGGCTACCCGACCCTCCTCCAGGAAGTGTAAGTACCATCTTTACGTCTCAACAGGGTCGGGGATCAAACCACCGACCTTCTGCTCTCTGGGCAGACACCTTATCCACTAGACCACAGATGCATGCCCTACTACATGGACTTCCCAGCTTAATCTGGAGATATCATTACCTTCAATTCAGGGTCAACAATGGTTAATGAAACATGATAAGTTATAACCGTCACAGTATCTCAGCTTGATGTACGAATTACAATTAGAAATAGTCTTGCTATAAGATTTCAATCTGTACACAATAAAAACAAGTCAATAACTGATATCCCCTAAATTGTTCACGGTTAGTATGATTATTTCAAGCACTTACTCATATTTTTAAAAATATGTTTGAGAAAATAAAAGTCTATGAGGGTATCAGTTCGCACAGAATTGTCTTAGGGTTTAATTGGTACTCAGAAAACATTGCGTTAACAAATGGGTTAGTCTTCTACATCTTGGGTTAAGAAATCCTTTGAATGAAAAAAGTTTCAGTGCTACAGATGTGTATCACGGGTGGCCCAGTCGTCTGAGGCGCTGCATATCGCTGTGCAGAGTTGCGTCTCATGGGCACGCCAGAAACCTATGATTGTGGGTTCGAATACCGGTTCGTCCTGATTATGTTTCTAGGTTTGTCGGCACCATACCCATGCTCGTGGGTATCACCAAAGTGGTAAATGTCTGAGACCTGCATCACTTGGGGCTTTCCTCCCACATTAAGCTGACATGCCGTGATATAACTGTAATACTGTTAAAAGCGACGTTAAACCCAACTCACTCACTCATTGCTGGTTGATGTAAACAGAAAGGACTAAGTGCAGGTGTATTATTGACCTTTTTAAGATGCAAATGTTGTTTGTAACCATGGAAAACACATTGTTATCAATATTAATAACAATTTATGATGCAACAAAATACATGTCTGTTGTTTTCATCACCATCCTAATAAGTACCGGTATCTATTTTGTCATATATCTTCCCCTTTCTTGGTCATGTTTTGGCCAACCCTCCAATGAATCCCCCTTGTCAGCTAAGAACAATTCCCACCTCTCATCCCTCAATAACACATGGCAAGTCCCTAAAATTAACTACTTTAAATATGGGTATTTGCATTCAGTATTGAAAACATTTAAATTTTCAAGATTTACAATTAAAGAATCAACATTGTTTATTAAAAGAAATAATATAAATATGAAATTATTTTACTTCTAAAACTGCCCCAGGACAATTATATTGATTATTTTCTTCTAACGACTGAAACATAATCAATATTTTCACTGGGTATTGTTTTCAATAATACACAGTATCTAATTTCAGTACGAAGATAAACTACTTACATATTCAGGCACATGTTTGATTCATATTCTGGCCGAGAAACCTAAGCCATGTCTCTATATTGAATCGTCTATCCACTGATGTCACCGGGCGTGTTCAGAAGACATTGTCACCATCTACCCGTAACGCCCAAATTTTGCAATATCTTGACCTGTTTTCCAAGTACTGGTCTATCACTTCAAAGAATCTCTGATATTTTACCTTCTCCTTTGTCACTCCTACCTGCATTTGTTTCCTAAAGTCAAGTCAAGGCAGGTTCTCTAATTATTCGATTACACTGCGAATCAGGCGGAGATTACGTCAAACGTACAATAGGTATAAGATCTACATTCACGGTCAGTAATAACCAGCTACACCCCGGTCGACTGACAGCTACTGGTCACGCCTGATTGAACTGCACCTCGTTATAACGCCTTTTGAAATATCCACATGTTTAACACTCTACAGGTTCAAACCCACTTCGTTAATGGAAAATATATTGTTCTTAACCAAGGTGCTAATTGCCGCACGGGTATTTCAGAACGTGGCATATTTTAGGGTACCTGTTGGATCAGGGCGAGCGACAGACCGGCCCAACCCGGGTGTGCGTGTGTGAGGAAATTCTTACCTGTAGATCTCCGCACAGGTGTAAAATCCGACAAAGTTTGTGTCCCACAGATTGTAATTATGTCTGTGTCGTCTAATCACAATGTTTCCGAGATGTGAAAGTTCCGAAATGTAGTATCCTGTCCAGGGAGTGGCCGGGCGCGACTTTGTTTTCCTAAATTCGCCGTTTAGCCTACTCCAAGGTGTTCGGTAAGACGAAGGGTGTCATGAATAGTCATGAACATATCCGGCTTATTCATTGGTCGAAATGAGAGGTCGTGGAGGTCAACCATCACGCGCCAGTAGATTGTGTATGTTTACATTTCTCAATTGTTCTCAGTGGAATGTGGAACGGGGGAAAAAGATTGTGTCAATTTTCTGGTGAATTTTGCAAATGGAATAAAATCTAGTTGACAAACAGGCCAGTCCACAGAGACATATGGCTGGTTGAATTATCGATCGTCCCATTCGCGTGTTCATCTGTTGTCACCGACTATTAACGGCTGTTGCTGCAATGTTGTTTCTGTTAAAGAAGAACTGTGCCATACATTGATTGATTGGCCACAGACAAAGTTCTGACCTGACATTTGAACAAAACGCAACTCCGTCTTGTCACAGGAAAACGATCATTTCCTAACAACCAATTTAGCGCTGTTTAACTCGGTGTCAGTAAACACAAGCACGATCGAAATGAAGAAATAAAACAATTCTTTGCCATAACGGGATTGATGGGTTAACTATAAAGTGTGGGAGAAAGTATTTTTAACATTTATTGCAAATTCGTAGCGATATGTTTTATACAATCTCACTAAAATCAGATCTTAAGGGTCGCTTGAGAGCACTAAGATATGTTTTTTATGCGACTGTATTTATAGGAAAGTAAACATCGATGTCTGATACATCTGACTGAAACGTAAAACCGTTAAAGGTATGTACTAATAATAAATGTCGTAAATCCACGAGTAGATATAGCGTATCTTAAAACTCAAGACCATACGGGTGCTTTTGGTAGTTATACTATATATTTTTAATTGAAAACATATATTAAAAGGATTTAGTTATGATGCTGAAATACGTTTAGACTGAAAATACGCGATCATCTATAAATTATTCAAATGTTATGTGTGTTGCACTAAGGGGGCTCCAGTACCCTGTATGCAATTTTTAGGATAGATAAGAATTTATTTTTCTAATGATATATATTTAAAAGTTTTCGACTCTGTATACAAAGAGTCTTTTTCGCAGTGATCGCAACAGCAGGTTTGGTAACTATATACTACGAAGACAAATGGAGTTATCTCCCCTATCCTCAACTCAGCGTTTCTAAATGTCATCAATATTCCGACATTACATGAACTTCGGTCTCATTGTTTCGTGTATATGTCACCAAGATATGTGTTTGGGCCCATCTGTACATAGATACAACGATTCTGTTGTTTACTTTGTTTTTACCCCCAAGTTCTGACTGGGACCGGCTTGATCAATCAATCAGTTTTTGCGACAACTCGACGGATGTGTTATGGGGGTAAACGTAGCACGTGCTGTCATGTCTCGCGCTACACCAACACATTCTCTGTCCTGTTGACAACGTGAGGAATATATACGCCTCATTAATCATCTTTGATGTAAGTCGCGTTACTTTCGTAATACCTATCTGTGAGAAGACGATCAGAAGTTGTGACATTATGCATAAGTGCATCTATAGGGGGATTCGAGTTATGAAGAGTGAGTGAGTGAGTATGGTTTTACGCCGCTTTTAGCAATATTCCAGGAATATTCCAGAAATGGGCTTCACACATTGTACCCATGTCGGGAATCGAACCCGGGTCTTCGGCGTGACGAGCGAACGCTTTAACCACTAGGCTACCCGACCGCCCCCGAAGAAATGAACAAGTGAACAAACGAAAGACCGAACGAACGCACAAACAAGCGAACGAATGTAACGAACTATTAAAGAGATAGATAAATAAATATATTTCAACAATAGTTGATTTCCTCAATAATCACGCAATGCATTCCTATATAAAACTATTGTCAATTTGTACTTCGTGACATTTCAGTGGACATCATCCGTCTTATGACACAAAACAAAGAATGTTATTACTTAAGTTTTTGACATAAAAGGAGTAATGCATTAATCGTGTAATATTTGATTAAATGAATTCTGTTGAATGCCTGACAACGTCACTGTGTTTTCTCTCAGGCTGACGCAAATTGTCAATCCTTTCAAGTCTTAAATACCTGCACATTTCACAGGTATGACACGCCTGATTGCCCTGACGCACAGGTAGGTGTCACCAAGTGCATGTTTTACAGCCCCATATTGTCAAGTAAGTCCGGAATGAATTAATGACGTATTGTTGAGGGAGGCGGTGTCATGCTTCGATGCACGTGGACGTTGATGGACAGGTTTGTCTCACCTGCCCCAGGAGATGACCTCTGAACTTCGATCTTTTAGTCATTACGGGTCACGACACACAGAAAGACACGTGGCAAGCGTTACGGTTGATGTACCCAGGAGCCTGTTCCGCAGGTTACATGCACGTCAGTCGCGACTTCGACGTGTACCATCGATGCGCATCATTGAATCTGTTGCCAGGTAGAGCAACGTCATGGTCACGTCTGTATAGTAGCATCAGCGTGTTTTCACACTGCAAGATGTTCTCAAATATTATCCGCTATATTGTTGTTTATCTTCATGACGTCACAACATAATGCAACATATTTTATAGAAACATGAAGGGTTGGTGAGTGGCGTTACCCGACTCGGCATGTACGTAACCATACTGCGGTTGATACACAAAAAGGCAGAGGTAGACACCACTGGTCATCTGCAACTAGTCCGGAGTGCTAATTTTTGGTAGAAAACAAGTGGTCCTTCTGGATTTTCACTGGTCTCGGATTAACGGACTAGGTTTATGAGCCCACAATGCCATTCAGAAACAAATGTTACATTTTGGGATAACACTTTCTTAGTTAAGTACATATTCTAGTACTTGTTAGGGCTGAGTCCCATCCGGGATTCAAACCCACACTGCCAGAGTGAGGCACCTAATCGCCCGCACACAAAGTCAGCGATCTACCCCCCTCAGCCACCGAGGGCTATGTTTCAACAACTGGGCTACCCTATTGCTCTGACAAACGAAGATATTCTCCCAGCCCGCTAGCGCTGATCGTGAGTTCGAGTCTCAGATTCGTCCTGAAAGTGATCCTTGGTTTGTTAGTACCAAACTCGTACCATACCAGTACTATACCAGTACCATTCAAGTACCATATCAGTACCAGACTGGACACAAGCATATCGAAGTAAAGAGTCGCCATACACCCCGGATACATGCCTAAACATAACGCAGATTATACATTGTGCTTGCAGAAAGTTAGGAATGTACACATGTAAAACTCTTTGATTCTTAGATTTAGATCTGGTTTACTATGACCAAAGAATCGTTGGGAACATGGTCGAAAATGTCCGTTAATTTTCTGCTGAGGATGAAATCCATTTTCTAATCATCAAACATGCACTGGTTAACGAAAACCAATGATTGTGAGTGAGTGAGTAAGTGAGTATGGTTTTACGCCGCTTTTAGCAATATTCCAGCAATATCACGGCGGGGGACACCAGATATGGGTTTCACACATTGTACCCATGTCGGGAATCGAACCCGGGTCTTCGGCGTGACGAGCGAACGCTTTAACCACTAGGCTACCCGACCGCCCAATAATTGTGAATTAATCATGCACGTTTTACTTTCATTTTGTTTGTTTGTTTGTTGTTTAACGCCGCACACAGCAATATTCCAGTTATATGGCGGCGGTCTGTAAATGATTGAGTCTGGACCAGACAATCCAGTGATTGACATCATGAACATCGATCCACGCAATTGGGAAATGATGACACGCATCAACCAAGTCAACGAGCCTGACCACCCGATCCCGTTAGTCGCCTTTTACGACAAGCACAGTCGCCTTTTACGGCATGGGTTGGTGAAGACCTATTCTACCCCGGATCTTCACGGGTCGTCTTGGAAAGTAAAACGGATCCGTGAAGATCCGGGGTAGAATAGGTCTTCAGCAACCCATGCTTGCCTTAAATGGCGACTATGCTTGTCGTAAAAGGCTACTGACGGGATCGGGTGGCCAGGTTCGCTGACAGACCGCCGTCATATCTATAGCTGTAATTAATGCTGAGTGCGGCGTTAAACAACAAACAAACAAAGGAACCTTCAAGACAAATGTTGGTAAGTAAGAAAAAAGTTGTGGTAAAATATGTGTATAAGAACATAATTTGATAAACGTTGTTATTTTCAACATTCAAAATAGAGTGCACTTTGGGCATATGGAGGAATACATGCACGGTGATGAACAAACGCCTGTCTCGGCGTTGCGTATACATGTCGATATTGTGTATATGACAGTGCAGGAATTCTGCAAACATCTGTCTTGAACTTTTCCATTATGGCCAAATGAAAACACAACATCGATATTTGTTCAAACTAATTGGCCTTGTCGTTTATAGTTGAAATCAGCACAAGACCAGTGTCACAAAACGACATTGCTATACATGTAAGATATATTGACATGATTCATGAATGTGCGTCTTCTTTATATCCCTACGTATATAGCATTCATACACTGAGGCGAGTGATCGTTTGTTGCATGGGTACACAAGAAACGTCCTGTTGGGGAATATGGCGTCATATTGTCCGATCAGCGCCCTGTGGGTGTCTTTAACTTCTACACTTGCTGATCGATATGTCCTTTGTTTGTTTACTGAAAAAAAACGTCGATGATAGGAGCGTCACTTTGTAGGAACCTGTATTCACGGTACAGACATGCGCGTGGCGTAGGTGTTTCTAAAAATACACTCAGTATATATAGTCGGGTGTATCTGTAGCTGGTGTGTCACATCGCGGGTGGAGTGTTCTCGCCCCGTCAGTGTTAGCTAGCCCATGTACCGGCCTTAGATATACGTGGAGAGCGTGACGAGTATGTTGACACACCGGCCTCGCTGTGTTGACAGTGTTCGTTTAATGTATCAAACGATCACTAGTCATGTCTATATGTATTTCCTTGAAACACGCGGAGAGACAATAATAAATATCTTCTAAAATATCTGACACAATCATTCACCATTTATCAAACACCTATATTACAATATGTCCTTACAGATGAATAGTTTATTCTATATTTCTTCGATCCATGTTCCCTATTAATTGGAGCTGTCGGGTAGCCAAGTGGTTAAAGCGTTCGCTCGTCACGCCGAAGACCCGGGTTCGATTTCGACGTGGATACAATGTGTGAAGCCCATTTCTGGTATCCCCGCCGTGATATTGCTGTAATATTGCTAAAAGCGGCGTAAAACCATACTCACTCACTCACCCTATTAATTGATGCCAGTCAGTATCAAGATTGCAGCAATGAGCATAGTTACATTTAACACCAAGATAACGCTGATACAAGATGTTTGCTTGTTGTTTAACGACGTACTCAGCAATATTCAAGCTATATGACAGCGGTCTTTAAATAATTGTGTTTCGACTCGACAATCCAGTGCATGGTATCATGCGCGTCGATCTACACAATTGGGATGACATCTACAAAGTTAGCAAGCCTAACCACCCGTTCCCGTTAGTCGCCTCTTACGACAAGGTGAGGTGAAATGGGGTTTATCGTGGCGTCCAAGAATATTGCACTTATATAGCGACGTGCATGCACGTGTGTATGTGTGTGTGTGGCTCCTTTTTAGTGTTATCCTCCTGAGATACCCTGCCACAGTTTAACATGAATACCCCACTCAGACACAGTATACCGACGCCGAGCCGAGCGGCAGATACTCAACAGTATTCCAGCTATAATTGTGACGGCGGTCTGTAAATAATTGAGTCCGGACCAGACAATCAGGTGATTGACATCATGGGCATCGAGCCACGCAATAGCGATACGATGACATGCATCAACCAGGTCAGCGATCCTGACCACCCGATCCCGTCACTCGCCTCTTACAACAAGCATAGTCGCCTTTTTACGGCAAGTATGAGTTGCTGAAGACCTATTCTACCCCGGATCTTCACGTGTATTCACACATTGTACCCATGTGGGAAATCGAACCCGTGTCTTCGGCGTGACGTGCGAACACTTTAATAACCACTAGGCTACCCCACCACCCCATAGTCATTAGAAACATTCGGGGGTTCATTAACCTCTCTTGAGTAGTATAGTACAAGAATGATGACAGTACAGTAAACTACGGTTATAACGAACTCAAAGGGACCACTTATTTCAGTTCGTAATAACCGCCGTTCGTTTTAAGCATATATACAGCATTTATACAACAAATAAGTACGCTATATCGGTCAGTTCGTTATAAGCGTGTTCGTTATAAACGTAGTTTACTGTACGTATGAACAGTAGCAAAGTAACAAATATAAATAAAAAAGTATGTGTCAACCTTTGGAGTATGGTTCTGTAACGTGTCTATATTGTTGTCTGTTTATATTCGACACTATTCATACTCTTACCAACTATTCCGGAAATAAAATCACGGTATAAATCCTACGAAATAAAACAGAATAAATGCAAACTTGAAATTTCGAAGCAACAACTTACCGACCATCCCACCATTTATACACTCCAGATAATGATATCTGCTAATATCAACAGAGACCCGCCTTGTCAAAGTACATAACCTGTTGCTACCTATAACGAAAAACCCGCTACTTATACAATGAATACTGATGTAGGCAGCGAACACCAATCACATGACCTGATGTTCAGTGCTTGTAGATCTACGAACATAAATAAACATTATGTCGTAATAGTCTATATCTATTCCTATATCTACACACATGTATGTACTCATTCCCTCCATACAGCGAAGCCTAAATAGTTCGGGAACCGTACACACACGTATGTACTCATTCCCTCCATACAACGAAGTCTCAATAGTCCGTGAACCCAACTTTACGGACATTACTATAGAGAACGTGTATCTACAGAAGGACCGTCTCCGTAACTACCATTCGTTTGTCCGGACATTTGTTAATCCAGACAATTTCACTGTGGCAGTTATCCTCCGGATTAACGGGGTTTCACTGTACGCAGTGTATAATGCGTTCATCTCTTAGCTCTCCCGGTCCGCTAACGCTGATCGTCAGTTCGAGTCACAGATTCGCCCTTAATGTGATCCTTGGTTTGTTGGTACCATACCAGAACCATACTCGTACCATAACAGTGCCATACTCGTACCATACCAGTGCCATACTCGTACCCTGCCAGAACCATACTCGTACCCTACCAGTGCCATACTCGTACCGACCTGTGAAGGTCCGGGGTAGAACATGTCTTCCTGTTGCTTGCCGTCACAAGTGGACTATGCTTGTCGTAAGAGGCGACAAACGGGATTGGGTGGTCAGGTTCTCTGACTTGGTTGATGCATGTCATCGATCCCAATTGCGTTGATCGATGCGCATGATGTCAATCACAGGATTGATTATTTACGGACCGCCGTCACAAAGCTGGAACATTGCTGAGTGCGGCGTTAAACAACAAACCAAACCCAATAAAATCATACTCGTACCCTACCAGAACCATACCCTATCCGCACCCGTACCGTACCCGTACCCGTACCATACTCATGACTTTCGTCACCCTCGCTGCCTGGAGCTAAGACACTGTGTCGTGTGATATAACTGAAACACTGCTACAATGGGACACAACAGACTCACTCCCTCCCTTACTGACTGGGCGTAGTGATGGCCTACAAGTCTTAAGGTAACGGGGTACCACACCCACGATTTAATGACAATGTATTTGTAATATAAAAGATAACAAACAAATGGGTAAGACGGGAACTACATTGAATGGCTCGGCTAACAAACAAATTATGGGCGTGGAGAAGGGTGGTAGGTCTGCTCCCTCCCTTTTAATAGATAGTTTATGTACTTAGTGACAATCATATTCGATATGGTACAAAGTACAGAGCATGAAACGAAACACTGCAGAAACATCATAGGTAGAAAAACGTGTATTTCCAGATATGGATACATTCTCAGAATAGAGTTCATATTCATATAAACCAATGCGACTCCAAGACGCTGTCAACGGTGACCCTATTCTCCACTTCCGGTTCCAGCATGACCTTGATGAGACCTTTGCACGTGACAGATGCAGAGTGGATTGCGGGAAATGTCACGTCACGCTGTAGCTGATGCTGTATCATGACGTCCATGTCACTATCGTTGAATGGCATCCGGAAATACAGCATGCTGAAATTACGACGTAAATGTCAATCAAATACATGGTGCTTATGTTGTATATCAGACAGTAGAAGCATATCAGAGAGTCTTTATCTTTGAAGGGTCTTTATCTCTTCACGTTAGTGGGCGATGAGTCTTGTATTATGTGCAAACGCACGCTGATTAAGCGTTTTAGGTCCTAATACAACCACAGCCATCAGTGTCGGCCGCAGTTCCAATCAAACCAGGTTTGATACAGCTGCAACTGAATTCGTCGTCATATTATACGTGCGCTTCTTCTTATCGAAGAATCTGTACGCGACTTCCGAAGAGACTGCTCTGAAGTAGAATGTTTTTTATGTGATTTGTTTACTTGTAACGCCACCCTCGGCAAAATTCCAGATACATGACGGCGATCTGAATGTAATCGAGTGTGCACCAGAAAAAAACAGTTATTGATATGACGAGCTAGTATCCGTACCGTCGGGATAGGAAGCCAAGCATTCAGCCGTGTCTGACCACTCTCACGACCATCGTAAGTTTCCGGGGACCAATTCTAACCCGGATTCTCAGGGGATATCAATATATCACAACTGTAACACTTTTAAAGCCCAAAGATGCCCGCATGCTTACGTTGTGTTCTGTAAACAGTATACACATCAATTGCATGGAGGAAACGCAACTACAGCTCAACAACTACCTATACAGTATGACGCCGAGGCTCCATACATCTGCAGCCAAGGCGTCATACGGACAGCTTTTCTGAAGTACTTCCGGTGCTGTGTAGGGGGCGCTGCCACAAAAATTAACACTCAGTACCTTCCTCCCCTCTGAGTCTAATACCCTTGTACTGAAACCGAAATCGCTCAGCTTCACTCTCGTCATACCGCCACAGCGAGACAGGAGGATGTTGTCAAGCTTCAGATCTCTGTGTGCGACCCCCTGATGATGGCAATAGTGGACAGCACGAGCAGTCTGGCGGAACATCCTCCTTGCTTCTTCCTCCTCCATCTGCCCGTCCTCTTGGAGACGCTCGAGCAGACTCCCGCCACCTGCATACTCAATCACGATGCAGCACGACGTCGGGGACTCCAAGATCTCGTGACATTTGATGATGTTCTCGTGCTGCAGGGACGGGAAGATGTCAAGCTCGTGAGGGAGGAAGTCCTCGAGGTAGTCCCGGGGACACTTCACCTTGCTGATGACCTTGACCGCACGTGCTTCCTGACCTCGGTGGAGTAGTAAGACCCGACTGTAAGCTCCCGTGCCGATCTGACGACCGAGAGAGTAGCCCTGGTCTTTGAGGGGCTGGAGGTCCTCCTCGTCCTTCTGGTCAGAGGACGCAGCGTCTGACGACATGGGGATCAGTCTGGGTGACCATTCGTTGTCATCCGTATGTTCACATGAACCTGTTTCAGCGCTTTACCTCATGTCGAGTGAGTAATGAAGTTGTTTTATGCCGCAGCCAATACCTTTCCAATACTTCAGCTATTCAGTATTATGACAACCTGTTGAGAATTGAAACAATGCATTTTATGACTCCATAAACGCAAATAACATATTAAATCAATTCTTATGAATAAATACGAAAAAAATATTAACCTAATATACTGCTTTTTTTAAAGTTTTAACACAAAACACTGAAAGACAACAGTACGTGTACTAATTCTTTATGGTTTATGGAAACAAACTCAAACAAAATGTGCTTAGTAAGCCAATCAAATGCTTGCAATTAATTTATTCAATAATGATTGAAAACAGCAATCATCCATGCAAGGCTGACGTGTAATATCATTTTTACAAACAGTTGGGATACGATGACATGCATCAACCATAAGCCGGATTTTCACTGGCCAGAATTTAATCAAATCGTATGTATCATACACAACAAGATCGGCAAATCTTCAGGTTTGTGTTTTAAATAGTTTTACTGCTAATTATATAAGAAATCTCTCACCTGAGCAGTCATATTCACGTGCGATCCATATCCAATGTGATACTTCATCGCATTGTGACGTCACAGTTTAGTGACGTCATAATGTACTGACGAACGAAAGAATCAGATTACATGAAAGTGTGGTGATGTCTGCTGGCGAGAACAGGGTGACTGAGACAGGATGCACTGGTTGTAGTGCCAGGTTACTTATAAACAATGACAAGATTACCTTTACCTGATGGTGCCATAGGTACTTTTCGTCTTTCTGATGGTAGCCACATAAAGACAGTTGAATGATTCTTATTCACCCAGGTTTCATCAAGGTAAATGATGTGAAAGCCCTGAATGCGATAGTCATGAATGGTGCGGAGAAAATGTGACCTCATAGACAGGATGGAATATCTTTCCCTAAACTGCTCTGTCATCTCCATCCCATCTCATGGAGAGCAATAATTAATATAGTCCGGGAAACATTAATTGTCTGTTTAAAATTTCCTTCCGAGTTCTACTACAAGTCGGGGATACCTTCTGCTCATAAAGCTTAACACCGTACGCCAAATCACCCCTGTTCCAAAGCTGTTTAATATCCTTTTACGTCCCGGAGGAGGTAACTGCCACCCTCTGAACCACCGGAACATCTCGATGAAGCAGGGAGATAGGAACTAGTCCGAGAATGGCAGCGGTAGCTTTCCCCGTCTCAAAGTGGTACCTTACATTGTCTCAGATTGGGGTTGGACTATAATGAAATCATAATTCCATTTGTTTTGGAATATTTTCGTTAAAAATGTCACCTAGCATGATATGTCATATGGCGTATTATTTGTCTGTTTGTTAGTTGGTTCACGCCGCAGTTCGTTTTATGTATGGGTCAGACAAACCAACGGATGACATTATGAACAGTGTTGAGTAAGATAACACGCAGTCAAAAAAAATCATGTCACCTAACCTGATAACAAGATACACTTTAGTTTCCACATACGAGTTATGGCGATCTCACGGGATGGGACTTGTCTGCAGTGAGTGTAAGTTAGTGAGTTAAAAGTTAACGTCGCATCGGCATTATTTCAGCCATATAGCGACGAGTGAGTGTAGGTGGCGCAGTTTCCAAGGTTGGAGCCAGTACTTCCATTGCGACCTTCACGTGGAATATCTTATGTAGAGGATATTGCCTGATGGTCCCACGGCTGCACGCAAAGAATTATTGTTGATCGATTTAGTTTCTAAGTGATGGGGAGAAAGTAGCATTACTCGTGCACAACATGGAAACTTATGCAGTTTATTTTAACATTTGGTCATCACACGAGGTTAAAATGGGGGACCTCGGATCACAATGTACACCTATTTCACATATTTTAAGTGCGCTTCAGACGTGCAGAGTGATTATGAGTTACTTTAATTCGTCGAACAATTCCTGCGAAAGAATCATGTATTGTGTGGCGGCGAGAGTATGATCTTGAGAAGGCCAAGTCGTTGTCCTTGTTGTATAACAGATCCAAGTCAAAACATCACACATACCAGGATAATGCAGATGTACACACCTGTCAGGTAGGAGTACCCAAGCACCTTCTTATCACATACAAGTCTCATCAAGATCCCAGCTAGTGAAAACAACATACTGGGGTATGTATTAATGATATTTATTTCATATTCCATAATACTTACTTACAAAATGTTCCACAAATATTAACTCTACTGAATGTACAATGCTCATATTTCTATAGCCTCCTTGATCAATGTTCCTAACCAGTATATTCAATATAAAAAAATATCAAAGATGAAGGGGACTGATTAGAAAAAGAATGAGTTTTGTAAACTTTGATACTCATCCGTGACTGACATATAGTTGGAATAATGATGGAATATTGCTGAGTGTGGGTGATTGTGAAATATCTTGGCCCTATGTAGTGATACATTATGTTCCTTGAAAGCATTATTCTGACTTGATCAAGTACACCAAATATGATATGGATATCACAAAGTATGACACATGAATATGACTTAGCATAGTCAAATGGAACTATATGAAGATATTAGATAGAAAATATCCTAGGAAATCAGAAACAGTAATTATATTTGACATTTAAGCCTGTTGTTGAAACATCGCCCCATAGCCTAAATAAAGCCTTGGATTTGAGAAATAGACTGTTCAAGTACAATAAATAATAACAAACATGCTGTAAAATTATAACAGTTTAGGTCACTGCTCTTATAAAATGTATTATCATTCTCTTAAAAAGAATTTATTCATAATCCTACTCTATTCATGAAACTAAGAAAAAAGTTCACAAGAACGAAATGATATAACACATTTTAATGTGTCTGAGAATTCCATTCTGGCATTCAGCATCAAATATAAGATGCTGTTAACAACGTTGATTAAGAAAATTCTATTTAATTCATTCCTTCAAAGTGCAGACAGCTATAGATTCATATGGACACTTTCATATAATATGTACAAACTTCAGCAAATTCATCATAGCAAAATGTTTCAACATAAAAAAAAGTCTATCCGTCTGAAGAAACCCCCAGGTGATATTCTACCTCTGGTGCATTAGCCACAAATTTGTACCTGCACCAAAAACATTGTCACATCAAGTAAACCACATTGATGTGATTCAAATAATTACAGCTAATACTTCATATTGCTAAAACATCTATGAGAGAAAACCTTTGTGTCCCAACATACTGGTTGGTGTAAAATAGTAAAGCTGCACCAAGTTAAGGTATGGCACAGACATGATCTATAAGCACTATGAGATATGGAAATAACACATATAACAAGATAACAGATGTGCTCAATAATATAACTGCCCATTTACAAAATAAAATATTAGCACATATATCAAAGGAAACCCTTTGATATTTATAATATACGAAAGTTTCAACCTACATATTTACCAATGGTTAGAGGAAGGGGAGATAACTCTCATTTTCCCCTTGCAAAAGTACACAAGCTCATAATTGAAGTCACCATGCCTTAATCTAAACTAAACTTTGAAATAACTCATGAAATAAAACTTGTTTATAAAGATTAATTGATAAAAATCCTTTGGTGAGAGCTGAAACAAAGGAACTGGTGAATTTATCATGAGATGTAATAGGTTGGTATGATATATAGGTCATAAAAAACCTGTTAGCACTGTAATAACATGGAAGTTGTGTGAAATGATGTGTTGTTGCTGTAGTTGTAAGAATGATGTCACTGTCACAGATGATGTTGTATGTATAGATGTTGCTGCCTGTACACATTCAACATTCAAGATAACTAGGGTGTGTATGTGTGGGTGGGTGGGTGTGAAAATTTGTATTAAACTTGCATGACTCACTAATTTGGGCTTGTTCTAATAGTAATACCAAAATTTGGTTTTGTGAGAGGAAGCATAGAAACACAAGACCAAGTAGTTATCATTACGGGCTATTACAAAACTTCAACAGACCACTAAATCATGAAGTGATACATGGGTACACATGGGTATCACTGCGTGTAAATGTGTGTAACACCCCAAAAAGTAACCTGCTGTGAACCTGGTCTGGTTTTGGTAATAATGGTTACTAGAGATCTCTGCTGGCAGTGGTTCAACTCTGAGACTGATGGAACTTGTGACTATTTGTGATAAAATGGTTCGGATACAAAATCATTACAAACATGATAACATGATATGCTGCCTCTAATAATGTATGTACATCAACTGTGAGATACTTTCATGGAGAGATGAAACATGTCCCGGTAATATATCTGTGGTATGAGTGTTAATGAGTGATAAAGTACATGTACTCTACTACACACCAAATACTATTTACAAATCATGAACAGCATAAAACAAAATTCATCTTAAACATCATTACCCAGACCTTGTGTCTACCAATAATGAACAAGGCAAGCCGAAACAGGGTATTTTGTGTATGGCTGGTGAATATGAGAGTCCACAGACAAAATAACATGCCCATTACTGTGTACCCACAACTATTTACAATCATGAACAATATAAACAAAATCAAACATCATTAACCACATAAAGTAAGGCCAACTGTAAAGTATATCTATCTATAATGACATAGTGTGGTATGAGAGATTATTCACCAGGACAGAATAACATGTATAGCTGCCAGCAGCCTCACAGAGACAGACATGGATATAAATAGACAGATACAGATGAACATTCAGATATGTACAGAGGACTTCATGACTGAAGGTTTAGTCAAGAGCCCAAGGGCCCACCAGTAAGGTCGATGCACCCCTAAATGTGTACCTGGTATATGTATGCGTACATGCAATAGGAGAGACACTATCTAAAATAGTTCCAGAGTCTTGAGAATAATTAAGAAATAATTGTTGTATAAATAGAACATTTCATTCTCTGCAATGTCTGAATAGCATGACCAGCATGTACTCAAGAAAAGGTATCTGTGTAGGTTATGAAGTCCTTGAAGAATTCAATTTATATGATTATGAAATGAGTTGGAAACTATCAATTTCACATTCTATTCAACCAAAGTCATATGTTGATATACATGTTGAACAGTCTGAAATATTTTCTCTTATGAAAATAAAATTGTTATTAATTGATTTGTTACATAAAATAATCCTCTTTCTCTATCCTAAGCCACATAGATGATCTCCAGTCGTTGACGTTGTCCCAGCAGATGGGGCACCTGTTCCCGATGAAGCGTGGTCCATCCTAAGCCACATAGACGATATCCAGTCGTTGACGTTGTCCCAGCAGATGGAGCACCTGTTCCCGATGAAGCGTGGTCCATCCTAAGCCACATAGACGATCTCCCAGTCGTTGACGTTGTCCCGGCAAATGGGGCACCTGTTCCCGATGAAGTGTGGTGCACACTGAGTCCCGCAGCACACGTGTCGACATGGGCGGAATAAACACTGGGCCTCCTCCTCCAGACACACCTTACACCGTAGGTTGTTGGGGACAGCAGGTGCAGCAGGAGCAACAGCAGCGGCAGGGACAACAGGGGCAACAGCAGCAGCAGCATTGTCATTCACTGGCCCATTGTTCTGAATGTTGTTAGCTGTAGATTTAAATGAAAATGAATTAATAAATAGCTAGTAAGATACTACTACAAACATAACCTGGGATTGCCCTGACAAGTGTTCCGTTATGTCAGACAATGAGACATTAAATGACAAAACTTAATCCTTTGTGTGATAAATGATGATATTTTCAGAAATATGTGCTTTAATTGCAGCCCAAATATTTGGGTCTTTTTTTTCAATACGTGTTCAGAATCTGAGTGTGGAGGTATCCTAACTACTACAATTCAATAAGTGACATGACTTCTGCACATAAAAAATAATCCATTACTGGAATGAATATCACTTGCGATATTTTGCTGAATTTCGGAAATACAGCAGCTTAAAAAAACATACCTTGCAGAAGCTGCCTCAGTCTGTCCAGCTCCTCATCCTTTCTTCTGTTCTCCTCAGCCTGTCTCCTCATCTCCCTATCCTTCCTCCTGTTCTCCACAGCCAGACTGTTCAGTGCCCTCTGTTTCCTGTCCAGCTCCTCATCCTTGTGCCCCAGCTGGTAAGCCTGGTCCTGCACCACCTGTGCGTGTCTCTGCACCTGTCTCTGCATGACCTGGGCCTGGCCCTGCAGCCTGTCTGTCAGTGTCCTGTTGTGCACCTGCAGGTCCCGCACCTCGCACCGTCTCTGTGCCTGCTCCCGACTCAGCTCCGTGTGGTACTCCTCCTTGGTCCGCTCCATCTCCTTGTCCTTCCTCACTATCTCCTGATTCTTCAGCTGGAGCGCCTCGCTCTGTCTGATGAGACTCTGGTAGTTTGTGTAGATTGTCTCCCTTTGTTTCTGTAGCTGGGAGAAGTTGACGTCGGAGGCTCGCAGTGTGCCAAGGAGGAGTGCATCATTAGGGTAGAACCCACCTGTATAGAGAGGACAGGTGCATGAGGATACAGTGAGGGAACTTAATTACTAAGCAGGAGGAGCGCTGTTACACTTGTGTGGTAATATCTGTATTAAAGACTCATGCAGGTTCACTGATACAATAAACACATTAAAGGGAGATAATTCGAATTTTCAAATGGTATATAGGCCTGTTTGAAGAATATGAATGACTATTATGTTATTCATGGATACATCTAAGTTCACATTGAAAATGTACAAGCAGGATATTCCAGTGACTCCAACATGAGCACAATACACTCACGGGACAAGATAAAGAATTTGAGAACGGCTTGACGGATTTGCTGAACGTCATACTGACATGCCAAGGCTGCCTTGATGGCCGCCATGTCCAGACTCGGGCGCAGCGGGGAGGGCGTGGCTGGGGAGCCAGAGGTGCTGCACTGGTCTGTGAACAAAAGGAGACATTTTCAGTAAACATGTTAAGGAGAATTTAATCAAACTGACAGTTAATAAGAATGGAGTTCTCCCGTTACCAGCTATCAATATTCCACAAAAAAACACATGATTCTACAGGAGATCTAAACATGATGTGAACACTGAACAGTAAACCGAATAACTTTTCTTTGTACTGCTAATGTACAATAATGTTAGAAAGATTAGTTTCATTTCATTACAACATGATCTAACACATAGATTGGTCCATGTAGCAGACTAAAAGATAAAAATAATGTCAATATTTGCCGATAAACAGTATTTCTAATTATTACACGATATAGAGCATACTGTCTACCACTTACCTTCAACTGTGTCAGTCTCTGTTAAAGTCTGTAAAAGAATAAAAAAGAAAATTACTTAACAAATCTGACTTATTAGCAAAAATTACTGTCACTACTCGTCCTTGAATGAAAAACGAAGTGTTTTGGGCAAATAGATAGTCAGCTGGGCAGTGCCCTGTTCAACAAAGTGATTGTAGTGCTAAGATGATTGTCACCCATACTTTAACATAACTTTAACTTTACAATAGTCCTAATGCTATAATCGCCTTATGGAAAGGGGCCCTGGTGTTTCTATCTCATCCACTTGTCCTTGTTTGAACCACTGCCATGGATATAACACAAAGTAGAGATGAGGTGAAATAGGGTTTAATGTCACATCCAAGATTATTGCACTTACATAGCGACATGCATGCATGTGTGAGTATGTGTGTGGCTGCTTGTACTAGTCCAGACTGATGCCGATTTGATACTACTAGCCCACTGAGATACCATGCTGCAGTTCATCATGAATACCCCACTCAGACACAGTATACTAACTCTGAGTCCTTGTTTAAGCATCTTACTGCTGAGTGCCGGGCAGGGTAACAACAAGTACTTTCTTTTAGCATATTTTGGTATGACATGGCCAGGGATCGCATGCAGGACCTTCCACTCTCCGGGTAGATGCTCTATCACAAGACCACAGAGGCTGTCTCACACAAAGTAGGCATTTAACTGAACCTTATTGTTTATGTATGCTAAAGACAACAGTAAATGGTTGTCATTGTTGTTGTGTGGCAATGCAAGTTTGTTTATCACAATCTGTTATATCCGTGTGGTACATCAATTCTTAGTGCAATAATCTTCAAGTTCCATTTGATGTCTTTTTAAAGTACATGAAAATACTTGTGACACATATTGACTAGGTTGACTTATGAATTATTCAAACAGCTGGATATAAAAATCAAATACAATATCAACTAAAATAGATGTTACACTGAATAACACCATCTGTGCATGCAAAGAATTACCAAACAATGTAACGACATACCTCAGCCTCCTGAGCATCCATGACAAAGTTGTCTCCCTTGTGCTGCTTCACATACACACAGTACGGGGCGTGTTTAGCATGCTGCACCCAGGGGTCTGCCTCTGGGTCCCAGTTCCTCAGGCTGCACCCACAGGCGAAACACACAACCCTGTCTGCGTACCCTGAATAAGTGAATTAAGAAAACCCATGTAGGAGTCATTTGCATGGAAACAGAAGAGAAGAAGAAAGAAAGAGTGAGTGACTTGGAAATAATGCACAGTACCTGGCATATAATGTGGGAGTAAAGCCAGTAGTGATGCAGGTCTCAGGTCTTATGAGCACAGCATTGAGTTGAAAACCCACAATCACAGTCAGTTCAAGACTGACAATGATTGAATTCTGATAAGCCCAATGGAACAACTCTGCACAGTGATTCATTATGGGGCCTTTTTGAGCCACCCGTTTCACCAAGAATAAAACTACATATACCTCTTGTATAATGGTTTTTTTTTTTGCTAGTTGTTTAACGCGCACTCAGCAATATTCCATCTATGTGACAGCGGCCTGTAAATAATCAAGTCTAGACCAGACTATCCTGTGATTGATATCATGAGCATCGATCTCTGCAAGTGTGACACGATGAAATGCATCAACTAAGTCAGCGAGACCACCTGATATCGTTTGCCTCTTGCAACAAGTATGGGTTGCTGAAGAACTATTCTAACCTTGGCCTTCACAGGGTTCCTTTAACATGAAGCTAAACATATATGAAAAAACATGGGAATGTCATCAGTATAGTTAAAAAATATGCAATGATATCCATGTCAGCTTTCCTTAAATTGTGTATACAGTAGTTGAAATAACCCATCACATATAAAGCAAGATATAGCATAACTTGTTCAACATCTTGACAATTTGGAAGACATACCAGCAATATGTGCATCTTTGTATAACCACTTCTAACATAACCTGAAACATTGTTAACAATCTGGTAGTTGATATGGTATTAATAGGACATGAATGTAACTTACCAGTGAAATAAAACCCTGCTTGGCAAAGTTGATAAGCTGTTGGTCTGGTTCTTTTTGGCCAATACTTGAATGTCTCTAGTCGGCTCTGTGTTTCCTCAAACTGAGGATGTTTAAACATGGGGTCACCACTCACAAAGCTGTTGTCACAAGATTGTTCGAGGTGTTGTGATCGGATCTTGTTTTCTAAGTCTCTTGGGATATTCCCAACATCCAAATACTTCACAAGAGGACAATTCTTGGACTTTTCCTGGTGAAGTGTTGCAGGTTCGCCTTCATCATATGTCGTCTCCAGCCCACAGAACACACACCGTACCACGTCCCCATCCCTCTGGTACACAAACCCCGACCCAGCCCACTCCTCAGCACGTGGGTGGGTGGGGCTGGGGTAGGTGAGAAGTCTGTGACTCTCAAACAACATGGACCCAGTCTGTCCTTCACCCTCAGTCTCACTGTCAGAATGTTCGGGTGTTCTGGGAGTATTATATCTGTCATATACCTCGAGAACGCTCTGTTCCTGGGTGCCTGCGTCTGTAACAGCAGGCGTGCCCTCCGTCGACGTAGGTGAGCCCATCTGTAGACGTCTCCGAACGTTACAAGGGGCACCTGTTCGTATTCTCCCGGGTGTCCGAGCTGTCAAAATTGCCGGTGTATGTCTCGCTAAGAACGCACAGTCTGGACTCAGAATTCGGTGCACGGCCATCGGCGACTCGCCTGACCACCCCCAGTGGGACACAGAACACTTGAAACACTTCACCTCGTCCCCACGAGCATTAGGGGGGCGAAAAAACCCAGCCTTTGACAACTTGAGGGGTGAATTATACCTCAACAAAGACGCGTGGTTCCTACCCCCCGGTGATGGCAGAGGGTACTCCTGGAAACTGGCGAGTCTCTTGAGACTGTCACTCATGACAATGGCGGGATCGGTATCCATGGTATCCAAATGACAATATTCCCGAGCTAGATGAACCTTAGATTCAGCAGACAAGATCAAAAACTTTTGGTAACGCTACCAAACTATCAACACAAGTCGGCCATATTTGTTGTGAGGGATATTCCGCGAAAAAGGGAGATAATCGTAGAGATTCTAAAAATAGGTCCACTGTACATGTTTTTACATGTTTGTCGCTATAACAATGTATTGGATGTTAGATCGGGCATGGTAGTGAATGCATGCAAACAAAGAGCAAGGGCCCAGCTGGTAGAAATAACGTGGTAACTCAAACCTTATAACAATCGGAAGAAAAGATTAGTCTAATATATTTTCAGTGGCTAGTCTCGGATGGATATAACTGTAAATGTGAGAGGTTTATATCAGGATGAACTCGCAAACCATAGTTATTTAATTCCAGACCGATTGCCGTTATGAGGAACAATATGTTTTCGTCGTACAAATTGGAATCAAGCCGACGTCCACAGAACAAACGCTTCAAAAGTGAATTGATATTTTACAGGCTCTTCGTACACTACATTGCTATGTGCCTTGGGCATATATATACTCTTTAAAAAAAGTGGGGGATACACGTAAATAAGTTAAAATTTCCAAAATTGTAAGAGATATGAGTTTCAAGTAAAAGTTGTATGGTAACAATGAACGAATTAGGAACATGTTACAACCGGTATTAAAAACAGACAGCCATTCTTTATTTCCTCCATGAATTGAACAGTGAGTGAGTATGGTTTTACGCCGATGTAGGAATTGGAACCCTGGTCTTCGGCGTGACGAGCGAACGCTTTAACCATTAGGCTACCCGACCGCACCGTCTTGATGTAAGTGGGTTTTTTTAGATTGTGTTATCTTGCCCTAGAGAGTTTTTGTTCGGTACTTGTATCTCGTCGTCAGATATGTTGAATTCCAGATTTCTGTTTGAATAGTCAGGGGTTGCGAAATCCGTGAAATAGTCTCTCCAAGTGTTAACAATACTGACGGGAGCATTTAGATCTTTGGCGTTGTACTAGTGTTTATTGTTTTCTTCTGACACTTTTGATTGTCCTGTAAAAGTAGTCCAGTCTTCATCACAACTGTGTTCAATACCTTTAAATAGCTCATTAAGTCGTCTTTCAGCCTGACGTTTATGGCTGCGAAAGTTTCTTTTAGGATGTTCGTATGTTTTATACAGTATTGACTGTTCATCATGTGGTCGACCTGCGCGTTTCCACTCTCTGAGATGATATCTCATATCATATGGGTAGGAATCCTATTTATCCGACTTCCAGTAAGGTGTCAGGTAATGTCGAAATATACCATGAGGGATTGTTGTTACCGAGGCTGAGAGGAGACTGCTGGCTATTTGTGACTTGTATCTTTCTATTATAGATACCATGTCAGTCTGCTGTTTACTGTCTATAAGTTCAGTAGCTTTTGACTGAAATCTTAGGGGAGCGATAGTTGACAGCAACGTTGATAGCAACGCTGTATACGAAGTATGCTGCACACCGGATAGCGATCAGATACATCAAATGACACGTCGGTTTTCACACTGTAGCTATCTTTGTAACCCCGCCTATTTTCAGGAACGCATATGTAGTCCACAGTTGACTTCCTCGTATTGTCCTTGGAGCGAAAGTTAGCTTTGGGCACTTCAGGGCAGATAATGGATGTTGTTTACCAATAATTTAATCGACTGAGTTTAATAGACGTTCCGCTGGAAGCTTTGCCCTTTGACTTGCTAGGTGAATAGTGGTTAATATCATCTTTGAGAGCACCCGCTATTGCGCATGGGCCAACACAAGAATACTTGTCATACGGGTTACACAGTGCATCCAAGGTATTTATATACTGGCTAGTGTTCCGATAAGTCGAAGGTAGCCTTGTCCCCAGTACATATAAGTCTTCAAACATAGGTTTAACAATGTGTGTTATCACAACGTGATTACCTTCAGACGGCACTTGCTTCGCTGTATATTCTGTTGATTTCCTGAATAAAATGGCAATACCTCCAGATCCATGATGCTGGCAGTGATTACCACAGGTCACTGCGCTTACATTAAATTTATTATCCAATGAATGAAGACAGTTGAGATTGTCTGTTTTTGGCCAATTGGTAATGACAACCACGTCGTTGTTATGAAGGAGAAAGATGAGTCGTGATGTACTGGACACAGATGTAGTTTATGTTCAAGATGAATAAATGTTATATCCCAGTGGTCATTTTCCAATATCGTTCATGTTTGCCTACAGGATCGCGTGATCAAGCTTTATCCGGACCATGTGACCAGTCCTCTTCGTGACCACGTGGCCAATCTTCACGTTCACGTGAATAGTCTTCAACAAGCTTACGTGGCCCGTAGTTATCAGAACGGTTCATCTTTGATCTGGGTACATACTGTCTGCAGAATACACCTTCAGGCCAAAAATCATCAGTTATTTTGTTTGCATCATCAACATCAGCGTTAACTTTTTGTACTGTGGGGAATGTATTGTCCTTGTTGTCACGCCATGTTTTCATGAGACAGATATGTGTACTTTTCACATGGTTTTCTGAAGCGTAGTTACCAACAGTTCTTTCAACAGTGTCGAATGGAGAGTCTGCTTCAATTCGGGATAGACCTTGTTTGAGATATGTTTTCCTCTCAGTTCCAATGAACACTGAGTTATCTGCTGCACGACTATTAGTTTTGCTAGTTAAGGCTTCTTGGTTTAGAGGGAGATCTTTGGACGAGATGGTTCTGAATTTTAGAATGTGTATGAGGGTCGTTTGATTTCGGACCGTTGTTTCTGCAAACTGGGACATCGTCTAGATGGGAGATCTCTTCTGGTGGGCGTGTAGGTGACTGTAACGTAGCTTCAGGTACTTTTGTTACATCGTGAGAGACAACAGATGCGTTGCAACAGGACAACAGAGGATGTCAGTATGTTGTCCCACTAGTACTGTCCAGCGACCTTGCACAATATGGAGTGATCCCACCCCACACCATAACCGATCCGCTGCCAAACCTGTCATGAGGTCTCAGGTTGCCATTGACTTGACGTTAATTTCAGACACGACCACGTCTATCAAAGAAGTGCAAAGAGAACCGGGTCTCCTCTGAAAACATGACACGTGACCAGCGACGATTAACCTTCTTTCGACGTGTTGTACACCATTGACGTCTGTTGGCAAAATGACGACTATAAGGCGATAGTCTTCTAATCGCAGACAGAGTAGCATTGAACGTATTGGCCACCACATGCTGACTTCTGCCAGTTTCCAGCATGCCAGTAGGCCGTAGACGCTCCACGCGTTGCAGACGACGCATTGCTAGTTCATTGACAAACAATGAATGAAATCAAGTAAATCACAACTTTATGATAAGCAGATTCTGTAAGATTGGCTGAAATAAAAGTCCACAGAGATTGATCGCCCTTCCTTGAAGGTGTCAAAATCAGGAATGACACCCTACCCACGTGAATGGTGCTACTGTGTGAGGCACGTGTAAACGATATAGGATGTGGTTTGATATTTACTTTTACAGACATAAACGCTCTTGTAAAGGGTGTTTGTCCTCAGCACCTATCTTTTCTAATACGTGCTATTTACATTTATATTTCATGATCCCCTACTTTTTGTGAAGAGTATAATCAACAACTAGAAATTCAAAGGGGTAAAATTGCATGGGTTAACCTCAGCCTTAAATTATAGTAAGTGAGTATATGGTTTTACGTCGCTTTTGGCAATATTCCAGCAATATATACGGCCATATAGTTCCCAAGTGGGGAATCGAACTCGAGTCTTCAGCGTGACGAGAGAACGCTTTAACCACAAGGCCACCTGCCTTATCTTATAAACTAACAAATGAACGCACCTGATGTCAGTGGGGTTACATGGATACGCCAACTGTTTTAGAGGTACCGGGAAGTCTCAGAGTAGTAAAATAATAATAATAATAATAATAATAATAATAATAATAATAATAAACTTGACTTTTCCCAATAATTTAATATATATTTACTAGTCTCAAAGACTAGAGTAGATGTAGAGTCTAACACCGTTACCGAGCAGGTCGGATTAATCTTTATAAGTTACACATTCTAATTCTAAAATGCCAATCAAAGTTTACACCGTTAAATTTACAGCTGCCTTACAATTTACTATTATATGCAATCTGTTAAAATTTAATATAATTTTGGTTAAACACTATTTAAGAAAAGCCACGCCAAATGCAGCTCTCCGGATTTTCTTTTCAGAACAATCTACTTTATTCCAGCCGTATCCAACAAGTTGTATATTTACTGAGCATGCACCATCAAACAATATATCTATTTTCACTATTAACACAAAAACAATTAATGTTTGGGTATTTTTCCACTAAACATTTTTTTCACAACTGATAACAAACTATTCATTTTGGCCATATTTCTGAACAAACTAAATATTTATAACCTCTTATCTTCACCGAAAATATATATCTCCTCCATTTGTGCAGGGATTTTGGGTAATGATATCTGAAATACAATTTGAAATTTGACAACATTTACAATGTATAAACCTCAAGTCATGCAGACATGTCGGTTGTGTCAAAGAACTGATCTCTCACGGGAAGTTACTTTGTCTTAAAAAAAAAATTGTAGATGGATTGTACGCGAACAGACGGATCCTGTCAAACGGGTTTCACGCTTCTATATCAGACCGGTCTCTATAAGTTACTGAATCCTTTTCACCCGTATCATCATCAGGGCACTCGTACCCCGTGTGCATTTCATACTCATCAGCGTGACGGACACGGTGAACAAGAAAAGACCAATCAGACTATGGTCAATACGTCTGACAAGACACAATTCTGTTCATCAATATCAATCAGATCCCGTCACATTCCCAGGCGCATCTGATTAGATTAGAAAAAAAAACCGTTTTACTCTCATATGGCAATGATGTAGCACCTTATAACGGGTACACGAGAACGCGGCGAACCAGTCTATGTCGGGTGGATCTGCTTTACCTGCTATCGGGGACGTTCTGGGTGAGCGCCCGGTCACGCCACCATCATGTCACCGTATACCACACCTCCGTGGGCTTTCACAGAAGGCTGGCATAATAACATACATCTTGTTGAGAAAGATACTGTATTATTACGCGGAAATGATTTTAAAAACTCGAGAAACCTAGACGTCTTTCATCGAAACACAAGACCGCATCAACACGCCATGGGACCCGGATGGAGGGGCTGAGGCAAGAACTTCAAGTAAGTATTACCTGGGAATTTGTAAGATGTAGTCTGTTACTGGTTCTATGTTATCCTTTTTGGGGGTTATGTGTTTTAGTATGTTGTGTCGGTGTGAATATCAATATCCATTAGACTATATATGTGTGTGTGTACCCGGGTACCCACCCCCTATTATCCGACCCTACCCGGGTACCCACTGTAGATCTCAGGAGATGTCTCAAAATGTCCGATTGGGAACATTTTTAGCATAGCCTTGGCAAAACGTATTTATATACACGTATTAAACAATCTGGTCATTTATACACTGAAGTTGACTTAAGTTTATCTTTATTCAACCATATGAAAAATCAGAAGGAATGGGTGTATAGACAGAATTACCCGTCCGAGCCCGCGCGCGCGCGCGCGTGCGTGTGTGTGTGTGTGTTCGTGTGTGTGTGTGTTCGTGTGTGTGTGTTTGTGTGTGTATCGTCGGAGCAGCTGAAGCTGTTGGAACGAGCACACGATTACTACCAGGAACTGATAAAAATATAAAAAATAAACAAAAAATGGTTATTCGATGGTGATGTATTTGATACGGGTATCATAGTTGTATTTTGGACCTATAGTGTGCAGCGTTTCGGAGACTGTTACAGCCGAGTAACGTTTTGATATATTAGATTAAAGAGATGAAATTTCGTGAACAATATTCATATAATACTTGAAAATACAATTGCAATGCATTCAGTGGGAATGGCGGGAGACGTATGTACATACACGTATCGACAGATTGCGTCGCGTGTATACTGTGCATCTAGCCATTGTTCAGGGGCATATTCATGACGGGTACCTGTTTCATTACATAATTAAAGTCATGTGGTATTTGTTATCACATAGGCGATCTAATGTGTGTAGGAATGTAGCTTATAGGCCCATTACTGACCCCTCTCCCGCCTAAACGACTGCGACGGGTTTCAAATGTTTAGTTACGATCCTTTACTCGTTTATCACCATATACAAAATTAATATTGTTTATACTTTCTATGGAATTTATAACACGTTTATTGGGGAAACCATTTGTAGCGATATCTTCCATTTACATTTGCAGTGACACCGGGAGCAGAACATCTCCGAAACAGCAGAACATCTTCTAAACAGTAAGAGTAAGTAAGAGTAAGTAAGATTAGACCCGTGAAGATCCGGAGTAGGATAGGTCTTCAGAAACCGTTCTTGCCGTAAGAGGCGACTAACGGGATCGGGTGGTCAGGCTCGCTGACTTGGTTGATGCATGTCATCGTATCCCAATGACGTGGATCGATGCTTATGATGTCAATCACTGGAAAGTCTGGTCCAGGCTCGATTATTTACAGAACGCCGTCATACAGCTGGAATATTGCTGAGTGCGGCGCTAAACAACAAACAAACAAACAAAGTAAGAGTATGCAGAGGCGGATCCAGCATTTTTTTTAAAACTGGGTGCGCATACTATCCAAGTCACAAGGGCGCAGTAAACTAGGTGTCTGAAAACAGGGGGTGCGCGTCCCTCTGGATCTGCCAGTGGTACGGCCAGTCTGCCTTAATGACACGTCCCGTACCACAAGCTATAAATAATCATCACATACATGTATACGCATGTAATACATATAATACCTGCTGTATTGTTTCTATCCTGAATAATACGTGCAGGCCTGTCATGTATACTCACCAGTTGAGATAGTATACCTATATCCCCCGGTTGGGAACAAGAAGAGTTAACAGTGATTGGTTGATGTCCTGGTAAGATATAGAGGTTACTGGTTCGGAACGCTGGGATCTCAATACTGTCCACAAATTGTCACGCGAGTCACGATGACAGTTGTTTGCCTGTTTTAGTCAGGCTACGTATTGTGATAGAGGTAATGCTGTTTGTGGTTCGACATGCAGCATATCTCACAACAGAGAGGCTGTCGGTAAAACATGCAAATACCTTCCTAACATGTTACAATTCAATTAATTTTTTAAATCTACCTGTAGATGGCGGTTGATGCATGTTGGTTTAAGTTACATAGTATTGCACTACATACGTGCTTACTCCACGCCGTCCTGCTGAAAAAGCACACAGGAAGTTGTATTTGTTTGTTGCTTCACGCCGCACTCAGCAATATTACAACTATATGACGGAAGCCTGGACCAGACGATCCAGTGATTGATATTGTGAGCGACGATCCACGACGTCAGGATTTGATGACACGCAGTCAACCAAGTCACCGAGCGCCTGACCACCCGATCCATTTGGTCGCTTCCTACGACCTTCATTGGTTGCCTGGGACCTATTCTTGCCCAGAATATCCACGGTGGGAAGTTGTGTGGTATTAAGCATTGTTGAGAATCCTCTGTGTGGACTATATGACATTATAATCTCTGAGAGTTGAAGATTGCACACAGTATCCATGTATTGTCTTGTGTAGATCCCCCGCTGATGAGTGAGATGGCTGCCGTGAAGATGTCGTCCTTGATGTTGTCTGTGGTGGGACTTCTGGTCACCCTCTTCACAGGTGAGGATGAACTGTGTACTCTTACATTGTTTGTTTGTTGTTTAACGCTGCACTCAGCAATATTCCAACTGTATGACGGCGGTATGTAAATAATCGCGTCTGGACCAGACAATCCTGCGATTGACATCATGAGCATCGACCTACGCAATTGGGATACGATGACACGAATCAACAAAGTTAGCGAGTCTTACGCCCCGATCCCGTTACGACAAGCATAGTCACCTTTTAAGGCAAGCGTGGGTTGCTGAAGACCTATTCTAACCCGGATCTTCATGGGTCTCATGGTATATCTAGGGGAGAGAACTGGTAGGACAACGTAGTGAAGTGAGTGGTCTTACTCCGACGGCTTGATAGATGTTCACAAAATCGACCACCGGTTGGTGTAAAGAATAGCATGCAGACCGTTGTGACACGGGTTTGCTGTCTTACATATCTGGAGACAAGCGACACCACTAGGTGAACTATCGTATACAACTAAAAAACAAACGATCCTTATTTTACCTCAATCTCCACACTATGAGCAGTGCTAAAAGCTCTAGGTCAAGCAATCTTACATTTCAAATTAAAGAAACATGAAATGGTGAATCTGGTATTTGTTGAGGTTCTGTACGGAAACTGAAAAGGGAGGGCCCATTATTTTTTTCTCAAGTTATTATACAGGTGGTCGTTTATTTTTTGTTGAAAATATAATAGGTGAGTGAGTGAGTATGGTTTTACGCCGCTTTTAGCAATATTCCAGCAATATCACGGCGGGGGACACCAGAAATGGGCTTCACACATTGTACCGATGTCGGGAATCGAACCCGGATCTTCGGCGTGACGAGCGAACGCTTTAACCACTAGGCTGCCCGACCGCCCGAAAATATAATAGGGCGTGGAGTCATCCCTCAGATGGCAGCCTTACCTTGTCAGTTTGCTGCTTGGGTTTACCTCTTTGGTCATGTGGATAAGAAGCCCGACCTTGGATCAGATGATCCGTGGTTCGAATCCGATCACGACACTCATGTATTCAACTGATTTAGTTCTGGTATTGTAATACGTCTGTCTTGATCTGCGTATGCCGCGCGTTTGTCTACAACCGTCAATTTATTCATATGTCCAGGGTTTAGTGTTAAGTTAAGTATTTGCATATTATACGATACTGTTGGATCAAGTGGAAAGGCAACGGGAGCAACTACTTTGGCTTGAAGAGTCAAGTTTGATCAACACGCCTGACAGTTTGTTCTAGAACGCATTCAATAGTTCAACGCATTCACTGACGGAGACCCGTGAAGATTCGGGTTAGAATAGGTCTTCAGCAACCCATGCTTGCCGTAAAAGGCGACCATGCTTGTCGTAAGAGGCGACTAACGGGATCGGGTGGTCAGGCTCGCTGACTTGGTTGATGCATAGCTTTGTATCCCAATTGCATGGATCGATGCTCATGATACCAATCACTGGATTGTCTAGTCCCGACTTGATTATTTACAGACCGCCGTCATACAGCTCGAATATTGCTGAGTGCGGCGTTAAACAACAAACAAACAAACACTGACGGCTGTGATGGCGCTATGCAGGAGCCAAAGTAATACTGTTAAGACATTTTGTCGGCAGTATTGTAAGTAATTGTATGTATTTTAACAGAAATGTCAATGTTCGTCCCGTAGTGTCCTGTCATGGAGAGTTTCGTCGAGTGTGCTACATGACCAACTGGTCACAGAATCGTCCAGGAGACGCTCGCTTCACTGTCGCCAACATCACCGACGTCTCCCTCTGCACTCACATCATCATAGCCTTCGCTCAAGTCAACGACAGTGGTAACACTCTGGCACCATATGAATGGAATGACGACACACCCGACGGTGAGTTTCGTTCACTGCCTTAGTTAAGTATTGATCTACATCAAGTAATATCACAATACATATAAAACGTTTTATCACAGAACAGCAGTGTTTCTTGAGGAAGTTCTGTATATATCGCTGTAACTATTAGGCTCTAAAATATTGGACCGCCTCCTTGGTCTAGAGGTAGAGCGTCCGCCCGGAGAGTGGAAGGTCCGATGTTCGATTCCCGGCCGCGTCATACCAAAAGACGTAAAAGGATGGTACTTGTTGTTACCCTGTCTGACGCTCGGCATTAAGGGGCTCAAACAAGGACTGTTCTGCTCGGAGTCAGTAAACTGTGTCTGAGTGGGGTATTCATATTAAACTGCGGCATGGTATCTCAGTGGGCTAGCGCTATAAATCGGCATCAATCCGCACTAGTTCAAGCAGCCACACTCACATGTACACACACAGGTGCATGCACGTCGCTATATAAGTGCGATAATCTTGGACGTGACTTTAAAAACCATTTCACCTCACCCCACCTCAACTCAACTCACCTCTAAACTATTGAAATGTTACATATTGTTTCTATTATTGTATTCATAAGAGCCGTATGTATATATTCAATCAAAGATCAAATTGTAGTGATTTCATAGCATATGTCACAAACATCTGTTTCAAGGGACATACGCGCAGGTGTCCAAGCTACGGGATTCGAACCCCGGTCTGAGGGTGTTACTGGCCGTGGGCGGGCAGACACATGGCTCCGCCCCCTTCGTGGCGGTAGTGAGTGATGGGGACAGGATTAACACGTTCTGTGACAACGTCATTAGCTACATCAGGAGGATCAACTTCGACGGCGTGGATATAGCTTGGGTGTGGCCTGCTCGGGGAGGCAGTGGGCCTGCCGATAAACAACGCTACACGATACTTATACAGGTAAACAACGCTATACAACATTTATACAGGTAACGCTACACAATACTTATACAGGTAAACAACGCTACACAACATTTATGCAGGTAAACAACGCTACACAATACTTATACAGGTAAACAACACTACACAACATTTATACAGGTAAACAACGCTACACAATACTTATACAGGTAAACAACGCTACACAACACTTATACAGGTAAACACCGCTACACAACATATGTACAGGTAAACAACGCTTCACAATACTTATACAGGTAAACAACGCTACACAACATATGTACAGGTAAACAACGCTTCACAATACTTATACAGGTAAACAACGCTACACAACATTTATACAGGTAAACCACGCTACACAATACTTATACAGGTAAACCACGCTACACAACATTTATACAGGTAAACAACGCTTCACAATACTTATACAGGTAAACAGCGCTACACAACATTTATACAGGTAAACAACGCTACACAATACATATACAGGTAAACCATGCTACACAACATTTATACAGGTAAACAACGCTACACAATACTTATACAGGTAAACAACGCTACACAATACTTATACAGGTAAACCACGCTACACAACATTTATACAGGTAAACAACGCAACACAATACTTATACAGGTAAACCATGCTACACAACATTTATACAGGTAAACAACGCTACACAATACTTATACAGGTAAACAACGCTACACAATACTTATACAGGTAAACCACGCTACACAACATTTATACAGGTAAACAACGCTACACAATACTTATACAGGTAAACAACGCTACACAATACTTATACAGGTAAACATCTCCGCACAATACTAAGACAGGTAAATAACTGAATTGTTTGATAGGCATTACATGTACAGTAAACTACAGTTATAACGAACTCAAAGGGACTACTAATTTAAGTTCGTTATAACCGTAGTTCGTTATAAGTACATATACAGCATGACTACAGCAAGTAGTCGGGACCAAAAAGTAAGTTCGTTACCTTCAGTTCGTTACAAACGTGTTCGTTATAACCGTAGTTTACTGTACTTAGAAGTTGACAGATGACAAAGGGGACACAATTTATGGATAACAACTTCTTTAATACTGTAAGGGTGAAGTTTCGGTATAGATCCTTGTACCGTTGTCAAGCAAGACTGAATGAGGCACATGGTACTGAATAACAGAGAGGATAAACAGTAACAACAATTGCATACATGAGTGGGATAACAGAGTAGGTAATGACAACAGAAGGATAATACCGTCACAACACGATGGACAGAGAGCCCATAGGTGGAAGCCAACGGGACATGAAGCCAATTAAACAGGATAAGTTTGCATAGGTGTGGTGATTATTGCTTAATGAGTTCATAGTAGGCCTTTGTCAGGTAAATAACGCCACACAACACTAATACAGGTAAATAACGCAACACCACTAATACAGGTAAATAACGCCACACAACACTTATACAAGTCAGCAGCGATACACAATAATTGGTTGGTTGGTTGGTTGGTTTGTTGTTTAACGCCGCACCGTCAGCAATATTCCAGCTATATGACGGCGGTCTGTAAATAATCGAGTCTGGACCAGACAATCCAGTGATTGATATGACCATCGATCCACGCCATTGGGATCGATGGCATGCATCAACCATGTCAGCGAGCCTGCCCACCCGATCCCGTTAGTCGCCTTTTACGACAAGCATAGTCACCTTTTACGGCAAGCATGGGTTGCTGAAGACCTATTCTACCCCGGAATCTTCACGGGTCGATACACAATAATTAAACAGGTAACATAAGCAACACTTCACAACACTTATACATGTAAACAACGCAACACAACACTCATACCAAACACAACAACAACCTATTTACAGGTAAACTACACTGAGTTTCCGTTAGATCTACCTCTATGCTTACTGGGACTCGAGTAGCCCATGGCTGTCACCCTTATCTGAATGATTCCACTGATTCGCCACCAGTGTTATGAACACTGTTCATTTGTCTGTCAACCGAACCCACTTGTTTATTACGAGAGCCAGTACTCGCAGACGAGTGTTCGCTTTGCTGTTTCGTTGTATCATATTAGCTGATATACGACTTACTTGTGACAAATCCTCCTTCGTGTTCAGGTGTGCCAGTCGCACCCTGAGTGCTAAACTTATTCCCGCCATTCACCATTACATAGGACAAACTTGTGGAACGGGCTCCTGAATAAAATGTCCACGGAATGTTTCGATATGAAAAGCAGAGGTGCAATGATAAAAGATTCGGTTTTTTTGTCAGAGTCTTCGGAACAAGATCAACACCGAAGCAAGCCGGACTGGCCTCCCGCGTCTTCTCCTCACTGTTGCTGTCGCCGCCTCGCGGGACATCGTCGACGATGGATACGAGGTTTATTCGATTTCCCAGTTAGTTTCTTTTTAAGCCTTTTTATCATTTCACATTTAAAGTAGAATTATACTGCTGTATATATATAAGGTTCTCGAGAGTAGTACTATAGCAGAGGCCAGTAAGTCGGTACTACATCATTCAGAGCTGTGGATTTCCTGAACGTGATGACCTATGACCTGGACGCCACCCGCGGATCACGTCTCCTCCACCATGCCCCCCTCTCCAGCCGGCCTGGGGACTCGGAAGAAGACCGGAAGTACAGCGTGGTATGTTGCAGAATGACTTTGTCTGATCTAAAAGTAGTCCATTTTCTCGAGGCAAGGGAGCTAACTGGATACAAGCGTCAACTTGTCTTTTGTGGTCACATCCCTTGGCTTGGGAAGATATGATAGTTGCCCGTTTATAGAACTGGGAGGAACCGGAAGTAGTAGTAGTAAGTAGGTAACATGCTTGGTGTGCATCGGACGCTGTTCGAGGGTGTACGTCTCTCTCTCTCTCTCTCTCTCTCTCTCTCTCTCTCTCTCTCTCTCTCTCTCTCTCTCTCTCTCTCTCTCTCCTATTCGGAGTGGGGCGGTCGGGTAGCCTAGTGGTTAAAGCGTTGGATCGTCACGCCGAAGACCCGGGTTCGATTCCCGACATGGGTACAATGTGTGAAGCCCATTTCTGGTGTCCCCCGCCGTGATATTGATGGAATATTGCTAAAAGCGGCGTAAAACCATACTCACTCACTCTCTCTCTCTCGGAGTGTGTGTCTGTATGAGAGAGAGAGAGAGAGAGAGAGAGAGAGAGAGAGAGAGAGAGAGAGAGAGAGAGAGAGAGAGAGAGAGTACATGGACCATTTCTTCATCAACGTTCCCTTATCCGCGATTCTCTTGTGATTGATGAAAGGGTGTTATCGGAAGACTCACGTAGATCATTTCCGACTCACGTCATGAACATGTTTATGGACACGCCTACTTCATATAACTCTAGTCAATGAATGTGGGAATGAATGCTTCAAATACTTTTACTCAGTGTATATCTTGTCTCAAGTGTTCAAGCACGGTGTTTCAGCGCTACAGCATCAACTACTGGGCGAACAAGGGCGCCCCGCGGCACAAGCTGGTGGTGGGAATCCCCTTCTACGGCAGGTACCACGTGCTCCTCAGTCAGCACCTCACCTCCCTGTACGACCCGGGGAACGGAACCACCGGCTTCTACCCCTACTACCAGGTAGACGCACTGATCACGGCTTCGGGTAGACGGGGTGGGGAGGGGCCGAGCAGGGACCAACCATTAAATATCTATATAATACCTCACAGCACCTAAGGGACCGACCGGGGATCAGAAACAATATTTTTGAAGCAAATGCAAAACTATTTGTTATAGTAGTGTTGGGACAAGAAAAAATCACAATAAACTAAGCAACCCCTGCCCCTAAAAAAAACAAAACAAACAAACAAATAAACCTAAAACAACAACAACAAAACAAACAACAAATGGTCGGTGTTGTGAGGAATACTAGTAGTTATATTGGTATGTACAAATTTCAGATCTAATCCAGTTTACAAATTACTACGACAGTCGTGTATATGGATGATTATTCGCATTTGAAGACGTTTCCGAAGATGTATCCGTTCAGTTCATATGAATTTAATCACTGGATGGTCTGGTCCAGATTCGATTATATACAGACCGCCGCCATATTCATATGAATTTATTCTGTTACTCTCCATCAATGGCTAATTTCAAGGACAATGTCCAGAGAGATATTTAAGTATTTAGAGTTTTGTTTGTAAAGTTAGTTATTCATGTTGACAGATCTGCCAGTTTGTCCGAAGTTCCAACTGGACACGTGTTTATGACGATGTCAGCGATGTTCCTGCCATCTACAGCCGCGAGCAGTGGATTGGGTACGACGACCTCCAAAGTTTGGAGAAAAAGGTTCGATCCTGAAATGGCTGCAACAAACATCCGTTATGGAAAGATAAATAATCCTCCACGGAGCAGATGTTTCATGACCTGTAGTGAGTGAGTGAGTGAGTTAAAATTTAACGTCACATCGACAATATTCCAGTCATATCGTGACGAGAATATATGCATTAATAATACATATCTTTACGCTTAATAAAAACGTGTCATCGATTGACAGTACAACAATTCGAATGTCACAGATTCGATATAAAACTACACTGTTGTACTGTAGTTGAAAACTTTAAAAAATAAATTATCAGTAAACAATACAATTTAAAAGGGTTATAGATCGCCAGCAACTGAAGGCAGATCATCACAGTGGGGATCATGGGGACTTACAGTACATCGCTACCTGCATCGACCCCAGCGGGATTTAAAACATCACTTCAGTTGTTGGCGATGATTGACAGATTTAGCCAAGTATTTAAACAGTACACATTCTACGATTAAAAACGTGGCAGTAAAACATATACTTTGAATGACGTGGTCTCATGATCTGTAACGCCCTATACATTGCATTGATCTACTGCCCGTTCCATCATGGCCTCGTACATGTTTGAGGAGCAGTGAGTCAGTGTGTCTCTCCTTCCAGGCTCTCTACATCCGCCAGCAGCAGCTAGGGGGCGCTATGCTCTGGGAGATGGGACAGGATGATTTTGGCGGGAAGTTCTGTGGGCAGGGCAGATATCCTCTGTTGTCCAAAGTGAGGGATGTTCTTACTGCATCCAAAGGTTAGTGACATACGAGAGCTTAGTCTTGAAGGAGTATAACAGTACTGTGTATGGGAGATACATCGAGACAAAATACATGTGCTGTTGACGTTAACATAGACGTATGTCAACACCAGCACATGATGAATGTCGTTTGACATACATTCCTCTATATTCACTCCATTAGGATTCAAGGGCAAAAAAGTCAACAGCATCCAGATTTTGTCCTAAGAGTCAATTAAAATGAGAAACAATTTTTGGTACAATGTTTGTTTGTTGTTTAACGCCGCCCTGGGCAATAGTCCAGCTATATGACGGCGGTCTGTAAATAAGCGAGTCTGGACTAGACAATCCAGTGATTGGCATCACGCAACCACGCAATCTACGCAACTGACCGCCCGATCCCGTTCGTCGCCTCTCACTACATCATAGTCGCTGTTTACGGCAAGCATGGGTTGCTGAAGACCTATTCTACCCCAGTTCTTCACGGGTGTTGTTCAATGTGTGACTCGCCATCGTACCCGACGGCGGAGAGTTCTGCTCATGCTATCAACCACTAGTTTGCCTGACCACACCTGATTATGTACAGAAAATGCAAAGTTGATTACTGTGCCGCAAAACAACATTCATTCGGACATCTCGGTTCTTTTGATAACCACGTTAGAAATCGTGATTATGTTCACCAACACCATTTTCCTGTTGCCAGGTGACTGTCAGCCTGGGACCTTCGGGCGACTGAGTGAGCCTGGCTGCACCCCCTGCCCTAGAGGGTCTTACCAGCCCCGGGGACAGAGGACCGAGTGCCTACGGTGCCCCACGGGGACCAACACCAGCAGGGAGGGCGCGAGAGACCGGTACTTCTGTGTTGGTAATGTACTAGACTAACATCTAGTCTCTGAAATGAATACACACACAAAAAACAGTTGTTAAATTATAGTTATGAAATATAATAAAAAGGAGTCTAGAAACTTTCTTCATTTTCAGATACTGCAGTAATCTAGACTTGCCAAATATTACAGACTTGCATGGGCTGTATTGGATATATTTGTTTCGGGATCTGTATGGCTAATACGGCTAGTAACACATGAATACGTACGTCGTACGTCTACATGCATAGATTCCACTTCTGCAAAGAAAATTGGAAAGATTCCTATCATCAAATACAGATGTGTTTTAACAGGAGCGACGTAATCGTTTTGGTGTTATAATAAAAGAAGTTTATGATATTCCTTGTCATACTTTAAGAGATTCTGGTTGTAATAACTCGGAAAGATAACACTTAAAGCTGATTAGGTTTAGCATAATCCTATCATATCCAGCAATTTTGAAAGAAAGGGGTCCAAAATTTCAAAATCCTCTCTGTTAAGTTTACCGCCTACAACATACATTAGGGGGGGGGGGGGGGGGGTGCATGCATCACGGTTGCTGCTCCGTTACCACGTTAGTGTGAACCACCAGCACGGACATGCTGCGGGCAGGCCAAGTGTCATAACAAGTGTCAATGTAGCACTCGTATAGTGAGTATGGTTTTACGCTGCTTTAAGCAATATTCCAGCAATATCACGTCGTGGAACACCAGAAATGGGTTTCACACATTGTACCTATGAGGGGAATCGAACCCTTGTCTTCGGCGTGACGAGCGAACGCTTTAACCACTAGGCTAGGACTCGAAAAAGAAGTAATGATTTGTTGTATCATCTTGGTATACACCCCAGTGATGTGTAGTTCCTGTGTTCCAGACTCCTGTTCTGTGGGCCATGAATACAGCTATGTTGAGAAGAAATGTGTCAAGTGTCCTCTGGGATTCACGCGCCCCGACCTGTCGTCTGCTTACTGTGTCAAATGTCCAGCTGGCCACATCACCATGACAACTGGCAGTGTCACCTGTGTTCCTCTACCCGGTACGCCACACATATTTCACTTTTAATTTATTTACCGTTATCTGTTGTAACATGCGTGACTCCGTAGCTTTTCCGAAGGGGGGTCATATCCTACTTGTCATGTCATAAGAGGCGACTGGGTGGTCAGGCTCGCCGGCTTGGTTGATGCATGTCAGCATAACCCATTTGCGTGGTTCGATGCTCATGATGTCAATCACTCGATTGTTTAGTTCAGACGTAATTATTTCCAGACCGCCGTCATATTGCTGGAATATTGCTGAGTCCGGCGTTAAACGACAAACGAACAAACGTTTGTCATTGTCTGAATCGCCCGTAAAATACCCGTGTACTCGTATTTGTCGTCAGTAATGACGAATGATAGCGCTTGAAGTACGAATCTAAATAAAGGTTTGGAAAATTCGCATCTGTACACATGCGCAGTACGCTGTGTCTGCTTGTACTAGTGCCGACTAAATGGTTTTGTTTTTTAGTCCTAGCCCACTGATATACCATGCCGCAGTTTAACATGAATTTCCCACTCACACACAGTATACTGACTCCGAGCCGACCAGTCCTTGTTTTATCCCCTTAATGCCGAGCGGCAGGGTAAAAAAAACTATCATCTTTTAACGCCTTTTGGTATGACGCGGAACACTAGAACAAGGGCACGTGAGCTCTCGACTGTAAAATACCGGGGAGTAGGGCCTCTCCTGCAACCAGTCAATACAGCTGGTAAGTGAACATGAATTGGGTTTGACGCCGGGTTCAACAGTAAATCACGTTAAATCACGGATTTAGGAGAGAAGCTTAAAGAAACGTAGATCGTAGATGCATACCACGCACGAGCAAAGATATGTTGTTAACCAGAGATTAACCTTGTTATCAGGATGAATAGTGGTCCCTTTCAACGACCCTCTGTTGTGGGCGTTAAAGGGACGCAACTCTTCACAGCGTGTAGCTGCGTTGACCGTGTCCTCGTGATCCTCGTTTAATATATGTTTCTCTATAAGTCAGCTCTGGAGGCAACGGGTCATTTCCTGAGAAAAGTCTTATTTACGATGGAGGTTTTAAAGCGCACTTCTAAATCTCGGATTAGCTATGAATCCTAAAATATGTTTAAATCTATACACCAGTCTCCTCCTTTATCCCTTATGACATGTAATAATTCCTGATACTGCGGCGCCTTAAACAACTGGACGAAATCCCAATACATACTGTACAGGAGAGAGATAGCGGCTCCAACACCACCTGTATATTGGCAGTAGGGGCCGTATCCCAGTTATCTTCATCCATTTCTACCCAATGTCTTGTAAGGAAGTTGGGACTCCGTATATCGATGAAACATCCCACTGACGGTGTATTGGTCGTTGTAGAGGGAGTTCCTGTCCAGGAGGTTCTAATGACGATGTACCACATGACGCTGAAATTCAACACGACGACGTGTGACAGCAGTGACATCATCAATGCAGCCATCGCCTCCGGGATACACAGAGTGATGGCCGGCGCGAGTCACACGTGGAGCAAGCTGTGTCACCAGGGGTGCGGTAACGTTAAGACGGTGCGCGTTGAGGGGTGCGACGGAGGGGAGAGGAGGCGGAGACAGGCAGGGGAGACGCGCCACACCCAGCTCACAGTTAGGGTTGTGCTGGAAAATGTGCCGTGAGTAGTCCTCCCATTTATCGAAAAGTCCGGGACGCCCCTTAAAAGACTAAAAATTCTATTAATCCTATCAATGTATTGGCATCTACGGGTATTAATTGCCATTTTGACTCTTTCTCACCCATTATGAATTCGCGTTTCTTTCATCTCCCCGAGGCAAGGGCGTTAAGTGAATATAACAGTTCAGTTTCCACTAGGGCTGGGACGGGTAACTCGGGTACCCGGGTCGGGTGGGTACTGAGTAGGACCCGGGTACCCACAGGACTACCCGGACCCGTAGTTAGTCACGTGATATATTGTTTAATGACAAAAATTATTCGGAACTCTATGGTTACACTACAAGTCACTAATGTTCGCATTTCTTTCTGACTATGCACCCATTCCTTCTGATTTTTCATATGGTTGAATGAAAATATAACTTAATTCAGCTTCAGTGTATGAATGACCAGATTGTTTTATACATGTACCTAATAAATACGTTTTGACAGGGCTATGCTAAAAATGTTCCAAATCGGACATTTTGAGACATCTCCTGAGACCTACAGTGGGTATCCCGGTAGTACATTTGGACTCGTCCCAGCCCTAGTTTCTACCCTTGCTGAACTTTGCAGGAATTTCCAGGCTCGATCGTAATGGCACCAGTGGCTATTCAGAGTTATGTCGGTTCTATGTCCTCCTATTGACCAATCAGGTTCCCTTGTCTCGGGGAGATGCGTTTCTTTTGAACATCAATATATAATCGCGAAAAAATATGTGCTAGCGATGAGGGTTATGTTCCAATTTTGCTGTAGAAATACATAAAAATAGAACATTTGCCTTTTCTTGTAAAAGACACATCTCATCTTTGCACCACTCTTGAAAATATCAACTTTTTCAAATCACTCTTTAAAAGACCCTCTATAAAGCTCACCGTCACATCTTGTTTCTTCTGTGTTTCACACGGTCAGTGAGGAGTTGACGTCAGTGCCCAACGCTCACGGCGTCATCGTGACGCGCACCACTGACAGTGTACTCACAGAGATGTTCTTTGACAAAGAGATCTTCTCAAGTCTGGTGAGTGACAGTGCTCACAGTTCACGTCCTGTGCATAGAGGATCACAGCAACAAGTGAGTGAGTGAGTGAGTATGGTTTTACGCCGCTTTTAGCAATATTCCGGCAATATCACGGCGGGGGACACCAGAAATGGGCTTCATTCATTGTACCCATGTCGGGAATCGAACCCGGGTCTTCGGCGTGACGAGCTAACGCTTAAAACCACTGGGCTACCCGACCGCCCCCATAGCAACAAAGAAAGATAACTATGCTATAGTGTGCCTTGCTAAATGGGCCTCACAGTATGGGCATTTGTGAATGGCAGCCTGTTTGGCACACTTATAATGTTCCAGAAAAAGTCTTATAATGTTCCACTATTCAGTCAGTCGACTGTTTCAGGCGGAGTACGGCATTCATTACGTGGAGCTGACTGGGAGGCTGGTGGAGAAGCTATGCACTCATACAGGACACATGTTTCAAGATGGCAATTGTGGTGAGCTCCCAACATTGCAATCATTTGAGATGAGTGAGTGAATGAGTATGGTTTTAAGCCGCTTTTAGCAATACCCAAGCAATATCACTAGAAATGGGCTTCACACTGTACCGATTGAGGGAATCGAACCGGGTCTTCGGCGTGACGAGCGAACGCTTTAGCCACGAGACTACCCGATCGTTCCAATTTGGCATGATCAAATTAGTAGTTGAAAATGAAAATAGACGGAAAAGTACTTTAGGATCTTCCTTTTACTGCTGAGGTAATTGGTAACAAACGCCGAAGAAGAAACATTTCGGAAATATAATACAAACGTATCAAGTTAGGAACAAAACAATATGAATGACATTTGTTTTGGAAACTTATCGAACCGAAAGATTTTATTTGAAATATTTTACAGTCTGGTATAATGCATCTGTACAACATAATAATTATTTTTGGCATTTGTTAATAGTCCCATGCCCCGCCGGGAGTTACGCACAGGCAACACCTCGAAGGTGTATCGTGTGTCCAGTGGGGACGTACCAAGACAAGATGGCGCAGACGAAATGTCAGGAGTGCGCAGGTCCAATGATGACTTCCGGTACTGGCTCAAGATCTCCTCAGCAGTGCCTCTGTGAGTAATCAAGTGGACTTTTTATTGTTTGTTTGTTGTTTAACACCGCACTGTGCAATACTTCAGCTATATGACGGCGGTCTGTTTATAATCAATTCTGGGCCAGACAATCAAGTGATTGACATCATGAACATCGATCCACGCATTAACCTATACGCTACCACACTTTGAATCATGATTGAGATAAGATTGATAACTCTGAGTTGTCACGTGCGTTCGTCGTGATTTGTGTAATCAGACGGTTGAATCATATACTGCCGTTCTAATTCAAAAATAGATGCAAATAACTTGAAAAATATCCCCCGCGTTAAATTTAAAGTGCACCATGTATCCTTGGTGCATGTCGAATCGGGAGGACTTCATGCGACTTTATGCGAAACCCTTCATAAATTTATATACTTACTGACTCTTTGTTTACAGCTCCCTGTGACGTCGATCCAAAATACTGCGAGAACAACGGACAGTGTGTATGGAAGTCGGAGTCCCTTAAAGTCTTCTGTCAGTGTGCGGAGCCGTACTACGGCGAGCGTTGTGATATCCATGCGGGTAAATAAACAACTAAACCTGAACAGTTAAAGGATGTTGAATAATATTCGAATGATTTCATCTGCGACTAAATATACAAATATTAGACTGATCTAATATCCGAACGCTATGCAATGCTTGTATGGACACGTCTTCCCGGGGAAGTGGAGGTAAATTGTTTGATAGGCATTACTTAGAAGTTGACGGATGACAAAGTAGACACAAGTTGTGGATAACAACTTCTTTCATTACTGCAAAGCCGATCTGGGCTGGAATTTTGGGGCTCGATCATAGCGTAGCCATTACGATTTATATCCCTTCTATGTGGTTCCTACTGACCAATCAGATTCAACCTCTCAGATCACTTGCATTTGCTTCAAACAAAGTGGCGGCGACCAGTCAAGGCGTTCTCATCGATAATAAAGATCTTTTCTGTTATAAAACGGATTTTAGCTTGCGAAGTGCGTCATATCCCCTTAATTTAAACATAAAAAGATTTGGCAAATATGTGTCGACGCCCAGGTGACACATGCTCTGCAAATCGTGCAATCGAAAGAATTCGAAACGGCAGTTGCCATGTTGGTTATGAACCGGGTTTGGATAAGGTTATGGGATTTTGATTGGACTATGCATAGACTCGTTAGTCCAGTCAAAATATAACACATAATTCCAGCTTAGTTTCACAAAGATGGAAACTAGACTTTTAATGTCAGTTGCCTCGGGAAGATGGTATAGAATATATATTTATAATAATAAATTATGAGGAACAACGTGCAAGCTGGTAATATCCAATATTTTATTGGGACGGAGATGCCGATAACTGAAATATAGGTACGAGTGAAGCATACTTAGAAATACATCTGAGTATTGAATGGATACTGTTACAGAACGCCAGGCACGGGACGTGACGACCGTGGTGGGGGGCGTGGTCGGAGGGCTGGGGTCTCTCATTGTTATCGGTATCGTCATGGTGACCTGCTGTGTGTGCTACAAGTAAGTATACATACAGTACACTTGGCGTTATTTGATGTCTTACGTTCATCCTCAAAACGACCGCCTCCGTGGTCAGCGTCCGCCCGGAGAGCGGAAGGTCCGGGGTTCGATCCCCGGTCGCGTCTTTCCAAAAGACGTTAAAAGATGGAACTTGTTGTTACCCTGTCTGGCGCTCGGCATTACGGGGCTAAAACAAGGACTAGTCGTCTCGGAGTCAGTATACTGTGTCTGAGGGGCATATTCTTCTTAAACTGCGATCTCAGTGAGCTAGCACTATAAATCGGCATCAGTCCGGACTAGCACAAGCAGCCACACACACACACGTGCATGCTCGTCGCTTTATAAGTGCAATAATCTTGGATGCGACGTCATCCTCAAAACGGGAAACAAGTGTACAACACTAAATAGCAATGTGCCTATTGATAAGGACTTAGCTTATTGAGCTAGGTTTTATGCGGGTTTGATAAGTAATTCAAGAACATCAAGGAGTATTAACTAAATGTGTAGGGAGAGCACAATAGATGTGGCGCTAATGTCGGTTGGTGCCAGTGGGTCCTGAACATAACCTTACGCCACTTTGGTTAAACTCACAATGATCACAATCGGTGAAAATTTTGGTTAAGAATCCTGATCCTGACACGACATTTTAACATTTTTTTGTTTTTAAATAAAATGTACATTCCTTAATTTTGAAGTCAAAGAAGCGATGGCGGCTGTGATTCGTTCTTGTGTTTATCCTAATGGCCTTACCGTATCCTTAACATGTGTCCTATGTCCAGACGTCGGACGAAGGCCAGGAAGCCATCAGCACCAAACGACTACTACAACGACGACCTCTTCTACGTCACGGGTGTCATGTCCGGCGACTTCTTACCCACGCCCACCGTCATCGCTGCCGACCCCTACTACGTTGAGAACCCTTTTCTAGCATCCGACACTGGTCGAAGTCGTGGTGTCGGACCTGGGACGCTCACAACGCCGTCCGTCATTCTACTAGACTCGACGCCTGACGTCACTGATACGACGGCTCAAACTACTCCGTCGACTGCAACTGATGTTCCACAAACAGATGTCAAGAACACGAAACCCGTCCAATCTGATGTTGGTGAGGTTCAAGCTACTACTGTCGTCGGCGACGTCGCTGTAGTGTCTCATGTTGTTGCAGATGCTGGCACTGGGGAACAGGGAGACAAACCCACGTCTGAAACTGACAAACTAATGATGAGGATGTAATTACCACATTTAAAAAATTACCAGGAAGGATACATTTAGACAACCAAAGACAGACGCTTGCTACAACTTGCCTTGTTACAGAAACTAGATGTGTCCAAAGAAGGCTTTACGAGACATTCATTTCGTTAAAACTATTGACACGTTTTTTAATTACTTCATTATTAAAATCATATCGTTTTCAGATTGTAGTTTGTACGTTATAGTTAGGAGAAACGGGAGACTGACAAGAAAGCTATCATAACTCATTCAAACTATTAAGGAAACATAACGCGTTAATCATTTTAGTTAATTATTCCACACTGAGCAGGGCACGGTCGAAATGAGACCATATCATGTACAGCCGACGAGGAGAAACTGATAATCTCTGATTATACTTGTGACAATATCAACATTGTTCTTTTAGTTATGATAGTCTTCCAAAAAATGTCTTCTTCGAGAGGCATTTAGAAATTGGAGTAAAAAGTTATAAGATATAAGATATAAGATAAGATAAAATATATGGATGAACAACTTCTTTATTACAATTAGGAGTGACGTTTTGGTGTCGGTACTAACACTTGCTTGATAAAGGTGAAAGAACCTACACCGAAACGTCCCTCCTAATTGTAATAAAGAAGATGTTCATCCATATATCTTATCCTTACATTCCAAAAAAAATGGTCAAATAATACCTGACATATTCTCTTTTCGAAAATAGTCACTTGAATTAGAAGCAATTATGAAAGATGATTGAATGAATCTATTTTCTGTCTCACGATATGTGCAATGGTAGTAATGAATGACAACCAATCGTGGAATTCTTATAGGTCTCTGATCTACGCCGACATTTTGACATTGGTTTCAAACAATGATATACGTTACGTAAATGTAACACAGAATATAGAACTTGCAACTCACACGTGTAGGATCACGGTAAATAGTCCCAATGTGTAAAGTTTGTGAATTTCAAATCAGATGGATAAAACGTAAACATATACTGATGGAAATAAATACAGGAACGTTTTTACTGGGTACCCTGTCAAATAACAAGAAATGTGTTTATTCGGCAGTGTAATGACCACACAGGATTACTTTGCTTTTAACTTAGCTAATGCGTGAAACATGTAATTTGAAACACCAAGTTTAAAATATTCAAGTAATATTCTTTCCTAGAACACCGCGATTGTGCTTCACCTACAAATGTATCCCAGAAATTAACTAGATTTACAAATCAATACAAGATACTGCACAGCAATTACAATGGCAGTAAACATTAGGGTGGTAGTACAATATTCTATGACAGTATAATAAAAAGATGGTAGTGGTCAGTATGAAATACAAAAAATACAGTGGTGATAGCAAAAGTCAATGATAATATATATATTCACCAGCGGCGAAAGTGGTCAAGCTTCCGTGATTGGCTAGGCAGGGAATCCGGGATGATGAGCGATCTTTACATGAAAGCTAGTTCCGATGTGATGAAAATGCGTGAGATACGTGAACACGCTCTTGTCCCCTTATAGTCTAACCAGATTCTAGAAGGTTCCATATAGTGCCCTCACATCATAGAACATTCTCCATAACATACTATCACCGTCCAAACACAATGCAATAAGCGTCTACCGAATCTCAACAGAAACAGTGTAACACAGTTACAATCATTGTTCAACAATATGATATACTGCCATATATTTGCTTCTTCTTATTATATATAAGCTATTTTGATAATGACTTGTCGCTACACATATACGGCTGTTCCAGTGTGCTTTCCTTATAGATTCACACTGAAAACTGCAACATGACAAGCCGTGATATAACTGGAATACTGCTTAAAGCGGCGTTAAAGAAAGCTCACCCACTCCCTAGTAAACCAGTCGTCAGCTGAGCCTAAGCAAGCTTAACATCATAACAAGCCATATTCCGCTGCTACGGTTTGATGGCAGTCATGTTTTCATATCACAGTTGACCAAGAATAAAATCTGCGTTTTGTGGTAAACGGACACATTTCAGTCTGTAATTTCCCAGTATACCAACGTGTTATAATCCCGTGCTGATAACATCCATGTCAGTGAAACGTCAAACATTTATTGTACGAAGCACTGGTCCTTATACAAGTGTGCGATATATACAATAAGTAATTAAGGGATTATATTATAGTTGTTCATACACAGTGTAGCTCAGTGAACCACGGTCAATTCACAGCCAGGGAGTGACGTCATCACGAGTTGCGACTGTTTGTCCGCAAGAACACAAGCACCGAATGTACTTCCAGACACAAGTCCGCGTGACTTAGTTATTTAATTAGGCTGAATAAAAAAGGAATGTTTCTCGATCATATTTTGCTCGAAAGTGAGGAGGATGGTGAGACTTTGTACATATCTATTTAGCACTGTGGAATAATTGTGAAGATAATTCGGGGTCCAGGTTATTTAATCTCTAAATATTTAAATCTTCTTTTGTCTTCAATCCCATAGGGGAATTCAAATAAATATTAACATATACACGCTCTATAGTAGATACATAGTATATTTATGTATCTAAATGTTTTCGTAAGTTTCTTGGCTTAGTTTAGGCTGGGGGTCGTCACTCTCATTAGTTTTGTGACACAGTGTGGAAACCATTGGTGTTGATTCGGTCCTATTGTAGTTCTTCTATTGACTATTTGCCTACTCCACCATTACAGGTATACTACAAGACAACCCACTCGAGTCGAAATATCCTGAACGCGTTTTGGTTTAGATTTTAAAACATTTTTAGATTCTAAACACAATGATTTTGTTTGTTTGTTGTTTAACGCCGCACTCAACAAGATTCCAGTTATATGACTGCGGTCCGTAAATAATCGAGTCTAGGCCAGACATCCAGTGCTTGACATCATGAGCATCGCTCTACGCAATTTGGATACCATGACATGCATCAACCAAGTCAGCGAGCCTGACCACCCGATCCCGTTTGTCGCCTTTTACGACAAGCATAGTCGCCATTTAAAGCAAGCATGGGTTGCTGAAGACCTATTTTAACCCGGATCTTCACGGGTCTAAACACATTTGTACGTACTTAGGTTTGTGTTACGATCTAAACACATTTTTCAGTGCATGTTTCGTCATCCTGAAGACCAACTACATAAACGACTTGGGCTGGGCGGCTGCGTTGTGTGGGAACTAGGTCAGGAGGAGCTTTATGCCACACTCAACAGAACAAACACTTAACTTACAAATAACCGTGTCGATGGTGAATATTGTTTCAATTTGTCAACATAGGGACATTTCCAAAACATCTAAATACAGTAAATTTCGGTTATAACGAACACGCTTATAACGAACTGACTGATATAACGAACTTATTTCTTAGTCCCGGCCATTTGTTGTATATATGCTGTATATATGCTTATAACGAAGTACGGTTATAACGAACTAAAATAAGTGGTCCCTTTGAGTTCGTTATAACCGTAGTTTACTGTAGTTAAAAGATGCTACATAATTTGTATCAAATATCTTAAATAACTGAGCTACAAATTGAAGAACAAGATGCAAAAATATTAAGTAAATATTAATTGTCAAAGCAAGAGAATAACCCGTCTTGACTAAGCAATTCAGCGTATACCTAATGTAAACGTTTCTTGTGAAATATATTGGACCATGCATGCTGTATAAACATTCATTGCGACCTCCGTGTGTTTGGTAAATACGACACTGCATCATCTGGTGTAGACCCCTCCCTGTTAACACTCGTAGCGTGTATTTGGGTGGAAGATGAAGACGGCACTGTGATGAAATTCACACCTTACGTCAAACTGCGCAGTAACCCATGTTGTGTTACACGTTATCATTATAAGAAAATTCAGTCTTTATATTTCATCTGCAAACATTTACCTGTTTTACTCTGTCATGTAGGCAGGTGCGGCCATGTTCATTATCTGGTACAATGTATTCATGTTTTATATATATTCACCGACAAAAGAAACGCGAATACCATACATGTTGGTTAATATATGAAGAATTACTCATATTCAGGAGATATTAGATTGGTTTGATACGCAAACGAAAATACTGTTACGTTGTGCGAACCGACACCCATTAACACATCACATGTGACGTCATAGGTCTATGACTCGAGATGAACCATTTGTCTTGTGCAGGATAAGCATGTAAAGTTAGGAAATCACGTGGTAACACTTGACTGATTGTTAGTTTTGTCATTAAGTATAACGAACTAAAATAAGTGGTCCCTTTGAGTTCGTTATAACCGTAGTTTACTGTAGTTAAAAGGTGTTACATAATTTATATCAAATATCTTAAATACCTGAGCTAGAAATTGAAGAACAAGAAGCAAAAATATTAAGTAAATATTAATTGTCAAATCAAGAGAATAACCAGTCTTGACTAAGCAATTCATCGTATACCTAATGTAAACGTTCCGTGTGAAGTATATTGTACCATGCATGCTGTATAAACATTCATTGCGACATCCGCGTGTTTGGTAAATACGACACTGCATCATCTGGTGAACACACCTCCCTGTTAACACTCATAGCGTGTATTTGGGTGGAAGATGAAGACGTTATGATGATGAAATTCACACCTTACGTCAAACTGCGCAATAACCCATGTTGAGTGTTACACGTTATCATTATAAGAACATTCAGTCTTTATATTTCATCTGCAAACATTTACCTGTTTTACACTGTCACGTAGGCAGGTGCGGCCATGTTCATTATCTGGTACAATGTATTCATGTTTTATATATATTCACCGACAAAAGAAACCCGAATACCATACATGTTGGTTAATATGTGAAGAATTACTCATATTCAGGAGATATTAGATTGGTTTGATACGCAAACGAAAATACTGTTACGTTGTGCGAACCGACACCCATTAACACATCACATGTGACGTCATAGGTCTATGACTCGAGATGAACCATTTGTCTTGTGCAGGATAAGCATGTAAAGTTTGGAAATCACGTGGTAACACTTGACTGATTGTTAGTTTTGTCATTAAGTGGTACACATTGGAAAGTGCTCTTAACATACAAACTTCTCTATATATTTCTATGATTCGCGTTTCTTTTGGCGGTGAGTATATATAACACTCCAAGACGTATGTCCGCCTGGCACGTGGGATAAGGGGTGCATCCTCTGACCACACACACACCCCTCCCCGGGCTTCGGTATCCCACGGGTACTGATACTCGGCCAGTGCAGCCAGAGAAGGGCGTTGCATTTACCGCGTTCGTTTCATGGATGAATCTGTCAAGTCCAAATTTAATATTTGTTCGTGTAAAACATAAAATATGCATGTACAAATCTTGCTAGGTATCCAACCAGATTACATTTTGTAGATCTTTATATGCCCTCGCTATCTCTGTTCTCAAATCCGTAAATATATTGTGTCGCAGAGTTCTGTCCCTGGGGTGTGACCTTGCGCTGTGGGAAATGTCATTTGAACTACTTACGGTTTGATTCCATGGAGGTATACCGCCACAAGTGTGACCCGGGGACGGTAACAGCTGAGGTCGGTAGCACCTTCTGTATCCCTCCTCCAGGTGATGAAGCGAAATATCTTAATTAAGCGTGTAGTCAAAACCACAGACTAAAGATATTCATTCAGAGGCTCCACCCATGAAGATCCGGGGTAGAATAGGTCTTCAGCAACCCATGCTTGCCGTATAAGGCGACTGTTTGTCGCAAGAGGCGACTCACGGGATTAGGTGGTCATGGTCGCTCACTTGGTTGATACATGTCATCGTATCCCAATTGTGTGGATCTATGCTCATATCAACCACTCGATTATTTACAGACCGCCGTCATATAGCTGGAATATTGCAGAGTGTGGCGTTAAACAACAAACAAACAAACAAAGGATCCATGTTATTTGTTCATGTTCGTGAGACTCGTCGTGGTCAATAATCGGATTCGATCATGTGGATGTTGTTTGTGAAGTTCTATCATAATGTTGTCAGTCGTCATAATGCTGATTATTCCTCTTGAATAGGAACCTGCATGTATAGGTGAGTGGCTGCTAGTCCGAATTAATGTCAGTTTCATAGTGTCAGCCCACTGAGATACCATGCCGGAGTATAACCCTACTCAGACACAGTACACTGAGCAAGCCAACAATCCTTGTTTAAAGCACTTAATGCCGAGCGTCTGGGATCGAAGGTATTCGAGTCAGTGGTTTAGCGGGATAAAAATTAGCGCCATATCTGTTTGAACCGAAGGATGATTTCTGACTGTAAAATGACAATTAAATATTTTATCAACGAGGGTTGGTTCTCCTCATTAGGATTTCCTCCAGAGACAAACTTGGTCTCTTTTTGGTTAAATTTTGTAGCAGTATCTTTGTATTTTTTCTAATTATTCAATGTGGTCGGAATATAATTATATCAATTTCATATTAATTCTTTTTTTCATTTGTTAGTAAACCTTGATCCGGTTGATAAGTCCGTAACTTGTAATTATTACGTAAGAAAGTGTCGTCTCACGTCTATGTGAGGCGGGTAGTGATGTATTCAGATTATACCGGAGATGTCTGCTGTTAATAGCGTGGGTAACGAGGATTGTGATCGAAGGCCGCCCCCAATTCAAGCCCGATCTGTACACGTCAGTCACTGACGATGCTTACCGTGTGCAATCTGACACGGGTTCGCCATGTGGGCTTTCTTTCCATAAGTTTTACATGCGAGTGTTTGCAGACAAGCCTTTAAACCAAGTGTATTCATTGGACTTAATGTAATTTCTACATATCTGAATACAGTCTTCATATAACTTGCATGTTTTCCTCAGATGGGAGCTTCCGCTTGCATTGCGCACGGGTGAGTCTTGTGAAACGATGACAGGTCACTCTCCAGGATGAGCTCAATAAACTGTCCCTCAATGACTCAATGATCAATCACTTGTAAACTTGGTTCTTCCCGTACGGATTCGCGAGGTACAGGTTTGTTTTTAAACAACCGAACGGAATAGTTGTTGCTGTTACATTTGATTTAATAATCTTGTCAAACGGTTCTTTATTACGTTTGTTTGTGTGTTTATTTGTGAAGTATCTTAGTAGATTCATTGCAGACGTTGTCTGGACTGTGCGCTGCACGTTCGTCTTTTAGCGAACACCTGGTATCATCACTATTAATTCTATTAACAGTAATTCTATGAACATGGCTTTGATTCTTGTAGTAGTATGTAACAAATAACCTTGAATAATTGTTTACGTAACAAAACAATATAGTTTCTAAGACATACGTACACCGGACAAAAAACCTCTAATACGTACACTGGTTAAATAGGTAAAGGTAAATAGGTTTACGCCCTACCCAAACACGCGCCTTTAAGATGCCAGGATCCACTAGTCGGGATCAAAATTTCATGTCGAAAGCCAATGTTTCAAATACTAAGGATGGATCTTACGCCCACTGCCAAAGGATATTACGACAAGCTTAACGAACCACAAAACAACGCGGATATTTAACCAATGAAATTACAGCTTGATGTTCTAACAGGAAACAAGTTTACAAACGTTAGTCAATCCTATCATGAACACTATGATTTCCTGTCAGCACAAAGAAACAGGTTACATAAAATGTACTCTTGTGTGATAGTTATGTGTACAAACTCGTCTGGCTTTCGTCGCACTGTAAAACCCTTTTCCAGCGTTTTTTTAACTGGTCCATGCGTTCGCCCATGTGTTCGCCCAGGTGTTCACAGCACCAATATTGTCTCCTGGACGGATATCCTGCCCGGGTATGCGACTGTCGAGTATAGTTAAAGAGACTCGCCGTTCTTTTGGAATGTCGTCATCATTAGTGAGAGCTCGCCCTGGACGGACAGCCACGCCCTAGGTCCAGCAGCACACATCTATATATATTTTTTCATTTGAAGTTAACACAATACACGGCTTTTCCATTGGACGAGAGGTAGGTCACATGACCGCGAAATTGTCGTTCTTTAATCCCCTTTCAATGATCGGTCACTTGATCAATGATGACTAAAACACAATACACGGCTTTTCCATTGGACGAGAGGTAGGTCACATGACCGCGAAATTGTCGTTCTTTAATCCCCTTTCAATGATCGGTCACTTGATCAATGATGACTAAAACATGCAACCGCCACAGGTTCATTAACAACTTCCGAAATCTCTCATATCACGTTTATCGTTTATCGGCCATTTTGACGTCTTGTACTTGATGTTAATGTATTACGACGCGCTGTCATTGTGACTTACCGAGGTAACAGACCTTTCCCATCTAATGAGGATATTATTTGAGTCCATTTGTTTACAGAAACTACAAAAGTTGTCCTTGTTGATCATACGAAAGCTCGTGTCACTTCTCGTTTTTAGGAACTATTTTATTCCGCGATACAGCTGGTTGTTGCATGGCTGTCGGTGTAAACATGAAGTCACACGTAGTAAATATAAATGTGTATAGAACAAGGTCTGCGTCCTTTAAGGTAAAAATAGAGATATAAAAAATTATAAGAATTGCAAGCTCCGACGTTCATACAGTTTGGCCCTCATTCTATGAAGGTTCATACTCAAATGAACTCACACAAAGTGAAGGCCAATTCTAAAATAACTTTTCGATATTTTCACATGTGCATTTTAGCGATTCTCTCTGCTGATTGATCATTTGAAGCCATGGGACGTCACAGTCCTTCAATGTTGAGGTAAAAATACGATACGTGTGAACTCACACAAATTGAAAGTCAATTCTTAAGTATACGTACACTAATCTGGTGTACATACTCAGCATTAAAATACATTTGCATGATATTGCCAAAAGAGAAGTGAAGAAACCAAACGCACTTCCCACTGGGCTCTCGTACCGGTACTTAAGTCAATGAGTCATTTCAGGCAACAACAAATCAGGCAGGATTAATCCCGAAAAGCCTACAAGAAATCATTTGCTATGTTGACCACAATCACTGTATTGTGCGTAGGTTAACACGACCACTAGGTGGTGTCCCACGGCAAGGAATCAGCGAGAAGGACCAGGTCGGTATCAAGCACCTGTATTTTTTAACAGTAATGGATACTGTATCAGGTACCGCATACCTGTGACGGTGTGGTCCGAAGGGGTATATTTGTCGATCCTGATCATGTCTAGCTGTAATGTCGACAGTAAGTATGGGCTTTGCTCAAGCTTTGAGGTCAGGGATGTATAAATACGGCGTCCATCAGGGGTGAAAGGAGATGAGACAAAAAAGGATGAACAGTCACTGCTGATTTTGTGGACTTTCGTGTTTGTATTAAAGAAGCACTCAATAGTTAGCCTCTCAGATAACGTCGGGTGCTACGGTACTTGAAAGGACGTTTGTGAATAGGATGAAGCTACGTGCGGGGGTAGCAGCCTCTGCGCGGTAGTGTCAATACATCACACAGAAGATATTCATGAGCAAGTTTGTCAATAGATAAGCCCTTGCTAGACCAGACAGAGGTTGTATCTCTTTGCGAAAGGACGTACTACCAAAGTGAGGTAAGGGCATAATTGCTTATATAAATGTTCTACACAAGGTACGGATACATATTTCTGTAACAGGGACTACGGTTTGTGATCACTATTTAACATACAGCTGCTAGCTGAATACATATAGCCCACGAATAATTTGTGTTGGTAGCTCTATAATTTTTGTGGACACATTACGATCAGTTATTTTACAGATAGTATACTCAATCACCTATACAAGTTCCAAAGGTACAAATATTTTGTATTAATAAACTAGGATTGGTCCGCGTATGAGTCTAATAGTTTAATTGTAATTATTACTGATATATCAAAGTCAAATACGGTTGGAACGGAAATAATATTAATACAACGGTGTCGGATATGGTTACACATGACATAACTTACATGACAGTGCTGCACGTGGCCAAAGAGGCTATATTGCTTACATAACATTGGTTTATATGACACAACAGGAAATATGATGGATATGACAGTGGCACTGTCAAAAACTTTGATAAACAAACTTGGTCAAAGTCCATTTTGACTAAGTTTTTGTAAATGTAATATGCTGTCAAAAACTTTGACAAAGTTTTTGACGGACTTTGATGGAATAGTTACCGATCCTATTTCTCGTCAAACTTTGATCAAAGTTTGGTGACGTTGATTTTATTTAGCCAATCAGAATGCAATGGATATTTACCCCTTTTTAACCGGAAGTGCAAAGAGTCAAGTCAAAATGAGCCAACTATTTTGGACTGAAGAGATGTAAGAATTAACTGATTTGGCCATTCTCGGGACCAAATATGCCTTTGCCAAACCCGACGCCGCATTTTCAACATGACAATACACATGACAACAACAAAACATTCTTTGTCAGTAGCATCCATCTTGGCAAGATAATTCCGGCCAAGCTTTCTTTGACCAAGTTTTTTATAAAAGGTTTTGATGGTGTAACGGGGGCTTAAATCAGTGACTTCCGTTTTGAAGTTTTGAATGCAGCAACTTATATAACTTAAGCTGTTGTTAATTGTTTTGATCATTTGGGGATAAGCTACAGATTCTATCCATTTTAACTATAATAATGGTAATCATATTTTAGGGCATTATCATTTGCAGAAGCATTGTTCATACAGTTTGGCCCTTCCCCTATGAAGGTTCATACTCCAATGAACTCACAAAAAGTGAAGGCCAATTCTGAAATAACTCTTCAATATTTTCACATGTGTATTTTAGCGATTCTCTCTGCTGATTGGTCATTTGAAGCCTTAGGACGTCACAGTCCTTCAATGTTGAGGCAAAATACGATATGACGTCATACATTGTACCTGACGACACAAACTGATTGCGTTACATCATCTGAACAATAGGCTGTCTCCAGGCAAGTGATTTCGTATGGAGACTGAAGTATAATTATTTTTTTCGAACATTTTTTTGTGACAATTTATTTTTTTCGATAAAATCCCAGGACTCCCGGATTATCTGCCAAAGGCTAAGACTTAATACAACTCGCTCACTAAGGTCATATAATCCGTAATTCCTCGCAGCTCGTTGGTTGGCCTCTTAATATGGTTTACATCACAGCAGATGGTATAAACAGAGTCATAAGGGAGTTCCCTCAGCGGTTCATTCGCAGGGCGGTGACAAACTGATTTTTCACTAATCCGCTTCTGGGATGTCGTGCGAAATCAGTATTGCAGGTGTCTTGTTTAATCCGGATTAAGAAGAAGGTCGTCTCAAAAGCAAAGAGTAAATAATTCAGGGTTCACCAAATTAGATGTAATATTACATAGCCTGCAAGAGCGTATACTTTGATGACATTACAGTCTATTTTTTTACTTTTTAAAATGTCTGTATCTATATAAAAACACACACTCAAACTGTCAAGGTGTAATATTTAGCTAGTCCGTCATGGAAGCATCTTTCTGAGAGAATTTATATGCCAATACACATGTCTCTCTGTATTCTCGCAGTGTATAGGTATCTCTATGTGCGTTTTCACTTTTCACTGTTACTGGATTGTATAATAAAAGCGACAAAACCAATTCCATATTCATTAGAAATCTCTGTTAAAAGCGGAGTCCAAATTACGTTTCCGACTATATCGTGAGGATGTGTTTATGACCGTCCGGTAGAGAGGATGTTAGCGACAGGGTTAGCGTATCCTGCCCCACCGGTGACACCCGTCACCAACACACGCAAAGGCAAGTCAATTGTTCAACTAAAAAACTAGGGAACATATGGTACAAATTAAAATAGGGAATTGCATCGGACATCATTTGTATCACTCATGCGTCCAATCTGGAAGTGTCCTCCACATGTCTACCACAACACCTTTGAAAAACTTACTGAGGCCTTGAATGTTGTAACCTGGACCAGAGAACTTTTGAGCAAGAGTCGGATGACGCTCTTGGAGATCTTCGTGGAAAGAGCATGATCGATCGTATCTCAAGTGTTGTGAATATAGACACGAAAGACTGGGGATGCTGGAACATTGCTTGACTTAAAGGGAAAGTTAACTGTTGGAAAGTCGTCCCTCAGGTCATACAGTCTTGTGAAGAGTTAACTGTTGGAAAGTCATCCCTCAGGTCATACAGTCTTGTGGAGAGTTAACTGTTGGAAAGTCATCCCTCAGGTCATACAGTCTTGTGGAGAGTTAACTGTTGGAAAGTCATCCCTCAGGTCATACAGTCTTGTGAAGAGTTAACTGTTGGAAAGTCATCCCTCAGGTCATACAGTCTTGTGGAGAGTTAACTGTTGGAAAGTCATCCCTCAGGTCATACAGTCTTGTGGAGAGTTAACTGTTGGAAAGTCATCCCTCAGGTCATACAGTCTTGTGAAGAGTTAACTGTTGGAAAGTCATCCCTCAGGTCATACAGTCTTGTGGAGAGTTAACTGTTGGAAAGTCATCCCTCAGGTCATACAGTCTTGTGGAGAGTTAACTGTTGGAAAGTCATCCCTCAGGTCATACAGTCTTGTGGAGAGTTAACTGTTGGAAAGTCGTCCCTCAGGTCATACAGTCTTGTGGAGAGTTAACTGTTGGATAGTCGTCCCTCAGGTCATACAGTCTTGTGGAGAGTTAACTGTTGGAAAGTCGTCCCTCAGGTCATACAGTCTTGTGAAGAGTTAACTGTTGGAAAGTCATCCCTCAGGTCATACAGTCTTGTGGAGAGTTAACTGTTGGAAAGTCGTCCCTCCGGTCATACAGTCTTGTGAAGAGTTAACTGTTGGAAAGTCATCCCTCAGGTCATACAGTCTTGTGAAGAGTTAACTGTTGGATAGTCGTCCCTCAGGTCATACAGTCTTGTGGAGAGTTAACTGTTGGAAAGTCGTCCCTCCGGTCATACAGTCTTGTGAAGAGTTAACTGTTGGAAAGTCATCCCTCAGGTCATACAGTCTTGTGAAGAGTTAACTGTTGGATAGTCGTCCCTCAGGTCATACAGTCTTGTGGAGAGTTTGGTGAGGCATGCAATGAAATTGAGGGGCTGTTCACATAGGACGAACCGTTTCCCATGTAATTGGAAAAATCACTGTCAGACAGAAATGGTATTTAAATCATTGAAACGCTACCTTGTCAAAGGTAGAAGGTATTCTGAGCTGATTTGTCATTCAGTCAATTCGACACTAACATTACTTGTGTTGACAAAGGAGAGCATATCGAAGTTCTTGTGAATTTTCATTCTTTGAAATATAGCATGTTTACGACTTTACACATGCTAGTATCATTCAAACGATTCACAATAGCGTATACGATCTTGACATTTGATTTCGCACGTTTTTCCTTCAGGGTTATATTTAAATATGACCATAAACCTTCTGATTATAACGAATACAGACGTGACAAATTGACTCTCTTTACAGTAATAGTACCAGTGGTTGTAGCAGTGGTAGTCCTGGTTCTTGACTATTAACCAGCAACATTTTTCGTTGCAGTAGTAGTGGTGGTAGTAGTTGTTGTGGTTGTCACGGTTGTCGGTTATTAGTTTCTTGTATAGAAGATGTTGTCGTCTACATCAGGTCTTCTCGTTGCTATAAGCTGAAACATTGCTGTTGCTGTTTTCAATGTTAATTCATTCTCCGACCTAAATAAGGAAACATATTACGCAAGACTAGTCGCCACGGATCTAACAGGGTACACCCTACATTGTTGTTTTAGTTAGAGAGGACTGCACCTTGCTTTCAACGCTTTGTTACTCTGTGTGTGTCAAAAGACTTGTCATTTTCATGTTATGCACACGAGACACCGTGTGTGAGTTTCAAATAAAAACGATATAAATTTAAACTATCTTCAAGATTCAACAATTTGAATGAATATGATATTAAAGTTTAAAATGAATACGAAATATAAGTTTTTAATAAATAATAGATGGAAACTTAAAATCATGGGCATATACAATTATTATTGTAAAATTTTAAATGTATAAGAGATATAGTTTGAAACTTATAAGAGATACACGTTTTAAATGAATACGAGATATAATCTAAGGAAGAAAGTTTATGGATGTCAGCTTCTTTATTATGAGGAACTCATTGTTTTGTTCCTCATAATAAAGAAGTTTACATCATATGTATATGAATACGCGATAGACGGGTTTTTTAATGTATGAGACAGACACGCTTTAAGCTATAAGATACATAAGTTTTATTTGAATAAAAGATACAAGTTTTTAATGTATGCAGTATACAAGTTTAAATGTACAAGAAATCAAATTTTAAATTAAGGAGATGCAATTATTAAGTGTGTAAGAGATATAAGGTTTAAATGAATACGAGAATAACGTTTCTTCTTACTCTGAAATGCCTTTAGGGCACCAATAATCTTCTTGCCGGGATGATCTCTCATGCTGTTGGAATATGATCATGAAATCGAACATAAGCACTTAAAACTAATACATGTGTTGATGCAGTCTCTCACAGTCCATACCTTTATTTTATATCACAGACACTGATCCAAACATCGCGTTCAAAACTCATAGATGTTCAGATAACATAAGAAAGACTCTTGAAGTAAAAAGACAACGATTGCATACGATGTCTTTGTAATTGCATACGCCATTTCCTTGTCAAACAACGCCGAAGACCCGGGTTCGATTCCTGACATGGGTACAATGTGTGAAGCCCATTTCTGGTGTCCCCCGCCGTGATATTCCTGGAATATTGCTAAAAGCGGCGTAAAACCAAACTCACTCACTCACTCTTGTCAAACGGGTTGCGTATCCTACATCATCGTGGGCGCCACACCAGCATACAGGACAGTGACTTATCAAAGACATTCATGTGAATACAACACAGGCTGGGCGCCTTGACGTGGCGCAGCTGACAGTCACAAACCAGTTACTCTGGATTATGTAACTCAGTTCAGCCGCCATGGCAAGGGTTACGTCCGAGACCGTAACATGCTGAGTATGGTCGGACGCACCATCATGTATAAGTCGAAAACGTCAGTCAGGTAGTGATATTAACCAACGCATTATGTATCTAAAACATATTGGTAGTTAATACACCATTTGACAGATTCAGATTAAAGGTTAAACATTAGGCTAATACGTCATACAGAAGCCTTGGTCCCTGTATACATTGTGGTAGATATGGTATAACCAGTGGTCGGTACTTCATCGTGTCAAGAATAAACACTATGAGAGACTCAGCGGTCTTCTCTCTGTGTTGAGGTGAGATTTATGTTATTTTGTTAGTTAGTTTGTTTGTTAACACATCTAGCATTGAGCATTGTGCCTTACGCGTTCCATGTATTTATACTAATGTTTCAAATTCCAGAACAAAAATTATATTTAGTGTATCATACCGCACAGGAAAATGCACGTGAATAGTACGTATAAATATTAGTGGATTATTCACTTGTACATTAACTGTTGATATGCCAGTATGGATAAAGTCTTGGAATTGCATTACATAGCAGGAGCAGGTGTACATAGTGCTAAATACACACGGGTAATCTCAAGTAAATACCGTCATGTTACGTCAATAATTTGTTTAAGCATTTACGACATTGAAATAATACAGTATGGAAAACACATTTGTATTTAAAAAAAGCTGTAACATTTTAATGTAAACTGAACAACAGAGAATACGTCTCAGTTTATTGTTATACACAATTATCTTTTTTGTAATCGTATTACCGTATCTATTCAAATAACTATGTTCAGCAACGTTCAAGACAATTTGTTTATTATTGCTCATGTAATATATAATTGTCATAATAAAGCCATTTATTTGTACAAATTACTATTGTTTGAATTATCTCGAACCCCAGCTACGTCAAACGTGTCAAGATACAAGTTCTAAATGAATAGATATCTACGTTTGAAATATATAAAAGAAACATGTTTTGCTTTGCAGTGCCCTCAGCGTGATGTACATACTGGTTGTCACTGTGGCGGCTTTGTTGATGGGTAATATACAATTTGATCTTATTCACTATTGAATAATGTGTCATGTGATCTATATTTACTGGGTGCGTAATGTGACGTTTCAGGTGTGTGTACACGTGTGGAGTACAATAGATGATGTTTCAGGTGTGTACACGTGTAGAGCACTGTAGATGATGTTTCAGGTGTGAGTACACGTGTAGAGTACTGCAGATGATGTTTCAGGTGTGTGTACACGTGCAGAATACTGCAGATGATGTTTCAGGTGTGTGTACACGTGTGGAGTACAATAGATGATGTTTCAGGTGTGTGCACACGTGTAGAGTACAATAGATGATGTTTCAGGTGAGTGTACACGTGCAGAGTACTGCAGATGATGTTTCAGGTGTGTGTACACGTGTGGAGTACAGCAGATGATGTTTCAGGTGTGAGTGTACACGTGCAGAGTACTGCAGGTGATGTTTCAGATGTGAGTGTACACGTGTAGAGCACTGTAGAGGATGTTTCAGGTGTGAGTACACGTGTAGAGTACAATAGATGATGTTTCAGGTATGTGTGCACGTGTAGAGTACTGCAGATGATGTTTCAGGTGTGTGTACACGTGTAGAGTACAGTAGATGATGTTCCAGGTGTGTGTACACGTGTAAAGTACAGTAGATGTTTCAGGTGTTAGAACACGTGTAGAGTACAGTAGATGATGTTTCAGATGTGTGTACACGTGTAGAGTACAGCAGATGATGTTTCAGGTTTGTGAACACGTGTAGAGTACAGCAGATGATTTTTCAGGTGTGTGTACACGTGTAGAGTACAGTAGATGATGTTTCAGGTGTGTGTACACGTGTAGAGTACAGTAGATGATGTTCCAGGTGTGTGTACACGTGCAGAGTACAGCAGATGATGTTCCAGATGTGTGTACACGTGTAGAGTACAGCAGATGATGTTCCAGATGTGTGTACACGTGTAGAGTACAGCAGATGATGTTTCAGGTGTGTGTACACGTGTAGAGTACAGTAGATGATGTTTCAGGTGTGTATACACGTGCAGAGTACAGCAGATGATGTTTCAGGTGTGTGTACACGTGCAGAGTACAATAGATGATGTTCCAGGTGTGTGCACACGTGTAGAGTACAATAAATGATGTTTCAGGTGTGAGTGTACACGTGTAGAGTACAGCAGATGATGTTTCAGGTGTGTGTACACGTGCAGAGTACAATAGATGATGTTCCAGATGTGTGTACACGTGTAGAGTACAATAGATGATGTTTCAGGTGTGTGTACACGTGTAGAGTACAGTAGATGATGTTTCAGGTGTGTGTACACGTGTAGAGTACAGCAGATGATGTTTCAGGTGTGTGTACACGTGCAGAGTACAATAGATGATGTTTCAGGTGTGTATACACATGCAGAGTACAGCAGATGATGTTTCAGGTGTGTGTACACGTGCAGAGTACAATAGATGATGTTCCAGGTGTGTGCACACGTGTAGAGTACAGCAGATGATGTTTCAGATGTGTGTACACGTGTAGAGTACAGCAGATGATGTTTCATGTGTGTGTACACGTGAAGAGTACAGCAGATGATGTTTCAGGTGTGTGTACACGTGCAGAGTACAATAGATGATGTTTCAGGTGTGTATACACATGCAGAGTACAGCAGATGATGTTTCAGGTGTGTGTACACGTGCAGAGTACAATAGATGATGTTCCAGGTGTGTGCACACGTGTAGAGTACAGCAGATGATGTTTCAGATGTGTGTACACGTGTAGAGTACAGCAGATGGTGTTCCAGATGTGTGTACACGTGTAGAGTACAGCAGATGATGTTCCAGATGTGTGTACACGTGTAGAGTACAATAGATGATGTTTCAGGTGTGTGTACACGTGTAGAGTACAGTAGATGATGTTTCAGGTGTGTGTACACGTGTAGAGTACAGTAGATGATGTTTCAGATGAGTGTACACGTGTAGAGTACAGTAGATGATGTTTCAGGTGTGTGTACACGTGCAGAGTACAAACGAGTATGCTACTTCACAAACTGGAGCCAGTATCGTGCCGGAACGCTGAAGTTTACCGCTGCCAACATCACCGAACCGAGTCTGTGCACCCACTACATCTTCGCCTTCTCTAAGGTGCTGCCAGAGGAGGACACCATGGCACCGTACGAGTGGAACGACGACGGACCGGGTGGTTGGTTGTTATTTATTCTCTACGTCCAAGGGAAAGTAGGCCTTGCCTAAAAGTCGTGCCGGGCCAAGGTTATCATTGGCTGATTTCTCCATTATCAACGAATATACCTACATATAATTGATGCAACAGACACACATGACATTAATGAACAATCACTAACCAAAAACGTGCAGCATAATTAAGTGATTGCGAGTAAATCGCATCACGACCCTACATGCTGAGGTCTGTGAGAAACCATCATCAAAGAAAACACAAAGTCAAGACATTTGCTTTTCCACGAAGACTCACGATATGTAGTCAAAATTATCACTTTATTACATTGTTGAATAATTAGTTTGATTCAAACTCTTTTAATTGAGCAAAACTATACGTTTGCGGACGTTTGTGATCTGCCAAGATAGGTGCGTTTCGTTTTATTATTCTGCTATACATTTTTAGAATTACCCGCTGGCCCGGCCCGGCCCGACTTTTCCTGGCCCGACTTCCAGGCAATACCGTAGGCAGCATATGTGTGTATTGCCAGGGTTATCGTTTTACAAGCGTGTAGCGTACACAAACACATACTATAGCTTAACAGTGGCATGTTTAACGATGTAGAACTCCTGATGATATTTTGAATGCCACATAAAGCGACCTGTTGTAAACCATCTATATATGCTCATGATGAAAAGATATTGTCAGTTCCCAAATAAGGAAAAAAATCCAAGAAATAAGATGGCGTCCAACCGGCCATGTTACAGGAAACTATGAGCAGCTGACTTCTCTGAAGGTCGCGAACCCTGGATTGAAGGTCATGTTGGCGGTAGGAGGCTGGACACACGGCTCAATGCCATTTGTCGAGATTGTCAGCAACGATACCAAAGTCTCCAACTTCAGTGACAACGTCATCAAGTATTTGAGAGATCGTAACTTTGACGGTCTTGACCTTGATTGGGAGTATCCAGCGCACAGGGGCAGCAACGACACGGACAGAGAGAGGTTCACGTTCCTGGCAGAGGTGGGTGTGTCTCAGTGTCGGGTGCGTGACAGAGGTGGGTGTGTCTCAGTGTCGGGTGTGTGACAGAGGTGGGTGTGTCTCAGTGTCGGGTGTGTGACAGAGGTGGGTATGTCTCAGTGTCGGGTGTGTGACAGAGGTGGGTGTGTCTCAGTGTCGGGTGTGTGACAGAGGTGGGTGTGTCTCAGTGTCGGGTGTGTGACAGAGGTGGGTGTGTCTCAGTGTCGAGTGTGTGACAGAGGTGGGTGTGTCTCAGTGTCGGGTGTGTGACAGAGGTGGGTGTGTCTCAGTGTCGAGTGTGTGACAGAGGTGGATGTGTCTCAGTGTCGGGTGTGTGACAGAGGTGGATGTGTCTCAATGCCGAGTGTGTGGCAGAGGTGGGTGTGTCTCAGTGTCGGGTGTGTGGCAGAGGTGGGTGTGTCTCAGTGTCGAGTGTGTGACAGAGGTGTGTGTGTCTCAGTGTCGAGTGTGTGACAGAGGTGTGTGTGTCTCAGTGTCGGGTGTGTGACAGAGGTGGGTGTGTCTCAGTGTCGGGTGTGTGACAGAGGTGGGTGTGTCTCAGTGTCGAGTGTGTGACAGAGGTGGGTGTGTCTCAGTGTCGAGTGTGTGACAGAGGTGTGTGTGTCTCAGTGTCGGGTGTGTGACAGAGGTGGGTGTTTCTCAGTGTCGGGTGTGTGACAGAGGTGGGGGACGGTGTGTATCAGTGTTGGGTGTGTGACAGAGGTGGGTGTGTCTCAGTGTCGAGGGTGTGACAGAAGTGGGCGACGGTGTGTCTCAGTGTGTGACAGAAGTCAAGGAGAGTGTTTAAGTTAACTTTGTGTTTAGGATATACACATTTTTACGGTGTACGAGTGGCGTTCAATAAATTTTGCAACTTGGGCATTTGTGTTTACACAAACAATGCCAACTTGTGACAGGTGTGACACTAGTCATAACCTAAGGTTGACACGTGTCATAACAAGTTCCAGACACAACAATAAGTTAGATGTGATGGCTTCATTCACCTAAGGGTGGTCACATTCATGGATTCTCTCAAACATGAACAACGCGCTGTTCCTTACGTGCTCCAGTTCACAAGTCGAGAATTGCACAGGCCGCCATATGTGAATGTGGATTCGAACAGTTGACTTAGCCCCAGTGACTATTTCCTGTTCCGACAAATGAAATCTGCCCTACGTGGAAGACGCTTCCAGGATGACGAGGTCATAAAGGCTGCCACAGAGGCGTGGTTAGAGGGCCAATCTACGGATTTCTATAAAAGTGGTATTAAAAGCTTGAAGGACAAATGGAATAAGTGTATTGAAGTTTATGGAGATTATATTGAAAAATAAAAGTGCAAAAGATATTCTGCGACTTGATCTTATATTGAAGTTGCAAAACTTATTGAACACCCCTCGTACTTGGTGTTAGAGTAAACGTCTACCTGAATGAATGGTCGATTAATGATTTATTGTTTGTGACTTTACAGACAATGATGCAGAAGTTTGTAGAGGAGTCAGCGACATCAGGCAATCCTCGTCTGTTGCTGTCGACGGCTATGCCCTCTTCACCGGCCAAAATGGCGAAGGCCTACGAAGTCGTGAAAGTTTTTCGGTGAGATGATAAAGAACTACGTTTATGAATACATAATGTATAATATTTCTTTCCTTATCACCACTTGAGCCTAAATCCGCGTCCTCTATAGAACGATATCCCAAGGTAGATCTCAATGCCGGTATCGTCTCCTTGGCCTAGTGGATAGAGCGTCTGACTTGAGTGTGAAATGTCGGTGTTTCGGCCGCGTCATACCAAAAGACAAAGGTATACCCTGCCTGGCGCTCGGCATTAAGAGGATAAAACAAGGACTGGTCGGCTCGGAGTCAGTGTCAAATTTCTGAGCAGGGTGTCCGTTTTATTGCGGCATGTCATCAATCTCATTAAAATGAGATCTTAGTTCTCGCTACCACTATACAAAGATCTGAGGACATCCCATTACGGGTCACGTCAGACAGAACTTGCGCGAACTTTGACCGACCATTGGAAGGACTGACAAGAAGTCGACATAAGCCAATCAGAAGGCAGCTTCCTCGTGATTCACGGCACTGTTTTCAAATTGGCGACTACTACGCTTCGAAACATATTTTGACAAATTCTCAATTAAAAAAATTGAAACCTTAATGGAATGGATAATAGATGGTCTAGATTGTATGGATTCAGTCGTTAAATCTGTGTTAAAGTTTTCGAGGTTGCACGATTAAAAATCACATTCCGACTGTCACTTTCATGATCTGGTAAGCGACGCTCTGATTGGTCGGATGAAAGGTCGTTCTGACGTGACCCCTAATGGGACGTCCTCATATCTTTGTTTAGCGGTAGCGAGAACTAAGATCTGATTTTAATGAGATTGGGCATGTCACATAAAAAAACGGCATAAGCCCGGACCACACCATCCCTTCACGCACGCACGCACGCACGCACGCACGCACTATATAAGTTAGATAACCTTGAACGCGACATGATACCCCACTTCACTTCACGTCTCCTGTCAGTGCCAGCCATAATGCATGACAGGTAAGGGCAGGTAGCCTCCACAATGTAAACAGACTTTAATCGTATTTCAGCACCATGGACTTCGTCAACCTGATGGCCTACGACTTTGACACGGACAGACAAGGATTATACTATGTATCACCTTTGTACAACAGACCCGAAGACAACCCACCCGAGGACATATTGAACGTCGTAAGCATAGCACACACGCAACTTAGCAGGTCATGACTGATCACTGCGTATGGGACCGCCTCCGTGGTAGAGCGTCCGCCCGGAAAGCGGAAGGTCCGGGGTCCGATCCCCGGCCGCGTCATACCAAAAGACGTTTAAAGATGGTACTTGTTGTTACCCTGTCTGGCGCTCGGCATTAATGGGCTAAAACAAGGACTGGTCGGCTCGGAGTTAAAGTACTCACGGAAATGGAAAAAAACTGTTTTACTCAAATTAAAAATCGACACAAAGTGTTATGTAGCTGTAAATATGAAATAACAAAACAACTCGAAAAGTACTAGTCTGGATTTGCTAGTTTGATCTCAGTGAAAAATACAAAATGTACTTTACAGGAGGTAATTTGTCGGCACTTTCAACATTCAAAAATATAAATTGACATAGCAGAAACAGACTATAGGCATTATGCACCTGTTCTCACCTGTCGTCAAGGTGTCATAGGTCACCTTGATCTACTTACACCTGGTTATGCCCTGTTTCACAATAGTCTGTTTTCTTCACATTTTTACACACTATTACGTGTAAAAAGGCATAAAAACATTTGATACGCTGTATTTGTGCCACGGCCCAATTAGTACTAATTTAGTTGTTTGAATATTTACATATTTTGTATATTAACTGCATTTAATTAAGATCTGAGGTCGAAAAAACAGTTTTTTTTCATTTCCGTGAGTACTTTAGTATACTGTGCGTGATTGGGGTATTCATGTTAAACTGCAGCATGGTATCTCAGTGAGCTAGCACTATAAATCGGCATCAGTCCGGACTAGTACAAGCAGCCACACAAACACACACACGTGCATGCACGTCGCTATATAAGTGCAATAATTTTGGACGCGACGTTAAACCCCATTTCACCTCACCTCACCTCACCTCACCTCACCTCACCTCACCTCACTGCGTATGGACTTCAGCAAATAGTGTCAGGCAGAGTTGGGGTCAACGGCGCTGCCCAGTTACAGTATAAAACCGCGTCATTCTTTTTTATGGGAGGAAAGCCAGAAGTGATGAAGATGTTAGACGTTTACCGCTCTGGTGAAACCAACGAGAACTAGCCCGGGACTGACAAACCATTGGCAAACAGGGATTCGAACCCAAAAATATAACTTTCTGGCACACAGCAAATTGCGGCTCCTTAGGCGATTGTTCATACCCCTACACACATGTACACCCACCTTCTAGTCATTGTAGTCGACACATATGGCATATATTGATCAATATTAAAACCGAAATTTTAGAAAACAACTAAGATCCAAAAATTGACACGAATCAAGCGATAACAGTTTATGATATAGGAATCAATTCACCACTCGCCTCCGCCTTCATTAGCTGCACGTGACTATGTTCCAGAACGCGAGTGTGCAGTACTTACTCCAAACCGGCGTGGCCCCAGAGAAGATTGTGTTGGGGGTGCCTTTGTATGCCCGTGAGTACACCGTCGAGGATGGCAGCAACTTCATGTACGGCGAACCAATCAAAGTCAACAGTACTGCCACCGAACTGTACCAACCACAGGTAATACACGTGTATCGCAATTAGCAGAGGGGAACAGAACAACTTCTCAATTGACTTTTGGTGTGAAGGAAAAGGTAGATGGTAAACACCAGACATGGAGACAGTTTACATCCTTCTCAGAGGGTACTAATGATTTCCTGAATTTTCTTGGGCTTAACTCTATCTTTCTTTCTATCTATCTATCTATCTATCTATCTATCTATCTATCTATCTATCTATCTATCTGTCTGTCTGTCTGTCTATCTAGATGTCTGTCTGTCTATCTATCTACCTTGGAATTAAATAGAGAATCTCACCCGAGTGTCTTTTGATATCAAATATATCAACACGAGTTGATAAAAGTGGAAAAATTCCGAGGCTTGCCTCCATTGAACCGAAACATGTTTCAGCCGTATCTTGAAAAAAACAAATTATGAAATGCACCGTGTACATAAGAAAACATAAGTTGTTATCCATAAAGTTTTCTGCTTTCATAGTTACTCATCAACTTCTAGAATGCCAATGAAACAGTTAGCATCGTGTACATCTAATCAGGTGTTTTGTTTGTTTGTTTGTTTGTTTTGTTGTTCTTGTGGGGCGAGGGTAAGAATATTATTTGCATTAGGCAGGTCCGAAAATACAAATATTAGTTTTCCAACAGTAGTTTCGTTTTCCCCAGTAACATCTGTGTTATGTGTTATTAGTTGAAACGTTTTATCTTGGCATCATTGTGAAGTATTTGTTTGATTTATAAAATATAAATATTTTTTTAACTTATTGCCTGTGTGTCTAAATTGGAAATAGTATAATTGGAATCAGTTAATGGTTTATAATTATACTACTCAAAAGAAGTAAAAGAACATCCGATTTTTCCATATGACTGTTAGTCATGCGAAGAAATCGTGTGTTCTTAACATCTTTTGAGTTATAGGTATATGTGATGCCATCCCAATACAACCTACGTACTTCGACTACCTCTGTGACCCGTGAATATCCGGGGTAGAATAGGTCTTCAGCAACCCATGCTGCCGTAAAAGGCGAGTTGGCTTGTTGTAAGAGGCGACTGGCGGGATTGGGTGGTCAAGCTCGCTGACTTGCTTGATGCATGTCATCGTATCCCAATTGTGTGGATCGATGCTCATGATATCAATCACTGGATTGTCTGGTCCAGACTCGATTATTTACAGACCGCCGTCATATAGCTGGAATATTGCTGAGTGCTGCGTTAAACAAGAAATAAACACGCAAACAAAGACTACCTCTGTTCTGTCAGATCTGTGAGCGACTACGTCAAGGATGGAGGACAGTGTGGGACAACATCTCCATGACGGCCACCATCCACAGCGGCAACAACTGGGTGAACCCCGAGAACCTGAGAACAGTTGATGTTAAGGTAGGATACACGTGAGACAGCTCTATGTCGGTCTTGCAATGCTGCGAGTCCTGTCTTAGTGTCCTTGTGCAGTCGATGTAGTCTGTAGTCGATGAAGGTTAATGTAGATGAGTGAGTGAGTGGGTTTTAACGTCGCTTTTAACAGTATTCCAGTTATATCACGGCTAGTCAGCTTAATGTGGGAGGAAAGCCCGAAGTGATGCAGGTCTCAGACGTTTACCACTTTGGTGAAATCCACGAGCACGGGTATGGTGCTGACAAACCTAGAAACATAATTGGGTGGAACTGGGATTCGAACCCACAATCGTAGGTTTCTGGCGTGCCCAAGGGACGCAACTCTGCACAGCGAATCGCGGCGCCTTAGACGACTGGGCCACCCGTGCCCGCTAATGTAGATGAAAGCAAATGTCATTAAAACTTTACTTGACAACGCTCTTCGTATTTTACGTATGAGTGACAGCCGAAGAGTGTGAGTGGGTGCTTGTTGACATCACTATCGCAGCAATATTACAGACTGCAAAATAGGCTGAGGCAAGTCCACCTTTAATGTTTCCACAGACATGTACTGAGACTTTGTAAATACCCTAGAGTAGCAGCCGATGAAGACAGTTTGATTGGTTTACTTTCGAAGTGGCGCTCATGCGTCTAATACCATCTTCCCGAGGCAAGGGAGTTAACATTATAAGTCCACTTGCCACCCTTGTAAAACTAGGCTGGAATTTTGGAGTTATATTTTGGCTGGACTAACGAATCTAAGCATAGTCCAAATAAACCAGTTAATTACATACTTCCTACATCAGCTATATATTCCATACCATACTCGTCATGTTGCAGTCCAACTACATTAAAGAACATGGTCTGGGTGGCTGCATGTTCTGGGAGCTAAGTCAGGAGGACTTTGGGGGGACCACGTGTAACGGGGTAAAGAACCCCCTCCTGAAGAGATTCCGACACATGCTGACATCAGCACGAGGTGAGAACATTCTGGGGTTTGTTTGCCATTCTAGGACTACTCGGGGGAAGTGTATGATATCGTGACGGGTAAAATAGTTCAAGACTGTGAATAATTGTCTGATGCTACGTAATATGATTTTAAAACTTCGAAGATTTGCTTTCCGAATGATATTTTATAGTAATGTCAATGTGACTGTCTGAGTCGGGATCAGTCGGGATCAGTCGGGAGGGAAACTAAAAGAAAGTTCATTTCTTGAATTCTAATTTAAACACCAACAAACTGTTGATTGAAAAACACAAACAAAATAATTGTGTTATGAGGCAGGCTGGTTGTGATAATTACATTAACTATAAAGCATTAATATGTTTAAACATGAGTGAGTGAGTAACGATTTACGTTTTAGCAATATTGCAGCAATATGATGGCAGGGTACACCAGAAATGGGCATCGCACTTTGTACCCATGTTGGGAATCGAACCCGGACCCACGGGGTGACGAGCGAACACTTAACCCATAAGGCTATCTTACAGCCATGTTCTCCTGTACAAACATTGCGCTGTGGACTTTGGTTCAGATTAGTAAACAAATGAAAGAGAGTCTTCCTGTTAAAATGAATCATCAAAATAAATATATATAGAAAATGTGTGAAGAACGAGTGGTGTTGCCTAGTTACGGAAGAGCAAGAAATATGGATGTCACCGGTAAACATTTGAAGGAAATGATTCATTCACTGTAGACTTAAACTTAACGTTCCTTTAGTCTATTCAGGTCGATCTTCCCTGACATGTTCAGTGCGACATCCCCGTGTTAAGTAAATACAACATTTGTCAAGTATAGACCCCTCCCTGTTAACACTCATAACGCGCTACAAGGGGGTGAGATGAAGTGGCAGATGATGAAATACACACAGTAATTGATGATAGGCGTTATGTGTTTACAGGTAAATAACGTTTAACGGGCAATATATAGTTTATTGATTGTAAAAACATTCAGTTATATACATATATGATTTTGTCATCTCGGCGGGTGCGGCCCATAACATCATTTAATAATGAAATCAAATAAGCCTGTATATTTCATTTGCAAACATATACCTGTATTAGACTGCCATCTTGGCAAGTGCGGCCCGTAACTGCATTTAATAATAAAAACATATAAGCCCGTATATTTCATTTGCAAACATTTACTTGTTTTACACCAGTCTGTCATCTTGGCAGGTGCGGCCCATTTTCATTTCTCTTCATTTTCAGATCCTGATACTGCAGTAATCTAGACTTGCAAAACATTATAGACTTGCATGGGCTGCATTTGATATATATTTGTATCAGGGTCTGTAAGACAGACTGAATAAAAACACAGAAGCCTGTATATTTCATTTGCAAACATTTACCTGTTTTACACCAGTCTGTCATCTAGGCAGGTGCGGCCCATAACAGCATTTGATAATAAAAACATATAAGCCTGTATTTTTCATTGGCAAACATTTACCTGTTTTACACCAGTCTGTCATCTAGGCAGGTGCGGCCCATAACAGCATTTGATAATAAAAACATATAAGCCTGTATATTTCATTGGCAAACATGTACCTGTTTTACACTGTCATCTAGGCAGGTGCGGCAATCACGGCATGTTTTCATGTTTATTAATTGGTATTTTATGTATATTACCCTCCTAGATGACTGTCCGCCTGGCACGTGGGGTCAGGTGGACACAAGTGGCTGCGTTCCCTGTAGAAAGGACACGTACCAGGAGGAGCGGCGCCGTGCAGCCTGCATCCCCTGTCCCCCGGGCTTCGGTACCACAGGCACGGGCGCTGATTCTCGACACAAGTGTAGGAGTGAGTCACTTCAGTGTTTTGAGACCTATTAATTAACTGTTGCAAGGAATAAGATCATTGCCTGGTTTATGTGGGCTTTAAATGGTTTGCCTGCATGCATCGTTTACTGACTGAACGTGTATGCATGCATATTTATATACATAATTAATATGCATAAATTTGAATATGAAGAAAATGTTAATTTTCAGAGTCAAATACCCCTCTTATGTTGCAGGACATATTTTTCACATATTCAAATGATTTTACCATTAATATCCATATAATTTAAATATTGCAAAAAACAAAACAAACGGAACATGTGTTCGTTTGTAACAAATCGGTAAACACAGACATTAATAGCTTTTTCAGTACGTGCTGCTACGAATCCCTTGAACAGGTTCAGATGACATCATCATTTGTGGGAACAAGGGTGTGAAGTTTCTTGGTTCCGTGACCTGTGAGATGATGTTTACAGTGCGAGGCATTGTATTTTGAAAAGATTTATTATGATAAATATAATAATAAGAAGTCACTTTGTATTGCGCATAAAACTTTACATCGAAGAAGTTTAAGAACATGGTCAAATTGAAAAGGTCAAATAAAGGTCAACATTAAAATATGGCAGAAAAAGGCACACGAACCCCACAAGTAGCTACACCTGTACCCCATTTCATAACATTTTGAACAGAAATTACAGGTAATGGCTTTAAATGACTTTTTCAATATGGCTGCCGTGGCATAAAAAAAACTCCTATACATGGATGCGTTTTCACAGGTGAACAAAGTGACCACGAGAAAGTTGGATCTTTACATATTAAAAGAATTCCAAAGCTTATAACAAAATACAGATATTTTTGGGCTTAACAGGTTACTAACCGGAAAATTTAACCCTTGACTGAATTACTTCTTCATATGGAATAGCAAACAGCAGAACTCTATTAATATAATACTTGGGTCATTGTGTCTTAGATGGTAAAAATAATTTTAATTAGTGAAATATAGCCTGGACATAAAATATAGGTCTTTGACTCTGAAAAGAAACATTTTCTTCAAATTCAAATTAGCTTTGAAAATTGTGTGTATAAGCATGCATGCACAATGAGGTAGGTATCCACTCAGATAAGACTTTTTTATGCAGCCATGGTCTCAAATTTACTGTGTTGCAGAGTTCTGTCCCTTGGGTGAAGACTACAGCCGTGTGGCCGGGCGCTGTGAGAAATGTCGTCTGAACTACTTCCGGTCGGACTCCGAACAACCATATTGTCACAAGTGTGCCCCGGGCACAATAACTGCTGGGGTCGGGAGCACCTCCTGTGTCCCTAGTCCTGGTGGGTTGCTACTTATACAAGCCTGTTGTCTCCCCACGCTCTAATTTCATTCCATCACGCCATGGTCCTCTGGTAGTTCCATTGAAAATGGTGCTCGACTGTGCATCTTACAGAAAGTGTTGCACCGAATCTATACATCCGTACTAGATAAAAAGATCCAACGGATACCCCGATCATGAACTAGATGCAATACCGCTGAAGCACTTCCGCATCATTTCCTCAATACCCCAGTTGTAGTTCTGGGGATGATGAAGTCCCAAAGAATCCCCATGCTTGTCATATGAGCTGACTAATGAGAATCGGGTTGATTAATTGTTATGATTGGTCATCGCCGACTACCTGGATCACTGATCACGTTGTCCAGCACTGGGGTCTGGCCCAGACCTAACTAGTTACAAATCGCCGCTTTGCTAGAATATTGCTGTCAGTGACGTAAACCAACACTCATTTACTTACTCAATACAATATGACGTATTTTCTTAGATGGCCTCGAGGTGGAAATCCAGCAGGTGACGCTTACCGTAACAACCCGTTTCAAGGTTGTCTCGTGCCAGAATAAAGCGGCAATAACCATAGCAGTCCAGAACCACTTGAAGCAGGCGATACAGACAGTGGACAGCACATGGCGCGGAGTCTGTGATCGGGACTGCAACAGCGTGACGTCTTCATTACGAGACGGGTGTGGGGACGGGGGAGTGTTGATCGTCGATACCATCGTTCCACATGTGCCGTCAGTATAAGTTCTTCCTCTTATTAGTGTAGCCATCTCTTACACGATTTCGTAGAGTCGCAGTGTGCGAGAAGAAACATGATTATATATGTACTTACTGTCTAATATGATGTGAACCCGTGAAAATTCCGGGGTAGAATAGGTCTTCAGCAACCCATGCTTGCCGTAAAAGGTGACTATGCTTGTCGTAAAAGGCGACTAACGGGATCGGGTGGTCAGACTCGCTGACTTGGTTGATGCATGTCATCGATCCCAACTGCGTGGATCGATGCTCATGATATCAATCACTGGATTGTCTGGTTCAGACTCGATTATTTACAGACCGCCGTCATAAAGCTGGAATAGTGCTGAGTGCGGCGTTAAACAACAAACCAACCAACCAACTAATATGATGTGTAAAATTTCCATTTGTTTCAGACAAGAAATCTCGCGCGTGGTAGGCGAACAAACGACGACGATGCCAGCTGACAGTTTGGTCGTAGAAGGACTATATGATAGTTCTCAGAGTCCTACCCTCGTAAGGTTACACCTCACCTGAGTTATTATTTTGCAATATTCCCTTGGAAACTGCAAAATAACTTATGTTCACAAAATAATGTTTGTATCGTATGTATATAAAGACCCATTATTTGTCAAGGACATCTATAGTTTTATACCAATGTTGAACGTTCAAAATAATGAGAATGATTTATCCTACAGCTGGCCCATGGCGTTGTGTTTGACGGCGTGACGGAAGTGGCGTCACAGACAGTCTGTTCAAATCAGGGACACGTCTACGTGAACGGTGCATGTGGTAAGTCGATGTTCTGGGATAATATAGTGTTTGGTGTGAATAAAAAAGATACGACACTGTCCGTCTTGCTGGGGTATCAGTAAACATATGTATCTAACAATAGAACGTGGAAGCATCGTAATGGTCATTACATAGCAACGCCATGAGGAATGATATGATTACTGATCCTTGCAGAGCCATGTAAACGAGGCGCATACCTAGACAAGAACAGCAGCTCCTGCAGCCCCTGCCCAGTGGGCACATACCAGGACAAGGCTGGACAGACGTCTTGCATGGCGTGCCCTGCTCCAATGACAACAAGTCGCAACGGCGCTGATTCCAGTGCTAGGTGCATATGTAAGTGTGTTGTATAATCATAGTTATCATACCTCCATGTCAGAATGTCAGATATGATTGGTCCACGTGATCCTGCCTAGGAGGGGAATACATTTCTCAAAGGAGAAATAAATCTCTTATACCCCGCCACGAGCAAGTCAGGCAGCACGTGGATTTCTGATAGGTAGAAAAAATCTTTTATACCCAGCTTCAAAGCAAAAAGCCGCACGCTTTTTCCGAGTCAATGTCAAGAGTGCACATATCATGCTCTTGCAAATGTCATACGCTATGAGTAATCAGTGAATATACATGTTAAACTAAAACACTGACTTGTAATGGCCCATTGAAGGAATTCTTACACCTTTCGAAATGTCATACAGGCGGCTACACAGAACTCAAGTTATAACCTCGATGTCTTTTAGAGAGGCATTTACGTTGAAATGATGTTCTAGTTTATCTCTTAGTTTCTCTGAGATAAATCGAAGATCATAAATGTATTCATGACTGGTTCCAGCTCCGTGTGACGCGGACAGCAACTACTGTGGCGGTAACGGCATATGCCAGTGGGACCCTGCCTCACTCAAAGTCTTCTGCGGATGTGTGGACAAGTGTCAAACAAGTAGCGGTGGGTGCTAGATATTGCTTTTAGAAGGGCACTCTATATATCTCAGGTGTTAGGGTTGCTGGTGTTGGGTGGGTTAACCTAGACATTTGATTCGCTGTGACATACAATCGGGTTTTACTTGTCACTCTTTTTACTTTCCACAAGACCCCGGGTTAGAATAGGTCTTCAGCAACCGGGGTTGCGGTACAAAGCGAGTGTTGCTTATCGCAAGAGGCGACTAACGGGATCGGGTGGTCAGACTCGCTGACTTGGTTGATGCATGTCATCGTATCCCAACTGCGTTGATAGATGCTCACGATGTCAATCACTGGATTGTCTGGTCCAGACTCGATTATTTACAGACCGCCGCCATATAGCTGGAATATTGCTGAGTGTGGCGTTAAACAACAACAAACAAACACAACTTTCCAATAAGCGATCTTAGCGCTGAGACGATGTTAACTCCCATACTTTAACATAGACTTACGACAATCGTAGTGCTGAGATCACTTTGTGGAATGGGTCTGAGGACTGTAACTATTTGATAGCAGTGTAAGACGCAGCTGCATTGTGTGTTTCAGCCCTCGCTCCCGACTATCGACTGGTTATAGGTAGCGCTGTGGGCGGTTCCCTGGCCTTGCTGGTGTTTCTCTTGCTCGTCATTGGCTGTGCTGTGTACTGCAGGTAGGATGACGTCATCTCGAACCTGGCACACCCGCAGTTCGACTGGGAAGCATATCATCAGCTAGTTCTAGTTTCTAGTCATTAAATCAATGGGCTCATGCCGTAGTCAGCCCATGGTAGGAGTGTAACGATATATCATCTCTCGAACTATTGCAATTGTTTGCCCTACGCTAGTACTATCGAGTTACTTCCCTTTGGTTGAGTTTGCTACAGGGAGGAAAATGGCCGACATGGCGATTGTCAGCAACTCTTTGTTCATGTCTATTACATTGATTAATCTAATTATCAAGCCTCAAATTCGGTTTAGTACTATCGCAATACTATTGCAATAGTTGACAACTATCGCAATCCTGTTGCAATAGTGTGGGCTACTATTGCATTACGATCGCAGTGGGTACAATAGCCCCACTTAATAGTCACCCATAGTCCATGGTTACTTGTGTCTGTTTTGTTGTGTGTGTGAGTGAGTGAGTATGTCGATATTGTTCTGCAATGTTTCGATGCAATAGTTCGACGTCAGTCATCCATCAGTCTACGTTTTTATTATGCGGCCCATGGGCCGCCAGTCGTCTAAGGCGCCGCAATTCGCTGTGCAGAGTTGCGTCCCTTGGGCACGCCAGAAACCTAAGATTGCGGGTTCGAATCCCGGTTCACCATACCCGTGCTGGTGGGTTTCGCCGAAGTGGTAAATGACCTCCATCTCTTCGGGCTTTCCTCCCACATTAAGCTGAGACGCCGTGATAAAACTTGAATACTGTTAAAAGCGGCGTTAAATCCAACTCACTCACTTATCATCTGTTCCTGTTTTCCCAGCTGGCAGCGTCAGAAAGAAGTGTACAAGTATCGGGCTGATGGACGACAGACTGGGATCACATTCCAGGACTACCTCGATTACAAACTCTGGATATCGAGTGAAAGTAGCATGAGCTGATGACGTCATCATAGCTCGTTTACAAGCAATGTATTGGACACAGTTGAGTGTACGGTGACAGCGGAAAATGTGCACAAACTGCGACGTTGGATCATTTTTGTGTGTGAAAGATACATACCAAACGAACAGTTTACTGTGCGCCATATATGGTTTACTACTTTGTGGTACATGCCAAACGTAACCAATGCATCTTTTAATGATACAATCTTGAAAATGTTTGAGGTTGATTTCTTAAACGAAATACAGCGTTCTATATGTTATTAATACGTAAGAAAAAAGACCTACAACATTAAATGTCAAAAGGCAAGGTTGTGTAAAAGTAATTTGTAAGTCAATGTAGTGTGAAAAGGACACTGGGAGATAGTTCAAGTTTACACTGAATATATTGTTCTAATTGTTTCTAATAACCTGCAAACTGGTCTGACCATACTTAAGAGGAAAGATCACCGATATTTGCTCTACTATATCGTGAAGTAGACAACATGCATATGTTCACAGTATCAAAGTTTACACCTGATTTCAATGTATTTCATACAGATGAAGCAAATATACAAAACTGAAAATACTTAGGCGACAAAATGATTTAATAAATACCAATAATTTAGCTCAGGAATAGTGAATGATTTTGACCATTGCCATTGCCATTGCCATTGCCATTGCCTGAGATCGAGGCTATGTGTACAGCAGACAAATGCTAGACTATGGCAATGTCAGACGAGAAACAATACTGTTAGTGCAATGTAATCTGAACAATCACAGGCAACCGAGGTTGGGCCTCTTCTGATGGTAGAGTTCATTTCTGCTTAGTGAGTATCGGTTAACAAATCAATAGTGACTAAACACCTGAAGGGTGTTTGCTTCTGTTGTGACGCTGAAACAGTTCCCATGCGACCTTTAAATTTTATCTTACGTTACACGTGTTTGTCACTTATGTATTGCAAGATGGGTACTTGAGAGGCTGTAAGTAACATTACATTCCTGCTACGAGTGAGTGAGTATGGTTTTACGCCGCTTTTAGCAATATTCCAGCAATATCGCGGCGGGGGACACCGGAAATGGGCTTCACACATAGTACCCATGTACAACCCGTGTCTTCGGCGTGACGAGCGAACGCTTAAACCACTAGGCTACCCGACCGCCCCATATTCCTGCTACGAAAAACAACACCAAGATTCCGAAGAAAAGTTATTAATCTGCAGTGACCTACAAGAAAATTCCATGATGCTTTTCATAAGAAGATGAGTCTTCATACAGTAACTGTGCATTTAGGATGACGAAGAGTGTGCAGAGTGATTTTTTAAGGGAGATCATACAAAAATACGTATGTATATGTATGGAGGACATACTCTATAAATGATTTTATTATCATATATTATATAGAAGAATGCAATGTGCCCTACGTGTCCAACGATGCAACATGTGTACCTTTTTATGTATATATGACATGTTGTTGTAAACGATGGAAGTGAATAAAGAATGTTATACAAGCTGTCACAGACGTCACGCTCTGGGAAAGAAAGTCAAATGAATGTGTTGGGTTGCCGTGGATACGTATCACAAAAAAAATATTAATGTAAAAAGTCATGGCTACCTAAATATGTTTCTGTGTGTAAATTCCTTGCATGGGCATTACTCGAACCTCGGTGTTGATGTAAGGGCAATGGAAACCTGTTACCTGTCGCACCTCCATGTGCATAGTTTAAACGAATATAAAAGCGGCAAATCTATAGAAACAGAAACAACATTAATCATTGGAAATATAACACCAGGAATTTGCAAAACGAGTCAGGGTGCTTTGTGGTATAGCTGCCGACCAGGGTAGAATAGGTCTTCAGCAACCCATGCTTGTCGTAAAAGGCGACTAACGGGATCGGGTGGTCAGGCTCGCTGACTTGGGTGAAGCATGTCATCGATCCCAATTGCGTGGGTCGATGCTCATGATATTAATCACTGGATTGTCTGGTCCAGACTCGATTATTTACAGACCGCCGTCTATATATAGCTGGAATATTGCTGGGTGCGGCGTGAAACAACACGCCAATCAATCAGTGGTATAGTTGCACCTGTCGCGAGTGAAAGTCAAGGTTGCAAACACGTTGACCAGTAGATGTGGAATCCAGGTGCTCATCAAATCTGCAGTAGATGTAGAATTTACGTGCTCGTGGTGGCAACAGTAGATGCACAATCCACGTGATCATAAAGGAAACAGTAGATGTAGAATTCACGTGATAAAAATGACCAACTGATCTATTTTGTAGCCTTATATGACACGGATGGGTTACTGCGGACCAGGTCTATCAACAGGGGCTGCGGTCGGGTAGCCCAGTGGTTAAAGCGTTCCCTCGTCACGCCGAAGACCCGGGTTCGATTCCCGACATGGGTACAATGTGTGAAGCCCATTTCTGGTGACCCCTGCCGTGATATTGCTGGAATATTGCTAAAAGCAACGTAAAACCATATTCACTCACTCACTCACTATCAACAGGGTTGAACTATTTAGAAAGAAAATCAAATCGCAAGCCCGTCTGCAGTATCCCCAAACATGTATGACCAGTTGTGTGAATTGGGATGTGTCACCACTACGAGGATTAATCATGGTACTACTCGCACACTCTGGACTCCAGTGGTGACGGTGACAATTTTGAGATGCTCCCTGACCTGTGTTGCACGGGATTCTCAACAATCTTTTCAATGGGGTCGCCTGGCATTTGACTGACATTATAGCCAAATTCTCGGTTTAACGCCGCTTTTATCATTAATCCAGTTATATCACCGTGCGTCAGCTTAATGTGGGAGCAAAGCCCGAAGTGATGCAGGTCTCGGACGTTCACCACTTTGGTGAAACCCACGAGTACGGGTATGGTGCTGACAAACCTAGAAACATAATCGGGGCGAACCGGCGTTTCTGTCGTGCCCAAGGGACGCAACTCTGCACAGACGACTGGGCCACCCGTTCAGTTACTTTCTAAATTTCAAGAGTTAACACGAAAACATAAACAACTCCCATCAGGGCCAATCACTTGATAAATGTGGTCGCAGTTGCCCACCCCCATCCCCAAATAGATTTTTTTTTTTATAGAAAACAGTTTTATATGTATCAAGTTGGGGACTTGGGGACAAGTGCTACTTGTACAAACATTTGCGCACCACCCCCCACCACCCCCCACCACCCCCATAGCCATCTGCCGATCTTACTTGCGTGCGTCCCATGATAATGAACATGGTACAGAATATATATAGCAGGTGGAGGATTAACAGTAACAACAATTGCATACAAGAGAGAGATTAACATGAGTAGGTTAAATAATGACAACAGAAGGATAATACTGTGACAACATGAGCAGAGCACACATGGTGAGCAAGCCAACAAGACAGGAAGCAAGTTAAACAGGATTAAATATACATAGGTGGGGTGATCGTTGCTTAATGAGTTCATAGTAGTCCTTTAGGATGAAATAGCCTTGGTCTCAGTTGATTGATGGCTTGTGCACTGCTTCTGGTAGTTTTCTTTCAGTGAAGTCATGGAGGTTGGTGAAGAGGATTTGGTCGTTTTCCCAGTATAACGTGGCTATGTCCACTTGTAGTTATCGGAGTTCGTAGATGATGACGGCGATCTTGATTACATCGCTGATCTCCCGGAGGTCCATCAACAGTCCGGTCGGTATGATGCAAACATTCAAGCATCCCAGTCTGAGAGATAGCTTCTTGGGTTTCTGTCTTTGTTGTCTTGTCTGGAGCAAGGCTTACAGTCCGAGGACCAGGCTGGTCAGAGCCCAAAGCCCCACGCACCCACTAAAACGGTTACAGGCCGGCAAAGCCACATTTCGAAAATAGATAGCCCAAATTGATGTGGCTCTCGCGGCAATGGTTAAGGTTTGCGTGATTGTATAATGTGGCTCTCGCGGCTAAGCTGTCAAATCATGCTTTGTGATTCTAACAGGTTACCGTATATAACAAAACAAGTCTTGTTTTCTCATTTATTATTCAACAAGGATAACATATTCATCAAAACTTTACATTGATGAATATGAATAGCATATGAATATCATAATGGATTTAATGTCATTACTGCATTACTGCAATACGTGCATCGATTGCCTTGTACTTCTTTCTTCGTGAAGGTTCTCACCGCTGGTGAGAGAGTCTCAGGACTGCAACCTCTTTGAGTGACTGCTCTCGCTGAAATAGCTTCACTACCTCGTAGATGTTCGGGTGGCACTTCCTGGCAAGTTTCTTTATCTTGTTGTGCCACCCTGCCAGGGGATTGTTGGTACGGTGGCCTTGGTTTTCGAAATGGTTCCAAATCTCTGGCATGAAGGCCCCTCCTTGAACCCAACTGGTTGTCACGTAGTCCATGAAGGCAGTCACTTTAGAGCCAGCAGGAGAGTCAGCAATGGCATCAAGCCACACATCATCCACTTTGTCACGATGTACTAGAGGGAGGGCAGCAGCTCTTCTCACCAGCTTCTTCACCTCCTCATCTTCCTTATCGTCCATCACCAGACCTTCTTTCTACACCCCCCTCCAGATACATTGGGTGAAGTGAAAGAAACACCCTCTAACTAATGTCCCAGGAAATACATCAGTCACGGCATTGTGAGCTGCACGTTCAAAGTCCAACTGAATTGTAAGTGGGGCAAACTCTAGACCTCCTCTACTAGCAAAATCGCATAGGTACTGAAACATGTTGACATAACACTCTTTTGTTCGATTGGACAACAAACAGTAAACTAATGGAAACATATGGCCAAACACCTCAGCATGTAAACAATAAATCTGATCAAACAACTTGGGACAGGCATAAAATATACCATCACAAAATACAATGTCTGCAGTACACAAATGTTCAATGTTCTTGTCTGTAGTGAAGATGAGGATGTCGTCACTAACACGGTGTAGGAACTGGTCGCCTCCCTCAGTCTGGGAGTATTAAATTAGGAGTATAAATAAAATGTGGGACACAGGTATCGATAATCGGATTAATCAATTACCCGCTAGAATAGGTGAAATGCACTCAGCTGAAAATGTGGCTCTACCGGCAATAGACATTTCTGAAATGTGGCTCTCCCGGCTAGACGCCACTAAAACAGGTGGACTGTTGCGGGACAGCACCTTGCTGGAGGCTGTCCAGCTTAAGGCGGTCGGTGGCTGTCCAATGAGATGCGATGATCCCCCCAAACCGTCGGAAGCAACTCTTGGCGCCATGTTCTACGCCAATCAAGCTAGGCTTATCACCTGTAGACCGCTCCTGTTCCGTCGCTATGAGGAGACGCTGGAGTTTCCTCGTCAGGGCGCAGGTCAGGGGTAGCTTCATGTGGAGCTGTTGCCATGCAGAAGGCTCTCTTGCCAGGTTCTACTTCACCAAATCAGAATCAGTCGTTCAACAAGCAGTTTTAGTAGTGCAGATTGAATCAGTTGCAGCTGTGATTGGATGATTTTGTGTAAGATTTTTATGTTTTTTAAATGTACATCCTTCCAGTAATTAAAACTGACCATGTTTTTTTCCATATTTAGTGCTGTCTTTTGTTTAACATGATGACTTATGTTGAATGTTACCAGATATTTTCAAGCAAGTGACATTTGGTGCGGAAATGGTTGGGATGTTTAGCTTATTATTCGGAAAAGGAGCTGGCTAACCTAGTCGGGTTTTTAAAAAATAATTATTGCTGCTCAAAGGTCAGACTGTGCACACGTGTACAGGTAATAGCTGTTGAGTGCATAGTTATTCAAACAAATATAACGTTACTTTAGAAGTCTGTGGGAAAACAGGTGCTTGTGTGAAACGTCGCTGATAGGTCTAAGGGAAAGGTAACAGACAGCACTGCTTGGTATCAGAGGCGTCGCTGCCAGGAGGGTGTTGAAGACAACACCTGGTTGCCTCGGGAACACCGACTCGGGATTTGCAGTGGCGGCTCACTCCCTTAGCCTTTCCCATGAATGGATACAGCCTCTTGGTAACAGGGGTTTGGAATGTGCGCCTCTGCCAGGAGCGCCTGGTTTTTAGGCGCCAGATAACCGCCTTTCTAACCCTTCGGACTTGACTGTCAGAGGCACACACAGTTAGAGCATTACAGGACAGTGGGAGCTTGTCCCCAATCCCACTGCAGGAAACTGGGGCCTCTGTCATGTCTGAATGTCTAGTTAGAGTGCCTTGCTTAGGAGACCGCCGGAGAGCGGAAGGTCCGGGGTTCGATCCCCAGCCGCGTCTTGGTCGGCTCGGAGTCAGTATTCTGTGTCTGAGTGGGGTATTCATGTTAAACTGCGGCATGGTATCTCGGTGAGCTAGCACTATATATCGGCATCAGTCAGTACTAGTCCTTGTTTTAGCCCCTTAATGCCGAGCGCCAGACAGGGCAACAACAAGTTCCATCTTTTAAACGTATTTTGGTATGACGCGGCCGAGGATCGAACCCTGGACTTTCCGATCTCCGGGCGGACGCTCTACCACTAGACCCCGGAGGCGGTCGGCTGTATGTAGATAACTTAACGATATTGTGTTGAGAAGTGCTTGACAGCAATTCAACAAATTAGAACATATATACTAGGTTTTTGACAAAAGTATTTAGGGATGAGGTTTCAATCTAATGTGTAATAATTTGGTCAAATTAGGGTATATTCGCCCTCAAACGTGTTAACGTTATTTTCCTTACACTCTGTTCATACTAGGGCTGGCTATCGATATAGACTATAGATATCGATGATCGTTAACTAAATATCGATCGATTATTGATAAATATCGGAGAAGTAACTTTAAGCAAATATGCAAGAAAGTCCCGAAAGAAATCAACATACTTCACGCCACTGGTGAGCAGTGACACATTTATGCATAGATTACTTTGTGAACATTTGAGATATAACAAAAACAGGTGCTTTACATTACTGACATTAACAAGTCTGTTTTCGTAAATCTAAACTTTATTTCATCACAACAGACTATCTAAGTTATTATAGATTACAACTATTTCATATCGAAAAATCGTAAATATTTCATCTAATCGACGAAAATTCCTATTATCGATCTTTTTCGACAGCTCTAGTTCATTCCTTAGTAAAATAACAATCAAATATCTGTCTCCTGCAACTACTTCTGTTCACCTCTCTAAGGAGGGGGCACGGGTGGCCCAGTCGTCTAAGGCGACGCGATTCGCTGTGCAGAGTTGCATGCGTCCCTTGGACATGCCAGAAACCTATGATTGTGGATTCGAATCCCGGTTCGCACCGATAATGTTTCTAGGTTTGTCAGCACCATACCCGTGCTCGTGGGTGTCACCGAAGTGGTAAACGTCTGAGACCTGCATCACTTCGGGCTTTCCTCCTAAATTAAGCTGACACGCTGTGATATAACTGGAATACTGTGAAAAGCGGCGTTAAACCCAAATCACTCACTCATTCACTCACTTCTTTATGCAATTCTGGAACCACTGTGAAGTAATAAGAGAACAATTACAAGAAAGAACAACTGAAAAGGGAACACAGAACACAGAAATAAACAGTTACTGTTTTTACTGCATTTGGAGCCCATTACACCCGCCAGGACGAGACGCCGCAATTAATGTTATGTTTCATTTGAGACTTTCTCCCAATGCGTAATGTGTGTGTAATCATCAACTGCCAAACTGACGTACATCATTACATTTCAGTCAACTGACTGTGAAAGTAGGTTTTACACGACTATCGGATCAAATTTTACTGGGTCTGCCGAGCCTGTCTATTTTCAAATTATTTATTCTTTCTGTTGACTGTCAACTTTTGCTAGCATTTCTTTAGGTACATCATCTTAGGATGGTGAGACTCAATATGTTGCGCTTACGTTTCATTCTTGAAAAAAATACTAGAAAGGTCAATTCAACGCAACAAATAACTTATTAGTGGTAGGACAGGACATGTATCCTTTTCGTGCTTACCTCCCTTTACATGACGTCACGTGCGCTGATCGCGTTGCAGCCATTTTGGTTGTGAGCACTGCAGACATATAGCGAGAGAACTTTGTAATAATTATCCTGATTTGGGCATTTTCCACACGTTTTTTTTATAAACATGTCTGCTCAAGATCAAATTCGCGCCATGCTGGATGAACTCATGGGAACATCCAGGGATGGTAAGTTGGAAGAAATTAAATAGACTCGCAATATTTTGTGTCCATATTTTATGAGGTCCCCCAGAACGTTGTTGCTGCGTCTTTGTAACTGCATCTTTCGTGAACTATTTTTAATCTCAGCTTGAGAGCTCGTATCTACGATAGGTAGGGTGCCAGGGTAATTGCAATACAGATAACTTATTTCGGAACTAGGTTACTTATCTTTTTCACATTACATACGTGGAATCTGAAACAAGCTACCAAGAGACGACACGTCCATTTTAATGGCGAACATCGTAGAATCGACATTTAGTACAAGAAAGACTCGGTAACCTTGAATGTATTATGAAAACTCTACGCATTCAGGGGACGCATTCCAACAATGCCTCTGAATTCCGGAAAGTTAAATCAGTTCATCAAAGGTAAAATTCGTGCAAAATATGTCGTTGGCAACAATCAAGATATTGCATCTCCAACCTTTACGTTTTGATGACACAATTTGCAGAAAGAAGTGCTGGAACTGGCCAAACATTTTTTTATCAAATCCAATCTTCACATGCTTAACAGCCCATTAGATCATGTTGACTCAGTCATGCTTTTGTCGAAGGCAACAAACTTGCCAAAAAGTTAATTGCCATGTCAAAATGACAGTGAAACTGCATTATCAATGGTTCCATTCATTACTGTGGTAGTTAACTCTATTCCTTGCTACCAAACTAGACTTTTTGAGAAAGACTGCAAACTGAAATAAGCGCACCATACTATGTCGATACTTATAATCTTCATGAATAGAAACAAAAGAAGGTAACAAATTAGATTTTCAGGGTGTAAATCATGAAAACATAGAGGGAAAATCAAATATAAAAACCCATCGATGGTAAACTGCCTGTCCTATTAATGTTCATGACTCATATGCAAATGAAGAGAATATTCCATAAGCTGATATCATAGTGGGACGGTTGGGTAGCCCAGTGGTTAAAGTGTTCGCTCGACACGCCAAAGACCCGGGTTCGACTCCCGACATGGGTTCAATGTGTGAAGCCAATTTCTGGTGACTCCCGCCGTGATAATGCTGGAATATTGCTAAAAGCGGCGTAAAACCATACTCACTCACTCACTCACTGACATCATAGTAAGGCGTTGTGAAACTAATTTGCATTTTCTTACTACTTCTACTACTACTTCACATTTGACAAATGTTTCGCTGCTTGTAGTGATTGAAAATAGATTATTTTGACGTTATCATGATTGTATTGACAAAACTACCTGAGAATGACTATAAACATGATAAAGCCTCTTTGACGTAAATAAACAATACTGAATTCAGTTCAAAGACAGATCTGATATTGATACAAACCTTAACAAATCTTAAAGGTTGTAGCAGATTGGAGTTAACTTGTCACAACCACTGATACTGCTGTTGCACCCAATTCTGTATGGCCCGACATGTTGGACTGTGACTTGCACGTTATATATGTAGGTTTATTTCTTGTGAAGATGAGGGTTTCTTGTACATATTTTTAAATAGCAAACTAATTTGTTAATGTTGAAAAAGTTTATAAAAGTTGTATCTTGGATTTATCCACTATTTGATTTGATGAATGTCTAAATAAATTTGTACATTGTTCTATGCATGTCACATTAACATGATATGCTTGAGAAAATGGATGAGCATAATTTGTTTACTTATTTTGTACTGTTATGTATTGAATGCAAATTGAGCTGCTTGAAAGGAAATTTGCATCATGGTTAAGTCAATAACTTACTGTAAATAGATTGTAACTGTTCGTTGATGAAGGGTTTTACCTATTTCCTAATGTGGAGTGGTGAGGCTAAGATTAATCTTACATGATGGTGTAAGTAGATATCTGGTTTGCAGTATTCCCTTTGCATAAATTAAGATTTATATGTATGCTATGGCTATTTCTCAAGGTTTTTCAGAAATATACTTTTGCACCTGAACTTCCTTTATAGTTTTAGGCATTGATCAGGGCAGAAGAAAAATCTTACTATTTTATTTTATTTGGCACTGAATAAATGATCCAGTCTGAAACTTGATGAACTGTAGGTTTTTGAAGTCACAGCTGAAATAATCTTTTCAGTTCCTTTGGGGGATTGCATCTTGTGAGACTTGTCTAACTATGTGCCATTTGTTGAACATCTTCCCGAGGCAAGGGAGTTAACTGACTATAAAAGTCCAGTTTCCGCCCTTGCCGAACTAGGCTGGTATTATGGAGTTACATTTTGGCTGGACTAACGAGTCTATGCATAGTCCAATCAGAATCGCGCACTGAAATCGAAATCTGGTTCGTAAACTGCCGTGCAGGTTTCAATCGACTGCAGTATTTGCAAAGCATGTGCACCGACAACTAGTTGTCTAGGGATCTGATTGGTCTAAAGGAGAAGCTCAGAAGGGACATAACTCGCAATAGCCACTGGTGGCGCTACGATAGAGCCCAGGAATTCCAGCCTAGTTCGGCAAGGGTGGAAACTGAACTTTTAAAGTCAGTAAACTCTCTTGCCTCGGGAAGATGTTTGTTGAAATGTCTTCCAAATGTTTAAATACATACACACCTACATACATTATGCACTTAATGTTGCCGCAGATGTTTTAATTCTCTGTATAACACACATACTCATCTATTGCCATGATCAGATAACGGTTACTGATGTATAATATAATGGTTGACATTTTATGATCAGACATTATTTCACATGTGTATTCATGTGACAAACTTTTGTAATATAATGAGATTGGAAGAGTAAGAAATGTTATCCATAAGATGTTTTGATATATACATTCTATAGATAATATTTGAATGTTCGATTATACATGATCACATTGTAATTATCATTTTAGATTTGTGTGTTATGTGTTGGACTAAAACATCATTCCTCTGGTTGTGCAAACTGTAATTGATTCTTTCAATCTCCCTATTTTCAAGGGGACATTGTTATGTGGGCTTACCCTGACAATATTGCAAAGAGGTGATTGGCCAAGCCGTGAGTTGACTACCCATTACATGTAATGTTACAGTTATTAGTACATCATGATCAATATGCTTCCTTCTATAATTTGTACCTTTGAGACTATTAGAATAACATGTCATACATTTTACTTGAAAACTTGTACTGCATGCTACCAGTAAAGTTAATTTGATTGTAGTGTTTTTTATATTCATATATTATTGAACCTTAAAGTGCATTCTTATTGCACTTAAAATGGTAAGTGAGTAAAGCACATTTGTGCTACTAAATGCCATCAATATACATTATGTGATATTAAGAAAAGGTTGTTAGATTTTAAGCCACTGAGGTTTATATGTAATGGACAATAAGTGTGCTTTATGTGTGGAAGCTATGACCTGTCTGTCCCCAAGTTGGGAGCGAGCCGCGGACTAGTCTATTTCCAGGTGGGGGTGTGACATGCAGCAAGCCCTTGAATCATAAGTCCACTGTCAGGCTGCATGTAGAAGCAAGAGAATCAATCTGGCTTACGCAGTGTGTATATATCCGCAGTGTGTATTTCCCCACTATGTGAATTTCATCATTTGTATGTACAGAAAATGGACGTGAAAATGGACTCTCCCCTGCAAAAGCTGCAGTATATGATGATACTTTGATCTTATGATTTATTATTTGTACGATTGAAGTAGTTAGTCTCAAATCAGATTGTTGAACAAAAGGACCTTTTTAAGATATGAAAAGTTGATAAAGGTACATGTAACATGATGTATGTAACATGTTTTTGTGGGAAATCAATTCTGAAAGAGGCTGCAGGAAGGACCCTTTTAAAAAATTGATTTGAGGCTCTTGACTTCATTGTTCGAAGCAGATACAACCATTTGATGGTTATGTTTTTTGTCTACATGCTCTACTGTGAGGTGAAAATCAGGCTTTTGTCCTATCACCTTCATCAGGTATTCATCAGTGTTATCTGAATACAGAGAACATTGGTTGTATCTGCTTTTCTTCATATTTCATGTGTATAGGATAACTAGCATGTCTGTATGCTATGGTTAACTCATGGGTTCTTGCCAGATCTGAATCTGGTTGGATATTTTTGTATTCAAACTGACTTGGTGAAATTCAATGATATGCTTGCTTGACTATTTTAGGCAACAATGACAGGTACCGGGTGAAGTTTGATGACCCGCGGGTATGTAAGAGCTTCCTCCTCGCCTGCTGTCCTCATGATATTCTGGCCAGCACGGTAAGTTCACCATGGTAACAAACCCAAACTCTACCTCCTGCAATTCTCGTCTACTTCCTTTTGAAGGTTGGGTACGTAGTAGGACATAGTTAGCTTGCCTCTCTTACAGTGTTTGTCTCATGTAGAGATCTAATAATAATGACTCTTTCCAAATTTTGCAGTGTTTGATGTTAAATGTATTTTTTTATACACAAAAGAAGACATTTACATGTACACTTGGGTCATACTTTATCAAAGATTGAGGGATGGAGTATTCTTTTGAACAAAATGATTCTTGAGTTTGCGATTTTCTCACTTCCCATACGTTAATGCCAGTAAAAGATGTGTATGAAGTTTGATGAAGGTTTTGTTTTGTATAGGTCAGTGGTGAAAGGAGGGCAGTTTTATTGTAGTTCACATTATGACATGTTTTTGCAGAGAATGGATCTGGGCGAGTGCCCCAAGATTCATGACTTGGCTCTCCGTGCTGACTATGAACAGGCTGCCAAGGGAAAGGACTACTACTATGACATCGACGTGAGCATGTTTGATGATTTTATATTTCACTGGACCTGAAAAATCTTTCTTTCTTTTCGGTATTCAGACTTGAAACATTTATGAATAATACGACAAACTGATAAGTCTTGGCTAAATCTATTCAAAAGAGATGGATTGTGGTGGCATTTAACTTGTTTTTAGTTGCTGTAGTGTTAAAATGTATGGTTTTCTAGGCAATGGAGCACCTATCAAGCTTCATCAGCGAGGTGGATCGCAAAACTGAACTGGCCAAACGAAGACTGAAGGATACTCAAGAAGAACTGAGCGAGGAAGCCAATCAAAAGGTATATATGGCATTTTAATGGCACATTTTTTTGGACATGTTTCGGAAACTAATCTAGTTATATTCATCTTGTACCTTATTATTATGTGAAGTTTGGTGAAGAACAGATCATGTTTAAGCATTTTCATATATTCAGTTTGGCATTTTATCTCATCTGCACTGTGACTAAGTGTATTTGCGTTGATTATGTAAGAACATTTTTGAACAGTCATCCATCAAACCATCGCAAAAAAGTTGTGGCATTACACAAAAATATTTGTAAGCATTGTTTTGAATGGTTTATAATCTATAACATGGAAGGTTAGGCCTGATTATGATGCGGTACCCTTTTGCAGGCTGAGATGATCCATCAATTGGGGGAGCAGATTGGAACGAAGCTAGCCCAGGCAGAGAACATAGGCAATGAGGGAAAGGTTGAGGAATCTCTCCAACTCATGGAGGAAGTTGAGGAGCTGAAGAAGAAAAAGAGTCAGGCTGAGGTGAGTGCAACATTGGTAACTAATTTCACTTAATCCCATAAGGGGTGGATTTCATTTCCGGAGCACAACTTAAAAAACGTCCAGTATCTTTCAACAAAACTTGGCAGATGTATCAAACAGGTCCTGAAGTGGTGCCTTTTGCTATTTGGGGATTTGGGGCACTTTTAATTTTCTCTATTTCCATGGAAACAATTTGGACTTAGTCTCAAAAGGGGAGGTGTCGTTTCTGTAGCACAACTTGGAAAACTGTGAAAGACTTTTCATCCAGACCTGGTACATATATTTACCAAGGGCTGAAGTGGTGCATATTGCTATTTAGGAATTTTTCAAAATTTGATTTTTCCTGTATCCATGGAAACAAGTTAGTCTTAGTTGAAACGAAGGTAGGTGTCGTTTCCGGAGCAGAACTAAAAACCTATTCAACATTGATCAAGTAATCAAGGGCTGAAGTGGTGCCTTTTGCTATTTAGGAATTTTAAAAAAAAGGTTTGGCAACATGTTTGACATTGACTCATAGTGGTGTGTTTGTCCAGACCATATCTCTAAAACTCTTTCCTGAAGCTGTGCACATACAAATACCAGGTTGTCAACTGGTGCCTTTTGCTATTTAGGGATATTTGGAATTTATATTTTTACCCCCTGCCCAACGAAGTTGGCGGGGGATATATAGAAACGGGCTCCGTCGGTCCGTCACACTTCATTTCCGGAGCATAACTCAGATACTGTGAGGGTAGGGTTCGTTTCCGGAGCATAACTGATAAACAGTTCAATATGTTTTCATGAAACTTTGCAGGTCTGTCAGGTACATGCTGAACTGGTGCCTTTTGCTATTAAGACATTTTAGAAATTTTTATTTTTTATGTTTCCATGGCATCAAGATGGACTTAGGTTCTGTGAGGGTAGGGTTCATTTCCGGAGCATAACTCATAAACCGTTCAATATTTTTTCATGAAACTTTGCAGGTCTGTCAGGTACGTTCTGAACTGGTGCCTTTTACTATTTAGAAATTTTAGAAATTTATGGTTTTTCATTTTTCGAAGGCAACAAGTTGAACTTTTAGAAATGAATGAATTCTTCTTTTAAATGCCAAAAAATTCAACTTGATACACATTTAACCTGTTAAAGGAATCTTATAAGTCATAATAAAGTTTTTTTGTGTGCCTACATTTTGTTGTTTGAGGTATCTCCTATAGTAGGGGAAACTGCATGCCTTCTACCAAGTTGTCAGTATGTGCCTCAATAATGGTTGAAGGTAACTTTCATTTAATGACTTCATTATCAAATCCATCATCCCTAATTCTGCATTGATTATGACAGAGATGGGTGTGCGATAAGATGGCATACTTCTCTATGAAACTTTTTACAGTTTTCAGCACATGTTAATATATAAAAGACTTTTGTGCTGTAGAGTTTTAACATTCACATTTATTATACTGTCTTGGTATTTTTTTCACTTTATCAGGGGCGGGGGATATAGCCACGTTACATAGTGGCAAACTCTTGTTTCTGTTTCCATGGCAACAAGTTTGATTTTGACTCTGTTCGTGGTGTGTACCTGACATTGAAATACAAAGTTCTGCAACCCCAATTCCATAGTATTGTTTTGATAGCTCAATAGCTATTCTTGTATACAAACAGACATATTAGATAGAAATTCTCTCATCAAGTTGGACTTACAGTAACAGTAATATGTTTTGTTCTTTTGAAATTAGGGGGATTTGTCATCTTCTGATGTCTCTTGTTTTTGTTGCGTAACATGACCATCCCATGTTTCAGATTGAGTTCCGTAACTCGATGCCTGCCTCCAGCTATCAGCAACAGAAACTGAGGGTATGTGAGGTGTGTGGAGCATACCTTGGTATCCATGACAACGATAGACGTCTTGCAGATCATTTTGGTGGAAAACTTCATCTTGGATTTATTACCATCAGAGAGAAACTGGATGAACTCAAGGTTAGTTGATCATACAAACATAATGACTTATTGGCAATACAAATAATATTGAGAAAGACTGAAATTATCCTTTTGCTTTGAGTCAAATTTCCTTAAATTATTTTTGTGTTTATAGCAAATGGTTGCTGACCGCCGGACACAACGTGAGAAGGAGCGGGAAGAAATGAGAAAGAATCGGGAACTACGTGAAGAAGAGGAGAGAAGTCGTCGTCGCCGCACAAGGAGCAGGAGTAGAAGTCGTAGCCGGAGTCGAGAAAAGAGACGCCGCTCCAGGAGTCGCAGCAAGAGGTAATTAAACTGAACAGCATCGTTAATGCAGGATCTTTGTTGCATGTGGTTTCTATATAGCAGGAAATTTGCTGAAGTGATGTTACAATTCAACTCAATCCATGAGGAATGTTTGTTGATATTTCAGTTGTGCAAGCTTCTGTTTAAGTAAGTTATGTTTTGTTTGTAGATCAAGATCAAGGTCTCGTGACAGACGTTCTAAAAAGAGATCAAGGCGATCTCGATCAAGATCACGCTCCAGGAGGTCAAGGTCAAAATCCAGGTAAGGCTTCATTTTCCTTTCAGTAAGAGGCAAAGTTTCTTAGGGGTAGGTAGGGTAAGGGGTGGTTCATGGGATTCTTTTCTGAAAGATTGTGACAGTTTACTGAAGTGATAGATTTGTTCTTCAGAAATTTGATGATGCAGTAACCCTCATGGTTTTGGTCTAACAGAATTTTATCAACATTTTTTAGTCATATATACCAACATGGGTACAATGTGTGAAGCCCAATTCTGGTGTCCCTGGCTGTGGTATTGCTGGAATATTGCTAAAAGCAGCGTAAAACCATACTCACTCAAAGTCATATATACATGAAAAGATACATGAAATGTAATCTACTGATCACAGGCATCAAAATTCATTTGAGCTGTAGCATTTGTTCTCACTTTGTTTTACACATGGCACTGATTGGGACACCAGATGACTGAATATACCTCCAGTGTTCGCACCCTGCTTGTATCATGGTCAGGATAACTCAAATGTTTTCAATAGTCCACATGATGTCAAAGGTTTCACTGTAATTTGTGCTAGGCTGTTTCCAGTTGTAGTTGATGTAATGCTGGTATTTAGGTCCTGTTTTATGTTCTTTTGTTACACGTTCTTATCTATGCATAGGAGACACAGATCAAGATCACGATCTAGACGTTCACGCAGTCGGTCTAGAAGATCCAGATCCAGAAGAAGATCCAGGTCCAGAAGTAAGTCAAGGAGGTCAAGGTCTCGAAGCAGGTCAAGTCGGAAGCACAGACGAAGGTCTCGTTCCAGGTCAAGGTCTAGGAGCAGGTCAAAGAGGAGTAGAAGTGAAGAGAGGAAAAGACGATCAGCATCTGCTTCTGGGGGCAGTGATAATGATGAGTGAGTTTGTTCATGCTGATTAAGGAGACTGTAAAGTCTGGGGTTTGACGCAAAAATATATTTGAACTGTTATGAGCCACAGTTGCTATGTTGGTTATTTACACAGACATTACTGTACAGATCTAAGCTCTTCGCTTTGTGATATGCATTGCCATACTATTTTCAATTTTGCATTAAGTTTTTGTGGTATCTAATTGACATTTTCACACTGACAATTGACTATTAAATTTAGTGATAGTTGAGGTTAGGAAAAGAAAGACACAGTAGAATAATCTGTTTTCAAATCTCTTTATCTTGATTTTTAAACAGATATTAATATGAAAAAAAGTGCATTGAAGTTGAAATGAAACATCACATGTTATTGATGGGATGTTTTAAGTCCTGATATATCAACTAAAAACTATTGTTATATTAAGATACGTTAAGGACAGTTTTTCAAAGTACATATAGAAATATGTTTTAGTTGTTGAAGGTTTGTCATTTTATTATTTATCATAAACTTCTGTTCTTATGACCATTGATGACATGCAAAACATGTAGTAGCAACGTTGAACAGCAACATATCTTTAAAGTATGGCAATTATTTGTATGGGATAATGTGATTTGGATCAGTTTCCATACTTTGAAGGTAGAAACTGAATCTTCAGAGTGCCCATGTTATTGAATGGAAGTTTGCTGTGTCAAGCGATGTCTGTCTCAACTGAAAAACATCCAGTGACAGCATATGGGGCTCAGCGAATAACTGCAGGAAGTTCACAGATGTATATGAAGAATCATGTGTTTTGTGCTTATGTTATTAAGTGGTTGAAATAGATTTCATGATGTAGTGATCTTGTGATTCAGGTGTAGTAAGAAGAAGGAAGATAATGGTTCTGAGGATGAGGCTGACAAGTAGATGTCCAGCATGACTGGACGTCTGGGTGAAGATGCTACATGTCAGCTCGTTCTCAGTGTAAAATGTCAGTCACGAATCTGTCATAATGACCTGCATTTGGGAATACTTGTAAAATGTGTACAAACTGCTTTTATTCATGTAATGTAAATGAACTTTGTATTTTATGATGTGATGTGCAAACTTAGAAAACAGATCGAGGTTTAAAGTTTGTTATTTTGAAATGAATGTAACCTATTTCCTCAACCCAATAAAAAGCTAGTAGTTTGTCAATGCAGAAGCCTCACCCTGACTGCATTGTTTTGTCCACTGCAATATCTCCATTGGTCTGTTTTTAATTTGATGTTACCCGCTCCTGGTGGATTATTTTCAAGCTATTAATGATTTCTGGCAGAGGTAATGAAACAGCATTGCTGTCAGTAGGTATTTTGAGCAAAATATTCTGCTTTGTAAATATGCAATTCTTTTGAAACACACTGTATGCATGAGCTTATTGTCAACTCACTTGTGTCACCAAACCTAACTCTTCAGTTTTAGCAAACTTGTAAGGCCATTATTTATGTTTGGACTATTACATTAATTTTTGATTAATTTGATTTTGTTGACAAAACCTTTTTATCTTTGTTGTATTAGATTGTTTTAAGTAGTTGAACCGCTCCTAGTATATCTGGAAAACCTTCTATCAGAAGCTACCGGTATTGACTAATCTACCTGGCCTAATTGAATTCTTTCGTACTAAGAATACAGAAAGAGCATAAGTCTTAATGTGGTGTGGTGACTTTAAGTTTGCACTTTTGAAATCAAAACATATTGAAGTATGAAATATCCTCAAATTACCATGATGCATCAGATGAAGTTGTAATACAATTTGCTTTTTTTCTAATCTTGGATTGTAATTCAATTGAATATTTGTAATGTATGTCTAGTGCACAATGGTGCAGAGTATCAATTTCTGCCACATTTAAAGGTCTGTTTCAAGCATTTCAGTGTTCTTATTTGTATGAGGCCAGTCTTGGCCTACAAATTAATTTCTATGGCAATATTGCATTATGATAAGTGACTATTTTAAATAAACCAGGTTTAATTCACTTGTTGGCCTTTTGTGTTATTTAATGTTATGTGAACATGATACAGGTAAGATTTTCTATTTGTATGACCCATCACATCAGTGAATTCTTCATGAAATGTACAAGGCTGTGTACAAGGTGTAAGACAATGAGAACAGCTCTTGTTGAAACATTAATAAGGCTGAATGAACTGAGTTGATATATTTTAGGGTCTTCTGAGATTGATAACTGGTGCTATTTGCAGTTTTACAATGTGATCTTGAAGTAAAAACTATTGCTTACAAGTCAGTCGAAATGCTTTGAAGCTAGGGAGAGGACTGCAAAATTAGCCCCCTCCTTATTAACCCTGTGGGAATCTGGGTTAGAAATTGGTCCACACAGACGCACATCACAACATGGTGATCCTTAAAGTCCTATATATATATATGAGACTATTGTGCAGAACAATATGTGCATTAGGTTTAAGATGACATTCACACTATTGGTATGTTGTATATGATCTGCTTCCAACCTGTCAGAATTCCAGGTGAGAGTAGGACCTAACCTGGTCAGAAGAGGAGACAAGATGGATCAGGTGGTTTAGTTGACAGTTGTCATTGTATCAAGATAGCATGGATTGTCTGGTTTAGACTTTGATATTTACAGGTCACCTTCATAGAGCCGGAATATTGCTGTGTTGAATGGCCTACATGCCAAATAGGAGTGAGTGAGTGAATGACTTATGTCGTAGTCAGCAGTATTCTAACAACACAATGGCGTGGTAACCATATGTATCGGCAAAGCACACAAAGGATTTATAAGCATTGAACAAGGATTCATGTTGTCAGACACTCTTGTGCCCTGGACTTTGAACTAATATGGGATATCTGGGTTTGAATCAACTGGTTTAATTGCAAGTTCATTTTCAATGTAGATTTTCAAAAGGTACACTGTTGACCGACTGCCTTTGGAATGATAGCCACCTTAACTGTCCCACCTTGTGGGGGCATTTAAGCAAGCTGTATGCACACCTAAGGGGTCACTTCTAGAAACTCCTTTAATGAGGACAAAGTTAATGCGTCTTCACTGCTATTAATTTTGAATGAAAGTTCTACCAATTTGAAAGTCTGTCTTTGCAATGATTTAAACTGAAATGCCTAAGCAGACATACTATCCCAGAAAATCACAGATAGGAAATCATTGACATGCACCAAAATGGCATGTTATGTCGGGTTATTGCCACCATGTTGAACATTAATCATTAGAAAACACATTGATTGGACACATGAGAGATCGGGACATCAACAGTTCAGGGGACATTAAACAGCCAAAGATACCAAGATACCATATTGGACGGTTGGTTTTGTTGTGCCTCATTTTGATAACCATGCATGTCAAATGTCTTCATAGAAGACAATACCTTACCATCTCTAGGACAACGCCATTGTGACTGCCTTGGTCTTCTCCAAGAATAGACGTTAGGGCTGGGACGAGTCCAAATTTACTACCCAGGTACCTACCCCTCTATTGCCCAACCCTACCCGGGTACCCACTGAAGGTCTCAAGAGATACAAAATGTCCGATTGTGTTTTTGTTTTTACCACAGCACCTGCAAAACGTATTTAGATACATGTATTAAACGATCTGGTCATACATACACTGAAGGAATGGGTGCATAGTCAGAAAGAAAAGCGAACATAAGTGACTTGTAGTGTAACCATAGAGTTCAAAATAATATTTTTCAATAAACTATATATGTCACATGACTAACCTCGGGTCCAGGTAGTCCTGTGGGTACCAGGGTCCAACTCAGTACCCACCCGACCCAGGTACCTGAGTTACCCGTTCCAGATCTAATAGAAGTAAATCCAATCGAGCATCTATGGGATCAGGTGAGACGTAGGGTTAGAGTCAGGGACTCCCAGTACAGAATCTCCACGTATTGCCCCAGGCATTGCATCTGGAATGGCAACTCATCCCTTAGTTGAGGATCCGGTGTCTTGATCCGTGTACAGGATGGCTACACCAGATATGGACTTACACTGTTGATAATATAACTAACATGGGTACAATGTTATGGTTGATCTGTCCATCTCATTCAAGACTGTTACAATACTTGCGCTGCCTCTGTTTATACATCCCCAATGTACTACACTCCTTGTAGTCGCATGAAGTTGCTTTTGTGCTTTGCAAATGCTCATTTATCCTATTATCAATAAAATTAACATCTCATTTAACAATAAGTAACACTTTTGATTGCTTTTGTTTCGCCTTATTGCGTCTCCTTATCCATCTCTTTTCTGATTATCGAATATTATTTCAACATTATCCCCATCCTTCTGCCAACTATGATGGGGTGCCTGGATCCCACTGGTGTAGGCTTCCTTATGGTGTATAAACCCCTCCACAGCTGAAATTACATCATTTGCATAAAGTTTGCCAGACAATGCTTTCATCAAGTTTAGGAAGATGTGATAATCTGACTGCAAAATCTGGTGATTACGGCAGATGTTCAAGGAGTTCTAAGCCACATTGCAGCCATTGTGACCACAGATCTGTGCACATGTGCACTGTTTAGGTGGTGTGACACATCTTAAGATAGTTTTCCACGTTTAGCCTTGATATTTTCATGCAGTTGTCTAAGCAGATAAGTATAATATTGGCCATTAATGGTCAGACTCTTCAGGAGGTAGTCCACTAGATAGATTCTATTGGAATCCAAGAAAACCAAAGCTGCCACCTTGGCAGAATAGTGAGTGAGTGAGTTGGGTTTAATGCCGCTATCAACAGTATTCCAGTTATATCACAGTGTGTCAGCTTAATGTGATGCAGGTCTCGGACGTTTACCACTTCGGTGAAACCCACGAGCACAGGTATGGTGCTGTCAAACCTAGAAACATAATTGCGGCGAACTGGGATTCGAACCCACAATCATAGGTTTCTGACGTGCCCAAGGGACGCAACTCTGCACAGCGAATCGCTGCGCCTTTTACGACTGGGCCACCCGTGCCCCCTGGCAGAATAGAACAAAGCTAATGGAACAGACTTTGCCTGCTACATGGGAGACATCAGATCTTTACACTGCTTTATCTGTTTTGTCTCTGGCTGATTGTGGCGAATCCAAGACTCAGTCATAGTTACAAATTGCTCAACAATATCAGCTGGGTCTGCTTCAAAACGACAAAGTTCTGATGAAAGATGATGAACCAGGAGCATTTCTGGTCAAGATTCAGAAGCCTTGGATTGGAACCTACAGTTCTTAAAGCTCTGTCATGCCCAGTTCATTTTACAGAATGTTCTCAACTCTAACAGCGGTAAAGGAAGGAGTATCATCACCTAAAATTAACACCACGTCCGCATGGATGGATGTTGGAGTTAACCCTTTCTGTTGGAGATAGTTGACAGCTTGATAGCCATTTTTTTCCAATTTCATGAACAGAGAATAGCTAGCAACTTTGATGCCTGCAGAAATATGGTGCCAGGTTGGATATATGGTTCAAATGCTACCTGTAAGCTTAGAAAGTATTGTACTTAATGCGTGAGTGAGTTTAATTGAAGTCACATTGGCAATATTTCAGCCATAATGTGACTTGAACAAGTTATACAATATTCATTAAAACTGTCGACAGAGACTTAAAACTAGTTGTAAAACATTAAAAATATCTAATTATTGGGGTATGACACGATATAAAAATGGGGCTACAGATTGCCAGCAACAAGGTTAAATTCACCATACTAGGGACCAAGGGGACCTAATGCCACCTATGCTACATGCATGGTTCCCTAGCAGGATTTACACCTTTCCCAAGTTACTGGAGATGTTGCACGTTTTACCCAGAGGTTAAAACAAACAAATATTCTATGACTAAAAAACTGGTAGATATCAATATACTTTGAAAGAGGTGGTTTTACACACCCTCTCAGGGGGACAATAATTTTACGCTACTTAATGCATGCAATTAGAAAAGGGTGTATGATACATCCTTCATATTAGGCTCAGAACGATTCAGCCAGCCTAACCCCACCCCCGTACATTTTATGAAAATAATACCATCATTCAGAGATGTATATCGAATAGTTTTATTAAATTACATCAATGAATGTAATCTGTATTTACAAACAACACTATCTCAGCTCATGGTTGTGTCTCCATGTTCTATACTTTGAAAAGTCTCGGACACACACTAATATGATCCGTGTTATTCATGACCATCATAAAATTTGGACATGAAGTCTGTTGGCCTAGGTTCCTCAGTGTCCCTGAAGTATTTCATAACATGAGTCCGCTGCCTCCATACTTCTGTAGTTTCAACTAGATCCATTTGCCCCTACAAAAGAAGCATTATATTAAGTAACTGTGTGGTAGTCACTTTCTTATAGACACATTAAGACATGAATGAATAGCTGAACAATGTGGATTTTCTTTAAGTCTTTAATTAAGTTTCTCAGGTGACAGTCAATGTTTCAGACCTTAAGACAAGTGCTCAGTGAAGATATGTGAAAAATGTAAAGACATCATACCATGAAATATGTTTACACAAACCTTTGATCCAGATAGTAAATAGGCCAAGTACTCCTGCATTAGGCGACAATGCTTGTCGTAAAAGGCGACTAACGGGATCGGGTGGTCAGGCTCGCTGACTTGGTTGATGCATGTCATCGATCCCAATTGCGTGGTTTGATGCTCATGATATTAATCACTGGATTGTCTGGTCCAGACTCGATTATTTACAGACCGTCGTCATATAGCTGGAATATTGCTGAGTGCAACGTTAAACAACAAACCAACCAACCAACCAACTCATGCATCTACATGACTAGTGCACTACTGCAAAAGAACCGATGGACTTCACGAATGACGGAACTTATTACTGTTATGTAGTACAGTCATCAGTATCAGGGGCCAGGCAGACCAGTTGTTGATAACTTGAGCAACAATCTATGGTCACATATCACCCAATCCTTATTTAAGTCATGTCTTGCCATAAGCAGGAGTTACTGTGGACCTATTCTACCACATAATTGGAACGGATCAATGTTGCATAAGCAATGTTACTGCTCACAGGTAAAACTATGTGCGCAAAGAACAACTCACTTTGATGACAAGCATATCAATTACTCTGACATCATTGACATGTCTATTCCTGAGAAATTCTTCCTTCAGCTTTTCCCTCCCTTGAGCCACACTCACTGGGATGTCAAACTGTTTCACTGAAAGAACAAAAACATGATATTAAATGATGAAGAAACAACTTAGGTTAAGATATGCGCCGCAATATCAAATACACCAAAATTGTTGAAATCTTACAATAAATTATGCGTAGAGATAAATTTATTTGTTGGCAATGTGAAACAATACCCTGTAACTTCTTTCGGGAAAATCCAATCATCGAGAAATAAGTTCCTGGAACTATTCAATTATAATGCTTCAGATTAGAGATAAATTTATTTGTTGGCAATGTGAAACAATACCCTGTAACTTCTTTCGGGAAAATCCAATCATCGAGAAATAAGTTCCTGGAACTATTCAATTATAATGCTTCAGATTAGAGATAAATTTATTTGTTGGCAATGTGAAACAATACCCTGTAACTTCTTTCGGGAAAATCCAATCATCGAGAAATAAGTTCCTGGAACTATTCAATCATAATGCTTCGTTCTGTTATATTTGACTATATTTGACTCTCTGGTGAAATTTCACAACTATTGTCATTCGAACCAAACTGCTCTCTTACCATGCTTACTTGTGGAATATCAAGTGGGTGGATACATCACAACAGTACATAGTAGTAGGGTTCACTTTCTATGAAAATCAGGGGCAATAACCTGTGACTAAACGTTAGTCCAGGTGTGTATGTGCTGGAGCTTTACTGCTTTACACATATCTCAAAACAGCAGATAGTTTAACTTTCTCAGTGTGATTTCAGACAATTAATTGGTTGCAACATTTAGGCATGTTTAAAGTGTGTGTCGATGTAAATCAGCTCAGCATCATTTGTCAAGAAATTGGTCATGGACATGTTATCGACAGACAGTCAACTTCAGCTATGATACCATCAATCTGTAACCATTTGGAACCTTGTAATAGCAATCTGGCAATACTGTATCTACCCTTTCATCCATAATAACATTGTTTCCAACATCAACATGGTCAAAGGAATCCCATATGCACCAGTGAAAAAACTGCCATTTCCGATTATCTCCTTTGCATCCTTATGTCATAAGGTATGAAAAACATGTTTCATGGCAAAAGCTTATGTCATGGGAAAATGCTTTAGTAAAAGATAAATACTACATTACTAGGTCCAGTCCATACATATTTTGACTCATTTGACCTTCCTCGTAGTTATCTCCCTTGAATCAGTTTGCTACTTCAAGGCAATGGCAATAGCTACCTTCTTTAACTGGTATGTCCATATGTAGTGAATATTCGAGTAGTGACCTGTATTGAAAGTCAGACTAGTTCTTAGCAACGTGTCATTCAATAATGAACAGGCGCAGGAACACAGATATTGTTTTGGTCTTGAAGACGATGGATGAAGAACTAAATCATGACATCGTATATCAAGAGGCCAGGTGCCACTACTTACTAATGGCCGGGACTTGTCTGTACCATGCTTTGTACAGGTTTAGCACTCTCCTCTTAGCTTCTGTACGATCTGTTGATAATATAGGCTTCACTTGTTTCACCCCCTGCTGAACTGCCCGGGCCGCCATTTTGTAGGGGAGAGGCGAAAGTGTAACTGGGATCCGAAATGGGAATATACCATGACAAGCTAAAACGAAATATGATAATATATATTGGCTTCTCAAATTTATCACTATGTACCACTTGTGATGCTGTTAGAATTAAATTTTTACCAATGAGATGTATCACTAATGTCAATATGCAAACATTTAGAAATATGATTGCCGCTAACGATCATGAGTATGAAATGATAATGCTTGTTTATTGCAAGTCAAAATAGTGTAAACGAAAATCGCAAAATTACCAAGCAAGTGACTCATCAAAATTTCGTCAACATTATCGATGCTACCCACAAAGATACCTACATTTCCTTATTATTTCCAAAACTGTATTTCATTTTGTCGATAGATGTGACCATACGCCCTTATACTATCAATAAATGTGACAAATGCGCTTACGACATTACGCAGCACAGGTCGCGAACTAGTCTAGGTTTCTGCTATATCATCCGGGTACTCTCGGGAAAAAGCAATAACAAAGGCAAGAACCAGTCCCGGTGAATTGCTTTAGATCAGTGCCCCTTTAAGAAAGATTTTTAAGAAAGTATTTGCTAAAATGTTATAATATGGTGAATATTTCCACTACCATACTTGTAAATTGTTATTTGTATAGGGGCCTGTGGCCTTCATATTGAATAAAGTATTGACTGATAAATTAATCCATTTAAAAAATAAACAACTCTAAAGAAATACCAGCAGTTAACTAATTCCTGTCCACTGGTTTCCTGCGTTTATTGAGGTGAAGTAAAAACTGAAATAACGCATTTGTAAATCAATCCTTATAAAACCATGAAATATTACATTCATTTGTATAATATAACAACAACAACAACAACAACAACAACAACAACCCCAAACGGACGTGTGTTTCTGTACAGGAAATGCAGTGTAGTTCAACAACGTAGGCTGTAAAAATGAAGCATCCCGGTGAAGATCCGGGTTAGAATAATAGGTCTTTAGCAACCCATGCTTGCCGTAAAAGGCGACTATGCTTGTCGTAAGAGGCGACTTACGGGATCGGGTGGTCAGGCTCGCTATCTTTGTTGATGCATGTCATTGTATCCCAATTGAGTAGATCGATGTTCATGATATTAATCACAGTATTGTCTGGTCCAGACTCGATTATTTACAGACCGCCGTCATATCTGGAACAATGCTGAGTGCGGCGTTAAACAACAAACAAACAAACATTCAGCAGACGTCACCAATCATTGCGGTATCTGTATACAACATCGTTACACATGCAGTTTCAGCGGTCGCGAACGGTTGCTTATTATCTATGTGTTCCTTGAATACAACCAGCTACTTGAAATTGACAATACTATATTTACAAATGGAGCAATGCGATACGAGTGACAGAGTGCATTGTGTTTTAGGCCGCTTTGAACAGTAAATTTTGGCTACTCAAACGAACCGGCCACCTGTGCTCCGATCATGTCATGAGTCGAATCTGTACTTTAGAGGAACAGTGGCTTTGATAAATATTATTAGAGTCGGAGATGGTGTCGGCCCCATAGCTTACAGACCAGACAGAAGTTCGCCCGATACGTTCGCCGTGACATCACGGAACATGCATCTTCCCAAGGCAAGAGAGTTAACTGGCTGTAAAAGTCCAGTTTCCACATGCGCCATGCATTACGGACTGTTCATACTGCATGGTTGTGTAGCAGGGCGTGGAGTCATCTTCAGATGATAAATTATCCTTCTGCTGTCAGCTTGTTGCAACCTTGTATTCGTACGAAATGGGTTGTAACCTTGTATTCATACTGTACTGGTTGTAACCTTGTATTCTTCTTCTTTTTGTTTTGTTTGTTGTTTAACGCCGCACTCAACAATATTCCAGCAATATGACGGCGGTCTGTAAATAATCGAGTCTGGACTATACAATCCAGTGATTGACATCATGAACATCGATCCCTGCAATCTGGATCAATGACATGCATACACCAAGTCAGCGAGCCTGACCACCCGATCCCGTTAGTCGCCTGTTACGCCAAGCATATATAGTCGCCTCTTACGACAAGCATGGGTTGCTGAAGACCTATTCTACCTTGTATTCCTACTGTATTGGTTGTAACCTTGTATTCCTACTGTATTGGTTGTAACCTTGTATTCCTACTGTATATTGGTTGTAACCTTGTATTCCTACTGTATTGGTTGTAACCTTGTATCCCTACTGTATATTGGTTGTAACCTTGTATTCCTACTGTATTGGTTGTAACCTTGTATTCCTACTGTATATTGGTTGTAACCTTGTATTCCTACTGTATATTGGTTGTAACCTTGTCTTCATACTGTATTGGTTGTAACCTTGTATTCCTTCTGTATATTGGTTGTAACCTTGTCTTCATACTGTATTGGTTGTAACCTTGTATTCCTTCTGTATATTGGTTGTAACCTTGTATTCATACTGTATTGGTTGTAACCTTGTATTCCTACTGTATATTGGTTGTAACCTTGTATTCCTACTGTATATTGGTTGTAACCTTGTATTCCTACTGTATATTGGTTGTAACCTTGTATTCCTACTGTATATTGGTTGTAACCTTGTATTCCTACTGTATATTGGTTGTAACCTTGTATTCATACTGTATTGGTTGTAACCTTGTATTCATACTGTATTGGTTGTAACCTTGTATTCATACTGTATTGATTGTAGCCCTGTATTCATACTGTATTGGTTGTAACCTTGTATTCCTACTGTTTTGGTTGTAACCTTGTATTCATACTGCATTGGTTGTAACCTTGTATTCATACTGTATTGGTTGTAACCTTGTATTCATACTGTATTGATTGTAGCCCTGTATTCATACTGTATTGATTGTAGCCCTGTATTCATACTGTATTGGTTGTAGCCCTGTATTCATACTGTATTGGTTGTAACCTTGTATTCATACTGTATTGGTTGTAACCTTGTCTTCATACTGCATTGGCTGTAACTTTGTATTCATACTGTATTGGTTGTAACCTTGTATTTCTACTGTATTGGTTGTAACCTTGTATTCATACTGTATTGGTTGTAACCTTGTATTCATACTGTATTGGTTGTAGCCCTGTATTCATACTGTATTGGTTGTAACCTTGTCTTCATACTGCATTGGCTGTAACCTTGTATTCATACTGTATTGGTTGTAACCTTGTCTTCATACTGTATTGGTTGTAACCTTGTATTCATACTGTATTGGTTGTAGCCCTGTATTCATACTGTATTGGTTGTAACCTTGTCTTCATACTGTATTGGTTGTAACCTTGTCTTCATACTGTATTGGTTGTAACCAGCTAGCCTAATATTGACTCTGAAGGGTTGTTACCGTGATGCCTCGTCTGTCAGTTGGGCGCGGAAGTTGTTGAAATCAGAACTTTGACGACCTTGTAAATCACCCATCAATCAGCATGGGCCTACCTCTCAGCCTGTGGTCAGCATTCAATCACAGCTGTCATATCTTAGAGTAATAGTCAAAACAAACACACATGGCTAGATTCATATTACATGGATGTTCGTTCATATTTAAAGGTATGTTTTCTCAGTGAAATCAAGTTGAAGTTATATGCCTCAACTCTTCCTATAGGCAGTTGTCATATATACGTCTGTATATATCAGTAAAGTTTTCGTGTGTTGAGATTCTGAGAATTTAAAGAAACAACAGTTCTGGGGGTGAAGATTTCTCACCCTGACTACTGAAATAAGTATCCTCCGTCGATGATAATTTTGTCATCTCGTTTCAACACTCCGACGCCAAATCCTGTATATGTATCATCAGAGTAGGAAATAGTCGTGGCGCGTGGTGACACATGGTATTGTGTATAGAGCACTCAAGTCACGATCAGGTCACGGTGTTCGGCAGCTTGGGTCCTGAGAGTTTCAAGGGCTTCGACCCTTCTCTACACGGAAGCACATATAACTGACATTTGGTGTCTCCTTGGGCTGGTGACTTTGTATGAAATATGCCACTGTTAACCCAGCAGTGAATGGGTACCCGGTAGTATGAGATGTATTTCCAAGCCTTTAGTACACAACTTTATTTTCAGAAATCTTTTATCGCCTCGCAGGCAGTTTGGGTTGTATACTCCACAGGAAACTGAGAATAAAACCTCGAGTGTACGCTTATGGATTGACTTATATTATTGGTAAATATTATTTCAGCGCTTCCAGCATGCATACACGGCCTATGGAGTTATGAGCGAACTATTATTATCAAATAGTCGAATTCAATACATGTGACTTCACCTTTTCAAATTCAACTCAACTTGCATTTGGAGTTTCGACTCTACCTCTATTACCGCCATCATGCAACTTGAATACTCCTCAGTGCGGCGTTTGACAACAAACCAACAACACTATTTGAATCTCTCATTATATGTATGGGGATTCCATTTAAATAGAACATTTAACTCAACATAAAATATTTTCTTCCATTGAACCAATGAAGGGCAGTGATAGCCTATCGTTTACACCGAAGGCCAGAGTTCGATTTTCCACATGAAGCCCATTTCTGGGGCACCCGTCGTGATATTGCTGGAATATTGCAAAAAAGCGCAGCGTAAAACCTCACTCACTCACCTACCCAACCCAATAAATAAGCCTACGCGCACACATACACTCCTTTCCACGAGAGAAGTCATGCTTAGATGAGGGTTGACCGCGGTGAGCCCTAAGAGACAGGAAGTTAGTGTAATTTAACGTGCATTTACTTGAAATATAAGAAAAGTAGTCTAACGCCGTTCCGCCAGTCCGGGTGTCCCTGAAACATAAACAGTAAATATATGGTTGATTGTGTATTTGGATGTGTATGTGTGAACTGTGTGGTAATGTTGAATATGTACAAGTAGGTAAACAGGTGATTGGTAATAAACAACGAATAAAATAACATTAAGACGGAATGCATATCTGTTAGATATCTGACAAACTTGTTTTCTGCAAGAGATATGTCAAGGGTAAACACCTTTGGTCATTTTAGTCCGAATTTTTTTTTAAGCTCCTTAATTCGGACTAGATAAGTGGTTTATGCCAAATAGCTAGATCTGGAAAACAACAAGTCACTCTAGATTTTCAGTAGTCTCGGACTAACGGACTACCGAAACTGGCAGTGTAAAAAAACAACATAGATATGTATTACTACAAGGAAACGAAAAGACTTGGTTAAAAATTATGTATAGTGGTATTCAACTTTTCTTCCCCCGTTACCTCCCTTAGAACACCAAGACAGTCCGGAAAGATCAACAGAGTAGGAGCGGAACAGTACAGGGTAAACAAATTGATTTTTCTTGCAAGTTTTTGTTTAAATACTTCATTATTTAGAGTTTCTTATTGACTCTCAATTGTCTGGGTGTGGTATAACACTTATAGCTATTTGATACCTTTCAATGACTTCGTAAGCTGTTGTGCGTGACTGTCCGATCTCCTATAGCCTAACGTGTTCTGTATGTGAGTCACGATGTGTCGCATTCCTGCAAAATTGGAATCCATTTTTCAAATGAGTGGCCTGTATTCAGCGAAGTGTTTCTATGTGGCCATGTCTTAGCTGGGTATGTAATGGCATAGATCTTGAATTTGTATATTATGCCTACATTATATAACATCAGTATTTTCTAAGTCATCTATATAGGAAACGTTATTGGTCAGTAAATTAAACTTATATACCCCCTATATATTAAACTTATATACCCCCTATATATCAGTTTAGGGGGTATCAGGGTTAGAAACTAACAGTTTTCGTCCACTAGTCCTTATAATGATAACATAGCAAAACCCTTAAAAATGGCAAATTTCTTCTAGTCCTTATATGATACCTTTACCATTGGGCAAGGACTATAGGACTAGTGCCAATTTCTAACGCTGGGTATATATTTTTATTTACTGACCAATAACGAGTTCCTGTGCATACAGTATAGGCCTATATTATAATTTAAAGGAACAATTCTCGACACGTATAGGCCCTAGTACACATTCAAGGTAGTCATGATATAGGCCTAGTTATGATGTTATTGTATAAAATGTAAACTTTATTAAAACATTACATGTATGTTATCTCAATGAATGAAGTATTAATTGATTGGTAAAATTCATGGCCTTATAAAATGTGAACGTAAAGCTCCTCTTCTTATTTACATCTGATTCGCTGCTCTACTCTTGATTATGTTTGACTGTAAGATGGGGAATAACATTTATTATTATTTCATTTTTTATGTTAGGAGCCTATAATAATTGTTTTGTATGGAGAATTCTTTGAACATGGATGTTGTCATGTATACTACTGGATTTTGTTTGTGTTTCTTAGTTTTCAGCCTGGCAACACAATGGCCCTGTTTTAAGTTATTGGTGTTTTCTGTCAAACTGACACATTCTCTCTGTGTAATTTGCATATTCGGAAATAAACAGGATAAGGTTAGGGTTAGGGTATTTGGTGACCTAAAACTAAATGTTTTACAAATACAAATATAGTCCTGTCTTTACACAAATTTATAGAAGACAGATTAAGCAGTATTATTGTTTCCAAATAGTAATTACTGTATTCGATTTAATAAGCGTCCACAGCGATATTTGTTAATATATTGGCTAGTGAACAATCCCAATTAGCACCCCTTCCGATTGATCGATGTACACAAGACTTATTTATTCGTGTATAATATGCACACGTGTTATATTCACCCTTAATTATGGGCAATTAAATTCTGGAAAATATATCTGTCAGGTATAATACGCACAGATTCTTCTTTTGTATCATTTGTCAGCATAAACCACAAAATTTACAATCTTTCAACTCTGTTTTTTTCCTCACCAAAATAATATTCTAATAAGATCCCCCTGTTTCTTATTTTGAGAGCGCCCTGGGCGCTTATTGCGTCCAATATGGTAATCAAAATTGTCAAATCTATATTTAAACACTAAACAGTACAATATTTGCATATGTATGAGATGTTCAGTATTTTATCTTTCGAGTGCGTTGTAAATTGTTCATTATTATTATGTTATAATATGTTTAACTTCACAGAGGGAGAAGATAGCAATAAGTGTTGAAATTGTGCCCAATCCCATTGTCTTTTTGGACAACAAATATGTGGAAAGTAAACTAACCCATGGTTCATTGACATGAAGCAAAGAGTCTGTCTATGCAACATGGTACTCACTACTCACTGCCAATACTTCAACAACAGAAAGAACTAAAATGTGCTTGATATTGTCATCATTGTCACTACAAGATGTTGCCACCATAGATCTAGTAGAAGTTTTCTTTTGTGTGATGCTTACGTGATTATGGTCATAATGGGAGTGAGTGAGTATGGTTTTACGCCGCTTTTAGCAATATTCCAGCAATATCACGGCGGGAGACACCAGAAATGGGCTTCTCACATTGTACCCATGTCGGAATCGAACCCGGGTCTTTGGTGTGACGAATGAACGCTTTAACCACTAGGCTAACCACTTGTGTTGAATGATGTTGTGACATTAAAAGGTTTACTGCTTTGACAGTATATTTCCACTAGCAGTAGATTTTCATCCGTGCTGTATATATCTTTGGGAAAAACTAGTGCTGTGTGCAGATGTCGTGCCTGTTACACTGTACCATCACTGAGTTATAACAATTATAACAGTTATAATTTTAGTCCCAGTTGTGGGGGGCACGGGTGGCCCAGTCGTCTAAGGCGCCGCGATTCGCTGTGCAGAGTTGCGTCCCTTGGACACGCCAGAAACCTATGATTGTGGGTTCGAATCCCGGTTTGCCCTGATTATGTTTCGAGGTTTGTCAGCACCATACCTGTGCTCGTGGGTTTCACCGAAGTGGTAAACATCTGAGACCTGCATCACTTCGGGCTTTCCTCCCACATTAAGCTGACACGCCGCGATATAACTGGAATACTGTTAAAAGCGGCGTTAAACCCAACTCACTCACTCACTCACCCAGTTGTGATATTCTTTGTTTAGGATGAGGAAGGAAATGGTGCGGTGTGCCACTTATTAGTAATTGTGGTAGTCATGTTTAGGGAGTGGGAATTGCAACTTTTATCTCATGAATTACTTAGACCATTCACAATGATATTCTAGTCTTGTTAATGTTATGCTTAGCTCTGGACTAGTCTTTTGTACAGATCCCACTGTATATATTTGATAACCCCCCTACCTCGCTCATTTAACCATATACATAACTTTATTTCAGGGACAAGATGTTCGTCTAGTTTCGGGCCAGCAGAATTATGTTACTTTTGGACCCTGAATTTACATTTGTTATATACTTGAGTGTGAAAGACAGAGTTTTCTGAATTTGAGAAAAGTGATATTTTCATTGCAGTGAGCATAACAGTTGATATTTCACTGCAGTGAACATAACACTTATTGTCATCTATTGTCAAATAAGAGTTACGTCCCCTCAAATTGTCTCCCTTTATTGTTTGTGTTTGGCCCGTACACAAACTGTTGACGTCCTTTTTACTTTAGTTCCATATTGACAGGGCAAAAAAATGACAGATGGTCATTTATGAAGTTAATATCTCTCCTTGCCATTTCATTATAAACTGTAAGTTTCTCATTTAACTCGTCAATCGAGATTGCTCGTTTCTCAAAGCACTTTTTTTGTTACTTGACCTGTGTTTATTCTTTTGCTTCCAACAGCGGTGTCATAGTTTTAAAGAATATTTTTTGTTAAAGTTAGTTTTGTATATAATCATATCAGAATGTATGATAGAAAAATTTCATGACCCTAAATACTTTTTGATACTTTTGGTTACATTTTTTAAGATTTTGCAAAGACGATGCTACTTTTTAAGTCGCAAATACATTGGGTCATGAACCGTCCCTCTATGTTATGTAGGCAGAATTTAGGTTTCAAGGTTTTACATTTGTAATGAAATCATTTCATTTTCCGGTAGACAACTACACTAAAAGTATATAATAAATAGGACTAGTTTGTATTGAGTGAAATATCATGTTTCTCTCATCGAGTGCCTGGGGTAAAGGAGATATAATATCTCCTTTTGTCCCGTACCGAGACGTTTTACAAATTTTACAAACATTATTCAAAATATGAAAAGACTACTTTGTGCTACTGTAATGAGGCCTGACCACTGACCAGGAACAAAATTTGACACAAGCCTAAATATGTTTGTGTTCCGAGAATTTCATTTAGATGCTCAAGGAGAGTCCTTACTGAGTACATTACCGCTTTCTGTTTGTATCATATAGAGTTTTCTTGGTGAACTTTGAAATGAGAAGTGCAGTTTGTTGCAATAGATCATAATGAGGAAGTATAATCAAGTGTTCCTGCATTGTACAGGACAACCCAGCTATGTTCTCACTGTACGTACATAGCAACATTCTGTGAATTCCACTTTCTTAATTTTTTCCCAAAGTTGCCAGTCCCTACATTGTACAGCATTTGTTTTGTCTTGACTACCAATATTACAGCATGTCACATGTATAATCTTTTGTAGTTATTAAAATGTATATGTATATGATATACAAGGTAGACCAATCTGCAAAATACTTGTATACCTTGTCTTTTTGTGACATTTCTGCAGACTTTGGGGTACATACTGTAACTGTAGTGTTCTGTAATGTTTACTCTGTTGCCTGGCATTAAGGAAGTTCAAAGGCAGTAAAATATGTGAACCAACAACAGTTCACTGATTGGTATGGGTTGAAGGCGTCAACAAGCTTGATACGAGTGCGTAGAACTCTTGACCCCAGCAGTGATAACTCAGCGGATGCCAATTGTGTCATTCCTATTCTTTGAATGACAATGTTATATACTTGTTACAACTGCTGCTCAATAAACCGTGTTTGTGTTCATATTCAAGTTGGTATTTCTGCCATCAAAAGTGTGCAGTGAGGCACGTCTTATTGTTGATAGTCATTTGGAGACATAAAGGTGAAGTTGATTAATGCAAGCAAAGACCACTGACTCGCATTTTTCTTATTTAATTCACGCTCACATTAATTTCCAGATTTACAGTATGTGGGCTATGAATTGCAGGTTGTACTTGATATTACTGCATTGTCTACACTGACTGGGTTATGTTTCAGGAGTATTTGGCAGGAATGGTTTAAAGGCACAATTTGTATTATTGATACAAGATGAGAATAGAGCTGGGTAATGTTTCAGGTGTATTCGGCAGGACTAGTTTAAAGGCAAAATGTGTATTATTGATACAAGATGAATATTGAGCCAGAAATTGTCTCAGGTGTATTCAGTAGGAATGGTTTAAATGCACGATGTGTATTATTAACACAAGATGAATATTGAGCTGGGAAATGTTTCAGGTGTATTCAGCAGGACTGGTTTAAAGTCACGATGTGTCAGCGGATTGATGAGTTGGAGAAACTCAGGTATGTAACCATGGTGACATTTTAAAAAAGAAAGAAAAATTGTCTGCCCTAAAAATTACGTTGTTGCAAGGTGTTTTTTTCCAAAAGCAAATTCAGCCTCAGAGTTTTAAATAAAAAAATATCTGGTTTCGTAGCTGAAGCTGAAAAAATATCCAATCTTGATACCAAACCCAAGGCACCCCCAGAATATAAAATGATCGGTCCCTAATCTCACTGGTGTTTAAGGTCAAAGGTTTATATTATGATTTTGTGATTGAAGAGTTATCAAATTATGTAATGTTAACTAAAACCATCTCTTCCTATGTTAAGATTAGGGTCAGGTATTTTGTTTATTTATCTTCTTCGGCCCAGTTGCATCATGAGTCAATATTGACTGCAGCTGTGAAACGTAACATAGTCATTGTCTTCGTGTTGAAACATGCAGCAAAACTTGGCACAAGGTAAATATTATCCAGGACATAGAGGTTATCACGCGAGTCCGTTTTGGGATGGTAAATATCCTAAAATAGGAATAAACATTGTATTGAGCAAGCCTTGGCAAACAGATTTACATCTGTTTAAGTACTCTGAAGGTCACCAAAGTTCATTATATACACAAATATATGTGTTAAATGTAGCGTTGTAATCATTATGTGGTAATGTATTTGTCTCTGGACACAGACTCTGCTTAGTGGAATATTGAAAGTTATGTCATATGATGAGTAAACTAACATTGCCTCAGATCGTGCATCTTCCCAAGGCAAGAGAGATAACTGATTTTAAAAGTCCAGTTTCCAACCTTGCCGAGCTAGGCTGGTATTACGGAGTAACATTTTGGCTGGACTAATGAGTCTATGCATAGTCAGATCAAAATCATGCAATGAAATCAAAATCCGAATCATAAACTGCCATGCAGTTTTCGGTCGAATGCAGTATTTGCAAAGCATGTGCACTGCCAATTCGTTGTCAACAGTTATTTTCCAAATCATTTCATGTTTTTAATCACAATGCTCACGTGATTTGATGCACTTCGTGATGTAAGACCCGTTTTATCACAATGTAGATCTTGATTATCGATCAGATCGTCTTAACTGGGTGACGCCATTTTGTTTGAAGCAAATGCAAGTGATATGAGAGGTGGAATCTGATTGTCCATAGGAGAGGCATAGAAGGGACATAACCCGTAATAGCCACAGGTGACGCTATGATCGAACCTGAGAATTCCAGCCTAGTTCGGCAAAGGTGGAAACTGTACTTTTATAGTCCGTTAACCCCCTTGATTCATGAAGATGGAGATCATGTTGTTTTGTTTTAGTTTTCTGTGTTAGAGCCAGTTTATCTGTTGTGCAGTCATTTGTTAATTGCTCACTGCATTTAATGGATTTGAGAAACAACCCTTGTATCGGCCTAGGTCAGCTTCTACTGTGTGTTCAACAGTAGCGTTATGACCTGAAGTCACTATGCGGCCACAGTTTGCTGTTCAGCTTTGCATGCAAGAATCCTGAGTTTGAATCCCAGATTTGGCCTGATTATGATTCTTGGTTTATCAATTTCTCAAAACTGGTAAAATGTCTGAAGACTCGGACCTACTAAGTCAGCTTTAGAAATTGGCACTAGTCCTATAGTCCTTGCCAAACTGCCCAAAAGTTAAGGTATCATGAGGACAAGTAGAAATTTGCTATTTGTAAGAGTTTTGCTATATGTTATATTTATAAGGACAAGTGGACTAAAAATGTTAGTTTCTCTTAGGCTTGGATTTTCCTCCCAAAATAGCCAATGATTGGTCAAAGTGACATATATATCACAACACACTAACAACAACCCATTGGCTTTGCTTTTTAATTTGGAACACTGCTATGTCTGTGTTGAAGCTGGTTCCATCCCAACTTGAATCGTCACACCGCTGAAAGTATGCTGATGCAGAATGCAGATAATGGCATCTACCTGCTTCGTGCCAGCTCCAAAGTTGGGGAGTATGCCATTTCTGTCAGGTAGGAACATTATAAGTTTATTACCATGGTTACCGTATCTGTTGCTTTGTGTGAATGTTAACCATTGGACGTTGTTGCAGTAACTTGTACAGTATTGTGTGTTGTCTGACTGGTAATTTAATGGGATTCAGGGGGTTAAAAATCCCTACTTCTACTAGAGAGCCAATGGAACGGTTAAAATCATACACGCATATTAGAATAAGTTACTTTTGTCTGAAGGGCACACTAAGAAACCATTTTTGTTTTAACACTTATTCCCAGTGAAGATGTTTTTTTGATGAAAGCAATGTTAAATGTACTTTTGTATCTGTAAACACAAACACAAGGAAAACTAACAAATGTTGAAACTGTTTTTTTTCGGCTGATTGTGAAATGACTTTCACTTATGTTTTGGCACATATAAATTCCAAAGAGTGCTCTAAGCATCTTTACGAGTGACCTGTCGCACACTTTAACAAGATCCATTTCTACCCCTGGTCATGAAAACCTACACTTGCAATAATTCCTAAGACAACTTTATGTCAGAGACCTATTCTCAAATTACTTCAGAAAATAAGCAAAATGCTGAGCTGTTCAAACAACTGTCATACTATGGTGATTACCGGTTTATATACATATACTCCCTGTGCACCAAGGTCCTCACAGTAGGGAGCTTTGACTGCTTGCAGTGATAGTGTAGAGAGCTCTGCAAATGGGCTATCACTGCGAGGAGCTTGCCTGTGCACCATACATCACATCTTCCTGTTCTGCAGCTATTGTCCCAGCCCTTGTAGGGAGCTTTGACTGCTTGCAGTGATAGTGTAGAGAGCTCTGCAAATGGGCTATCACTGCGAGGAGCTTGCCTGTGCACCATACACCACATCTTCCTGTTCTGCAGCTATTGTCCCAGCCCTTGTAGGGAGCTTTGACTGGTGGCAGTGATAGTAGAGAGAGCTCTGCAAATGGGCTATCTCGGCAAGGAGCTTGCCTGTGCACCATACACCACATCTTCCTTTTCTGCAGCTGTTGTAAGCTGTCCCAGGAATCAGTGGTCATGGTACTGGTATCAAATCCCAGATTTAGTTGAATTTCAAGTGTTTTAACCAAAACGGTACATGTCAACAATCTGCATTACTTTTGATGGAACATGTTTAGACTGGAATGTAATGCTAGTATGATCATGTGCATGATTATGTTCATTTTGATTTTTGGTGCAGGCTGGCTTTGTAAGTTTTTGTATAAAGTTTGTTTTATGCTGTTCACACAAAGTCAGGGTTATTTAGTTAAGCCCTATAAATGCTCCTGACAAGGAGGTGAATGTTAATGTGATGCACAGCGAGGCATCAGAGGACAGACTACCGTATTCGACGTAATAAGCGCCCCGCTCTAATAAGCGCCCACGGCGGTATTTGCTAATATATTGGCCAGTGAACAATCCCAATTAGCACCCTTCCGATTGATCAATGTACACAAGACTTATTAATTCGCGTACAAAACGCACCCGTGTGTTATATGCACCCTTAATTATGGGCAATTCAATTTCAGAAAAAATATATCTGCCGTACATAAACAGGCTGTCAGCATAAACCACGAAATGTATCTTTCAACTCTGTTTTTTTCTCACCAAATTATTATTCTAATAAGAGCCCCCTTTTTCTAATTTTGAGAGCGCCCTGGGCGCTTATTACGTCGATTACGGTATTCAGCATCACGGGTACTGAAGGCAGCAACGCTCTTGTGGTACTGGTAATTGGTAACTGCATTTGCATCTGTCAGCACCAAATCTTTCAGCTGTAAGCAAGGCACCCATAGGGATTAGGATTGGTCTCCAGCAACTAATGATTGGCCATGTTGTCACACAAGGAGACACAATGGATTTGTGGCCTGGTTGATTATGTGTCATTTGCTCATCATGTCAGTCACTGGTTCATCTGGTCTAGACTCGGTGATTTACAGGCCGTCTTCATACAGCTGGAATGTTGCTGAGTGCTGCATTAAGGAAGAAACAAACAAGGCCTAAAGAGACCACGGATGTGTTGTGTTATCACTATGAGGGTTTATTACACTAAGGATTTGAAACACTATGTATTGCAATGTATTTTAAGACCCGTGAAGATTCTGGGTTAGAATAGGTAGGTCTTCAGCAACCCATGCTTGCTGTAAAAGGTGACTATGTTTGTCGTAAAAGGCGACTAACAGGATCGGGTAGTCAGGCTCGATGACTTGGTTGATGCATGTCATCGATCCCAACTGCATGGATAGATGCTCATGATATCAATCACTGGATTGTTTGGTCCAGACTTGATTATTTACAGACCGCTGTCATATTGCTGGAATATTGCTGAGTGCGGCGTCAAACAACAAACCAACCAACAACCAACCAATGTATTTTAAGCATTTTTTATTGTTTTCTGCTTATTTCATTCCAAGTCATAATGAAATCTTCATGATAACTTTTGCTCAAATATGCTGTTAAGTAAGTGACAACCAATTTTATCTTTCCATTTTTTTTTTCATTAATTAAAAGCATGTCTGAAATTACAAAGAAACCTATCCAGTGTCATGGTATGGCACACATCACAATATCAATGCAGGCATCTGTATTTCAATACAATATTTTAACATATAATTTTAATATACAGTCAAGTCTCGTTAATCCGACACTCGGCTTTATCCGACAAAAATGATGGCAACCGATTGATTCAGTGCTATTTAGTCCTGTTAATCCGACATTCTCGCACTCCGACACACCTAATTTGCAACGAATTACCGAAATCACTCATTACATCTGCCCGCGAGTACACAACCCTGTGTTTTGACACGCACTCACTGCAGAGATTAACTTAACAATTAACAGGAAAAGCTATTCAAACCTGTATGTACAAAGCTATACAAATGTAGTTTACAAATTGAAGCCAGATTAATGTGGTACACACGGTTATTATCTATCGTGAAGACGTCCGATTTTCGATCACAAATCAATTAATTTTGTTAATCCGACATACTCGTTAATCCGACACAATAATTTGCAACCAACGATGTCGGATTAACGAGACTTGACTGTATTTAACAAGTTTTGCCATTGCCTATCTCTACGAGAATGAAAGCAGTTCGTTGCTAACATCCTGACACAGACTAATGTTGAACATGTATATATGTGATGGATGCTATTAGTGCCAGACAAGGCTTTTACTGGGCTTGATACCACTACCTTTCTGTGCCTGAAACTCACATCAATTTTGGTACTTAACTTATCACTGTTTTATCACTTGCAACATCATGGACTATTCATTGCTGCTTGATGTTAGGATGATGAGAAATAACACCTCTTTAATACAACTTGTGTGTACCTCTTGGTCTTATGGATTCACCTGTATTCATAACTATTCATACATTTTTCTGGTGAGTTATATTAATTACAGAATAACCAATAAGACAGCATTCATGCCTGTGGACAGATAGCCCATAATTCTTAGTTTTGAGCAGGTAATCTTCACTGAATGCAGCCTGTTGTTGAGGTGATGATACAATCACAGGACTTGATGTAGCCTTGTAAAACATGCACCAGTGCAACCTATTTTTGAAAACTGCAACCTAATTTTAAAAATCTGCAACCTAATTTTTTAAATTTACACCATATGCATGTTATTTCTTTTTTTCAAATTTGTGGCTTACTTTTCAACCCAACAACGATTTTTGAACTCAATCAGTATCTTAAAGCTACACCATTAACCCCGGTGTTTTGTGTAATTCATCATGCTTTCTTACATTTCATTCCTTTTAAATTTTACATCAATACATCATTAATTTATGTAAAATCGTGGTACAGTCTGAAATCTGAGATTTTATTTATGTGGACTGATTGATGCATCTATGTGTTGACCTTTAATAAACTTATGGGAGCATGATGCAACCTGGATTTGTCCGGTGCAACTTGGTGTTTCATATAAACATGCACCTGGTTTAAGTTAATTCAAGTTCCTTAAATCGAGCCCTGAAGCACTGTGTCATCATGTCGCCTTAACTGACCATTTGGGATCAATCTCATTAAAATCTGACCTTAGTTCTCGCTACCGCTAAACGAAGATCTGAAGACATCCCATTAGGGGTCACGTCAGAACGACCTTTCATCCGACTAATCAGAGCGTCGCTTATCAGATCAGGAAAGTGACAGTCGGAATGTGATTTCTAATCATGCAACCTCGAAAACGTATTCCGAACGATAGTTACGGGTTTAACGACTGAATCCATACAATCGAGACCATCTATTAGGCATGTTCTTTTGTTCAGGTTTCAAATTTGTAATTGAGAATTTATCAAAATATGTTTCGAAGCGTAGTCGCCACTTTTATGATTGGTCATTCCATTGGTTGGTCAAAGTTCGCGCAAGGTCAGTCTGACGTGACCCGTAATGGGATGTCCTCAGATCTTTGTTTAACGGTAGCGAGAACTAAGATCTGATTTTAATGAGATTGATGCGGGATTGAGAATTGTTTAAATGCTTGTATTGGAAAGCTATTATTACCCACAATCTTTATACCCTCATAACATTAGCGAAATAGCCCTGACATTTTGTGAACAGTTCAGATATTAGAATTGTTTTTGATTTCTTTGAGTTGCTGTTTTAGTTGTTTGTGTATGTATTGCATGTGTTCAGATGTGACCAGTCAGTGAAACACTTCAATCTCACATGGAATGGCACAGAGTTCAAGTTTGGCCACGGAACGTTCAAGACGATCAAGGATCTGCTGTTTCACTTTGACAACAAACCCCTGATAGGCGGAGAGTCTGGTGGGTGTTGGGGCGACGAGGCAGTATCAGTTGTCATATACGTTGCTGGGCAACCTTATGGTGTATTTCAGTAACAGTGAATCTACATAATGATGATGATGATGATGATGATGATGATGATGATGATGATAATATTGATAATGATGATGATGATGATGATGATGATGGTGGTGGTGATGATGGTGATGATGATGATGATGAGGCACGCCATTGGCAGGAACTTCACACCCCTCAAGAAAAGTTTGTTCTAAATGCTTGTAAATTCGTTTACCCACTCTTTAAGGTTTAAGTAAACATTTGTGGATAGTTTAATTTTATTTTCGAGTAGCATGTCTTCCAGATGACAGTTGACATTACGTGTTGCAGGTCAGCTGGTGCTACTCACTCAGCCCTACCCGCGTGACATCGAGGAGCCCCAGATGTACGAATATGTCACTGTGCATGCAGAACTCTCCTCAGCAGATACCAATGAACAAAGGTCAGATTTCTCGGTAGGTTAGGCCAGACTTTTTATCTTCCTTTTTGATTGTGAAAACATTTGGTAGGAAGGAAATAAATAAAAAATAAAATGCATTGTTCCTGATTTTTTTTTATCATCTCAGAGGTGATTGGATCTGTTTGTGACAAAAGAGATAAACTTGGCCTAGTTTGGGTCCTAATAAATATTATTACTAAATTTCTGCTTCAGCCATATAATAATCCATGGGATTATGTTTATTGTCAAAGTGTTCTTTTCTGTTGCTGGTATGAAAACACCTTGTCATTCTGATATTTTTCTTCTGATTTATATGTATGTAAGGTTGCTGGTCTCTAGTCCAAGCAACAAGAATGTAGTGGCTTACGAGACTCATCTAGTGTGACCATTATGAAGTTTTATTGTTGTATAGTTGTATAATCTGTTTTGACCATGAAATGTTTATGATTTCCAGATCAACTCAAAGGAGGGTTTCCTCACTAAGATAGGAGCTCATTTCAAGGTGAGGCTATTGGTCAGACTCACATCAGAGATTGTCCTATGACAAGGATAATTTCTTAATCTTTGTTTTTAAAATGTACTATTGTAACCTAACTTGACAGTATGTGAATTTATTAATAATGAAAGTCTAATTTAAGATGTTAAAACTTGTGTCAAAGTCATTAATACCGGTGTTATGTGCATGATAGAGTCAGATGGGTAGTAGACCACCTCTGTGGTCTAGTGGTAGAGCGTCTGCCTGGAGAGCGGAAGGTCTGGTTTTCGATCCCCGGCCTCGTCATACCAAAAGACGTTAAAATATGGCACTTGTTGTTACCCTGTCTGACGTTCAGCATCAAGGGGCTAAAACAAGGACTGGTCGGCTCGGAGTCAGTGTACTGTATCTACAAGATATTGACAAAATAGTTGTGATATAAAGTAACGAATATTTTGTTGATTGAAATATGTTAAATTGAAAATATGTTCCTGTTGCAGTCCCTTGGATGTTCATTTAAGAAAGTAGTACTCATGTATTGACCTGATATGATTAGGTGTTTTGGTTTATAAACATCAAGGAAAATATACTGGAATCCCGTTTTATCTGAGACCCTCGCCTCGACCCTGAGACATCGCTTAAAGAAAAATAGGTGCCATTAATTACAAAACTTGAATGCTAAAGCTTATAAAACTCTATATTTTGCGTTTCTTTGTCAGACATGGAGGACTCGGTGGTTTGTGCTGCAGAAACACGAGTTAAAGTATTACAAGCAGAACACAGACAAACACCCCATACGGACCCTCGACCTGAAACACTGCTCTGAATGTTGTCGTGACTTCTCTCACAAGGACAAGCAATACGTGTTCAGGTGAGCTTCATTCAACCTACATGTACATGTATTACTAGTTCAGGTGAGCTTCAATCAATCTCCACTTACTTGTACTACATGTTCAGGTGAGCTTCATTCAATCTACGACCGCCTTCGTGGTCTAGTGGAGAGCCTGCCCTGAGAGCAGAAGGTCGGGGGTTCAATCATTGGCCATATCATACGTAAAGATGTCAAAAGATGGTAGTTGTTGTTACCCTGCCAGGTGATCGACAAGGAGCTAAAACAAGGACTGGTCGGCTCGGCTCGGCTCGGCTCGGCTCGGCTCGGCTCGGCTCGGCTCGGTGGTCTTGTGGTAGAGCGTCCGCCCGGAGAGCAGAAGGTTCGGGGTCTGACCCCTGGCCGCGTCATACCAAAAGACGTTTAAAGATAGTACTTGTTGTTACCCTGCTATATAGCACATCGCTATATAAGTGCTATGATCTTGAACGTGACGTTAAACCCCATTTCACATAACCTCACAATTCCATCTACACGATGATGTTTGTGATATTAAATATTACATATCACTGATATATTAGTTATGTTACTTCAGCTCTTTATCCAGGAATGACTTATGCAGTGTCCTATGGATAGAAATAGTCTTCAGACACAAAGGGAGTACTTGTCTGCTGAGTTTTGATGTTGACCTTAGATCAGTACTTAAAGTGACTTCTCTTGTTGTCCAGGTTAAAGTTTGACTGGCGGACATTCTACATTTATGCCACATCTGAGCAGGAGATGAATGAATGGATGAAGGTGATCAACTGGAGGCTGGTGAGTGGCCGTCACCTGATGTAGTCCCTGTACCATCTCCTCCATCCCTGTACCATCTCCTCCATCACCTGATGTAGTCCCTGTACCATCTCCTCCATCCCTGTACCATCTCCTCCATCACCTGATGTAGTCCCTGTACCATCTCCTCCATCCCTGTACCATCTCCTCCATCCCTGTACCATCTCCTCCATCACCTGATGTAGTCCCTGTACCATCTCCTCCATCCCTGTACCATCTCCTCCATCACCTGATGTAGTCCCTGTACCATCTCCTCCATCCCTGTACCATCTCCTCCATCACCTGATGTAGTCCCTGTACCATCTCCTCCATCCCTGTACCATCTCCTCCATCCCTGTACCATCTCCTCCATCACCTGATGTAGTCCCTGTACCATCTCCTCCATCCCTGTACCATCTCCTCCATCCCTGTACCATCTCCTTCATCACTGTACCATCTCCTTCATCACTGTACCATCTCCTCCATCCCTGTACCATCTCCTCCATCCCTGTACCATCTCCTTCATCACTGTACCATCTCCTTCATCACTGTACCATCTCCTCCATCCCTGTACCATCTTCTCCATCACCTGATGTAGTCCCTGTACCATCTCCTAATTCATCTGTATTTATCACGATATATTACGAGCTTCTGATGACACAAGCTCCAAAATTACGGCTGCGATTTTCTTCATCTATGTCTCATTGCGTAACTTAATGTATTTGCTTGAAATGTGTGTAAGTGTTATAGGGGTATGAACACTGGACATTGTTGAATTCATCCTTGAACGAACTTAGTGAGTTGGCCTCGTTACATCCCTTTCCTTTTATGTAGTATACTGACACTGGGTGTGACCATATATCTTGTAGCTGCTATTGTTTGCGTTACAAGCCCCATGATTTGGTCTACATAGATAGTTTGCTTTTGATTCCAGAAATCACGGACATGAAGAGTGTTTGTGTCAAGAAATGGCTGACTGCATGAGTGGACGTTGGTGTGAGACTGTAAGGTCAACTAATCATCTGCTGATACAAGGGAGCCTGCTGGGTCGTGACCTTGACCTCATTCGTTCAACTTGAAGCATGGTTGTGGGCTTTAGGACTGTACGTTACCATGGTTACCAGTGGGCTGGTCAGCGACTGTTCTGGTCCCGTGGAAGGAAGATTTGTATCTGAGAGTGTCTGACATCTACATTATCCAGCGTATCTGCTTATTCTGTTATGATAAAAACTTAGACCCATTCGCCACTAAAGCTTTGTTTAGGTGTGACTTCATCACCACCATCTCTCGTATCACCATCTTGGCACAGAATTTCTGTTGCTCATGACCTTGAAATCAACAACCAATCAAAATGCCTCTACTAAACATGAGTACGGCATTTATCCACAATCAAAATCACTGTCTTGCACATGCAAGTCCTCGATATATTCCTGTGTTATGGGTTTTTGGACGCTTAAGAAACATTCATAGTTGTTCCTCTAATCACAAAAACAACTGTAAAACATCTCACTCAGTTATAAAACATGACTTTATCTTAAAAACAGACCATCATCTGAGTATTTACAATGTCTGTGTGATGCCAATCCCCTTGCTATGGCGTGATTAATCGCGATAAACATGGCCATCCGAAAACGTGTGATGTCCGAAAACCTATGATCCGAGGATATTAAATACAATCAGAAGACTGTTTATACTGAACGTGCTGCTGGAAAGATGTATTTTAGTGATTATTAGGACGTCAGGGAAGTCCTTATGCTACAAGACATTCCCAGTTGTATTTGAGACATCTCGCAACAAGGCAAGATGAGGCAGCTTCTTGCTTCAATAATGAAAGAACAATATAATTTGATTTGTCAACAATTTATAGCGTCATGTCATTTGAACTGGTCTCAAACCGAATATATGGCAGTGAATTGATAAGGGTATCTATCATAATAGAATGGAGATATGTTATACTGGAGGTTAAGAGTCTGTAAGCTCTCTAATTGATAGAAAGGTATTCTTATGTTCTGACATTTCCTATTGCTTTTACTTATGTAGACAGAGAGATTTGTATGTTGTGTAACTGACGATGGTTAATTTTGGTGTAATGAAGGTTACCGTACTCAAGTCAAGTTATTTTCAGCCTTTTGGGGTCTGTCTCCCAATCAATCTGAATGGCACCTGCTACCTTTGATAAACAGAGTCTGAGGACAGACTGTAAGCAAGGTCCACAATGAGCAAACTGTGATATGTCTGCTGGATGCACAATCTCTCGGAGCTGTTGTTGTCATCACTCTCACTCTTGTTGTTCTCTGTAATATACCGGAATATCATAGCTTAGGAACACTGTTTTACAGCATACTTTAATATCCTCCTTTATCATATACTGCTGTATAACATAATGATGTGTCATACTACATAACACGCTGGTATGTGACAGGGGTATATCATGTTTCATGGCATACTCGTATGATACTGTCGGAAAATACTCGCATGTCATACATTTGGGTTAATCTGTTGCAGTACACTGGTACATGGACTGATACCTGACTCTGATGTTATGGTAAAACACAATGGACATGTTTAACATCATTCCTTATCTGTTTGTCATACACTGCCTCATGACATGTTATACTGGTATGATATACTGGTAGAATACTGTTATGATTCTGGTAGAATACTGTTGTGGTATACTGGTAGAATACTGTTATGGTATAGTGGTTGAATACTAGTATGTTATGGCATACTGGCAGAATACTGTTATGGCATACTGGTAGAACACTGGTATGGCATACTGGTAGAACACTGTTATGACATACTGTTAGAATACTGTTATGGCATACTTGTAGAATACTGTTATGGCATACTGGTAGAACACTGGTACGGCATACTTGTAGAATACTGTTATGGCATACTTGTAGAATACTGGTATGGCATACTGATAGAACACTGGTATGGCATACTGGTAGAATACTGGTATGGCATACTGTTAGAATACTGGTATGGCATACTGTTAGAACACTGGTATGGCATACTTGTAGAATACTGGTATGGCATACTTGTAGAATACTGTTATGGCATACTGGTAGAATACTGTTATGGTATGCTGGTAGAATACTGTTATGGTATGCTGGTTGAAGACTGTTATGGTATGCTGGTTGAAGACTGGTATGGTATGGTATGCTGGTTGAAGACTGTTATGGTATGCTGGTTGAAGACTGTTATGGTATGGTATGCTGGTTGAAGACTGGTATGGTATGCTGGTTGAAGACTTATGGTATGCTGGTTGAAGACTGGTATGGTATGGTATGCTGGTTGAAGACTGGTATGGTATGGTATGGTATGCTGGTAGAATACTGGTATGGTATGGTATGCTGGTATAATACTATCGTGATAATGTACATGAATTATGGGTATGGTAGTTTAGTAGGCTGTATCATATTCTTATGTATACCATGATCACATGGCTAATAATGTCCTGTTGTCACAATGGAAACATGTTTATGTAGCAATAGTATTAAGCAAACCAGTATCCAATATACTGCTTGCCAGTAAGTATCATACTGTATGGTATACCAGATCATCATAGTGAATAACATTTCATGCTTTAAACTGTACGATACCAGTATGGTTTGACAAGGTGCTACATAAAACTCGCATGCCAAGGGATTGTCTACTGTAGTCTGATATGTTAGCCTGCTGCATGTGTGAGGGTGTGTGCATGTGAGTGAGGGTGAGTGTGTATGTGTGAGTGTGTGCATGTGGGTGAGTGTGCATGTGTGTGTGAGTGTGCATGGGTGTGAGGGTGAGTGTGCATGTGTGTGTGTGAGTGTGTGCATGTGTGTGAGGGTGTGTACATGTGTGTGCTTATGTGTGAGAGGGTGAGTGCATGTGTGTGCTTATGTGTGAGTGTGTGCATCTGTGTGAGGGTGAGTGTGCATGTTTGTGCTTATGTGCATCTGTGTGAGTGTGCATGTGTGTGCTTATGTGTGCATGTGTGTGAGGGTGAGTGTGCATGTGTGTGAGGGTGAGTGTGCTTATGTGTGCTTCTGTGTGAGTGTGTGCTTCTGTGTGAGTGTGTGCATCTGTGTGAAGGTGAGTGCCTGCATGCATGTGACGTTGAGTATGTATATGTAGACGAAGGTGAGTTGCAGGCAGATTGAGAAGACCCCCAGGTCGACAGACTCCAGCTGTAGGGCTGATATTAGTATCTGCTGTCGATAAAGGAACTGCTGACAGCACAGATCACTGCTGCTGTTTGTTATGGGCAAATATTCATGAGCAGTTTTCAATTTCTTACACATGACAGTTGTGAGTAAATATCCATAATGTATCATTAATAGCTTTAAGTTGCACTTGGTTACACTGGATGCTGGCTGTGTCTCCAGAACTAGATTACAGCTTGTACTGTAATGTCCAGAGATGATGCCATGATGGGTGGCAGTGCCATTAGTGTTACCATAATGAACCAGTACTTGTGCACAAAGATAGTTCATACATGTTCCATAAAGTAGTGTTCTACCGCAATATAACTGTTGATATATGAATAGGGTAGCGGCCATTCATTTGATCTGTATTGATCATTTTCATTGTTGTTTTTTATGAAGAATAACCACCATTTTGTTGTAAAAAACGACAATAACAAAAATTTACATGTACCTGTTCTTGTATACTCAACCTCTTAAAATAGCGTACAGTGATAATCTATAGTTATATCTTAGTTTACATGGCCTGCTCTGGAGGGAATAGTGTCCTTGTAAGTGTAAACCTAGCTGTAATTTATATGCTATATTTGTGTTTCCTTCCTATCATGAAGGAGGTATCTGTGTTACTGATAAGCATGTTGGGTTTTACGTGAAACTTCCTTGTTTATATTGATCATTGAGTCACATTGCCATCCTGCCCTGTCTCGCCCAGTCATCACTTCCTTCTCCGAGCCTTGTCAGTCTCCTCACCCATCCTTGTCAATCTCCTCACCTAGCCTTGTCAGTCTCCTCACCCAGCCTTGTCAATCTCCTCACCCATCCTTGTCAGTCTCCTCACCCTGCCTTGGCAGTCTCCTCACCCATCCTTGTCAGTCTCCTCACCCTGCCTTGTCAGTCTCCTCACCCAGCCTTGTCAGTCTCCTCACCCATCCTTGTCAATCTCCTCGCCCATCCTTGTCAGTCTCCTCGCCCATCCTTGTCAGTCTCCTCACCCTGCCTTGTCAATCTCCTCACCCAGCCTTGTCGATCTCCTCACCCATCCTTGTCAATCTCCTCGCCCATCCTTGTCAGTCTCCTCACCCAGCCTTGTCAATCTCCTCACCCATCCTTGTCAGTCTCCTCACCCATCCTTGTCAGTCTCCTCACCCATCCTTGTCAATCTCCTCACCCAGACTTGTCAATCTCCTCATTCAGACTTGTCAATCTCCTCACCCTGCCTTGTCAATCTCCTCACCCTGCCTTGTCAATCTCCTCTTCCAGCCTTGTCAATCTCCTCACCCTGCCTTGTCAGTCTCCTCACACAGCCTTGTCAATCTCCTCACCCAGCCTTGTCAATTTCTGTTGTCCCACAGCATCTCAGCTTATTATAGAAGAAAGGCCCAGGTCATATATGCTTACCACTCTGGTGAAACCCAGGAGTACATTTCCTTCAAGAAACTGAGATTAGAGCCCCTGATCAGTTGATCCTGGCCTCAGTAAGGCACCTTGCAGATCAAATTCTGTCCCTTTCTACAACTGGGCTCCTGTGCACACTCATCCAGTTCTTTTTCCATTCAATCTAGCAGTTGATGAGTATCCTAATAATACACAGACAGTCTCTCAGTTTGACATACATCTAGTTCTAGACAAGAAACAGGCACCTAACTTATGCCTCAGTCACATTTGCTGTGGCGGCTGTGGGGTCTATAATATTTACGGCCAATAGCAATTATAGGGCCGCCGCAGCATTCCCACGGTCACACACTGTGGCAGTGACACAAGTTAGGAGAGCCGCACGGCGTATTTTGAATTTGTGGAGACAGAAAACCTGCGGCTGCCTTTGAAGTGTGTCCCTGTGGCGGCCATAGGTTTTTGACAAATACCAAGGCTGACGCAAGGAGTCAGCAGGGGCGACCATACGGCGATCGTGCGGCCAGACTGACGCTACCGCTACACAGGGCAGCCACACAGCAAATGCAAGGCCACCGTATGCCTGACATATGGTCGCCGTGGAACCTTTCTAGGGATACGCCCTAGGGCGACCCTGCAACCACCACAGGTCCTTTGTGGCCGCTGCAGGTATCTCTCGATTTCGCAGGGCTATGGCAACCGTATCCTAGCTTGAGCAAATGTGACTGAGGCATAAGCACCATAGTCTCTTTGAACTACGTTATCATGATCTGTGAGTTGGTTCATGGGCAATTAGTTTCTAGTAGGATCCAAACGTGGTGACTCTTACCATGTATTTTTGTCATTGTTAATTTATGGGGAAGTAAATTCTGAATGTCCACTATGTTTTATTTAATTGTTGTTTAAAATCAATGGCATATCTCTTTTCAGCAATATTATGATCTTATAATTTTTCCTGTTTTGTTGATTTCCTCTTACAAGCAAACTGTGCTTGTAATCCTTTCATTTGACTGAACAGAGCTCGGTTTAAGGAACTTGATTTAACTTGCACCAGGTGCATGTTGACATGGAAACCAAGTTGCACCAGCCAAAACCAGGTTGCACCCTGGTACCTTAAACTTAACAAAGTTGAAAGTTAAAAAGCGGGCCTGCTGCCTGTGTCACATTAATTAATGGCATATTGCTGTAAAACGTAATATTAACATGCAATTAATATTGAAGTATTTGGAGTTTTTATGATGTCAAGCCCATGATGATTCCATAAACCTTAGAGGCACTGAATCTGTTCAAAGATCGTTGATGTGTGGACAAGTAAATATTCATCTTCCCGAGGCAAGGGAGTTAGCTGACTGTAAAAGTCAAGTTTCCACCCTTGCCTAACTAGGCTGGAATTTCTGGGCTCGATTGTGGTGCCACCAGTGGCTATTATGAGTTAATTCCCTCTTTGTCCCTCCTATTGACCAATCAGATTCCACCTCTCATATCACTTGCATTTGCTTCAAATAAGATGGTGGTGCCCAGTCAAGACGATCTGATCAATACTCAGTATCTATATTGTAAAAAAACGGGTCTTACTTCGCGATGTGCATCAAAGCACCTTGATTCAAAACATAAAAATATTTGAAAATATCTGTTCACGCCAAGTTTGTGGTAATCAACCATAATCTGCACACAGTTTACAAACCGAATGTCGATTTTGTCGCGTGATTTTGACTGGACTATGCATAGACCCATTAGTCCAGCCAAAATATAACTCCATAATACCAGCCTAGTTCGGCAAGGGTGGAAACTGGACTTTTATAGTCAGTGAACTCCCTTGTCTTGAAAAGATGGTAAGGATTAGTCAGACACAAATTTGAAATGTTTTGACATGCATTTTTTAAGTTGCATTTTTCAATAATAGGTTACACTGGTGCATGTTTTTATACAGCTAAGTTGAGGCCTGCTGTAGCAGTATCTGCAATCTGTAAGTAACTAGTCTTCATTAACATACACATTTTGGTCTGTTTAAGGCTGATTGTGTGGCATTAATAAAGTGGGAGGAACTATATGGGTCTTCGAGCATTTGTCCAATGTTTGGTCCTTTCCAAGATTGGAGATTGGAATTTATTTTTCAACAATGATTTTTTTCTTGCATATTTGTTATTGCTCATATTTTTAACTCTTCTGATCTGAATGGCTTGACTACCTGATTCTTTGCCAGGATTGCTTGATGAATTAAGCTGAATGTATCATGCAGGGGCTTTAACCAAAATATATTTTATGAAAGATTTATAATTTATTTACCCAAATATATTTTATGAAAGAGATATAATTTTTTTTAACCAGGATATAGTTTATGAACGATATAAATTTAGTACTTAAGTTTAGGAGCTTCTGTGAAAGTATAGAAGGAATAATTTTGTCATGATGATCAAAGAATAGCTTTATGTTTTTGAAATTGTCAGTAAAACCCAGGTGAACTACAGACCCTTCAGCTATATTTCTTTGATTAGATTAGACAAGTGAGAATGAGATTGTGCCTAGTTTTCACACATTTGTCGGTAGCTCTCTCTTCATTGTTATATATCAATCCTTCTTACCTTCTGGTTTTATGTCTCTTTTAATGTGTTATCATTTAACATGACCCAGATTAACTGTTGTGTGCCCAGGTCAACGCTTCTTGTACATTCTCCATTGGTTTAGGTTTTACACTGATACAGTCATCTTTCAAAAAGAAAGGTAGTTGATATTTTAATCCTATCTATATGTAGCAGGGCATGGAGTCGTCCCACTGATGACAGCCTTACTTTGTCATCTTGCTGACGGGGTTAACCTCTTTGGTCATGTGGACAAGGCGTCCGACCTCGGATCAGAAGGTCCGTGGTTCGAATTCCATCTCGGGACTCGGAAATGTTATGGCCGCTACATATACATGAACATAGGATTACATCAACATTGTCAAGGAATCTCAACATCATTTATTTTGGCACAAATATTCAAGATAATCAGCTGAATTTGACTTTTTATTACATATGTGATATATGATATATTTCTTATTGATGGCTGGTGCTTTAATTCTTCCTGGCATTGTTAGATTTGTTGTTTTACTTCTCTGTATGTGATACTCCCTCACATTCCGATCAACCGTTTTGTGATCATATTACTACTGGACATATCTTTCTTTGTGTGTATTTATATGGTGATATGTTTCAGGGTTTAGTTGTGTTTAAACATATGTGGGGATTTGTTGAACTAATATCAGTGTAGATAACTTTACGATGTAGTTTTCTCTCAGTCTCCCCTGTAATTGGGATCGATGATGCATGATATTTATCATTGGATTGTCTGGTCCAGACTCGATTATTTACAGACCACCGTCATATAGCTGGAATATTGCTGAGTGCGGCTTAAACAAAAAAACAACCACCCAACTGGTTTGAAATGATATGGAAGCAACCACGTTTCATGAGAGAAAAAAACATATCGAAGTATCCAGCTTCACATATATATATCGTTAATGAATATATTGAAGAAATTTATTCATATGCTTTCTGATTTGCATATGTTATTGAAGAAGGATCGCTTCTTCATCTGTATCTATATAGAACTGTGACAAAGGTATACACTACCCTGTTTTACATGTATTTTTTCAGAAAATGATCGTATTGAAGCATCATGTTTTTTATACATTGTTTATGAATAAATATCGTTTTATCGTGCTTCCCATGAACTTTGCCATTGACACGGCTTGTTCAACAGTTGTTTATAAGAAATGTTATGTTGCAAGTCGAAGTCTGTCATATCCGTCTGGAATTATGACTGAGTTAGAAAGTAATGACAATTTTATATTCTTTTCTGTCTGAATGCCTATTTGCTTATAATGTGTATATATACCTTGTTGCCATGGACACACTTTTTTCATATATTTGAAATGATATTTTTCTCTTTCTTTGAATATGTCTCCTTTTATGGGTTAGATTCCAGAGTTTTGGATTACTACTGTATCTGTTAACGTTACATGCTCATCAAGAAGTTGCTCAATTTTCAATATGACGTTTGGTTCTGAAGGAATATTGGTGAAAACCTCAACATCTACAGAAGATGGAGAGTTGATATCATCTGTACATGCTAATATTCTATGTTGCTTTTAATCTTTTTCAAAGCAACTTTTATGGATCATGATTTTGATAAGAATTGCTTTTTAATTACATCCAGTATATGTTTGGTTTTGTACTCGTTTTGAGGATTTATTTTAAATATTTTGCACGAGAAATGACTTTTGAAATTTTCATAATCAGAAGAAATTGATTAAACCATTAAACCAATGTGTCAGGAAATAGTGGCATGTTTTCCGTATACTGGTCTTACAGTGAGGAACTGCAACTGTAGTATTGTGTTACCCTACTCCAGGATGGAGAAACAGTATACACCAGCTTGTATTTGTGCTGATAACTCATTGCAATTGTGATGATCGTCATGTTTTGCTTAAGAAAATATTGTCAATAAATGCATCAGGAATGTGATTTTACTTTTTGTTTCATGTGAGAGGATCAAGTCTTCCTGATAACCTCTGCTTCACACTGATATCGCAGGGCAGCCTACTGGTTAAAACACTCGCTTGTCATGCCAAAGATCTGGGTTCGATTCCTGACAGGGGTACAATGTGTGAAGCCAATTTTTGGTGTCCCCTGCCGTGATATTGCTAGAATATTGCTAAAAGCAGCATGAAATTAAACGCACTCACTCACTGATATCTCAGTAGCTGGCAATATTACACTGGTGTTAACGCGGACTAGGAGAAGCAGACAGACAACCCGACAGACAGACACATATCAGTACAATAATTATTAAATGAGACATCATTTCACCTCACCTGCATAATATATATCATATATATACATAGTACACATCATTTGGCTACACAAAATAAATGTTACTCAAAGTATATAGCACATACTGACTCGTGATGATCCTTGGTAGAATGGGTTTTCAGCAACCTATGCTTGCGACTGTGCTTGTCGTAAAAGGCTTGAAGAGTAGTCTCCCTTTGACCTTTAAAGTCAACTGCTGCAAGTGTCAAGTTTTCATTTTGACAGGTTTTAAGAGTTCGGAGGGGCGGTCGGGTAGCCTAGTGGTTAAAGCGTTCGCTCGTCACGCCGAAGACCCGGGTTCGATTCCTGACATGGGTACAATGTGTGAAGCCAATTTCTGGTGTCCCCCGCCCTGATAATGCTGGAATATTGCTAAAAGCGGCGTCAAACCATACTCACTCACTCACTTAAGAGTTCGGTTCAAAATGTACTATTGGGATTTGTTTTACCGCAGCCCAGACAAATACTATTTAGATACACGTTTAAAAAGAGCTGATCATGCATACACTGAAGTTGATAGATGCTTTATCCTTACTCAAGCATATAAAAGTCAGAACAAATGCTTGCATAGTCAGAAAGAAATCGTCAGAGATATCTTAACCAAACTTGGCACATAGATGTCTAGTGGTGAACTGTTGCCTTTTGATAGTGTGGGATTTTTGCAAACCCACGAGCACGGGTATGGTGCTGACAAACCTAGAAACATAATCGGGGCGAACTGGGATTCGAACGCACAGTCATAGGTTTCTGGCGTTCCCAAGGTACGCAACTGTGCATAGCGAATCGCGGCGCCTTAGACGACTGGGCCCCCCGTGCCCCCGTAGTAAATGTAAATATAATAAAACTTTATGATAACTTCGTGTATGTTGCATTTTTTATCAAGTTGTAGACTTCTTATTTGCTCACCAACTTCTAGAATGCAAATAAAAAACGTCTTAAACTTGATTTTAGGAGTGACAGGAGGTTACAGAGATTATTACCATCGTGTGTTTCTGTTTGTAAATATCATACATTAGGACCAAATTTGTAATGTTACGAGTTTACGAGTACATATTTACAATACTAAAACATACTCATCTAATAATCTCTATGACTGTGGTTCAGTGTATGTATATGATATATATATATATATATATATATATATATATATATATATATATATATATATATATATAGCCAACATAGTGAACATAATGTACTCACCATTGAGCTGTTCATTATTATCGAACATGCGCTATTTATGTACAGCAGATTTTGTGAATTGAAACATATACGTACATCACATAGTGGAAAATATGATCTGAAATTTGAGCCCCCCCTTGATTGAGGAAAGAGACAGCTTCTTGAGTTCAGTATACAGCATATCAGTTCTGGTTTGACAATTCTTGTCTATCTCAACTGAGAGAAGCGCACGGTTAAGTAAAATGCCAGCATTATTTCCCTTTAACAGCGCGTGACAATAGTGGCTAAAACGAGAGAGAGAGAGAGAGAGAGAGAGAGGAGAGAGAGAGAGAGAGAGAGAGGGGGGGGGGGGGGGGGGGTTATTGGCCAAAACAGTTTCTTTCTGTTCAACATTTGTTTGTTTGTTTGTTTGTTGTGTAATGTCGCACTCAGCACTATTCCAGGTATATGGCGGCGGTCTGTAAATATTCGACTCTGGACCAGACAGTCCAGTGAATGACATCATGAGCATCGATCTTTGGGACATACGGCAAACATGACAGCGAGCGCCTGACCGCCTGATCTCGTCAGTCGCCTCATACAACTGGGTGCCCTCCTGATGGTGTTCTTTCATTGCTTGATCTCATAATACAACCAGGTGCCCTCTCGATGATGTTCTTTCATTGTTTGATCTCACCATACAATCAAGTGCCCTCTCGGTGGTGTTCTTTCATTGCTTGATCTCATAATACAACCAGGTGCCCTCTCGATGATGTTCTTTCATTGTTTGATCTCACCATACAATCAAGTGCCCTCTCGGTGGTGTTCTTTCATTGCTTGATCTCATAATACAACCAGGTGCCCTCTCGATGATGTTCTTTCATTGTTTGATCTCACCATACAATCAAGTGCCCTCTCGGTGGTGTTCTTTCATTGCTTGATCTCATAATACAACCAGGTGCCCTCTCGATGATGTTCTTTCATTGTTTGATCTCACCATACAATCAAGTGCCCTCTCGGTGGTGTTCTTTCATTGCTTGATCTCATAATACAACCAGGTGCCCTCTCGATGATGTTCTTTCATTGTTTGATCTCACCATACAATCAAGTGCCCTCTCGGTGGTGTTCTTTCATTGCTTGATCTCATAATACAACCAGGTGCCCTCTCGATGATGTTCTTTCATTGTTTGATCTCACCATACAATCAAGTGCCCTCTCGGTGGTGTTCTTTCATTGCTTGATCTCATAATACAACCAGGTGCCCTCTCGATGATGTTCTTTCATTGTTTGATCTCACCATACAATCAAGTGCCCTCTCGGTGGTGTTCTTTCATTGCTTGATCTCATAATACAACCAGGTGCCCTCTCGATGATGTTCTTTCATTGTTTGATCTCACCATACAATCAAGTGCCCTCTCGGTGGTGTTCTTTCATTGTTTGATCTCACCATACAACCAGGTGCCCTCTCGGTGGTGTTCTTTCATTGCTTGATCTCACCATACAACCAGGTGCCCTCTCGGTGGTGTTCTTTCATTGCTTGATCTCATAATACAACCAGGTGCCCTCTCGGTGGTGTTCTTTCATTGCTTGATCTCATAATACAACCAGGTGCCCTCTCGATGATGTTCTTTCATTGCTTGATCTCATAATACAACCAGGTGCCCTCTCGGTGGTGTTCTTTCATTGCTTGATCTCACCATACAACCAGGTGCCCTCTCGGTGGTGTTCTTTCATTGCTTGATCTCATAATACAACCAGGTGCCCTCTCGGTGGTGTTCTTTCATTGCTTGATCTCACCATACAACCAGGTGCCCTCTCGGTGGTGTTCTTTCATTGTTTGATCTCACCATACAATCAAGCGCCCTCTCGGTGGTGTTCTTTCATTGCTTGATCTCATAATACAACCAGGTGCCCTCTCGATGATGTTCTTTCATTGTTTGATCTCACCATACAATCAAGTGCCCTCTCGGTGGTGTTCTTTCATTGCTTGATCTCATAATACAACCAGGTGCCCTCTCGATGATGTTCTTTCATTGTTTGATCTCACCATACAACCAGGTGCCCTCTCGATGGTGTTCTTTCATTGTTTGATCTCACCATACAACCAGGTGCCCTCTCGGTGGTGTTCTTTCATTGCTTGATCTCACCATACAATCAAGTGCCCTCTCGATGGTGTTCTTTCATTGTTTGATCTCACCATACAATCAAGTGCCCTCTCGATGGTGTTCTTTCATTGTTTGATCTCACCATACAACCAGGTGCCCTCTCGGTGGTGTTCTTTCATTGCTTGATCTCACCATACAATCAAGTGCCCTCTCGATTGTGTTCTTTCATTGCTTGATCTCACCATACAACCAGGTGCCCTCTCGGTGGTGTTCTTTCATTGCTTGATCTCACCATACAACCAGGTGCCCTCTCGATGGTGTTCTTTCATTGTTTGATCTCACCATACAATCAAGTGCCCTCCCGATGGTGTTCTTTCATTGTTTGATCTCACCATACAATCAAGTGCCCTCCCGATGGTGTTCTTTCATTGTTTGATCTCACCATACAATCAAGTGCCCTCCCGATGGTGTTCTTTCATTGTTTGATCTCACCAGACAGCCAGGTGTCATCTCGATGGTGTTCTTTCATTGTTTGATCTCACCAGACAGCCAGGTGCCATCTCGATGGTGTTCTTTCATTGTTTGATCTCACCATACAATCAAGTGCCCTCCCGATGGTGTTCTTTCATTGTTTGATCTCACCATACAATCAAGTGCCCTTTCGATGGTGTTCTTTCATTGTTTGATCTCACCAGACAGCCAGGTGCCATCTCGATGGTGTTCTTTCATTGTTTGATCTCACCATACAATCAAGTGCCATCTCGATGGTGTTCTTTCATTGTTTGATCTCACCAGACAGCCAGGTGTCATCTCGATGGTGTTCTTTCATTGTTTGATCTCACCAGACAGCCAGGTGCCATCTCGATGGTGTTCTTTCATCGTTTGATCTCACCATACAATCAAGTGCCCTTTCGATGGTGTTCTTTCATTGTTTGATCTCACCAGACAGCCAGGTGCCATCTCGATGGTGTTCTTTCATTGTTTGATCTCACCATACAATCAAGTGCCCTTTCGATGGTGTTCGTTCATTGTTTGATTTCACCATACAATCAAGTGCCCCCCCGATGGTGTTCTTTCATTGTTTGATCTCACCATACAATCAAGTGCCCTCTCGATGGTGTTCTTTCATTGCTTGATCTCACCATACACCCAATCGCTCACCCCTTCGATGGCGTTCATGGATAATGTCCAAACGGATGCTACATAGCGCGCACATATTTCTAACAGACATCCTAAAAACACCCACACATCGCTACAAATCAAAACTATTGTTGTTTTTATCTTGTGTATTATTTCCATATGCACAGGTAAACAATGCAAAGGAAATGTGAACTATGACAAATATTCCACCTTTTGATGACATTGTAGGGTAATTGGGAAGTGGAGAGAGCTTGTTATCAATGGAAAGTCTGTTTGTTCCCGGTCACAAGGTATCAAACAAAGGTATATGTTTCCTGCGTATGTATACGACAATCTTTGTTATTCCCAAGGACATATTTTGTACATCCGACCGATTTCTGGGAACCTTGAATAAAGCAACTGGTAAACACCAGCTATATGGTCACATTAACACAAACAATGGATATGTTGGATATGTAGGACGGTTGGTTTGTTGTTCAATGCCGCACTCAGCAATATTCGAACTATATGACGGCGGTCTGTAAATAATCGTGTCTGGACCAGACAATCCAGTGATTGATATCATGAGCATCGATCCATGCAATTGGGATGCGATGGCATGCATCAACCAAGTCAGCGAGCCTGATCACCCGATCCCGTTAGTCGCCTCTTAAGACAAGCATACTTACCCTTTAGGGCAAGCATGGGTTGCTGAAGACCTCTTCTACCCCGGATCTTCACAGGTCCAAATAAATATATAATAATCTCCTTTTGTAAATACAACTTTCCACAAACCTGTAAAGTTCCAGGATAATGGACGTTTCTGTACATAAAAACAACAAAGCTCTTTCCATAGCCACCAGAAATAAAAAAACCGTCGATTGTACCATTCCTACTGAACATGTGCTTATGAATCACTATCAAATGATGATGATACCAGCCCCACCGGTGGTACCCATCACCAACACATGCAAAGGCAAGTCAATTTTTAACCTGAAAAACAAGTCAGTTGCAAGGTATATCATGTGAGAGTTATCAATGTCATACAGCTTTAAATTGTTTGATAGCCATTTCTTAGAAGTTTTCTGATGTCAAAGTAGACAAAACATTTCATGCATAACAACTTCTTAAGGTTAATGTTAAAGTAGAAGGATCTATACCGTGACGACGCTCTATCAGTATTTTATCCATGAATGCCTTGCCTTCGTTGTTTGTTTTTCAGTGAGTGAGTGAGTGAGTTTGGTTTAACGCCGCTTTTAACAGTATTCCAGTTATATCGCGGCGTGTCAGCTTAATGTGGGAGGAAAGCCCGAAGTGATGCAGGTCTCAGACGTTTACCACTTCGGTGAAACCCACGAGCACGGGTATGGTGCTGACAAACCTAGAAACATAATCGGGGCGAACCGGGATTCGAACCCACAATCATAGGTTTCTGGCGTGCCCAAGGGACGCAACTCTGCACAGCGAATCGCGGCGCCTTAGACGACTGGGCCACCCGTGCCCCCTGTTTTTCAGAAGAAAACTATTTCTTAGGTGTCGATAGGATTGTATTGGGGAATATGTCATTATTGAATTAACGTCTGGGCGCTACAACACACCTCTCTTGTTTATTTACTTACTTTGGTGACAGTGGTGGCAGTGCCTAGACAACTGCATTGCTTCTGGGTAACTAGTAGAAAACATATCATGACTTGGTGACAGCACCGAGTCTGAACATCTACCATTAACAATTCAACGAGGATCCAGGAGTGTATCAGAATTCAGTGTTTTGAGGTATAGAAATTTGTCTTTCTACACGTTATATATCAGGAATATGACTGTGGAATATTACTTAGTAATCATTTATATCACCATATTGCCAGCTTCAACAACAGTTCCATCAAGTTTGAGTTCCATCACATTTCCACATCAGAACATTTTCGGAGGTGTACGATTCACATTAAAACTGACAACACTCGGTGATAAAAGTGGCAAAAATCCTCGGCAAGCCTAGGAATTTTTCCACTTTTATCAACTCGTGTTGATATATTTGATATCAAAATTCAAAAGACACTCTATATCCCTGACTGAAGGTGAGCTACGGTACCTGTAGTAATGTGTTTGTTTTGTTGTAACTGAATCTGGATGGCTTCTTTCAAAGTGACTGAGTGAGCCTGCTGACAACATGCCCCCTACGCACCTGTCACGTATAATTCCCTTCATTGACGTTCAGTGGGCAGCTATTTCTTCAGAGGAAACTTTAATAGAAAGAGCATGATGAACAAAGCTTTCTGACGGCTTGTAAGCTGTATTAGATACATTACATCCTACTGAAGTAGCCCGCCTACAGTGTGTTAGATGCCACGTCGTGCTGATGTGATGTACCATAATCAACCAAGTCTTTTGCCTGACCCGGTCGGGTCGAGATACAACCCTGGCCGTGTGTAGCGACCAGAACTGGGATACGACCAGAACTGGGATAAACAGTCCACAATTTCGTAAAACCCCATTTACTGCGGTAATGCTTTCGTTTAGCTCTAAAACGCATGGCAATATATATGCGGAATATGATTTAGTTTATCAATGATGTTCAGATTGAGGACAATTTGACAATGTAGACACAATATATAAATGACAACCTTTTTATTTACTGTTGTTATCCATAAATTGTGTCTACTTTGTCATCCGTCAACTTCTAAGTGGCTATCAAACAATTTGAGGGCAACTTATAAAGATTTTTTTTGGCTTTTAAATGTGATCTGTATTATATTCAGGACATGTAAAGTTTGTTTTTTGTGGTGAAGGAATTGTTAAGCTTTAACATGTTTTTTTATGTGTTACGGGTGATAATGTGGATGGAAAATGGGGACACATTAGACGGCAAATGCAATCTTTAACAATACTTACTGTATAACTGTAAACAAAGGTTGATAGCATGAGCAACTATCCGCGCCGTCGAGGAATGATGACACAAAGTCAGCAGATTAGCAACACATTCTTCATTTGTGTCTGCCCTTGGGCACATTGGCACTGTGGACATATTCTGCACCAATGTTCTCAGTATCCAATAGAAGACACACTGTGTGAAGAAAAGTCTTTGGCACAAGTACCTACTTGCCGTATATGTTTCATTACATGTCCAAGTGTGTCATTCATCTGTGATTTCTCTCAAGTACAAGCCCATGTGTGTACTCTCCGGCGTCAGCAGCTGATCGATGTGCACAGATGGAGGGTACACGCTTCCCCACGATACACGCCAAACGAACCGGGTGAGTTTAAACATATTTGAAAAATAACAATCGTAATCTAATAATTTCTGAAACCTATTAAAAGGTGTTAAAAATCGACAGTATCCCATGCGTTGCTATTGATACTTGGGGGAACAGATGGCCCAATCGCTGTGCAGAGTTGTGTCCCTTAGGCATGCCAGGATCCAATTATTGTGGGGTTGATTCCTCGATTCGCCCTGATTATGATCGCTTGTCTGTCAGCACCATGCCCGTGCCCGTAGGTTTCACCAAATTTGTAAACGTCTGAGACCTGCATTACTTCGGGCTTTCTTCCAAATTCCAGCTGACACGAAACATGACCTTCGAACTGAATATATATTAACAAGACACTTCCTTCTCACCTGTATGTAGCCTTTCATATTACACCAATTGAACTGCGATCACTCCATATATCACCCTATGGAATATATCTGTTGACACCAAGTTGACGGTACACATGATTTGCAAATTCTGCAATCGACCGAAATCTGCACGGCAGTTTACGAACGGAATGTCGATTTCGTTACGCGATTTTGACTATGCATGACTCATTTGTCGAGCCAAACTATAACTCCATAATTGCTTTGTTGAAACTGGAGTTTTTTATAGACAGTTTACTGCCTTGCCTCGGGGAGATGGGAAACACAATGCTTCAAATGACTTGAAGAGATTTGATCTTTCACGTTCATGAACCACATGCTGTTGGCAGTTCACCACCATTTTATAATGTAGATTCCAAGATGACGGGTACCCGGTGGCTTAGTCGTGACCGTTTCGAATCTCAAATTCGCTTATGTATGTTCTTTGGTTTGTCAGTACCAACAGAGTCTACAACTATTTCCTACATGTCCACCTACATTCTCACTACATGTTCACTGTGTGATCTGGAATACTATCAAAGCAGCGTTAAACTCATCTAATTCATAGCCACAAGGATGACAACGTTCCTTTCTGAATGACATTGCATCTCTCAGTCCAATAGGGGGCACGGATAGCCCCGGTTTCGCTGTGCAGAGTTGTGTCCCTTGGGAACGCCAGAAACCTATAATTGTGGGTTCGAATCCGGGTTCGCCCCGATTATGTTTCTAGGTTTGTCAGCACCATACCCATGCTCGTGGGTTTCACCGAAGTGGTAAACGTCTGAGACCTGCATCACTTCGGGCTTTCCTCCCACATTAAGGTGACACGCTGGAATACTGTTAACCACCTCACTCACTCACTCAGTCCAATAAGTCAACTCGACCAGCATTTAGAGGACCCATATTGGAAAGGGAGTCACCAGATACACTCATCCACGTTAGTTACACACTAAAGCTGACGGACCAGACAATCCAGTGACTGATATCATGAGCATCGATCCATGCAATTGGGATACGATACATCAACCAAGTCAGCGAGTCTGTGTGCGTTTGTGTGTGCTTATATTTCGCGCTCGCGCGTGTGTGTGCGATTATGTGCTTGTGTGCGTGGATGTGTGTGTTTGTGATTGTATGGTTATGCGCGTGTGTGTATGCGTGCGTTTGTACGTGCGTGCGAATGTGTATGCAATATATGTGTTTTCGAGTTATGTTTGAAAGTGTCACATTTACAGCATGCGGCAAGGGACTTGACTTCGAAGAGCACACGGAATCATCGTCTCTGCAGGGACTTGTTATCTGTGATTGACGTGACAGGATACGGCCACAGTTATCGCTAAGTAGATAATGACATATAAGTCAACGATGGCGCGTGCCCTCAAGGAAGCAAATCCCGACTGAAGAGAATGTGTAAATCAACAACTTAGCCCCCAACTGAAGAGAAAATATTATTATGGAATACTTTTCGCTCTTTTGTTTATGAGTTGTGAGAAGAAACAAGCCTGGATTAAAGACGTTTGATGAGTATGAATATAATTATGAGTATGAATTATTTGATATGCAATGCATTTGTGTATAGTTCTCGCCCGGAAATGTCAACACCAAGTTGGCAGATTGCAGCATATACATTTACTGTAACACATATTTACGAGAAGCACTATGTGCTAGGCTAAGCTGCGGAGCGGACCATTTGATTTCTAGGGCAGGGGTTGGACGTTTTTTGGTGTGTTTTTTAAAACAAATTTGTGTAAATAAACAAGCTCAGCCTCCGTCTGCTTAAAAAACCCCAACTCAGCTTCAATAAAAAGTCTCGACCACAATATTCAATACAGAATATTTCGTGAGCAAAGACATAATCTTTGACAGAGAGTCAGTATGCCTGTAACCCTTATTTATTGATAATCATTTCAGTTAACCATTAAGCATCATATAACCTTACTCGGAAACTGACGAGCAAAAGAAATGTTACCAATCAACATTGTTTGTTCCTAAAAGCAGAAAGGAAGATACTTGTATGGTCAAAAGACATGAATTAACACCATCATTACTAGGATAGCCATGAGAATCAAGTTGGCCTAAAATGTACACTATTGCAGTTTGAGATGCATCAGTTGTTAGGTTAAAGGGTTTGTTTTGGCCAGGTATGCAAGGATGGGGGCTGTTGTAAGGGCTTGCTTTAGCTTTTCGAATGCCTGCTGGGAATTGTTGGACCATTCGAAAGACGCGTCTTTTTTCAGAAGGTTGAATAGAGGGGAGGCGATACCATAAATACTTGCTACAAATTTGTGATAATACGAGGCCAAATCTAACAAATGGCACACGTCATGGATATTTTTAGAGGGTGGGATCTGTGTGACTGAATCTAATTTTGAAGGATAGACATGGACGCCATCTTTGCTGAAGATATGACCTAAGTAGGTGACTTGTTTTGTCGCAAATTTAAATTTGCTTGTTTTAAGAGTGAGTCCTGCTTCTTTGATCTATTGGAATATTGCCTTGAGGTGATTTAAATGTCCCAAAAACGTTTTAGAAAATATTATGTCATCTATATATATTAGTATGTAACGCCAGTTCATTTCTCTACTGCTCCATAGGGGTATTTGTGAGGCCGAAAGGGAGGTAATTCCATCCAAAAACACCATCGTGTGTAATTTAGGCCGACTTGAGTTTTGCATCTAGATGGAGTGCTATTTGCCAAAAGCCACTAGCACAATGAAGCAAGCTCAAAATATTGGCAGAGGTGGTAGGGGGGGGGGGGGGGGGGGGGGGAATATTGGTTTGGTTACAGCAAAGAGGCACTTTAATCTACTGCAAAGTCGTAAGAGCTATCACGTTTTTAAACCATGACAATGGGAGGTGCCATCAGAAGAACAGGCCTGAATGTATTGGCTTCAAACATTTCTTGCACCTATCTGGAACAGGTTTTCTTAATGCATCCGTTTTGCCTATAAAAAATGAGTCTAATGGGACGTCACCTGTTTCTACTTTGCGATAATGTGTAAGTGGGTGTTCTAATTCTGACCAATCTGAGACAAAACTGACCTTTGTAAAGGAGAAATGCCTTTTACCCCGTACTTGGACTTTCAATATTTTTAAAAAGCTTTTGCGGACAAAAGCTCCACGACGTTCAGGGCTATTGTGATGGTGCATGGCTAGTCGGACGTCGGACAACTACGTCGACGTTGAAGTATCACCGTCCTCCAAGGGTGCCCATAACAAACCACCGGCCTGATGACTGTTATTCGGCTACAATCAAAACTCCTTGCAACGTGCTCATGTGTTGCTTCTTGATGTATCATGCCAATGGCTTGTTCTTTCAGTAATTTAATCCAAGCATCTTATTTGTCACTGTTCGTCGGTTTTGGTGTGAATGAAAAGTACATCGTTCCTTTTATAGCCATACCTTAGTAGGCTGGCAAAAGCAAAAGTTTCACTTCAAACTCACTAATGTAGCACGTGCATTTGTATTTGGGCGATTGATTCTCAACCATTTTGTATCACTTTTCAGGGTTTGGACCCAACGTGACCAACTTTCAGTTTGGTCGTGTCTTTTTAATTTTTATCGTCAGTTTACATCAAAAGGTATGCTACCAATGTCCATCATCCAGTACATCCACCCCCCCCCCCCCCCCCCCCCCCATGGTGTTATAAAAAACATTCTTTTATTTATCATTTTATTAAATGCTATATTATATTGCTATTTTCATTGTTCTGTTTCAAAATCACCTCCATCTGCACAGTTATGTTTTAGTGAACAGCTAGAGAACATCAACATTCCTTCCATAGGTTGAATTTGAAATTTTCGGAAGACAAACTAATCTCGTCCCTTAAAAATGAAAAACAACATGATTCCAGCCAAAAAACTCAGGTAATGTGTAAAGCCTGCTCTGAATGAAATGGTTTGTACTATACCCGAACTAGGTTACCGCGACATTCAGATGTAGAGAGAACCCCCAGTGCATCCGTGACAGCACCGATTGTCAGCCGTATAATCTCCTAGGAAAGACCCTGCTTGCTGAGCTGATCCCCTGTCTGTCTCAGACCTGTGGGTCCCCGGCACTCAAGTACTGATAGCAAGAGGCAGCTAAACAGGATGGGATTGTCAGCCTAAATGAATTGTCTGATTGAGTGTCATCTTTTCCTGATGGCGTGGGTTGTCACTGGTCACTTGGTCAAGACATGATTATTCACAGGTCACCCTGAAATAGTTTAAACTTGTGGCGTAACATGCACTTACTTACTTTGACTTAGACACGATATTTTGAAGGCATACGTGGTGTCAGGATGCCCCCATGTTCGCGTTTAAAAAGTATAGAGTCTTTATATACCGTAATCAGTATCAGTATCAGTAACCACTGAGATACCATGCCGTACATTCCCCACTCAGACACAGTATACTGACTCTGACCCGACCAGTCCTTGTTTTAGCCCTTAAATATCGAGCGTCAGGCGGAGTACCATATTTTTACGTCTTGTGGTATGACGCGGCCGGCATGGTACATCACACCATATGCCCAGTCGGAATCGGTTGACAGCGATTTTTACTCACCAACATTCATTTATACAGACCCGGAATATATGTCCGTGAATAAATAGAGGTTATCACGCGAGTGTGTTTGGGGATGGTAAATATCCTACATTAGGAATAAACATTGTATTCAGCGAGACTTGGCGAGCTAAATACATAGAGTTTATTCCTAATACAGGGTATTTACCATCCCCAAACACACAAGCGTGATAACCTCTTCATCATATAATGTCATTCTTTAATTCTGTGCTTGAAAATCGCTTTCCCTCTATCACAAACATTACGGAAACATTGCGAGTTTTCCTGGAATGCGCGCATTAATATTTATCACGTCGAAGGGTAAGTGATGTGTCAGTCGGACAGTGACAGTAGCCAATATAGTTCCAAGTGAAATCTGTTTCTTATACAGTGGCGAAGCAACATATACGCAAAACAACAATTGTTTTTATTTGCCTTTCGCGGCAATCCATCGGTCGCTAGAGTAACTGCCCTTTGTCAAAGGGAAGCCACTCTAACCCTTTAGTCTATGAGACGTCACGGCCATTGTTAGTCGTTATTGATAGTCGGCCTGTCCTGTCATAACGTTAAGTGCAGTCAGATGTACACAAAGCGACAAAACGAACATGTTAACAATTCAAACATATTTCGGCCAAATCCAATTATCTTAATTTGTGGAAAAGGCTAAGTAGCAAGCAAGCACAGATATCAGTAACCACTAGGCCTAGTGCCCTCGCAAAATTGTTTCGAAATTTGTATCTCCAAAGTTACCCAAACTAATAAAATGCCTTAGAAACGTCCCAGTTGGACACTGATTTTCTGTATATTAGACTGTTCTTTTGATAATGATAGCAATTATCCCTGTAGTTCATCCAGATTCCCAATGGTTAATTCTGACTCGATCGCCGAATGACAAGGGCGACGCCATATTTGTTTATAGACATTGAAAGTAGTCCCTACTTAACCTAAGTTGGATATTTGCATCTCTATCCGCATACGACCCCAACGTATATCGTTTTCATCCGTTGGCTTTATCCTGTCGAGAAACCTACCCATTATATGATAAACGTTTTTACGTTATTTAGCCATTACAGCTAGCTGACGCAAACGAACGAGTTACTTCCCTTCATCCAATGCATTCGAATAAACATCGGTTAATTTCAGCCAAACGATACTATTGCGAGAAAAACAAGTTACCTAAGGGGTGTTCCGATTGGTTTCGCAGCGGGGAACATGGAAAGACTACAAGGGACGACATAGAAAATAATTGCCCGCTCCTTAACCAATCAAAAGCTAGTATTTTAATGTAAGGCGAGATAAGCGTATCTGTCAGGTGACAATGGTAAGCCTGTTCGGTGTTTCGATAATGAACCAAAACATCATCAAAACAAGAGTGAGTGAGTGAGTGAGTTGGGGTTAACGCCGCTTTTAACAGTATTCCAGTGATATCGCGGCGTGTCAGCTTTATGTGGGGGGAAAGCCCGAAGTGATGCAGGTCTCAGACGTTTACCACGTCGGTGAAACCCACGAGCATGGGTATGGTGCTGACAAACCTAGAAACATAATCGGGGCGAACCGGGATTCGAACCCGCAATCATAAGTTTCTGGCGTGCCCAAGGGACGCAACTCTGCACAGCGAATCGCGGCGCCTTAGAAGACTGGGTCACTCGTGCCCCCATAGAACTAGGAAGAACAAACGGCATCAAGGTATAAAACTAATACTGTAAATAATCGACCAGTTCATCACACATCAAGGAGAGTTCCTATTTACAAGAGTCAAGAAGCGAAAGACCTGATGGAAGATAAGTCCATGGTCATCTTCAGTAGTGTTGGTGAAGAGGTAGGAACTTTGTTTGACTTTGGTTTTGTGAATGAATTCTGCCGTGGACATACCTATCCAAAATCGGGGATATGTGATGCTTTGGATAGTTTAAGAAATGCTAAGTGCTACAGTACACTGGAGCTAACTTCAGAATTCAATAAAGCGCCTGCGAGAATATGACCACTGTATCGATTGACCATCAAGGGGGGGAAACTTCAAGTGGACTTCCTTGTGTGAAGACACAAGACGGGAAATTCATTATAATATCAATCAACTCTCAGGCGCCACAGTTTGGAAACGATGTCTGTGTTCAAAATGTCTTGGTGTTTATTTTGATTTGATAAACCATTAACATGGTCACACCATATACCACATTTGTATAACACATGTAATAAAATCACTCTATCAAAGTGTATTTCAAAGACTAAGTGGGGTGCAGATAAATCGGCTATGTCACTGCTTTGCAAAACTGACGTGACTATGGGATTTTAATTATGCTTCAGACTGCCGAAAAAATAAGAAATTGACTGCCACAAAAATTAAATTCTTAAAAACATACAGCTCAGTTTTAAATATAAAAAAAAAATATCTGGTTTTGTGTCTGTAGCAGAACAAAAATATCTCATCTTACAAAATCCAACCACACTACCCCCTGCCCCAGAATACCATATGGTCGGTTCCTTATTAATCCAAGAGTTGGAAATGATTCTCATGTCAAATCTGACGCTTAGGCCCAGAGCGAATGGTTTCTAATGTACGAGGCTGTCGATCATGACTTCAATGACGAGTTTCATGTCACAATACCACTTTCTTTTTACATGTTACATGATATTAATCGATGGAAATTACCTTCCAAGGACATAGAAATAGCTATGTATAGATAACTAGACTCAATTACTTTCCCCGGAGATGACAATTGATGTGGGGTAATATAGTTTATACCACACGTCTACCCAGGAGAATAACCAGTCTCGAATAATCCGCCGAATAAGATTCAGTTGGACGTAAAAGGTATAATAGCGGTGAAAATAATATGAATGGATCACTTAAAATCAGTCAGGCAGTATACTTTGAACATGCCCTCTGAACTGCGGAATCTTTTGGTTTGTTGTTTAACGCCGCACTGAGTCTGGACCAGACAATCCAGTATTATTATCATGAGCATCAATCCACGCAATTGGGATTGATGACATGCATCAACCAAGTCAGCGAGCCTGACCACCCGATCCCGTTAGTCGCCTTTTACGAAAAGCATTGTCGCCTTTTACGGCAAGTATGGGTTGTTGAAGACCTATTCTACCCCGGAATTTGTCCTTTTCCAACTCCCCGTGAAGCAGCTGCAGTGTTCTTGAACTGACGCTTTTATTAACACGCACGCACAGACTCATATATATACGCCAAAATCAGAAACGATGTTATCGGTATATTTAGTTGTCAGTTTACACAGACAAAAAGGTTGAGGGGCTACGTCGCTGGCACTATTTGGTATCCTGCTTGGTTTTTTTTATACTCGTGTACAGAATATGTACTATACTGTCATGACCTAGGCTCGTCAATAAGGTCAAACCAGAGGGTGCTATTAAAAAACCTTTTTGACAAGCACGAGTCCGCTCCTCTGTGGGTGAGGCATTGAGTAGGCGTAATCGTTAGTTAAGCGCCGTGCCAACACCTACTTCCTGATAAATCACGCGAGCAATGCGTGACACTTTCATAAAATGATATTATTATTCTTGTTTTTCGTGTAACTAATTAACACAGTGATCACGTCGTATCCTCCCCTTTTGATGTTCGCTGTCGGGTTTTGACTTGCAAAAAAACATCGTCAGGCGTGGTCGGTGTCCGATAAGTGGGACACACTGCGATGTGTTTTGCACCGTTCGGAATTGAAATTCACCGTGCGGACCCCGAAACCGGGTCTCCGGATAAAAGATAAAAAAGGCATTTTATGTAGTATTTATTTCCTTTCACATAAACATTTGTCCGTTAGGCGAGGTTTCTGGTTATCTGGGGTCCGGATAAGCGGAGCACCACTATACACGGTTTGGTCTTAGGCAACTTTACATGGCCTTATAAAACAGTAGGCGGATATGCTTTGGTTTGGTTTGGTTTGGTTTGGTTCGGTTTGTTTGTTGTTTAACGCCGCACTCAGCAATATTCCAGCTATATGACGGCGGTCTGTATATAATCGAGTCTGGCCCAGACAATTCAGTGATTGACACCATGAGCATCGTTCCACGCAATTGGGATACGATGACATGCATCATCAAAGTCAGCGACCCTGACCATCCGATCCCGATAGTCGCCTCTTACGACAAGCATAGTCGCCTTTTACAGCAAGAATGTTTGGCTGAAGATCTATTTTACCCCGGATCTTCACTGGTCAGGCAGACATGCAGACATGTGAGTTACCTTACTTTAATGGTATGGGATATGAATTTAATGATTACACTAGCATGGATATTATCGCGATATAAATTCAAAACTAAATAGAATAATAAAGCAAAAGAATAGAACACAATGGCAGTTTAGCTATCTGATAAAAACACATTTGTTTGACCGTAAAAAACGCTTTCGTGATACAAAGGCTTATTGAAAATCAACGTTTACACGCCGTGGGTATGCTGCAAACAGGAATGGCACAAATCGATGTAGCAAGACGTTGATTATCGAAAGTCAATCTCATCTCTTTGGAGACGTAATGTTCAACAAGGCAAGACTCGCGACTTGCCACGGGCCGGCCGTCCACGTGTTACGTCACGTCTACAAGCCTACCATATTCGGTTGGTGAACCTACGGAACAGACACCAAACTGCCACATTAACACCTCGGACAGTTCCAAGGTTGAGAACAATAGCCTTATTGCACGTGTAGTTTCGGCTGTTCGAGTGGCACATATTTTTTACTTTTTCGCATTTTGTACGAAAACGTGCCATGGACGTGTATCGCTTTCTGCATAGAGCATTGTTGTGTTTGGCCGATGTGCTTCGCATTGATCTAGCTTGAACTTGCGTTTTTAAATTTTTGCAATTTTCTTTTTAAAGTGGTGAAGTTCCTTTTGGTCGTCAGCAATACAATAAAAGGACGAGCGTTGAACAAACAGGAAATAATTGAAATCTTTCTCCCGTTTAACAAGTTCCCTCGAGGCGGATGAGAAAACAATCTGACATCACCTTTCAATTGGTTTATTAATGGACCAGTACCATTGTTCAGAACCTTACACCACAAATTAACAAGTGCATGACGCCAAGAGACACTTCCTGATACGAAAAGCGGCGTTGTGACTGTGTTGTTGAGTAGCTATACGACTGACCTTCGCGTGGGCGTATTTTTCGGACAAAATCCCAATTATATTACCACGTACACTGCAACCGAACAATAAACACTAATGACTGTTAAAAATCATTCAGGTGGGTTTCAGCTGTGGTTGTTTGTTTGCAATGACCGACATGTGACTTAAATGACCAGGATGCTGCAAACCAATGCCACAGATAAATCTCATTCTGATTTGCTGATGAAGAAATCCTGCTAATGGGCTATAGCCACCGTCTTCTCCATTGTGTGAGCATACGGAGTGGTCAACACGCATCATATGATCAAATAACATCTGGGAGAGGATTTAATGCCTAGCAGCAACAAAGATGCCGCTCACCGTTGTCTGATATACAGAGAATCTCACCTGAGTGTCTTTTGATATCAAATATATCAACACGAGTTGATAAAAGTGGAAAAATTCCGAGGCTTGCCGAGGATTTTTGCCACTTTTATCAACGAGTGTTGCTATCTTTGATATCAAAAGACACGAGGGTGAGATTTTATTTATCATCCAACATCATTCTTCCAACTTTTTCAGTTTGGAGACAGTAATTAGCAGTGTCTTCAGTGTAAAAAGTACTGCTAACAGCTTCAGTAGCCGAGCCATTAGTGATGTCATTTGATTGTGACGTCATGGTAACCAGTGTCGTCACAATGGTCTGCAAAGCATTGTGATGTAATTTCATTGCAGCGATATCTACATATAGAATACTAAACGAGCTCCCGTGTAATACCAATTTTATGAAACGAGTGAATAGTTCTGGTATCTGACGAGCGAAAGCGAGTCAGATACCACAACTATTCACGAGTTTCATAAAATTGGTTTTACACGAGAGCGAGTTTAGTATTTTATTTATTACTTGTCATTTATAATGTTTTTAGAATTATACTGTTGAGTGTAAATAGGCTGACACCTACACGATCCATGCAAGGCATAATCCAATTGAGTTTAACAGAATAATACTTCAAACACGTCAAAAGTTGAAACGTATGAATTTAATATCATACAATGGTCCACCTTTAGATTTCAGGCGTTCGTCCCACAAAATTATCGTAGTGCTAAGGCTGTCACAACTCACATAATTTAACTTAGACTAACGACTGTCGTTGCGCTAGAGTACGATCGCCTTGTGGAACGGGGCCTTGCAGCTCCAAGTTTACAATGACGTCACAATACCCGATGACGTAATGTCTTGAATTTTGTTGCAAGATCCATCGGCGAAACAATGCCATGTGACGTCAGCCTAGCAACAAGGTTGCTGGGGTCATCGAGTGTACATAAGCTCCTCCCAGTGATCTGTCATCTCCACACACAATGTCGTTGAATACGCCAAGGGATGTTGAGAGCTTTCAATATTTGTTCGTGAAACGTGTTCCGAGAGTACATAAGCACGCGTTTTGGTATTACACAATGTGTAATAAAGCTGTATGTTTATTAAACGGGTGATCTCTTCACGGGCAAGTAATAAAGTGTAGATATCGCTTGATCTAATCCATGGGTGCGTCGTCATCGAGTTTCTTCTATTACCTTCTTCATTACGTCAAGGCAACCAAGCGCTAGTTGCGCCGCCATTTTGGAAGAGTGGGCAAGCGCTTCGAACTGTTGCAGACACCAGGATGAGCGATTAATTTGCTCTCTCTGAGCGATTCGTGGCTTGCAACGCGCCCCATATCTCCCCTGGGAGCCAGTTTTGGATAATAAAAATCGTTTACACGGAATGTTATGTAAATGTAACTCTAATAAAGCCGGGTGTGTTAAACAGAAAATGAGTTTGTGGAAGCAATGTACTCGCAAAACCTTGATACAATTATATCATTATCAATTCAGATACCGCTTTTGAAGCATAATAAGTAAATAACAGCTGGTACAAAACAGTTCCATAATGAATTAGTGGTCCCTGAATCACAAATTCAAACGCACTAGATAAAGTTAGCATTTGCAAATAGATCAATCAACAGAACTGATCCGAAAAATCATGATAATAAAATGTTAGGAATTTTAATTAATAAAATTGTGGTGGTTACTTTTCATTTCAGATATCAATTATATTTTATGAAGGCTAGCCTGCTAGAGTGCGAGGTCGTTGTGGGTTCAAGCGTGTAATTAGGGAGGTACTTTCCCCGGTTACATCCCATTAGTAAGACATCCCATTAGTGAGACACCCATTGTAAGACAGTGGAGTAGGTGGGATTAATTAATCAAACACAGCCAGTCTACCCACTTAACAATGGTCACAGCCCATGATTAGCAGATTAATTAATATGAGTAGGCCAGGAATTCTGTTTGAATATTCTCAGGAAATAAATGAGTTTATCATGGCAGGTCTGCAGCAGGTTGAGTTCATTACCAGTCAAAGAGGTACTCTCCAGGTCCTCTTTCAGGGATATCTCCACTACAAGAACAAAGTAAGACAAACTGGTACTCACTGGCGATGTACCGTTAAGACCTGCATTGGCAAATGTACAACAGTTGGAAATTTTGTCAGAAATTTCACTGTACACAACCACCCACCAGAAGACACCAGCAGAATCCAGTTCCTTGGCAGCTTAAGGAAGAGAGCAAGAGAAGAACCAACCACTCCTATGCCAACCCTCTACAACGACAAGGTCTTGAGACATGATCCGGAGGCTGCAGCTATATTTCCCTCCTTCAGCTCAGTCGGCAGCGCCATGTACAGACACCGCACACACCATCCCGAAACTCCCTAAAACATTCAACCCAGAGACATCCCAGGTGGACTTTGAAGTTGCTGCCATTAGAGCCCTCCGGACAGAGTTTGAAGGTTCAGACATCAAGGGGTGTTTCTTCCACTTTACCAAGGCGATTTGGCGGAAAACACAGGAGTTTGGTCTTGCTGTTGGATACAGAGATAACCCCCTTATGGAACAGTGGATCCGACGAGCTGCTGCCTTGCCTCTGCTGCCTCTTCAACAGGTTCAGGATGCATGGATTGACTCCATGAACCAGTCTCGCGATGTACCGAATGCTGACGAATTCAACGACTACAACAAGACCATATATGGAGCCTCTGTATATAAAGGCTCCGCTGTCTTTGAAATTGACAGACAGGACAAAAGTGGAAGTAAACATTATATACGCGCCGCTTTCGATGTTTTGAATACGATATTTGCATTAATGATGTTACGCTCAATCCAACCAGCCTGGCATTTGATTTGGTATACAAATATTGCTATTTGTGTCATATTTACTTGCGTATAACAGCCATTGTATCCCTGGTGTTTGCATCCTGGAGATCCGATGCAATTTAACACTGTCCTTGATGACGCTCCATGGTGGATGGGGAGCAGGGTTGATGAATTATTTTCTTTCACCATGGCTCAAAATCATTCTGGTTCTAAACGAAGACATTTAGATACAAATTCGTCTGATGGGATTGATACACATGTTGATTCCTGGGCTCGATTCCTTGTGATCGAAGCTGCAGATCATGAACCCATCAAATTGAACACTTTCGCTATATCTAAAGCTGTTCATGGCTATTGCGTGGATGTAAAAAACGTGACACGTTTGCGCAGTAGATCTCTTTTGGTAGAATGTGTGCCAAAGCAGCAATCTATCAATTTATTATCAATCACCCAGTTTGCTAATGTGAAGGTTGTTGTTTCTGCTCACCAGACTCCTAACTCTTGTCATGGCATTGTCCGTGACAGGACACGTTCACTGTCGGATATGTCAGAAGCTGAAATTATTTCAGAACTTCAAAATCAAGGAGTTCAGTCAGTCAAACGTTTCACCCGAATGGATGAAAAATCAAATATCGTTAACACAAACATGTGTCTGTTCACTTTTGACCGTCCAACGGTTCCGAACTCAATTAAGGCTGGTTATGTCAACATCGGAGTGGAGGTGTATGTCCCCAACCCACTCCGATGCTATAAGTGTCAAACGTTTGGACATGGTTCGAAAACTTGTACACGCTCTATCGTTTGTAATCGTTGTGGTGGCAACCATGACAGCACAGACTGTAGTGAGTGAGTGAGTGGGTTGGGTTTAACCCCGCTTTAAACAGTATTCCAGTTATATCACGGCGTATCAGCCTGATGTGGGAGGAAAGCCCGAAGTGATGCAGGTCTCAGACGTTTACCACTTCCGTGAAACCCACGAGCACGGATAAGGTGCTGACAAACCTAGAAACATAATCGGGCGAACCGGGATTCTAGTAACTTAGAAAGGTATCCTAGTAGATGCTGTTAGAGTGTTTAACCATGTCCTCTCCACCATCCCATGTTTGGATTGAATGCCTTCCTTATGGGAAGAACTGTTCCCATGGTAACCAACTACCAACCATCCTCCAACTTAGATGTATTTTCAGTTCATGAAACAGCATAATGTTTGGAGTAAACGATGTATATCCTCTCGCGTATATAACTCATTTTCAGCTGGGACACTGATTCATCCAACATTCCATTGTCCTTCACTTCATGGTACAGACCGCCTCCATGGTCTAATGGTAGAGCGTCCGCCCGGAGAGCGGAAGTTCCGGGGTTCGATCCCCAGCCGCGTCATACCAAAAGACGTTAAAAGATGGTACTTGTTGTTACCCTGTCTGGCGCTCGGCATTAAGGGGCTAAAACAAAGACTGGTCGGCTCGGAGTCAGTATACTGTGTCTGAGTGGGGTATTCATGTTAAACTGCGGCATGGTATATCAGTGGCTAGCACTATAAATCGGCATCAGTCCGGACTAGTACAAGCCGCCACACACATACATATGCATGCACGTCGCTATATAAGTGCAATAATCTTGGACGCGACGTTAAAACCCATTTCACCTCACCTCACCTTCATGGTACTTGTACAACTAGGACAGTGGGAACTGCTTTGACCATGTGTCCTTTCAGTACTCCCATTCCGACCAGGGAACATACACCGTCCAAATTTAACACAGAGGGGCACGGGTGGCTCAGTCGTCTAAGGCGCCGCGATTCGCTGTGCAGAGTTGCGTCCCTTGGGCACGCCAGAAACCAATGATTGTGGGTTCGAATCCCGGTTCGCCCCGATTATGTTTCTAGGTTTGTCAGCACCATACCCGTGCTCATGGGTTTCACCGAAGTGGTTAACGTCTAAGACCTGCATCACTTCGGGCTTTCCTCCCACATTAAGCTGACACGCCGCGATATGACTGGAATAATGTTAAAAGCGGCGTTAAACCCAACTCACTCACTCAAACATAACACCACGAACCCTTTTCGGGGTACAATATGTGCCGTGTTGACTTGGCAAAACGAGTGAAGTTTGAACTGGCTTCCCCATGACCACAAAGGACACGGTAATCAACATAAGAATTAAACTTTCCAAGTTGTAAAATAAAACGTGTTATTTCGAATCCCTACAGTATTGTTCTTGAAAACATGTTCGGTTTTATAGATGTGTTTCTGTATTCTAACATAGATTACGTTTGTTTGTTATGAGTGAGTGAGTTAGGTTTAACGCCGCTTAACAGTATTCCAGTTATATCACGGCGTGTCAGCTTAATGTGGGAGGAAAGCCCGAAGTGATGCAGGTCTTAGACGTTTAGTACTTCGGTGAAACCCACGAGCATGGGTATGGTGTTGACAAACCTAGAAACATAATCGGGGCGAACCGGGATTCGAACCCACAAGGGACGCAACTCTGCACAGCGAATCGCGGCGCCTTAGACGACTGGGCCATCCGTGCCCCCTTGTTTGTTATGAGGCTTAATAGATCTGCAACAGATGTAGCAGGGCGTGGAGTCATCAAAAAGATGACATCCTTACCTTGTCAGCTTGCTGATGGGGTTCACCTCTTTGGTCATGTGGACAAGGCGTCCGACCTCGGATCAGAAGGTCCGTGGTTCGAGTCCCAATAGGGGACTTGGAAATTTTATGGCCGCTACATTGGCGCCCAACATGTAGTGGGCATGAGGTTAACCCCGTCAGCAAGCTGACAAGGTAAGGATGTCATCTGTGGGATGACTTCACGCCCTGCTTAACACATTCCGTGACTTCATGGATCAGTGGATAGCTCTTGATTTTTGTTGATTAACGTCGTAAAGAGCAATATTCTAGTTTTATGACTGTAGTCTGTAAATAAATGGGTGGTTCCATGAGAACTGAGTTGAGTTGAATCGACAACTGCAGCCAACGGCTGACGGCGGATGGCAAACAGACATAGATCGCCGAGGCATTGAATGTCAACTTATTTCACACGTATGGATATACTCATTAGCAGCATATATTCATCCACAGAAATACATAAAAGTAGCCAGTTTACCCGGCTAAAGCTGAAAGCGAAAACAGGAAGCCTCGTATTGAGAGCACGAGCGACATTATAAGTCAATCCGTGTTCTGTTACTAATGTGTCTCGTTGCAGCTGTCTGAATATAGAAGATGATGTTGGTACGGAAGTAGCAAGATTCACATGGCTCATGTATCCTCCCGTTTGCTTGATGATGTATATGTTGTGTATGGTAACCCACACTAAAGTGCAGGGACGCATCATCTAAAACTACCCACAATACGGTGTTTGCATATAGAGATAGATGTAACCGCGATAAGTTGAATAATTTACTTCTCTTTTTGTGGCGAACATATTGAGTGCTACAGCACGATCTGTGTCCAGTGTCTTGTTTCTTTGTTGTTGTTGTTGTTGTTGTTGTTGTTTAACGCCGCACTCAGCAATATTCCAGCTATATGACGGCGGTCTGTAAATAATCGAGTCTGGACAAGACAGTTTAGTGATTGACAACGTGAGCATCTATCCACGCAATTGGGATCGATGACATGCACGAACCAAGTCAGCGAGCCTCACCACCCGATCCCGTTAGTCTCCAATGTCTTGACTGTGGTGACTATATCGATTTGAGTAACGGAAACACTAATAAACCCCCCCCCCCCCCCCCCCCCCCACCCCCTGCCCCTTAAAAAAGAGGAAAATATATCTTTGTATTTGATCTGCACTTGCATGTAAAACAGCACGACTATACGTCGTTAATGAACATGAAGTGGGCACCTTTACACCACTCATTGTGCCGCAAGAACTGTGACGTCACATTCGGACAAAGCTCCAAATATCAATCTTCCAGTTGCCCCTAACACTTGAAATACACTCTCTTTCCTACTGTGCTTTCTGCACAAAACCTATTGCCAAATACACTGTATTGTCGTATTTTCGTAACCGCAACACTGCATTCTGCACTGTAAAAATGTGTTTAGAATGTAAACACAGACAAGACATGTTTAGATCTAAACATGGAAAAGAATGATTATCCCTAGAGGGAATACACTTTTGGTGTGTTCTATATCAACGCATTCAGGTCTAAACACATGAAATGAGCCATCATCTCACAGCCTACACACTAGCTGAACACAACATCCCCACAATCTAAACATTTAATTTAAACACGTTGAATTTTTTTTAGATTTTAAACATGTTCGAACATGTTTAGATTTTAAAAATGTTTCGAATTTAAACATGTTTCAATAAAGTTCATTTTAGGCAATACGTCAAATATGTATAGGATGTAAAATATATATTGAAATTAACATGTTTTAACTTTAAAAATGTTTAAATGTTTCGAATTGAAATATGTTTTAATAAAGTGCATGTCATTAGGCAATTATTCTAATATGGATGTATAAAATATATTGAAATTAGAAATGCACTTGCATATTTTATTTCGTTTAATTCGTTTATATTCAGTCAATGTCTGTGTAACCCTTGGAATCATATAATATGTTGCTATGGGATGAAGTAATGGCATCAGGGTTGATTTTTGAACAATTAGAATATGAATTAAAATTGACATTTCAACAATTTGTACCGTGCTACACATTATTTTGTTGCCGAATGAACAAGACTGTTGCAAGACATATCATTGATATCGATGACATTTACAACGAACGTGAACGAAGGGGCACTACGCTAAATGACATTGACAAATAGAACAACGAAACATCGCGTGACTGACTTACACGAAAATGTTTTCTGACAGAAATTTGAAACTGCATATTAACGGTTAAAGTACATAATACCAATTTTATACAACAATGAATCACTGTATAGTACTTAAGTCACAAGGCTATTTTCATTTCCCGTTTCCCCTTCTTTGTAACAATATATATTGATTTTCGACTTTCTGTCAATTATGTTTCTAGGTTTGTTAGCACCTTACACGTGCTCGTGGGTTTCACCAAAGTGGTAAACGTCTAAGACCTGCATCACTTCGGGCTTTCCTGCCACATTAAGCTGACACTCTGTGAAAGAACTTGAATACTGTTCAAAGTGGCGTTACATCCAACTCGGGGGCACGGGTGGCCCAGTCGTCTAAGGCGCCGCGATTCGCTGTGCAGAGTTGCGTCCCTTGGACACGCCAGAAACCTATGATTGTGGGTTCGAATCCCGGTTCGCCCCGATTATGTTTCTAGGTTTGTCAGCACCATACCCGTGCTCGTGGGTTTCACCGAAGTGGTAAACGTCTGAGACCTGCATCACTTCGGGCTTTCCTCCCACATTAAGCTGACACGCCGCGATATAACTGGAATACTGTTTAAAGCGGCGTTAAACCAAACTCACTCACTCACTCACTACATCCAACTCAGCCACTCCCCTTCCGTCAGCTGATTAACGCTCTCAGGTACCACACACAGGGGCGTTACTGTTACACTGGGAACCAATTTGGATAGAACGCTGGAATATTCAGGGCTGATCAGCTGCTGACTCGCACAACAAAACGATGGAGATGCCCTCCAAAGGTCACTGGGTAGCGGGTTGCACTAATCGTAATCTGGAGTTATATATATCAACACTTTTGTGAACTTTTACCATTGACAGTTTTTTGACGACTGAGTATTTTACTCTGAGCTGGCACCGTTGAAAACACATATCTATAAAATAACACTTCTTTACCCCGAGGGACGCGGCACCCGGATAGTGCCTGGAGCTTGTCAGTCAGAGTTGTAGTTAACCACCATGTCACCTTTCTTTGTTGGATTCGTTTTTCTCAGTAAATATTTTAAAACGTTTTATGATAGACATTGGGAGGATATTTCCAAATATGACGCATCAGTGACCACACCTGTGAAGATCCGGGTAGAGTAGGTCTTCAGCAACCCATGCATGTTGCAAGAGGCGACTTTGTTTGTCGTATGAGGCGACTAACGGGATCGGGTGGTCAGGCTCGCTGACTTGGTTACTGCATGTATATGCGTAGATCGATGCTCATGATATCAATCACTGGGTTGTCTGGCCCAGTCTCGATTATTTACAGACCGCCGCCATAAAGCGTGAATATTGCTGAGTGCGGCGTTCAAAAAACAAACCAACAAACAAACAAACAAAACAAAAGCATCAGTGACCCAAATGATGTCCGAAAACCCTTCCTATTTCGACTTGTATTATATATTCCCGTCTTGTTTTAAGTTGAACAGTTGACTTGCCTTTGCATGTGTTTGTGACGGATATGATCACTTTTTAACAAACACCTGGCATCATCATAATGCGATAGTAATTTACATGCCGAAATTGACTTCTGTGAGTATATGTGCATATAGTGAGTGAGTGAGTGAGTGAGTGAGTGAGTGAGTTGGGTTTAACGCCGCTTTTCACATTTTTCCCGTCATATCAAGGCGGGTCAGCTTAATGTGGGAGGAAAGCCAGAAGTAATGCAGGTCTCAGGAGTTTACCACTTCGGGCACGGGTATGGTGCTGACAAACCTAGAAATATAATCGGGGCGAACCGGGATTCGAACCCACAATCATAGGTTTCTAGGTGAGATGTCCCGTTTTGAACCCTTCTCAGTAATATAAATCAGTCATGAGAACGAGCTAGCAGTAGACTGCATTGAAGAGTAGGTGAGACTGACATTATTTTCTATGTACAGAAATGTATGGTCAAGGAAACATTCACGCATCTGATGGAACGATATTGTCAGATGATCATTCAACAATGACTAATGGATAGAAACATTCCGTGTGACTCAGGAAACATTCAATTTCATCTTGGAGGAGTTTCTACAATGTTTCCCAACGAGTGTGGCGCCCGTAAGATAGTCTATTGATCTCCTTCAGTGAGTGAGTGAGTTAGTTGGGTTTAACGCTGCTTTTAACAGTATTCCATTTATATCGCGGCGTGTCAGCTTAATGTGGGAGGAAAGCCCGAAGTGATGCAGGTCTTAGACGTTTAGTACTTCGGTGAAACCCACGAGCACGGGTATGATGCTGACAAACCGAGAAACATAAATGGGGCGAACCGGGATTCGAACTCACAATCATAGGTTTCTGGCGTGCCTAAGGGACGCAACTCTGCACAGCGAATCGCGGCGCCTTAGACGACTGGGCCACCCGTGCCCCCCATATTTGCATATAGAGCAAGCTTACTCTAGGAGCAAAGGTACATTTACATCCTGGTCACATGGCCGTTTATCCAATGAGAGTATCTGTAATTCGCGTACCGTAAGATGTCCCGTTTTGAACCCTTCTCAGTAATATAAATCAGACATTAGAACGAGCTAGCAGTAGACTGCATTGAAGAGTAGGCGAGACGGACAGTATTTTCTATGTACAGAAATGTATGGTCAAGGAAACATTCACGCATCTGATGGAACGATATTGTCAGATGATCATTCTACAATGACTAATGGATAGAAACATTCCGTGTGACTCAGGCATAATTTCATCTTGGAGGAGTTTTTTTAATATTTCCCAACGAGTGTGGCACCCGTAAGATAGCCTATTGATCTCCTTCAAAGAGTTGCCACATATATACAAAAACAACTTAACTTTGATTGGAAAACATCCTTTTCATTTTGAAAGTCGTGAACCGACAGATGAATATGTGTGCCTTACACCATTTGTATACCATATTTACACACCTACGTTAATTTTAATGTGAACGCATAGTAGAGTTACACATGCACACGTAAGTAGAGTTACACATGTGCAAAATTGCTTGAGTAAATGTTGTAAATGCAAACAGCCTACATGATTCAGACGATGTGTCCTGACAAATTATTGGGTGATGGTCAAGGTCACTGATAAAGAAAAGCGTCTATGTATGAATTTGACGGAAGCCGAAATAACTTGTTTATTTGCAGTTCTTCAGATCTCCGAAGGGTCTTGAGGAAACTTTTCACAAACATCAGCAGTATTGGCTTCCCATCATAAGAAACAAATATGTTTCTCTATCAGGGTTTCGAATCCAAAATGTTCCAGAATAAATCCCATTTAACCTTGTCACATCGACATTTCTAAAGTTACTTGGCTATACTCTGCGCGTGAGTGTATTCGCGTGTGTATGAATTCGTTTGCACCCGTGTGTGTACATGTTTGTCACGTTCGAGGTTAAGAACATGTTGGAAAAGTTAACGATTTTACATTAATACAATTAAAACCTACACCTGTATCTACAGACCTCAATCCCCAACATGTTTTGTGAAAAGTTCAAGGTTGACTAATTAGGCTGACTAATTATGAAACGACAATACATTAGCTGTCGTAAGGGACGTATTCATCTACCTAGCGTCCAATGGGCGTTAATTATATGACAACTAAGCATGTAGAGAACAGTAAATACATGTTCCCAGAAGATAGTTTTGAGTGCCATTTCCTTGGGGCATGTATTGAGTTAGTTTAACCTCACCGTGCCCTCTCCCATGGTGTTTTATGGGGTAAAGAGCTACAGCTCACTGTATTTTATGGTAATAGCCTGTCGTGAATGACAAAATAAATGATGTGCTTCTTCGAACAAAGTGTTCGGATTTGTTAAAAAGAGTAAGAGAACATCAACACCCCCACAAGCGCTCTAAAATTTGGTTTTGTAAACAATGTAAAATCGCCCGTGGAAAATACTTTGAGGCCAAGAGATGTTTCAAACGTAGTCAAACATTCAAAAACAAACAACGACTAGTTAATGCAAGTAAAAGATATCAAAACTGCATTCATAAATTTTCAAATATGCACTTAAAAAACTTCAAGACAAATTAAATAGTGTTGAAAGAAATTATATCCGTTCATTTTGAAACTTCTTAAGCAAAGGCAGTCTGTCGATGACAACCTACCAGATAGTGAAGCATTATTCAGCTTTTTTAAATCTTAAAATGAAGTTTCGGCAGATGACGACTTTGATATTGATAATCTACGTAAAGTAAACATGGAAGAAAGCACAATACTTCATGCAGCTATAACAAGAGGTGAAATAATAAACTGTGTGCAGAATTTAGAAAATAACAAAGCTGCTGGTCTTGGTAATTAACAAATATATTTCAAGCACAATTGATGTTTTCATAGATATTAATATCAAACTTTTTAACATGGTTCTTGATACTGGTACATTTCCAGAAAAAATGGTTAGTGGGTGTTATCAAACCCATTTTTAAGGGTAAAGGTGACCTACAAAACCCCGACAAATTACAGACCCATCACCCTGCTAAGCTGTTTTGATAAGCTTTTCACGGCAGTTTTAAATAACCGTTTACAAACATTCATCGAAAGGAACTCCATATTGTCGGAAGGTCAGGCAGGTTTCAGAAAGGGTTATTCTACCAGTGATCACATCTTTGCTCTATATAACTTCATGGAATTATTTAAAGCTAAGAAAGAAATTATATTGTGCATTTGTAGATTTTTAGGAAGCATTTGACACAGTTTGGCGATCAGGACTTTGGCAAAAACTATTACAGAATAACATATCTGGAAACTGTTTTAACGTTATTTATACTATGTACCAGAATATCAAATCATGTGTTTCCTGTAATGGTAATTTAACAGGTTTCTTTTCATGTAAATCTGGAGTGAGACAAGGAGATAACCTGTCGCCTGTCTTGTTTGCAATATTTTTAAATGACCTCGAGGCATCTCTTGTACAGGATTTGTGTAACGGTGTCCGATTGAAACCAGATGAATTCTATGATCGAATCGAAAATATTGTCACACTATTTGTATTACTGTACGCAGATGATGCAGTGCTATTGGCCACAAAAGCTTATGATCTAAAACATATGTTAGACTCATTTCATAATTATTGTATACACTGGAGACTTAAGGTTCATACTACCGAAACTAAAATATTAATATTTGGCGGATCAAAAACTGATAATTTCAAAATTGGTCATGAATTTTTGGATAAAGTTGATTCCTATAACTACCTTGGTGTAATTTGTTTAAAAAAATCTAAATTCACTTTAACAAAGAAAAAGCTAATAGAACAAGCAAAGAAAACTATGTTCTAGGTTTTATTCCAAGGACTGAAGTTAAATTTGTCACTTAAATGTCAACTGCGGCTTTATGACAGTATGGTTGTACCAGTTCTTCACTACGGATGCGAAGTATGGGGATTTGAAAACACCTCAGCTCTAGAAAGTTTACATTTGCGTTCCTAAAATATCTTTTATCATTAAGAAAATGTACTCCAAATTTCATGGTACATGGGGAACTTGGAAGACTCCATCTATCAAACATCGTCAAAATGAGAATGATAAATCCTGGGGCAAAATTACTTTCCGGGAAATCATCTAAATTATCCTTCCTTGTATACAAGTTGTTATTTAATGATGACCTACTAGTATTTGGAAAAGGTAAACATAAATGGATTACATATATCAAACAAACTTTTGATGAACTTGGACTTAGCTACATTTGGTTTTCACAAAGTTTAAAAAAATCCCTCATACCTAAAACATCTAGTCCAGTTGGACCAGTGCAAGGGATAAGTCTTCTTAAGGCACAATGTATGTAGGAACATTGAGAAAACTGTCCAAATTCTGTTAAAATCATCATGTCATTGTTTAAACCTATCAAGTATAACTCTCCCTCTTTTTGAATTGCACATATATTGCTACCATAGTAAATCTGTATAAATATGCATGCATGCTCGGGCAAGATGTTTTTGTATATATTCTATATGTATATGTATTATGTTGTTGAAATAATTATGTACCCCTGAAGCCGCTGATAGCGGCCTGAGCGTAAATAAAGTTCAGTTCAGTTCAGTCTGACTAGAGTGGACATGTGCAGGTGTACTCTTCAGCGTCTGATCATGAGGTTACCTGATAGGAGAACACTTTTAAGATGATTTTCATAAAGGAAAATCCTAAGTTGATTAGTAAGTATACCATGTGTATAGTTTTTTTGTACCGATCACACAATCATTGGCAAATGTTCATGTAAATGTTCGGTTGTTGCTAACCCCCAGTGTAGATCGAATTTAGTTCATAATTGTAATAGATTTAGAATCAAGAACAGAAGAAACGCCATTGTACATTGGCGTTGTTTTAAGAAAAGACTGTCCGGTCAGAATCAACACATCACAACTTATCATAATATACACAACCATCCTGGGGATGACAAGGATATTGTCATTCCAGAATTCCTCCCTAAACTGAAACCCAAAGGTCTGTGTGAGAGGAAGCCTGTCCTGACCACCCCAACATCTACAAGCATGAAGACGACAGGAAGGAACAGTCCAATGCTGAGACCTTCAGGCGGGTTCACAACCTCGATCACAACCTCGACACAAGTATCCTCAGTGTAAAGAGTAAACGTATGACCAGCAGAAGAACTCCAGTTGAGTATGCCGATGCTGTATCCCCTTTTGTTGGCCTGTAAATGTGTTTGAAGATCTTTGTACATGTTATAATCATATTTATTTCCATAAAGTGGAGGGATTAGCAAACAAGCAAATTTTGCTTATCTGAATGCCTCTCCCAAACATGATACATAATTATACAAATAGCAATGTATTGAAAGTGACATGAGAAATAGCATACATGGTATAATTGGCATTAAAGATAAGTACTGTTCTGTAAGTGTTTAATTACTGGATTATCTTCCAGAACTACAGTTACATTATTATTTACATTCAGCACAACACCATCGCAGTATCATATAGCAAAGCCATCATCTCAGACAAAATCTCTAAATGGGCAAGAAAGCTGTGCACCCATTTCAAAATTTCAAGATTTGTTACTGTCGTTACATTTGAATTACCATTTAGAATTGAATTTAAATCGTAGCCTTTCGCGAAATAATACATCTCTTGCCTTACTGTACTGTTGAAGGGACACGTAAGAAAGAAATGAAGTGCATCTTCCGTATGATAGCCACAACAACATCTCGGGCTGTCGGATATAAATCTGGCAAATTTGTCGGCGTTGTACATGTACATCATTAAAGATGTTAACCGTACATTACAAACCATTTCATATCAATGATTTCCAGAATGTATGCTTCAAAATATGTATCGTACAATGTTTGAAGATGTATGTAGACGTTAACCATTAAATATATTAATTAAATCAATAACTATATTCATATAACTGATTTTAATTGAATATGTATCTTGATATGTTTCTTGCAGTGTATCTTATCATGTATTATATCTGTATATTTGTAATGTGTATATGTATTAATGAATCAACGTATCCCTGCAACAGATAGCATATTGGCACGTCAATGCATTGTGTTAGATGGATACTAGTGTATTGACACGTCACTGTATTGTGTTAGATAGATACTAGTGTATTGACACGTCACTGTATTGTGTTAGATACTAGTGTATTGACACGTCACTGTATTGTGTTAGATAGATACAAGTGTATTGACACGTCACTGTATTGTGTTAGATACTAGTGTATTGACACGTCACTGTATTGTGTTAGATACTAGTGTATTGACACGTCACTGTATTGTGTTAGATAGATACAAGTGTATTGACACGTCACTGTATTGTGTTAGATACTAGTGTATTGACACGTCACTGTATTGTGTTAGATAGATACTAGTGTATTGACACGTCACTGTATTGTGTTAGATACTAGTGTATTGACACGTCACTGTATTGTGTTAGATAGATACTAGTGTATTGACACGTCACTGTATTGTGTTAGAGTACTAGTGTAATGACACGTCACTGTATTGTGTAAGATAGATACTAGTGTATTGACACGTCACTGTATTGTGTTAGATAGATACTAGTGTATTGACACGTCACTGTATTGTGTTAGATAGATACTAGTGTATTGACACGTCACTGTATTGTGTTAGATAGATACTAGTGTATTGACACGTCACTGTATTGTGTTAGATAGATATTGGTGTATTGACACGTCACTGTATTGTGTTAGATAGATACTAGTGTATTGACACGTCACTGCATTGTGTTAGATAGAGACTAGTGTATTGACACGTCACTGTATTGTGTTAGATAGATACTAGTGTATTGACACGTCACTGCATTGTGTTAGATAGATACTAGTGTATTGACACGTCACTGTATTGTGTTAGATAGATACTAGTGTATTGACACGTCACTGTATTGTGTTAGATAGATACTAGTGTGTTGACACGTCACTGTATTGTGTTAGATACTTGTACATAGACATCTCACTGTTAGATAGGTATAATGTATTCCGGTAATGACTATTGAATACCGTCAATGAAACAGTCAATATCATCTGTCAGTCCGAACCCTATTCTATTGACCAGTAACGCAAGACAAATACGAAATACCACAATGATTTTAATCATATACAATAGCACAGTCTGCTGCTTATAAACGAAGAATTCTGCCATTGGCTGTTCTAAAATACACATAGAACTAAGATACTCCTCATACGAGGTGTATCTGTTTCTATATGATGCACCGATGCCACCACTAATGTAGATTCTGGTGTCCCCTGCCGTGATATTGCTAAAAGCGGCGTAAAACCATACTCACTCACTCACTAAGGTAGACGTTAACAACGTATGGCGTATGGTACGGCTGTACAGAACACGTCGCTAGCAGCAGAGAGGCAGAGATTGCATGTCCAGGTCAGGCAACAAGAGCCCTGCCATTAAACGTAATTAACTTGATGCTCTTATTCTGAATGTGATACACGCGATCTGCCTTATATAACTCCCTCGCAATTAAATCATGATTTCTTTAAAAAAAATTCAAAAGAGATTTCTATTGAATATGGAAAGTGTTTGTCGCTTCTATTTAAATAGCTCCCTTTTGCCCAATTCCACATTTCTTGCTAGCGATGTGCTTTCAATCACTTGACCAAATTCCATATTTCTTGCTCGAACTTAATCCACAGGGATTCTCCAATCCAAGGCAGAGAGGCCAAGCAAAATGGAAAAAAATATCTCATCAAATGCATGAATTTCCAATTTCAACAAATCATGGTATTAGATCGTCTAGGACATTTCGTTACAGCAGCTAGAACAACTTATTTTCAGGTTATACAATATTTGATAGTAGTCGATTGTTGTACACGTGAGAAGATTTGACAGAAATGGAATATGAAATGTCCCCCAAATGCCTCAGTTGTTAAGAATATACTGTATCACATCTTCACCGGAGAAAGAGGCCCTAAATTAGGAGTACAGCTAGAGGAATTGTCTGACTAATGCTAGAGAGGCTACTTTTAGCCTGGACAACGAATCAGGTCAAAAGTGAGATGTGTTAACAGACACCAGACTGTGTACTGAAGTACTTTGAACCACTTCTGTATTTTCTTCAGTCCTACTTGACCATGATGGTATTGAGAACACATGGCGCCAGCACAGAGACTCGGACACACGATAACGGATATGGTTTTAAATCTAGATGTCTCTATCCACGGACTGGTCTCACGCTGTGGCGGCGCTGTTGCCAGGGGTCGCGGTCGAGGAAGATGGGATGCGCCAGTCGACTTGGTAGACTTCTTATTCTGACGAGTAATCCACAGTTACGTCACCATCCCTCGTGAATACAGTTGGGTGATGAATTTTGATTTGGTTTCTTTGTTTGTTCCATGCCGCCGGCGTACGATGGGGTACACGCTGTCATCAGCTGTTCTCGAGCCTGACCTTCCGAACTGTTTGGTCGCCTCTTGCGATCATCGTAGGTTGCTTGGGACCTATTTCAATCCGGGAGGCACGGGTGGCCCAGTCGCCTAACGCGTTGCAATTCGCTATACGTTAACTTCTTTGATAGGCATTTAGAAGTTGGAGTACTAAGTAAGGATAAGAATTTATGGATGCTTATTTATTCGTCGTCTTCATGGATTCATGACAATTTCAACCATCAACCGACTCAACAACCTTGCTCTTAATTGTAGTAAAGAAGTTGTTCATCTATAAATTCTTATCCTTACTTCGCTATACATTGTTGCGTCTCTTGGGCGCGCCACAAACCTATAATTGTGGGTTCGATTCCCGGTTCGCCCCAATGCCAATTATGTTTCTAGGTTTGTCAGCCCAATACCCGTGCTCTTGGGTTTCACCATAGTGGTAAACGTCTTAGACCTAGGAAGTAAGTACTTCACCTATTCCATAACCCTGAAGGACTTATACTTAATATTAATATACAGATACATATACAGATCTACCAAACTATGTTTCATACGTCGACGAAATAATAAGGTGGTTCTTTTTTACCTTATGGTTGATCGGAAGGGGTGATGTAAATCCGACTGGGTTCCATTCAGGTAGTAAAAGTACTGTAAGTCCCCATGGACCCTAGCATGGTGATCTACCTTCAGCTGCTGGCGATCTGTAGCCCTTTTTATATTGTACCGTTATTTATAGTGATATCTTTTTTATAGTTGTATGCTAGTTTTAAAAATTAATCTGTGATATTCTTGTAATTTTACTGTCCATCGATGACAGGTTTTTATTTAGTTAAAATGTGTGTATTAAAAATGCATAATTTCTCGTCACGATATGGCTGAAATATAGCCGGTGTGACGTAAAGCATTAACTCACAAACTCACTCACCTTATGGTTGCAACTACATGAACGTCGTCACGTGGTTAAGAAGAGTGGACGCGGACGGCTGACCAAAGGAGAAAACGAAGGGAAAGGTTGCACTAAAGTACTCACGGAAATGAAAAAAACCTGTTTTTTCGACCTCAGATCTTAAATAAATGCAGTTAATATACAAAATATGTATATATTCAAACAACTTAATTAGTACTTATTGGGCCGTGGCACAAATACAGCGTATCAAATGTTTTTATGCCTTTTTACACGTAAAAGTGTGTAAAAATGTGAAGAAAACAGACTATTGTGAAACAGGGCATAACCAGGTGTAAGTAGATCAAGGTGACCTATGACACCTTGACGACTGGTGAGAACAGGTGCATAATGCCTATAGTCTGTTTCTGCTATGTCAATTTGGACTTAGTTTTATTTTTGAATGTTGAAAGTGCCGACAAATTACCTCCTGTAAAGTACATTTTGTATTGTTCACTGAGATCAAACTAGCAAATCCAGACTAGTACTTTTCCAGTTGTTTTGTTATTTCGTATTTACAGCTACGTAACACTTTGTGTCGATTTTTAAATTGAGAAAAACAGTTTTTGTTAACCCTAATGTCCTTATACGATAACAACAATGATGCCTGTGGAGATACAGAGGTACGGCTAACTATGTGCAGTCATCTGGGTGCACATTTATACATACGTATTCAAACGTTGACGTACAGAAATAGTCTCATCACAGCGTGATGTAACTAAGAAGAAATTGAAAGTGGCATTGCAATATCTGACACTAAATCGACTATTCGTAAGACATTTAGATTGATATTTATTTGTAGATGACATGTTATAATATCGCATGGCCATTGCAATGAATACACGTTCTGAATAGTGTGAGGGCCCAGTCGTCTTAGGCACGCTAGAAAGATATAAATTATATAATATATAAATCGTTGGTTCGAAGTTGGTTGGTTGGTTTGTTTGTTGTTTAACGCCGCACTCACCAATATTCCAGCTATATGACGGCGGTCTGTAAAATAATCGAGTCTGGACCAGACAATCCAGTGATTGATATCATGAGCATCCATCCACGCAATTGGGATCGATGATCAGCGAGCCTGACTACCCGATCCCGTTAGTCGCCTTTTACGACAAGCATAGTCGCCTTTTACGGCAAGTATGGGTTGCTGAAGACCTATTCTAACCCGGAATCTTCACGGGTCATGGTTCGAAGTTGTCAGCGCCATACCTGTGGTCACGGATTTCACCGAAGTGGTAAACGTCTAAGACCTGCATCACTTCGGGTTTTCCTCCCACATTAAGCTGATACGCCGTGATAGAGCTGGAATACTGTTGAAAGCGGCGTTAAACCCAACTCACTCACTCACCCTACTATATATAGTCTGTACCATGTTCATTATTCAGCCTTGCTTGACACAGCAGTGCTCCTGTCATACGTCGGCAGTTGCCTTGAACCCAACTCACTCTGAATAACATGATATCAACCATTCAACACTATTCAAAACGAGTTTACTTTCAGGCTGTGCCTAGGGGCACGCATGGCCCAGTCGTCTTCGGCGCCGCGATTCGCTATGCAGAGTTGCGTCCCTTGGGCACGCCAGAAACCTATGATTATAGGTTCGAATCCCGGTTCGCCCCGATTATGTTTCTAGGTTTGTCAGCACCATACCCGTGCTCGTGGGTTTCACCGAAGTGGTAAACGTCTAAGACCTGCATCACTTGGGGCTTTCCTCCCACTTTAAGCTGATACGCCGGGATATAACTGGAATACTGTTAAAAGAGGCGTTAAACCCAACTCACTCCAGGCTGTGCCGCACTGGTACTGACCCGGTTGTCCCTCGCTGCATCCTGACCTGGTGCGCCCTCACTCGTTACCAGCCCGACATTGTCCAGACAGCACACAGGGATACTGGCAGAACGTAGACACAGCAGTTCTCGCACGCAGATTATTGATAAGTATGACCTAAGCTAATGGCGCCTGACCCGGTCAGAAGCAGTCAATCTGATGTCATGGCTGCGATGGACGTCTTAAGGGGCAGGACATGATAATGACCCGTCTCGAGTGGTCAAACATTGTCAGTGACCCCTTTGGAAGGATCTTCTGTTGCCTTAATGACATCTTGTGATTGCTATTGCTCAGACGTTTGTAGTTCACTGACCTCGTCTTCACAATGTCTACGTTGTTTTGAACTCGTTACATTATGAACTTTATGACACCAAGTTACGCTCCAATAAATAATTACGTCCCCGTCAAACAGTGAATTTTGAATCGCTTAGCAGTATTTCAGTTATATCACGACGTGTCAACTATGCGAAGAATCCTCAAAAGGGGTGGCATTGGTGTTGTATAATATTGCACGCTTTCGCCGGGAACCACATGCCGACCGAAGTGCATGCCTTCGCAAATTTACATGACGCGAGGACCGCCTCCGTGGTCTAGTGGTAGAGCGTCCGCCCGGAGAGCGGAAGGTCCGGGGTTCGATCCCCGGCCGCGTCATGCCAAAAGACGTTTAAAGATGGTACTTGTTGTTACCCTGTCTGGCGCTCGGCAATAAGGGGCTAAAACAAGGACTGGTCGGCTCGGAGTCAGTATACTGTGTCTGAGTGGGGTATTCATGTTAAACTGCGTCATGGTATCTCAGTGAGCTAGCACTATAAATCGGCATCAGTCCGGACTAGTACAAGCAGCCACACAAACACATACACGTACATGCACGTCACTCTATAAGCGCAATAATCTTGAACGCGACGTTAAACCCCACCTCACCTCACCTCACCTCACCTCACCTCACATGACGCGAGATTTTGAGCATACATCGTTATTATCCTAAATTTTATTCTGTTAATCATGTAGTTCTGTCTAGATCTAAGAAGGCAACAATACACTAAAGTCTTCATGGTACCTGGGATACGTGTGGGAGGTTACTGGTCAGATGGACATATTGACGTCAATTCCCGAACGATGTCCTGGTATCCATGGTATGCAACGCGATAGGAAGGGGAAATAATAACATGGATAATCGATGACAATCACACATTGTTACCACTTGCTTCGTACCTCTTACGACAAGAGTGGAGTAACGGAGCCCTGTTCTGTTCGGGGATACCAAGGGGAACATATTGCAAATTGACATTGATAATCCAGTTGTAAATGTACGTCAAAGCGATATCAAACCGAACTCACTCATTCACTCAAAGTAAATGTACCAGTATTAGATAAACAATACAAAACGTTATCCATCATCCTAAGAGTGAGTGATTGAGTTTGGTTTTACGCCGCTTTTAGCAATATTCCAGCATTATCACGGCGGGGGACACAAGAAATGGGCTTCACACATTGTACCCATGAACGCTTTGACCACTAGGCTACCCGACCGCCACCATAATCATAAGAATTTTCTGTTAAAAGCAGAGTATATTACATCGACTCCGACTATATCATGAGCAAACCAAATGTTGATTTAATCCTGTTAATTAATGATGATACCAAGTGTTCGCGAAAACGTAAGCGTATCCTGCCCCTGCCCTCATAAACACATGCAAAGGCAAGTCAGTTGTTCACCTGACAAAACGCTTGAACATATGGTTCGAGTTAAGATAAGGATCGGGCATTATTTTTATAACTGGCCCGTCAAATGTAGAAATGTTTTACACAAGTCTATGATAAACGTTTCAAAACCTTTGCTAAGGAATGAGCTAAACCTGATCAAACGCTTTTGACCAAAAGTAAATGGCGCTCTTTGAAATCGTCGCCCTAAAGAGCATGCTCGATTGTACCTCAAAATGCAGACACCCAAGGATGTATTTGCTGATTATTGCTCAACATAAAAGGGAAAGTTGACTTTTGGAAAGTTGATCTTCGGTTTTGCCATATAGTCTTGCTTTATTGTCACTCTGAATCTGTATTCATAGATCTAAATATAGAGATGAGACGGTTTCTTATATTAATTTTTTTAGTTCAGATTGGTAAATCAGTGGAAGGCAATTGGCGATTTGATCATTGTAAAACTATATCAGATCATGGATATACCTGAAGCTTTAGTTAAACTTTTTGTCCAAAATGCCTTGTTTTGATTTTGCTAATCCGAGCAGAAATTCCGACTCGTATGCATAAAGTCAGCAAGTTGGTTGGTTGGTTGGTTTGCTAACGCCGCACCCAGCAACATTCCAGCTATATGACGGCGGTCTGTAAATAACCGAGTCTGGACCAGACAATCCAGTGATTGATATCATGAGCGACGATCCGCGCAATTAGGATCATGACCGATCCCCTTAGTCGCCTTTTACGGCAAGCATGGGTTGCTGAAGACCTATTCTACCCCGGATCTTCATGGGTAAGATCAGCAAGTAGTGAGTCACAGTTAGTACCCACAGGGGCACAAGCCTAAATGTTCTATCTTCTAATGTCACATAAACGTTATCTATAAGGAAGTCCAGCATTTCACAATGTTCAGTGTTGACAAATTGTCCTAAACCTTCGAAGATAGTGATGTAAATATATCTATGGTCATCACGTTAATAACAAAAGCCTCATGGATCAAGGAATGAAGTTTCCCCTTTCGTTTGTCGTGTGTGGTCGTGGTGTACAAAATTGAAAAATCAAATGTATTGATTGTATTTAACTTAGGTTTTTTTTATCTGAGATTGAAAATATTCAAGCAAATCTTAGGAGCTTTTGAGAAACAACATGTCATGAATACTGTTTGTCTGAAATACTTTCTGTGAACATATAGATATTCCTTCCTTGAGAGTATTGAGGATTAGTCACTGTGGCAGATATGAGGAAAAATGAGTTGCATAGAGAGTATCTTTATAAATTCTTTAATATTAATAACGCATATATAGCACAATATGTGCGCTCCCCAAGCCCTACCGCCCGACCCTAGTCTTGTTGTGGGCGTGTCCCACGTGTATACTCCGCGCATCACCCGCAGGACGGCTTATAGCTTGAAACACATTAACGTATTAGCCATACACCCACGCCCATTTGGGCGTACTTGATCCCTGACTGTTGGATCAGGCCAGTGTTACAGCAACTTTTGTTTGTTTGTTTGTTTGTTGTTTAACGCCGCACTCAGCAATATTCCAGCTGTATGACGGAGGTCTGTAAATAATCGAGCCTGGACCAGACAATCCAGTGATTGACATCATGAGCATCCATCCACGCAATTGGGATCGATGACATGCATCATCCAAGTCAGCGAGCCTGGCCACCCGATCCGTTAGTCGCCTCTTACGACAAGCATAGTCACCTCTTACGATAAGCATGGGTTTTTGAAGACCTATTCTACCCCGGATCTTCAAGGGTCGTTACAGCTACTACAACAGATACTCTCACAACAACTACTAATAGTGTCACAAGTACTGCTAGCTATACACCAAACAATAACGCTAATTACTTTTCAAACAACCACTTCCGCTAATAACTAATTTCTTCTGCAAATGGGGAAGTTGGCATCACGTTTTTTATTGACGAATGTATGAATTTCTGCGCCATATTAGACAGATTAGAGGTATCCATCGGCGCTCACCAACACCGAGGCTAAAATTACCGTTGCATTTTCTAGTGTTATGTTTATTTCTCTACAGACTGGTTCTAACTAGTAGTTTTAACATAGTCGTGTGCAGAAAGGGAATCCATTGTAACGCATTAGATCACGTGTTACTTCAGAGTATGCAGTCTATGGGTATCGATCGATGGTTTTCTTTAAAACTGTTTTTGGAGACTTTCGACAATGATGATAAAGAATGAGTAAGTGAGTGAGTATGGTTTTACGTCGCTGTTGGCAATATTTCGGCAGTATTATACCCATGTGGGGATTCGAACCAAGGTCTTCAGCGTAACGAACAAACGCTTTAACCACCAGACTACCCGACCGCCCCTGTGGTGAAGAGCTAAATGATACATTTTAATACATTGTGCATTTAAAATAAGGTTTGTATGAAGGCACTTTAATGCAAGAACCAACCAGTGCCATACACATATCTAGACTTGTTTATATGTGAATATAAGATAGCTACGTAATAACCCGCAAAGAACAATGAAGAACGAAGAGTGGTATATTTCACGATAAAACAGTGTTCTATCATGACGTCATTTCTGGAGATTCGAATATGCACTCGCAACTTGATGGCGTAGTATACTGGACGACGTTATTTTTGTGAGGGAAGTGTCTAGTAAGTTTTACCCAATAGATGTAGCTAGGCTACGCAGATAAACGCAGTGGCCGAACGATCGCATCCAACAATGACACACAGTATAAGGAGAAAAGGTACAGATTAATCGGAGTAATGATTTTAGAACATGCGGGAAATACCAAACTTTACCCATCTGTTCGTAAAATGGACGTATCCGACATTTCCGAGGTCAGATTCTATTCAAGGAGTCATTATTATTTCCATTTGGGTTAATATTTTAAAGCTTGTACATATTATCAACATCCTTAAAGATAATAATGTTGATATCTTATATAATAAATAAACGACTCGTGGTCGTTGTTTATCGTACAATAAAACACTGCAGAGGGAGCTGCGCCCCTCCCTGCAGTGTTTTATTGTACGATAAACAACGTCCACGAGTCCTTTATTTCTTAAGTAAGTGAATGAGTGAGTGACTGGGGTCCAACGCCGTTTGGACCAGTTATATAACGGCGTGTCAGGTTATTGGGGTATAGTGAAAACAACGAACACGGATATGATGTTAACAGATTGTTTCAAACCCACTTCAAAACAGACTCAAAACAGACGATTGGTTACCCGTCCGTCCTCCACAGTACCGATGAATTGATCATTTTAAGATGTTTAACTGAAATTCTCACACTTCCATTTTGACTGACACGACTTTATGCTGATTCACCTGACACAAAAAAAACGGCAGTCTATTTCAGGTAAGGCACCGACCATTTTAATGGGGGAAAAAAAAGAATTTGACGGACACCAAAATTACATTGCTGCAAGGTTTTTATCTGAAAAACATAAATCAGGTTCCTACTTCTAAATAAACATATACCTGGTTTTGCAGCTGCAGCTGAAAGAGTATCTAATCTCAATTCCAAATCTCCCCCCCCCCCCCCCCCCCCCTCCCCCACCATCCCTTCCAGAATATCAAATGGTCTGTCCGTTGTTATATATAGCCTTTATTTTAAGCAGCGCCCCCTGGTGTTGACGTGGTTACAAGAACTTAAAAGAGAACAAAAGCACAGTCACGAATACTATCCTTTTATGTCTTTTCAGATGTTCGCATAGTATTTTCCAGGAATAATAGAGTAACAGTGAATGGCCTGAAGATCGAAAGAAAGCCTTCATTACTTTAATCCTAGATTACAATTTAGTCGAGAATTGATATTCGAATAACAAATGCCACAGGGTTATTCCTACCGAGTCTCTGTGGCTGCCTCGAGTCCCACAGTGTCTTTTCCACACTGACACACTTCACTTACATCAGGCCACACTTTATATTTGTTTACGGATTTTGATAGGTCGGGAAGTCGAAAAACCCCAGAGAAAAGCAAATGCTTTAACGTGATTTTAAAATCTTCTCACCTTTTTATTTCGATCGACAGGTGATAATCTTTGTCATTCTTATTGTATTTTTTCTAAAATATTATGATTTTTATGGTCTGCACCGACCTAAACCAAATAAAAAAATATATGTGTCCTCAATAAAATCGTATTACAGAAAAACGTCATTTATTTAATTTGATTTTGATAAAAACCGAGGAAATATCCAGTTCTAAAATGTATTTTTTGCAAAATACTTTTTTATATCCAAAGTGTACGTTACTTCAAGGCATTAATGCTATTTCCGATGGATTATTAGTCCTCAATCGATTCCAGTACTAATTTAGGCCATCTTAAGTGTAAACCGTAAACGCTGTGTATGTATGTGTATGTGTGAGTATGTGTGTGTGTATGTGGTGTGTGTGTGTGTGAGAGAGTGTGTGTGTGAGAGAGAGAGAGATGGAGAGAGAGTGTGTGTGTGTGTGAGAGAGAGAGAGAGTGTGTGTGTGTGTGTTACTAGTGTGTGTGTAGTATGTGTATGTGGTGTGTGTGTGTGAGAGAGAGTGTGTGTGTGAGATGGAGAGAGAGTGTGTGTGTGTGTGTGTGTGAGAGAGAGAGAGATAGAGAGAGTGTGTGTGTGTGTATGTGTGTGTGTGTGTGTGTGTGTGTGTGTGGACGTCGCTGACAATACCAACCTCTGACAGACCGCCGTCATATAGGTGGACTATTGCTGAATGTGTAGCTTGTGAAGCATGTGGCGTTAAACATCTACTCACTCACTTTAAGGCGTGTAAATCCATATTATTCCCTAATGGAAACCGCATCGGCAACTAAATAACCGTGGTTAAACAACTGAATCACTAACACGCCTCTCATCACCTTTCTCATCACAAATGAACCGTGAACCGTTAATCTCAATATTTGTAAATAAACAATTACCACCCACTAACCGACCAATCGAATCATTCTGCTATAATTCTGCGAGTTGCGACCACACATACATTTAACGGTAGACAGCCGTCAGACGTTAAACATTCGTTATCCCGAACATCGTGTGAATATGTTCAGTCAAATCAAAGGGTACCAAGGTCGCGAAGAAATTCGATTCTTTCATCTTGCCCTCTACCCGAACGGAACTCTGAAGAACTTGTGGTCTAAATGAGACGCAATTTGTTTCTGAAATTGCTTATCCCACTGAAATCGGAAAATCACCCGAATTGTAAGTAATCACCTCAAAGAATCAGATTGACTATAATGTGTATGTTGCAGGTTATATATCAGAAAAGATCCTCGAAGATCAGTATAAGCACCGAGATTGTGTGTGTGTATGTGTGTGTGTGTGCGTTTGAGAGAGAGAGAGACAGACAGAGAGACAGACAGACAGACAGACACAGAGAGAATGTGTGAGTGTGTGTGTGTTTGAGAGAGAGAGAGACAGACAGAGAGACAGAGACAGACAGACACAGAGAGAATGTGTGAGTGTGTGTGTGTGTTTGAGAGAGAGAGAGAGACAGACAGAGAGACAGAGACAGACAGACAGACAGACACAGAGAGAGAATGTGTGAGTGTGTGTGTGTGTTTGAGAGAGAGAGACAGACAGACAGGGAGACAGACAGACAGACAGACACAGAGAGAGAATGTGTGAGTGTGTGTGTGTGTGTGTTTGAGAGAGAGAGACAGACAGACAGACAGAGAGACAGACAGACAGACACAGAGAGAATGTGTGAGTGTGTGTGTGTGTTTGAGAGAGAGAGAGACAGACAGAGAGACAGAGAGTCAGACAGACACAGAGAGAGAATGTGTGAGTGTGTGTGTGTGTGTGTGTTTGATAGAGAGAGAGAGAGACAGACAGACAGACAGACACAGAGAGAGAATGTGTGAGTGTGGGTCTCTGTGTGTGTCTTTCTGTGAGTGAGTCTGTTTCTGTTTCTGTGCGTCTCTATCTCTCTCTCCCTCTCTCTCACCCTCTCTCGCTCTCTCTGTGAAGTGCCTCTTTCAGACGACTTCCATGTTAACATGGTATTATGTGCACCCCCAGTTTTCAAAATCCTTGCTGCGTCTCTAGCAGGGTCTACAGCCGTTGTTTCATTGGGTTTTCCTACAACGCTGAAACACTATTGAATGCCCCGTGAAGTCCAACTCACAAACTCACCCACTTCACCTCGTACCCAAGCTTATCGTCAGTCATCCTATTGGGTTTTGTACAGCGATCTCAATGGAGACAGGGTGAGAGATTATTTATAATAGTCTCACCTCAATAAAATACATTCATAATGAAGGACTTTGAAGGCTGATACACCAACACGCTGTAACACTGTGTATGCAACCACCTCCACGTCAAATGTACCGAGACATGTTTTATGTAGACTTAGTTATATTATAACGTTAGTTTACATAGACTAAGTCAGTGTTCCCCCTGCCTTTTGAAACTGTTGGTCCAAACTTTGAACAAATAAGAAGACATGAAAGTTATCTGGTTTCCAAATATTTCAACAAGCAGTGTACATCACGTCTGACAATGTAAATGACGTCATCTCTGACGTAGGGTCTACACGTCAATCACACAAAGTTCGATGAATATTTCACTTTGGTTCGAGGCTAAGTCGCTATAAATAAATATTTAACCTCGATGCAAAGCGAAATTTTATTGCCTTGCACTAAAAATAGACAACGGGAAACCCTGGCGATAAAAGACAAGCTGACATGTGCGATAAATATACTTTACTGATTATCGCCGACGTTGTGTTCACCAACATAGATTTATATGGCACTTTATTTGGCTGGCACACAAGTTGCCGACTCAAGCCTAATTTTACCGGTACAAAACTGGTAATTACGGGAACACTGACAGTAAGTGCATCCTCAGATACAGACTTAGTGAGCGACAACCGTAATCTGTAACTCATTAACAACATTACTGCCAGATATTCCCTCCCATTACGACGTGTAAGGTCAAATACACCGAAGTAAAATATTATGCATTATACATAAGGGCCCAGTTTGGTGTTATAGAAATTATATTAAACAGTTTTAAAGTTCCAGAAAACTTAGGTATCCATGATGAACTTTTTGCCGCATTTTTTTAATCCACAATTAGCTTGGGCGAAAGACCAGGTCATGTTCAAATTTTTGAAGGACGCTCTCTGAAACTTGTAAAATTATCATTTTTACACATTTTAGTCTTTTCTGTATGCATTTACTGTTGCTAGAGTCCAAAACCTGCAAGGAACGGATAAAACAAAGTTCCAATTCGGAGCACGCCTGATAAAAGTCATGGAATTTTTTTTCTCATTTCTGAAAAACATGCATACTCCACGAGCCAAGGATGCTCCTAAACATACCTTGTCCTTTGCATAAATGTAGGTGTATATTCAGACTTTAATGTATGTAAATGTATAATTTATTAAGTGTTGTAAATGTCATATTTACAATTGTTAACCCTTTCAAAGACGTGATTTACAGCTAAGTAAAGGTATACATTTCTTCAGTGAAATGGCACTATCACAGCAGAGAGAGGATGAGAGAGAGAGAGAGAGAGAAGAGAGAGAGAGAGAGAGAGAGAGAGAGAGAGAGAGAGAGAGAGAGACAGAGACAGAGACAGAGACAGAAAGACACACAGAGACACGCACACGCACTCTCTCTCTCTCTCTCTCTCTCTCTCTCACACACACACACACACACACACACAAACTCAGTGCTTATACTGATCTTTGATACCCGGCCGCGTCATACCAAAAGACATTAAAAGATGGTACTTGTTGTTACCCTGTCTTGCGCTCGGCATTAAGGGGCTAAAACAACGACTGGTAGGCTCGGAGTCAGTATACTGTGTCTCAGTGGGGTATTCATGTTGAACTGCGGCATGGTATCTCAGTGGGCAAGCACATTAAATCGGCATTAGTCCGGACTAATACACGTGCATGCATGTCGCTATATAAGTGCAATAATCTTGGACGCGACGTTAAAACCCATTTCACCTCACCTCACCTCACCTTCATGGTACTTGTACAACTAGGACAGTGGGAACTGCTTTGTCCATGTGTCCTTTCAGTACTCCCATTCCGACCAGGGAACATACACAGTCCAAACATAACACAGAGGGGCACGGGTGGCTCAGTCGTCTAAGCCGCCGCGATTCGCTGTGCAGAGTTGCGTCCCTTGGGCACGTCAGAAACCTATGATTGTGGGTTCGAATCCCGGTTCGCCCCAATTATGTTTCTAGGTTTGTCAGCACCATACCCGTGCTCATGGGTTTCACCGAAGTGGTTAACGTCCGAGACCTGCATCACTTCGGGTTTTCCTCCCACATTAAGCTGACAGACCGCGATATAACTGGAATAATGTTAAAAGCGGCGTTAAACACAACTCACTCACTCAAACATAACACCACGAACCCTTTACGGGGTACAATATGTGCCGTGTTGACTTGGCAAAACGAGTGAGGTTTGAACTGGCTTCCCCATGACCACAAAGGACACGGTAATATACATAAGAATTAAACGTTTCCAAGTTGTAAAATAAAACGTGTTATTTCGAATCCCTACAGTGTTGTTCTTGAAAATATGTTCGGTTTTATACATGTGTTTCTGTATTCTAACATAGATTACGTTTGTTTGTTATAAGTGAGTGAGTAAGTGAGTTGGGTTTAACGCCGCTTTTAACAGTATTCCAGTTATATCACGGCGTGTCAGCTTAATGTGGGAGGAAAGCCCGTTCATGTTGAACTGCGGCATGGTATCTCAGTGGGCAAGCACATTAAATCGGCATTAGTCCGGACTAATACACGTGCATGCACGTCTCTATATAAGTGCAATAATCTTGGACGCGACGTTAAACCCCATTTCACCTCACCTCACCTTATTAACGTAGCGAGCTTTTACACTCTTGCTGATCTATTTTTGCATGATACGAACATTAACAAATCTACCAAATCATCGCCGTGAATGAATATAAGAAGTTGAAATTCATCGGTTAATCTTCAGCCCACTTTTATATAGTCTCCAGTGGTTTCCCTTCATGTGGCCGAGGTTCGAGTATGATTATCCTAATCCATGGATTCAGCGATAACTTGGTATTTATGGTGAATAATCTTTTCATCCTGTCCTTCCTCCTCCCGCTTCACACACTGATCTTACCGTGTGAATAGCATCATTTTCTGTGTTCCCAGGAAATCCATTCATAGGTATTTCCAGCTCCACATTACGGGGGACACTTTACGTTATTGTTGGTGAATCGCCTTGGTGCAAAGTAGATTATTGACCTGTGACTTTAGCATGCATTCATCTTGGGTTTGACATTTGTAATGTGGATATAGCCCTTTTACGTTCCAATGGTCATGGTGACGCTCATATACAATGCTGTATGAGTTGTTGTTACTACTTCATGTGTCTCCTCTATCCCATCTACCCACCTACCCGATATACCCGTGAAGATCGAGGGTAGAATAGGTATTCAGCAACCCATGCTTGCTGTAAAAAGCGACTATGCTTGTCGTAAGAGGCGACTAACGGGATCGGGTGGTCAGGCTCGCCGACTTTCTTGATGCATGTCATCGATCCTAATTGCGTGGATCGATGCTCATGATGTCAATCACTGGATTGTCTGGTCCATACTCGATTATTTACAGACCGCCGTCATATAGCTGGAATATTGCTGAGTGCGGCGTTAAACAACAAACAAACAAACCTACCCGATATACACCGGCCAACCTTTCCACCAAATCACCTGCCAACCTCGACACCTACCCCTAATGCTAATCTACCCACGTACCCGACACACCCCGGCCAACCGACCCACCGACTTTACCTACCCCACCAAACTCACCTATCCATATAACCCACACACCTCCAAACCCATGTTACGGGGAATCAATTCCTTTTATATCACATAAGTTTCATAAACTTCCTTGAAAGTATGAGGCAAGAGAGCGTGGAGATTCTTTAAACTCCATGCATGGTATGACAAATAATAATAGTTAGTGACAAATGGAACACACGTGTTAGCAGGTAAGAAAGTACAACAGAGAGACTGATTGAGAAATAGAGGCATGGGGCCGTGCGTACTTCTCTTTGGTGTATTTCATCAGTTCAAAGTTCTCTGTGCACGTATGTGTTTGGCGTCTAATATCTCAGAGAATTAGTTTGCAATGGTTTTCATTTTGACACAGTGACCGTGACCTTATAACGTGACCTTCAACGTTCGAAGGCTACAGGTGAGAACTGGTCCGTGTGACAAATGGTTGACCTAAATAGACATTGACCTTTTCAGATCAGTTGATAGCAATGGTTAGTTCACCAGATGTTACAGAAGGCTACAAAATAAGGTTGACACTGATTCAATTAGTGCTTGGCTTTTAACTTCATTATCAATGTCGCTCGTGCTTACCGTGATCCTTGATTTTTATTTGAATCATAAAATCATATTTTTTGTGCGCTTCAAGACAATAAAAACATTCTCAGGAAGTCGATTACATCACACATTACGATAAACACATCCAGAATGTCCAGTTAACGATTTTTGTTTCGTAAAACCTGAGACACTATTATCGAGAAGAGGTGTTTGTCTTTAAAAAATCCCATCAGATAAAGACCAGTCCAGTGGAACTGGGTTTCAACGCTGTCAAAGCAACACTTTTATCAGTTTTATCACGGCGGATTCATGTTGCAGAAGAGGGGACAGGTGGCCCAGTCGTCTAAGGCGCCGCGATTCGCTGTGCTGAGTTGCGTCCCTTGGGCACGCCAGAAACCTATGATTGTGGGTTCGAATCCCGGTTCACACCGATTATGTTTCTAGGTTTGTCAGCATCATACCCGTGCTCGTGGGTTTCACCGAAGTGGTAAACGTCTGAGACCTGCATCACTTGGGGCTTTCCTCCCACTTTAAGCTGACACGCCGTGATATAACTGGAATAATGTTAAAAGCGGCGCTAAACCCAACTCACTCACTCACTCACTCATGTTGCAGGAGCGGCGAGAGTGACGCGAGCCAGGGACGTTGATCGCTCTGCAAACAAGGTGCTCTTTCTACCCAGGCATCAAAGAGCGTCATATGGCTCTTGCTCAGAAGTTGGTTGATGTCGGTCACAACATCCAAGGCCTCAGTGAAGCTTTCACAAAGTTTTATGGTAGACATGTGGAGGACATTACCCAATATGACGCATCAGTGGCAAAAATTATGTCCGATGCAATTCTCTATTTTAACTTGCTCCCGTGTTTTTCAGGTGAACAATTGACTTGCCTTTGCATGTGTTTGTGACGGATGCCACCATCAGTGGCAAAAATTATGTCCGATGCAATTCTCTATTTCAACTTGCTCCCGTGTTTTTCAGGTGAACAATTGACTTGCCTTTGCATGTGTTTGTGACGGATGCCACCATCAGTGGCAAAAATTATGTCCGATGCAATTCTCTATTTTAACTTGCTCCCGCGTTTTTCAGGTGAACAATTGACTTGCCTTTGCATGTGTTTGTGACGGATGCCATCGAAGGGGCAGGATACGCTCACCTTTTCGCGAGTACCTGATTTAATTTGAATTACAATTTGATAGTGATTCATAAACGCATGCTTATGAAATAGTCGGAATCCTTCTATCGACTCTGCGTTTTGAAGAGATTTCTATTGGACATGGAAGGGGTTTTGTCGTTTTATCACAAACCAAGGATATTACACTGTCCAGCCACGGCAGTACATCACAAACCAGAGACAACCAGACACACATTATGATAACCGAAGTAAAGTGATCGTCTGTAATATAGCGATTTAAGATCAATGAGAGCGACTGGGAGAGCACGTAAGGATAGAATTACAAAAGATATGACTTTAGAGAGACCATGAAGATATTACAACTTCTACGTTCAATGTTGGTGGTTCGGTTCGTGCATATACAAGTAACAATAATGGCTGTTGTTTGCTGGCCGTATTAGATTAAATCCCTGATGTATTCTTTCCTGGGTTGGCGTTGCTGACTCATGTCGTACGTATCTGACAGAATAACTCTCTTTCACCATGTAGGTCAAGTGCCCGAGTTGTAGCTCAGTGGTTCAAGTCAAGTCAATCTCACTGTCGTTGCAGCAGCATGAAAGGCAACTATCTGCGTGATACCGTATTTTATCCAGTACTGCCAGCGTCATTGATGCGACCAATCCGATAAACTTGGCATCTCGACCCTATAAAAATGCGAACGAGGTTCCTAGCATACATCGACGCAGTGATCTCATTCTCTGCTTGTCCCCCAATGTGTCGTGTCTCTGTAGATAAACACAGCTGCAAGTCATATGACACTGTATGATAAATTGAGCGGTTCACGCAAATATTGTAACGTTACACTATTTCTAAAACTACTTCAGTTAGTTTATGAGTCCCATATTTTAAGAAAGACAGTATCTGCTATTACCCTGGTGTGTTTCTGTGTCGTAAAATATCAAATATATGTTAGGTATAAAAAATGTATATGTGTATTCGTAATACGTGATATTTACCTTGCTAAAACACTATATTTATCATGAAAATAAGGGAATGGTCCACATCACAAAAAAAACACGGGGACGTATGGTACAAGCCCAAAATGGGGAATTGCATCGGACATATTTTTGTTACTGATGCGTCAAAATTGGAAATGTTCTCCACTCTTTGGAAGCTTTACTTAGTCCTTGAATGTTGTAACCTCCATCAAACAATGTTTCAATCTCATAAAAATCAGACCTTAGTTCTCGCTACCGCTAAACAAAGATCTGAAGACATCCCATTGAGGGTCACGTCAGAACGACCTTTCATCCGACTAATCAGAGCGTCGCTTACCAGATTATGAAAGTGACAGTCGAAATGTGATTTCTAATCATGCAACTTGGAAAACTTTAAAACGAGGTATTCCTAACGATAGTTACGGGTTTAACGACTGAATCCATACAATCTAGACCATATAATAGCCATTCCAGAATATTCTTTTGTTCAGGTTTCAAATTTGTAATGGAGAATTTATCAAAATATGTTTCGAAGCGTAGTCGCCAGTTTGAAATTAGTGCCGTAAAGCACGAGAAAGCTGCCCTCTGACTGGTCATTCCATTGGTTGGTCAAAGTTCGCGCAAGGTCGGTCTGACGTGACCCGTAATGGGATGTCCTCAGATCTTTGTTTAGCGGTAGCGAGAACTAAGATCTGATTTGAATGAGATTGACAATGTTAGAGCAAGAGCCGTATGACGCTCTTTGAGATCATGGTAGAAAGATCATGCTTGACTGCACCTCTAAAGTTGTCAAATGTAGATACCAAAGACTGGAGCTGCTGGAATATTGATCGACCTATGGGGACAGTTGACTTCTGGAAAGCTGAAACAATGATGGCAAGAGACGAAGCCTGTAACATCAAGGGGATGACATGGTGAAAGTATAGCATTGTCCAAAAAGATCCCCGGAAATAAATGGTTTACGTTTAAAAGAATGACATTCTTTTCTGACCTATGAGAGAGCGGAAGGTCCGGGGTTCGATCCCCGACAGCGTCATACCAAAAAAAGTTAAAAGACGGTACATGTTGTTACCCTGTCTGGCGCTCGGCATTAAGGGGCTAAAACAAGGACTGGTCGGCTCGGAGTCAGTATACTGTGTCTGAGAGGGGTATTCATGTTAAACTGCGGCATGGTATCTCAGTGAGCTAGCACTATAAATCGGCATCAGTCCGGAATAGTACAAGCAGCCACACAAACACACACACGTACTTGCACGTCGCTATATAAGTGAAATAATCTTGGACGCGACGTTAAACCCCATTTCACCTCACCTCACCTTCTGACCTGTGAAACTGTGTTTGGATGCACATATCCTGTCGTATTCGCACATTGAAAGAGATGTTTGAAAAACTTCCTGATGTTTTAGCACAATGTTATAGGTTAACAGCCATTATTGGTATTTACTGTTATGATTCAAGTTTACTTGGCCATTGCAGGCTGTTGGCATATAGTGACTGTAGTCTCGGTTGAGACGGTCTACGGATACTATTTCAAATGCACACGGATCATTGTATGCGTATAATGTTACGCCAGGAGCTCGCGAAACGGTATGTCCACCCTACCGTCCATCATAACACAGCTGACCCGAAGTCAATTCTACATGGAATAATATTTGCATTAGATCGATGTTACTCCTTGCAATTCGTCTAATTGTCTTTGTGTGACATATGTCGGCTCAAGTTGCGGATTAGCCGAGTTCAGTGCCAGGGGAGAGTGGGAATTCCACGTCCACATCTCACACAGACATTCGTGACCAACTCGTGTTATTCCAGGACAAGCCCAATAGCGACTCGTGCCCCTCGCATGGCCTTTTTTGCTACCGGGTTCCGTCTTAGCGCAAACGGGCATACCTAAAATAATTGTCAACTGGTCGCGTTATGGTTCACATATATTTCCCCTTTTATTATTATATAATATAATATCTCAGATGCAATTTAAAGCACATATGGACATGCAGAATTATACAGTATGATTGAACACATTTGACTGTGCCTTGGGTATATTTTTAGATGCAAGACATATGTAAAATCAAAAATTATTTCTGAGGGATTCTTTGACGAAGAACTTGAAATCATACGCGCATTCTGATTGGTTTGTCGTATTTTCGCACATAACATTCATCGATAGGGGGACGAGTCTTCTTGCAGGTTACGGAAAGAGGCGAGTAGTGACGAATGCTCAGACAGACTGAAATAAAAACGCGTGCGCGTGGTATGGTGAAATCACAAGCACTTAGCAGGACGGAGGTATGATTGAATGAGCTGATCATCACTGGGACCACTCTTATTAGCTGAAGCCCACCTCGGGGCATAGTGCACTTAACAATTAACAATGAGTGGAGTGGTATTAGCTTTGCTATCGCGTTCCAGATTATTCACCTATATAGCGACGTGCATGCACGCGTGTGTGCGCGTGCGTGCGTGAACTTGTCCGGACTGATGCCGGTTTTATGGTTCTAGCTAACAGAGTGACCATGCCACATTGATAACCCACACAGACACAGTATACTGACTCCGAGCAGACTATTCCTTGTTTTAACCTCTAAATGCCGATTGTCAGGCAAGGTGACAACAAGTACCATCTTTCAATATATTTTTGTTTCGAACCACCGACTTTCCGCTCTTTGGGCTGACATTCTATCCACAAGACCACGGAGGCGGTGAACGGTAATGGTAACTGGCATAGTTACAGAGCGATTTCCATCTTTTATCGGAAGCTACTGACATTTTCTCATTGAGATCACATCACGACGTGGTACGGAAGCTGAACACAATATTAACACAATAATAAAGTAAGCGCTGATTTCCTTCTTAGACTTGTTCATTTCCAAACAATACCTATCGAATAACTATTCTACAATAAACATTGAATCACAAACCATTAGGGACTTGAAAGCATGGTTTCAGATAAGCTGTCGCCCACAAACATCTGTGCCCAGATGCCTGTTGATGCAACAGTAACTGATGAAGCTATGGCATCCCGCCGGATGTAGCGGGATTGGTGACACCGAGCACTGGGAAAGAAGGCGAAGACTGAACGATTCATATCTAGAGGTCGGACGTTGCGATAGTGAACCTGTGTTAGATACTTGTTGATAACAGGCCATTTGTGGAAGCACATAAAGTTCTGCAAATTAACGGTTATGTGGCTTCGTCATTGATCCCTACCGGAGCACGGTACGCTTGTCTTAATGATGTGGGAGTTGGCGCACCTGCTGGAGGATTTCCATGGACAATATGCGATCTTAATTCATTTTCTGTTTACGAAGTTTTTGTTTTTTATCCACTTGTTCAGCATCTGTTGACATTACACCGATTATTGTGATATGTCCAGAAATGATCCTCCGAGTTAAAACAGTTGTGTCCCCATACAACACGGATCTGTCCACACTAGCTCCTACGCCACCCATACTTGTACATAGTGCATAGATAGTTGAAGTCACTATTCACTCTGTCACAGGGTAACTATACAAACGTGATATGTTTCTATAAAAGGGGAATTCTTACTTACCAGTCTGTCTTTGTCTTACTTGCAGCGTGCTTTCAGGTGAGCAAAATTCCTATTTGTCTGGACAATTGCTTGCACGAGAGAGAGAGAGAGAGAGAGAGAGAGAGAGAGAGAGAGAGAGAGAGAGAGAGAGAGAAAGAGAGAGAGAGAGAGAGAGAGAATGTTTGTAGTCACATCGGCAATATTTCAGCCATATCGTGACAGAGAGAGAGAGAGAGAGAGAGAGAGAGAGAGAGAGAGAGAGAGAAATAGTTTACTAGCGTGTCACGCGTTACAGTGGTACATATTAATTATATACAAATTCAATATATAAGTAAAATATGCAACATAGGGTTATGAGACACGATGAAAACATATATAATATATAATTCATAAAAAAGTATGAAGCAAGAACACTTTCAGCACTATATAAGCATTGTTAAAGACAATTCATATAAAATATAATAATCGTTTATACACTACTAAAAGGGTCTTAGAAAAAATAACAAGTCGTACGATTTTCGTATAAAACATAACATCAAGGGTATAAAAACTCTGGGATACATTTGAAGCTTGATAAAATAATTCATATCTTAAATCTTCATAAAAAGCACAACATATAAGAAAACAGAGCGGATATTTAAACATTAAAACGATACTTACAAATTCAAATAGTACTTACAAATAGTAGGGTTGGTGGTTTAGAATAAGGTCCAGTTTCTATAGCAAGTGTAAACTTCCACATCAGAACATTGCTAAAACACGGCGTACGTGCCTAATTATGCTCAATTGTTTGGACATTTGCTTGTACGTGACTTAATATGCTAATTTGTTTGGACGATTGCTGACGGCTGGTTTTTCCATCATATATCTGGTGAGATGCCTCGATTATGATACCTCTGTCATGACCAGAATTTCACTTACCCTTGAGATAAAATCAGATAGTGTTACCAATCAACGGGAAGGACTTTTTCAATAGTGCAACTGTATGTGTGTCATCCTATCACATCCACATTGTCAGTTTCAGTTTGGGCATAATCGTTCATGATCGATAAACAGCAATGTGACAGGTTTCTAATTGTGTTGATGGTCTAAGAGACGACCTTTACCTTCAAACACAAGCCCTCGGGAGGTCACAACCAGAACATCTGGTCCACACCGCCTGTGTTTTAGTCGGGGAGTGTGCTTGTCCGTGATCGTATTGGCTCTTAAGCCTTGTACAAGATGTTGATTTAAAAAAAGGATTCCCGTCGTCGCTGCAATATATGGGTAGTTCAAACCCAACAGTCATATGACTTCTAAATGATGGGATTCAGCTGCAAAACCAGTTATTCTTTCATTTAAAACTATGAGCTTGAACTTTTTAAAAATGAAAAACAATTGCAGCAATGTCATCTTTGTGGCAGGTAATTTTCAAAGGTTTGTAGTATAATTATTTCTTCAAAAATTTCAGGGACAATATATTTCTAAAAATCCCGAATTTCTAGATGCTCGCTGTATTTGGAAACAGAAGATTACTCGATAACGCCTCACAACTCAACAGTTGCACTCGAGCCATCGCAGGAACGTCTCGCCATCAAGTCAGCGTCGATAGGGAACATAACGTCGATGAGTACAGTTAATCTCGCAACAGACGAATGGGCATTTTATGGATATTAGTATGTTCTTCCTTATCAGACTGCATCAACGGAATTGCCATGTCAATAGATCAGTCCACTGTCTGAAGATCGAGTGCAGTTGTCATGTTGTGAGGCATTGTTGTCTTCTGTTTCCAAATATGAATAGCCAGCATGCATTAGAGCAGTCCTAAAACATTTCCTCTAACTGTACAAAACACGTATTTAAAAAAATAAACTGAAGCCATTTGTCGTGTGTTTTATAAGTTATACGTTTTCAGGGTTATTCTAGCTATCTTTTCCCATAAAGTACATCGAGAAGACAAGCCTGGCATGAGCGGGATGCCAAATAAGTATGACTACGTTCTGTGGTTGAGGTTAGGTACCCATCTCACCAGCAAGAAGAGACATTATGATTGGGACTGTGTACGTCCCACCAGAGAACTCCTCTTTTTACGTATCTATTACATATGATAAGGTAGATACTGAAGTTTGAAAATTTAAAGCAATGTGCGATGACATACTTATAGGTGCTTTAATGTTTGTTTGTTGTTTAACACCGCACACAGAAACATTCCTGTAAATAATCGGTTTGACCAGACAATTCAGTGATTGATAGCATGAGCATTGATCCCGCGATCTACACAGATGGGAAACGATGACATGTATCAACCAGGTCAGCGAGTCTGAACTCCCGATCCCGTTAGTCGCCTCTCACATCAAGCGTGGGTTGCTGATATTCGCTTGGGTTTAAGAACAAGAAGTTTATGTGACTATGAAGAAGTTAATCCCGATTCTCTATCAACTGATGAGCTGCATAAACTAAAGGAGATTTGTAACTTACAGGCTCTTTGCTGACCATTAGACAGACAACCAGGACAAGGATCGTCCAAATAAGCTTTGTCAGATATTGCTTTATTGATTAGCGACTTCTCTATGGTTGACAATAATTACCTTCGTCAGATATCTAAATATGGGCCAAAGATCAGCGTCCAACGTGGTCTGTCATACAGACCATGCAACAAACATATAATACAGCCCATGCCCAAGTCTATGATAGTTGACAAGTCTAGATTACTGCAGTTTTGGGGATCCTTTTTAATATATTTTATTGAAATAATATAACAACTGTTCATTTTCTGTTGAAGTTCCATTTCAGAGAATATATGTTAGCCTACCTCTGTTACAACCCTTAATGTAAAACATACTCTTAATGTAAAAGATTTTACATTAAGGGTTACGTATTAACGCTTGTTATAAGTCTTAATGTTAAAAATACTCTTAATGTAAAAATTGTTACATTAAGGGTTGAAGTGATAGATGATATTTTGTTTTACATTAAGGGTTATCTGTATCAAATAATACTTATCGAACTTTCTTGAAACTTCGCAGATTTAATTGATCGTTACTTTGTCTAGATGTGCAAATGACTAATCATTTTTAGATTCCTTCTCTACAACGACCACCTGGTTGTTATATTCAGGTTTCATAAAAGTGCTTATGACCCCTAACCCCTTTAACCGATTTTTATCAAACTTACTCTTTTCCAAAGGTTTTTTTCCGATACTCTGCAAGGTAACCTCGTAACTATCCTAATACCGTAACGACGGAAAGGAGGACTCAGCCCAAGCAGGTCCATTAACAGAGTTTTAGGCACAAAATGGTGGACATTTTGTTGCAGTATTACGGATATGACAGGTAAGCATACACCAGAATCATATGCTATTACAAACGAAATGAGTTCCAATGCAATGATGCTTGGTTTAAAAAAACCCCGTAGATTTCCCAAGTTGGTTGGTTGGTTTATTGTTTAACGACGCAATATTCCAGCTATATGACGGCGGTCTGTAAATAATCGAGTCTGGACCAGACAATCCAATGATTGATATCATGATCATCGATCTCCGCAATTGGGATCGATGGCATGCATCAACCAAGTCAGCGAGCCTGACCACCCGATCCCGTTAGTCGGCTTTTACGACAAGCATATTCGCCTTTTACGGCAAGCATGGGTTGCTGAAGACCTATTCTACCCCGGATCTTCACGGGTCTGATTTCCCAAGTACCGTGCCGAGTCAAATATAGCCACTTAAAGTTTATATTTTTCGGATATGAAGTCTATACCATTTCTATAGCAGTTTGGCATATCCTGAAGAAAGACCATTGTTGATTGAAAATAGCGAAAAGAACATTAGGCATGCGGCCTGTAGAGTATTTCATGTCAGATAGGAACCGACCATTCGATCTTCTGGGGGAGCTGACATAAGCTCAGCACGGAACTTCGTACCAGGTGAGCTGTAAATGCTATCTTTTGACATATTTTAGGTAAAAATCGTATTGTGAATAGATTTCGCATGACGGATGACTCACGCCGTACAAAGACGGATGGTAATACGTCACATAAGCCTTTCGGACATCTTACAATGCGACAATGCGACAAATGGCCCAAATGTCGCGTTGTCGCATTGTCGCAATGTCGCGCTTTGGCTAATTTTGACACTTTTTGCTTGTTTTTGCAAGGGCGACAATGCGACAACGCTTTAATGTCCCTTGCAATATTCCATATACAACCGCAACATATTATAACATGTTTTGGGGTTAACAAGATTTCTGCATATTATAAAGAGACAAGAGATAAGAGACAAAATTTTACACATTTCAAAACAGCGAGCGACTGAATAAAACATCTGCCAGACTCGGTTCTATGTCACTGAACCCCCAAATTTCAGCCCCGTATAAAAGTATTGGTGTTATCTTTGTATCAAAACATTTGAAGTAAAAGTGAGGCGAGTATGGTTTCAAGGAATGTATACTAATTAACACCTTTCTTGCCTCAATTGGAATATTATTTAAGCATTCGATCTCAGTAATCTATTGCTAAAATACAAGGCAAGATAGCTGTATCCTGTAACTACTTCAAGACGCATTTCCGTCATAATACCATTTTTTTATAAAGTGATGAACTTCCCCTATTTTTGTTTTCGATAGATTGACTGGCATTTCCTATTTACAACAGTCAGCATTTAAGAAATTCAACTCCGTTTGTACGTTGTTGACAGTATTTCCAAACACAATAAGGTCTTCTGCGAATAGAAGTAGCAAAATATAAATATATTCCGGATGTAACTTAACACCAAAACGACAATTTTGTTCCATTTTGTAACCGATTCGTTTATGAAACAACTGAAACAAAAAGGGACAAAGCATACACCCTTGACTCACACCCATGAATCAACAAATATACCAGATACTCTGTTGTTTGAACGAACACAAGCCTTTACATTACTGTACAAGGATTGTAACATTTTACCCATTTTAGCACTCAAACCATGTTTGTACAATGGCTTCCATAGATGTCGCCAAGGCCAGCTGATTTATTATGTTTCTAGGCACTGTTGCTTTCAAAAAGTTCGTATCTGGTGATTGTGGATTCTAATATGTCAATTGTCAGTTCTTGCACATAACCATGACCTGTCACTATGTCCTCCACCTCACCAAAACTATCCTGAATACCCATTGGTTCAGAATTCAGCGACGAGAAATAGTCCCCCAGTCTTGTATATCAATAGGGTTGGGTCGTTGCGGTCGTCAAGACACACGCTTTATGATGTCCCAGAAACGTCCCAGAGTCTCCCGCTGCTGCATTTTCTTGGTCACTCCTTTTACATTGTGCAAACTGGTCCTTCTTGATTCCACAGTTATCTGTATTCATTGCAAAATTTGGTTTACTTAATAAGGTATGCGTTATTTTTAGTTATTTCTGAACGCATTTACATAATGGCACCGTTCATGTTTTTTAACAGAGACATTCATCATCATCGGGGAACATGTCACTCGATGCCAAACCATAATCTATCACACTACACCCTAAATGCCCAATAGGAGGCACGAGTGGCCCAATCGTCTAAGGCGCCGCGTGTTGCGTCCCTTGGGCACGCCAGAAACCTATGATTGTAGGTTCGAATCCCGTTTCGACCCGATGATGTTTCTATGTTTGTCAGCACCATACCCGTACTCGTGGGTTTCACCGAAGTGGTAAACGTCTGAGGCCTGCATCACTTCGGGCTTTCCTCCCACATTAAGCTGACACACCGTGATATAACTGGAATACTGTTAAAAATGGCGTTAAACCCAACTCACGCACTCACTAAATGCCCAATATATGTTCAGTCACCGATTTGATAGTCAGTTCCAAATCTACCATTTACAATATATATGTTCAGATTTGAACACATTTCAAAAAGAGTTTTTCCAAAGTAATTTATCACAAGAATATATTTCCTACTCAAATTGTGTAAAAACATCTGCTAAGTAATTATTACTTTCAACATGGTGAATAACATCGTTCTCCACATAGTCCCGCGTCACACCGGTTGTACTGTTCATGTACAATGGACCCGTGACGATCCGGGGTAGAATAGGTCTTTAGCAACCCATTCTTGCCGTAAAAGGCGACTATGCTTGTCGTAAAAGGCGACTAACGGGATCGGGTGGTCAGACTCGCTGACTTGGTTGATGCATGTCATCATATCCCAAATGCGTGGATCGATGCTCATGATGTTGACAATTGGATTGTCTACATTTACAGATTACCGTCATGTAGCTGGAATATAGCTCAGTGCGGCGTTAAATAACAGGCAAACAAACAATCAAACAAATCCAAGTACAATGATAGAAACAGCTGGGTCCCCTTCCAGTGTACTCAATAAAAAATACAACAAAATCTATACCCCATTTTGTCTATCTTTGTTATTATTACCAGGTCGATCTCTCCGGCCAGATATGTAAACACACATAATGTAGCTCTACTAAAACCAAACATACTTTTATCCAACAGAATAGTAATAGCATTTTATCTGTATCGAAAATCAATAACCTTCCAGATACCTTCAGCAACCTTCAATTTTCATGGTAATTTAAAGATATTTTTTTATGTGTTTCACACATAATTGAACAAAATGCACCCCCCCAAATTTTGACATTTTTGGGGGAGGTTTCCGGAAGGTTTCCGGGCCGGATCCAAAATGGGAAGGTATCCGGAAGGTTTCCGGAAGACGGAAACCTACACTTTTTTTGCTGTGAACACGTTGTATCAGTGAATATTTTATCAAAGGTATTCCTCCCGAATATCTCCCGAACTTGGACCTTTTTGTGGCTGGTAAACAAAAAGGTTTATATTCTGGAAAAATGTCACTAAAGTAATTTTCTATTGACTATTTTTCAAATAAAGCAACAATGTTATGTTCAGATACAAAAGAAACAAACCCAATGTCAATGTATTTTATTATGCTTTTGCATAACCCTCGAACTTGACGGTAGCACCCGCTCCTGATCCACAGTTGACGATGTTCCACTTGAGTGGTGATCTGCGACTGGAGCCGACAACAGATGCGCACCACCTTCCAGAGTAGTAGCTGGCATGCCCCCCAATAATGAGCCTGTCATTCTTATAATAGCCTCTCTTGTTCTCAGATCTGAGCAAAGTCAGTTTCTCACGCTATTGCTTATTACGAATAATTGCAAGAAACCGAAGAAAAACAATAAAACACGTGACAATAGCAAAAAGTATTCAATCAAACTTTGAATATTTTACATTAAGGGGTGATATCTACGATCTTAACCCGGAATATAAAAAAAATATTTTTTACATTAAGGGTTGAGGGTTGTAACTCTTAATGCAATTTTTTTCACATTAAGAGTTAACACGTAACCCTTAATGTAAAAAAAATTACATTAAGAGTAATTTTTACATTTAGGGTTGTAACATACCTCCTACCAGTTGGGATAAAAACTTCAGAATCATCTTGGATGCAGTCAAAGCATATGCCGCAAATGGGCCAAAAGAGGAGTGGAACCAGCTGAATGTCTTTCAAAGTGGAAAAGTCAGTGCGTGATGTTGCCATTGGTAGAATGCACAAAATGAAAAAGAGCAAATGGAATTGGAATCAACCCATTCTGTCCCAGCCAGCTGTCGTCCGAAGTCCTGCTGCCCTACATGAAACGTTTGACGTTGTTCCCACTGACAAAGCCTCAAATAACATCTCCATTATATGTAAGCATCACTCATTTATTGTTTGGTCAAAGAACATGGCATAAGTGACATATCAAATAACGCCACGTACATGTAGAAGGCCAGTATGTTAACAGGGAAGACATCGCCCCAAACCATACATCAGTACCTTCAACTTTTGACTTTTGACTCCTCTTTTGTACTGGATTGAAAAGCTCCATGAAAATCCGTACAAAGAGATATATGTTTCTGGGTCCAGTAAATCCATATTTCAAAGATTAATCATAATCCTTAATACAACCAAGGAAGGACTTCAAGATTTTAAATATTTTTGTCTTCTCCTTATTCCGATGCAAAATCGGACTTGCGTTTTTTTACAGTGTGGCATGGATTTGATGCTGCCTGTGCTAATACTGTGGTTACAATACACGAATATACTACAAATGCGCATTACATTCCCCCAAACACAAATCCAATAGCCTATAAGTAACAATATTACCTGTAACATTTGAGTGAGTGAGTTGGGTTTAACGCCGCTTTTAACAGTATTCCAGTTAAATTACGGCGTTTCAGCTTAATGTGGGAGGAAAGCCCGAAGTGATGCAGGTCTCAGACGTTTACCACTTCGGTGAAACCCACGAGCACGGGTATGGTGCTGACAAACCTTGAAACATAATCAGGGCGAACCGGGATTCGAACCCACAATAATAGGTTTCTGGCGACGCAACTCTGCACAGCGAACCACGGTGCCTTAGACGACTGGGCCACCCGTGCGCATGCCCCCTGTAACATTTGAAACCTGATATATATATATATATATAATTAAGCGTTTCTAAAGATTCTGTGGATGTCTCCTCATCTGTGACGTGGGAAATCAAGTTCATGTTATCTGTCAGAAAAATAAGCAAAAACAAGCTATAAATTATTACGGCTAAATATAATCTTGAGCAATTCCTGAGCAGCTTTAGTACCCATGGTACATTCCCCAGCTGTCATACCTGGAATAAAGTTGTGGAAGATGCCATTAAAGCGAATGATCTTGAAGCCTGGAGAAGAAGCATAAACTCTGATACAGGCCTACTGCATTTTAAACAAATTCATCCGGTTATCGCCCCCCCCCCCCCCCCCCCCCCCCCCCCCCAGAGACGGTAGAGAACTTGGCAAAAGCTGCAGTCAAAGGTCTCTTCCAATTGAAGAAATATATTGACCTTGTGAAGAAACATTATATGTTCTGACATGTGAGCAGGGATAGACTTAACATAAGTATGCCTGTTTTCGTACACTTGTAAATACTGTATTTATACGTTTGTAACCCTCGCTGTCTCATGAGAGGAGTGTTGAGATTGAATACAGTGAGCAAGTAATAACTGTTTTACACCACATAGAGTGATGTGGATTACAATGCAGAGGTGTGGAGTGGAATGAAGTGGGCCTATAGAGTAGAATAGAGGGTTCTAGACAGCGAAAGTACTATGTATGAAACTGATATAAAGAAGATGATGGACTAACGTGGACTTTATTATTTTATTATATATATATATATATATATATATATAAAACACAAAATCAAACTCTTTGTTTTTAGGCAAGGTATTGAAGTGACGCTCATATCATTCTTCCACCGCAAACACATGCTTAGGCGGTTTTGATAAATACGCTTTTTTCTGGTTATTCTTGTCGAAACCTTTTCTTGTCGTTTGCTTCTTGTCAAATGTTAAGGATCAATACAGAAAGTCGTTTTTAGACCATACCATATGCATTACAGAGCGGACACCCGTGATCTATGACGAACATTGTAATAAATCAATATCTAGCCTTATTGAATCCATTTTCCACTCTATACCTGTAACGTTGAGTTTTTATTTTGAATAATTTGCAGGATATCTAGTAAATCATTTTTTTAAAATGACATCATCCATCACCATCCCTTATATTGATAAATCAAAACAAATTAGCACTCTACCAGTGGTAAGTGATTGGTTGTCTGTCAAGTATCTTTACCCGAGTCTCTCTAAATATAACCGTTTACCATGAACCGAGTGTTACGTGATATGCGAGCCACCGTCATATAATGAACCCAACTTCCGAGGTGAACATCTCTGACGAAGGTGCATCGAACCCTCCTGCTCCTAAGTATCAAATCGTCCAACTTGTCAGAAATAAAATATTCCAGTCGCGTTAAGATTGATTTAACCGACGAACGCCTTAATTCTAACGGGCTAGTCTTGAACGTGTAAGCGATTTGTTATTTGATAGGTGCGAACCTGATGACGAGTACGCCCACGAAGCGTATGTAGTGAAACTTTATCAACTCACCGTTCATTCATTACTGTTAAACGTACATCGGTTTGTTTGTTGTTTAACGCCGCACTCAGCAATATTCCAGCTATATGACGGCGGTCTGCAAAGACAATCCAGTGATTAATATCATGATCATCGATCCACACAATTTGGATACGATGACATGCTCCAACCAAGTCAGCGAGCCTGACCATCCGATCCCGTTAGTCGCCTCTTACGACAAGCATAGTCACCTTTTACGGCAAGCATGCAAGGTTGTTGAAGACCTATTCTACACCGGATTTTCAAGGCTCACCAATACTCTGAAATCAATCTGCTTAGACAATAATCCTGGATGATAGTACACCTGTAAAGAAATAATGGCATATGTTGCCTGCTACTTGAAATCAGTACTCGGCATCAGTTGGAATAACGGAACAAGAGCACTATATTGTCATACAGCTACTTTTACGTGTACACGTTTACAAAATGTACATACAGATTTACATTATTTATAAGCCTAACGCACTGCAAAATTTGAAGTTAAATCATGAAAGTAAAACCCTATCTCCTAGCACAGTTGACGCACCGACGTCACACACTAAATGTTATATAAGTCCTTTCTGATGTTGTCCGCCGTTTGTAATTGATAAAGGATGGCTGACTGACCCCCCAAGCAACACCTGTGATGCATGTTATGTCTCAGCTGCATTTTAGATAGATAGGCATAAATGTTAATCAGCTAAAGCCAATTTCTTCATGTCCATTCAAATGAAATTGTATAATAGTCATTGTTTGCAGTACGTATAAAATTGTATGTTTGTTCTGGTCTGGAAAAACGGAGACGGCCGAAGTGGCCGTAGACTCACGGGACTCGGGACTCGGGACTCGGGATCAGTTCGGGGACCCCCTGTCACACTCTTGGTCAGCGCCGACCAGGGACCGGAGAATAAAAGGCCCTAACGACTTATATCTAATAACGATCCTCTAGTGTTCATTATGTGGCGGCGGTAAAAGTTACAATTATAAGCCAGTGACGCACCAAGAGGTAATTATCATCTTCACGTGAATTGATTTCCTAAATTTGTTCCTTGGGAACTGATTTCTTGGGTAACATGTGGACTTCCAATGCAAATCACCTCATAACACATGTAACACTGGGCTGATCTGGAACAGTGATAAGTGAAAGATGTGTGGCGTAACTTCCACTGTAGATGCATGATAATGATGTAAATGGAGGAACAGAGGAGAAGTCATTATCTGTCTCCATTGTGAGTGTTGTTATTTGCCAATTTATACTACCCACATGTTGGTGGTGATAATAACTCCGTACGCCACACGCGTGTCGTTCAAGGTTGACCTCGTTTTATTCGTTTTGATTGGATAACCGTGACCTCTCTCACACCGGAACACGCCTGAATTACCAAAAGCATCGGTGCTGCCAGGTTTGCACACAACAGAAGGAATATGTTGTTAATGCGTATGCATAGAAATGTCAAAAATGCCCTTGATTCGGCATATATTAATATTCATGCCCAACCAGATTTGCAACCGGTTTCAGTTTGGTCTGTTAACAAACAATAAATTGTTATGTATTTACAATTAAATATGTACTTAGCGTGGGTTATAAATAAAATACCACACTCATTCTCGCTTGATACCATTTTTACGACAGCCGTGAACTTTCTATGTTCTGAATCTCCGCTCGTTTCGTAAAAATGGTATCGAACGAGAATGAGTGTAGTATTCTCCTTTCATTACACATTGTGTAAAAACCAAAGCGCGTGCTTATGTACTGCGGGAACAAGTTTCACGAACAAGTATTGACAGCTCTCAACATCCCTTGGCTTATTCAACGACATTGCGTGTGGAGCTGATAGGTCACTGAGAGGAGCTTATGCACACTCGATGACCACAGCAACCCTGTTGCTATGCTGACGTCACATGGCATTGTTTCGCCGGTGGATCGTGCAACAAAATTCCACAAATTAAGTCATAGGGTATTGTGGATATTTTATACATTACAAATCACCAATCACCCTTGAATGAAAGCACACACGATCATTGTATCCTGCTGTTTACAGTTTCAAATATGATGAAGATTTGCCATATCTTTTACACTACATTTGTTCACACAATTGATTTCACTTAGGATATTTGTCAATGTTCAATAGTATATCATACTAAGATACAGGCCACAACACTTAGGATATTTCACTTAGGATATTTGTCAATGTTCAATAGTATATCATACTAAGATACAGGCCACAACATGTAGGAACCTTTGATAATCTCATGTTTCTTTGAACATTGTTTACATAAGAAATTGATAAGTTTATAGTGTCGTATACGATAATTCTTTCCCTTGGACAAGTGTTAGAAGATGAAATGTAAATGTAACTTCAACATGTACGTATTACTTGGGAGTGTAATAGTCAATATTGACTACAATACTACAATATTGTTTGTTCATATAAACAATGTCCTTGAATAGCCGTTCCTTTTTTTTATAACTAAAACTGCATATATTACTTTAACAAAATTGAAAATATTTTCGTTAAAATATATGCACACATTTCTAGAAGAATTTTCTTGGTCTTGGAATAGTCACAAACGATTTACGAATTATTCCTCTCGTTTTGCATTATATAATCAATGGGTTCATCGGGTTTTTTGAATATTGTGATCACAGAATATTAAACTGTTTGCTTTATTTCTCCAAGAATTGTAAAAAGTATAGTGCCATGGTGAAACCTCATACGATTATCCTGATAATTCTATACCAAGATAAAGAGAAATAATCACATAATAATGAACAAATACAAACATCTTTGAAATATTTTTTTAGTATTTGATTACGTAAAATTGATGCCAAACAGGTGTCCAGTTAAGATACATGGTAAACTATCTTATTGTTTATCTATTCAAGACATTATTTACATGGAAAAAGCAGTCATTTCATGTTGTGGCGAAAAAGGCTTTCCTCCCACATTAAGCTGACACGCCGCGATATAACTGGAATACTGTTATAAGCGTCGTTAAACCCAACTAAAAAAAACCACAGCGGAGTTATTCCCCTTTTTCTTTGTACATCTGTACGCCTTTTGACGTCATAGAGGAAAATCAGTTTTCGTCATTTACGGCAGTTTTTTTTTTTCCATTGAACGTATGTCGTTATACATACGCATATAACCCCATTTGATATATATTTATGTCGTTCAGATAGGAGGCAGTATTTTGTTCGCTCACAGTTTCCGTAAAGCTGCTAAAGAAAAAATCGTCGCACAGTACTTTTATCGGTGTACAATAAAAAGCGGGGAAATTTGCAGAATTATTCACGGGTTACATAAAATTGGTATTACACGGTAGAGAGTTTAGTATTTATTATTACAAGCCATTTTAAACTTTTTTAGAATTTCACCGTCGTGTGTGAATAAGCAGACACCTACACGATCCACAGCAAATTCTGGCGGGGTATAGTGATTACACTGTTTTCTTGTTATATATGTATATGCTCCTATAAAGGAGTGAGTGAGTCAGTGAGTATGGTTTTACGCCGCTTTTAGCAATATTCTAACAATATCACGGCGGGGGACACCAGTAATGGGCTTCACACATTGTACCCATGTCGGGAATCGAGCCCGGGTCTTTGGCGTGACGAGCGAACGCTTTAACCACTAGGCTACCCGACTGCCCCCGCTCCTATAAAGGTAGAGTTAATGTCAAATATATAATGTACTTACGATTATAGTGCTTTTCGTTGAAACCAGATACATATTATAAATATTTCGGCATTATAGTCTCCCCTAGACTTATATGGTCGAACGTCTATTTAAACGGTGACAACACAGGCGCGAAAATCACTTAACCCATTTAAGTCGGTACATCAGTACAGATGGTATCAGCTGGTTGATGTTGCTGGCATCTCGGGCGTCTCCGGAACAGGACGTAGAATAACAGCCGGACAACTTCCTCAATGTTTCAGTTGCAGTTAATGGATGGAAAACTTGCCATGCTCATTTATTCAAATTCAATTCAACTTAAGCATTTATATAGCGCTACCTATCCAGACATACAGCCTGCTCAAGAGCGCTAAGTAGAACTCTTTTGAAGAGGATAGTCTTGAGTTTTGATCTAAAGGCGTTTACATCTTCAGATCCCCTGACATCAATGGACAGTGCATTCCATAGAGTTGTACCTGCTTTTCGGAAGGTTCTGTCGCCATACGTTGTTCTGCTGGTTGTTGGAGCAGCAAGCTGTAGTTGGTTTGCAGATCTCAGTGTTCGTCCAGGTTGGTAAAGGGCAGTGAGTTCCTGGAGATATACTGGGGATAACCCTTTAACCCTAATTTACCTTTTAGGAAACCATCTCAACACATCTGAATGATGGAACTTTTGTGAAAGCAGGTTTTTTTTCCTTCTCAATCACTTGGAATCGGCAGAGATTCGGGCCAATTTCATCGACAGTTTTATAGGAGCATATACATATATAACAAGATAAACAGTGTTATCTTTACCCCCGGCCTTGGGGGACATTAGAATTTTGTTTGAGCCCTATACAGCCTGAAGAAGAGTTAGGCGCTTGGGTCGCTCTATGTCATCAGACAAAAATGTTTAATTGTGAAATCTATGCACACAAAAGGCCCCTTCTCTGGTAAAGATAACAGTTTTCATAAGTATCTCGTACTTCAGTAATTTCTGAGAAAACGTGTCCCTATTGCTGACACTATGCACTAGTAAAATAACATGGATCATAACACTGTAAAAATAATTTACAAGACCAATATCCGAACTCAGTCTTGTCAAGTATCGCTTAGATAAGCATGCAAACTTTCAATCAAGTTTCTTCAGTAGTTTCGAACTCATTTGAGATCATGACCAGTAGCATCAGTGTAAAATTTCATTTCACTGACTTAATAGGTTTGAGAAGCGGACGGAGGGACGGCGAGCTCTGTTCCTATACGTCTAACTTCGGGGGATAATAACGTTTTGTCTGAGAACCAAAACTCGATAAATGCTAAATAGAATCTATCCTACAGATATGGCCATAAGAATTTGATCTCAATCCTGCTTATGATTAGAATTGATTATGTCATTACTATCCATCCATGTCACGCTGAGATGTTCCACGAGACACTGAATAATTTCAAGGAATTCTACCATTTATGTCCACTGAAAAGTAAGTTTCGACAATAATTGTTAGTGCCTGTATCATGTGGAAGTCATGGCATGCTAAACGTGTCAGTAATATAACAATCGACAAACATAACCTAGTTCGCCAGCGCTAATGTGATGCTATTCAATTAATTCTGTTCCTTTGTTTCTTTAAATACACAGGAAAAACTTGAAACTTAGAGTGAGTGAGGTTTTACGCCGCTTTCAGCAGCGAGGGACACCCCAAATGCTTCACACATTGTACCCATGTCGGAAATCGAACCCGGGTCTTCGGCGTGACGTGCGAACGCTTTAACCATTATGCTACCCGACCGCCCCGGAAAACTAGAGATCTAATTGGTATACAGTGTCAGAGTGGGACTGGTAAAACTACGACATATGCACGGACCAGTACAAGCAGTCACTCACACAGACGCAGGCGCGCACGCACGCACGCACGCACGCACGCACGCACGCACGCACACGCACACACATTGCTGATCTGTTTCTTTATGCAAATGGATCAGAGTTTCTGCTTGCAGGGGCACAATCAAAACAAGGTCACTAAGAAGATTCAAGTTACGTTTTAGGTATATCGACGATCTGATATGGATCTGATGTCAACAATGATCACAGAGCCACTGATTTACCCACCAGTACTTGAGATAGTGAACAAGGCTCATCTGTTTCATATTTAGATCTATGCAGGAATATTCAGTGACAAAAACTCTCCATAAAAGGGATGATTGCAACTTTTCAATAGTCAACTTTCCCTTTTCAAGAAGCTCAAGCCTTTGGTATCTACATTGTACATCTTTTGAGGACCGTACAATGGAGCATGGTCTTTCTACAACGATTTCAAAGAACGTCTTGCGACTCTTCCTTAAAGGTGTTTTAATCGGGGTTACAAAACATTCCATATTCAGCCAGTGAACATTATTATGAACAGATAGAATAGAAAACGAACTCCCGTGTAATACCAATTTTATGAAACGAGTGAATAGTTCTGGTTTTTTAGGAGCGAAAGCACACTGCCAAATACAACCCTGTGAAACTTTCTATAATACATTTTGAAATAGTGTAGGATCGCTCCTTGGGTACCAAGAGTATAAACTGAGTACGATTGCAGTCTGAATTTCCTGTTTTGTTAAAGTAATTGAATCAATAGATACCACCTGGCACGTTGTGTGTGACTCAAGCATACAGTCTTAATGTCAGATGACATCCTTTCTGATGTTCTCGCTAACAGATAAAGTGGTTTGTAATGAGCTTCAGTTCGCGTCCTAGCTTATATCATTACATAGATACAGTTGCAGATATACATTGTGGCATGTACATGTCCCAAAGCTATTAGAGGATTATATCATCTCGTCACATATCAAATGCTCTGCACTATTTCTACAAGGATGACCGCCTCCGTGGCGTAGTGGATAGAGTGTCTCCCTAAAGACGTTTAAGATAGTCCTTGTTGGTACCCTGCATGACTCCCGGCATTAAGTTGGGACTAACAGTTTCAAAAAGCAGGGGGGACACTGACTGTGTCTACATTAAACATGTCTATGTACATTTGATGTGGAGGTGGATACACGTACAGTGCTACTGCGTGGTAGTGTGTCACCCTTCACAGTCCTTCATTACTCAATGTGTTTTTTTGTTACAGGATTACAGAGTACAGTTATCACTCGACCGCTCTGTATCTGAGGATGCACTTACTGTCAGTGTTCCCGTTTACCGGTAATTACCAGTTTTGTACCGGTAAAATTAGGCTAAAGCCGGTAATTTGTGTGACTGTCGGTCCCTGTGGACAGGCAAATAAAGTGCCATATAAATATTGGTTGGTGAACAAAACATCGCGATAATCAGTAAAGTATATTTTTCGAACAAGTCAGGGTTTCCCATTGTTTTTTTTGGGCAAGGCAATAAAATTTCGCTTTGCTTCGAGGTGTAATATCTATTTATAGTGACTTATTCTCGAACCAAAGTGAAATATTCTGGAGAAAAAAGAAAATGTTCACTGAACTTGTGTGAATGACGAGTAGACCTACTTCAGAGATGACGTCATTTACATTGTCAGCCGTGACGTACACTGCTTGTTGATGAAGTTGAAATATTTGGAAACTTTCACGTCTTCTTATTTGTTCAAAGTTTGGACGAACAGATTCAAAAGGCAGGGGGAACACTGACTATATCTACATAAAACATGTCTCGGACCAGTACAAGCAGTCACTCACACAGACGCAGGCGCGCATGCACGCACGCACGCAGGCACGCACGCACGCACACGGGCATCCCCATAAGAACATCCTCTGCTCCTTGCTGATCTGTTTCTTTATGCAAATGTATCAGAGCTTCTGCTTGGAGGGGCACAATCAAAACAAGGAAACTAAGAAGATTCAAGTTACGTTTGAGGTATATCGACGATCTGATGTCGATCTGATATCAACAATGATCACATAGCCACTGATTTACCCACCAGTACTTGAGATAGTGAACAGGGCTCATCTGTTTCATATTCAGATCTATGCAGGAATATTTAGTGACAAAAATTCTCCATAAAAGGGATGATTGCAACTTTTCAATAGTCAACCTTCCCTTTTCAAGCAGCTCAAGCCTTTGGTAACTACATCGTACACCTTTTGAGGACGGTACAATCGAGCATGGTCTTTCTACAAAGATTTCAAAGAACGTCTTGCGACTCTTCCTTAAAGGAGTTTTAATCGGGGTTACAAAACATTCCATATTCAGCCAGTGAACATTATTATGAACAGATAGAATACTCAACGAGCTCCCGTGTAATACCAATTTTATGAAACGAGTGAATAGTTCTGGTTTTTTAGGAGCGAAAGCACACTGCCAAATACAACCCTGTGAAACTTTCTATAATACATTTTGAAATAGTGTAGGATCGCTCCTTGGGTACCAAGCGTATAAACTGAGTACGATTGCAGTCTGAATTTCCTGTTTTGTTAAAGTAATTGAATCAATAGATACCACCTTGCACGTTGTGTGTGACTCAAGCATACAGTCTTAATGTCAGATGACATCCTTTCTGATGTTCTCGCTAACAGATAAAGTGGTTTGTAATGAGCTTTAGTTCGCGTCCTAGCTTATATCATTACATAGATACAGTTGCAGATATACATTGTGGCATGTACATGTCCCAAAGCTATTAGAGGATTATATCATCTCGTCACATATCAAATGCTCTGCACTATTTCTACAAGGATGACCGCCTCCGTGGCGTAGTGGATAGAGTGTCTCCCTAAAGACGTTTAAGATAGTCCTTGTTGGTACCCTGCATGACTCTCGGCATTAAGTTGGGACTAACAGTTTCAAAAAGCAGGGGGGACACTGACTGTGTCTACATTAAACATGTCTATGTACATTTGATGTGGAGGTGGATACACGTACAGTGCTACTGCGTGGTAGTGTGTCACCCTTCACAGTCCTTCATTACTCAATGTGTTTTTTTGTTACAGGATTACAGAGTACAGTTATCACTCGACCGCTCTGTATCTGAGGATGCACTTACTGTCAGTGTTCCCGTTTACCGGTAATTACCAGTTTTGTACCGGTAAAATTAGGCTAAAGCCGGTAATTTGTGTGACTGTCGGTCCCTGTGGACAGGCAAATAAAGTGCCATATAAATATTGGTTGGTGAACAAAACATCGCGATAATCAGTAAAGCATATTTTTCGAACAAGTCAGGGTTTCCCATTGTTTTTTTTGGGCAAGGCAATAAAATTTCGCTTTGCTTCGAGGTGTAATATCTATTTATAGTGACTTATTCTCGAACCAAAGTGAAATATTCTGGAGAAAAAAGAAAATGTTCACTGAACTTGTGTGAATGACGAGTAAACCTACTTCAGAGATGACGTCATTTACATTGTCAGCCGTGACGTACACTGCTTGTTGATGAAGTTGAAATATTTGGAAACTTTCATGTCTTCTTATTTGTTCAAAGTTTGGATGAACAGATTCAAAAGGCAGGGGGAACACTGACTATATCTACATAAAACATGTCTCGGTACATTTGAGTGAGTGAGTGAGTGAGTTGGGTTTAACGCCGCTTTTAACATTATTCCAGTCATATCGCGGCGTGTCAGCTTAATGTGGGAGGAAAGCCCGAAGTGATGCAGGTTCAGACGTTTACCACTTCGGTGAAACCCACGAGCACGGGTATGGTGCTGACAAACCTAGAAACATAATCCGGGCAAACCGGGATTCGAACCCACAATCATAGGTTTCTGGCGTGCCTAAGGGACGCAACTCTGCACAGCGAATCGCGGCGCCTTAGACGACTGGGCCACCCGTGCCCCCCGGTACATTTGACGTGGAGGTGGAAACATGCCCAGTGCTACTGCGTAGTAGCGTATCAGCCTTCACAGTCCTTCATTACCCAATGTATATTATTGAGGTGAGACTGTAATAAATAATCTCTCAATCGGTCTTCATTAAGATGGCTGAACAAAACCCAATAGGATGACTGACGATAAGCTTGGGTACGAGGTAAAGTTGGTGAGTAGGTGATTGGATTTCACGGGGCATTCAATAGTGTTTCAGTGTTGTAGGAAAACCCAGTGAAACAACGGCTGTAGACCCACAAGTGCCAGAGACGAAACTGGGGGTGCACACAATGCTCAAATCACAACGTGAATTTGCTGAGGGCGCTGTTAACATGTAAGGCGTCTGAAAATGGCGCATTACACACACACAAACACATACACGCACACATTTCGATTTTTGAAAGTGAATTTGAAATAACGAGAAAATAATCGAATTTAAGAGACAATGATAGAATTTACGAGAAAATAATCGAAGTAACGAAACGAGAACAAAACTCTAATTAACGAAAAAAGCACGAATTCTCGAGGTTTATTAAAATAAATATGAAAAAACGAGAATATAATCGAAATATCGAGAAAATAACTGAAATATCGAGTTTTTGAAATATACTTAAAATAACGAGAAAATAATCGAAGATAAGAAAAACCAATCCATGAAACGAGAAACAATCTCTGAAATTCTAGAAAATATTTGAAATAAAGAGAAAAACTTCGGAGTAACGAGAAACAAATTGAAATTTCGAGAATATGAACAAACAATTGAAATAACGAGAAATTTAAAACAATATATAATTATGCTACCAAAGTGGCACCATTAGGCTTTCGTAGAATAAAGCATGAACATGATTTTTGGTTTCAATTGTTATTTAACGCCGCACTCGGTAATATTCCAGCTATATGACGGCGGTCTGTAAATAATCGAGTCTGGACCAGATAATCACATTTGGGTCAATATGAAGCTTCGATACGCCTGTCACTAAATTGAGGAGGACATTCTTCATTTGACCAAAATCTAGGCAATGAACTTTAGGTTAATGAGTTCCGCTGTACACGATATAGAGGTATCATCGGGATGAGTTGTTTGTTTGTTGTTTCACGCCGCACTCAGCAATATTCCAGCTATATAACTGCGGTATGTAAATAATCGAGCCTGGACCTGACAATACAGTGTTTGACATCATGAGCATCAATCCACGCAATTGGGATACGATGACATGCAACAATTAAGTCAGCGAGCCTGACCACCCGATGCCGTTAGTCGCCTCTTATGGCAAGCATAGTCGCCTTTTACGGTAAGCATGGGTTGCTGAAGACCTATTCCGGATCTTCACGGGTCTATAACATGAAGAAGTTGTGAATCCTCACTGCTTTCTTCAAAACTGGAATATTTTAAAGTATTCAAGTACGTCCTACAGTTAATTGCATCAAACTTTCAAATGTAGTAGGTAGCAAATTATTCTATGAAAATATTAACAAATTCCATAAATGGGCCAGATACAATATCCACACCCTTAAGTATACAATATTTAAAAACGGATGAGTATTGATAATGTAAAAAATAGCGACAAAACCCTTTCCGTATTCATAAGAAATATCTGCTAAAAGCAGAGTCGATTGTACGATTCCGACTATGTCGTGAGCATGCGTTAATGAATCACTATCAAATAATGATGATACCAGGTGTTCGCGAAAAGGTTAGTGTATCCTGCCCCACCAGTGGCACAGTCACAAACACATGCAAAGGCAAGGCGATTGTTCACCCGAAAAACACGAGGGGACATATGGTAAGTCAAACTAGGGAATTGCATCGGACATGATTCTGGTCACTGATACGTCACATTTGGGAATATCTACCATAAAACCCTTTGAAAGTTTTACGGGGGATTTGAATCCTGTATCCTTGATGAAACAACTTCTGAGCAAGAGATGCTCTTGGAAATATTGATAGAAAGAACATGCTCGATTGAACCTCAATAATAAAATGTAAACACCAAGGGCTGGAGATGCTGATATGAGGGGTGTTCATTAAAGATTTCCCCTGACCCACTTCCGATGGACCTAGTGGAATGAGACTTGGCATAGGTATTAGTCTTTCTCCACATAGGAACCACCAAGAGTTACACACTTCTCCCATCGTTTTCTGCAACTATGGAGACCTCATTTTGCGTCTCAAAACAGGACTTGACTTCAGAAATCAGTGTTTCATCATCTGTGAAACGTTTTCCCTTCAAAAATGACTTCATGGGTGGAAAGAGGTGGAAGTCAGATGGTGCAAGGTCAGGAGAGTAAGGAGGATGTGGAAGGATTTCATAGCCACAGGACCGCGCTTCTGTCGGGGCAACATGAGAGTTGTGTACTGGAGCAGGAGACGGACACCCTTGGTCAACGTGCCACGCCTCTTAAGCTTGATAGCGTCCCGCACTTTCCGCAGCAGTGAAGCATAATAAGCTCCTGTAATTGTGGTACCCTTTGCCAAGAAATCCATCATCACTACTCCGTAATGGTCCCAAAACACCGTGAGCATGACCTTGCCTGCAGAGGGTTGGACACATGCCTTCTTTGGGGGTGGTGACTCCACATGCTTCTATTGCATCGACTGAACTTTAGTCTCAGGATCAAAGTGATGGACCAATGTTTAATCCTGTGTGATAAGTCTGTCAAAAAAGTTTGCCTGTTTTGGGGGGCACATGTCCAAAAGATCCTTTGAGCAATTGACTCGTTCCTGCTTTTGGAAAGGTGTGAGCAACCTGGGAATCCATCGTGCAGACACCATATGCATGTTCAAATTGTCATGGATGATTTTTTCCACAGACCCTACATTGATCTTGACAGTTATACGTCGGTCTGCCAAAATGGCTGTCTCCACTTGATGGGTAGTGTCCTCATCAATGGTTGAATGGGGGCGACCAGGAATGGCAGCTGTTTCCACAGATGTCCGACCACACTTGAACTGGCGATGCCAGTGTTTAACAACGTCATATGATGGGGCATCTTCCCCATAAGTTGCTTTCATTTCATCGAAAGTTTCTTTTGGTGTGCGACCTTTCAAATATAAAAACCTAATCACTGCTCGGTATTCTACTGGCTCCATTATCACACACTACTCCATCATAACACCTGTAAAAGTGGTAAGATTAATAGTTTGGTGCTGCAACTTCAGACATAACCCATAGATACATGTATCATTACACATGTGAAATTTCAACCAAATATGATAACCCTAAGTGGTTTAGGGGAAAGCTTTAATGAACACCCATTGTATATTGTTATATATATAAAGGGAAAGGGAAAGTTGACTGTTGGAATATACTGTCAATATACTGCTACCTGGACTTATATATGTCATCTGGCTTGCCACGTCAGAGGAACCTAATATTTTTAACGAATATCCTACAAGGAAGAGACGGGCAGCTGTAGCGTACGTGACAAAATCAGACGAGAAGCAGACATAGTTGTGTCCATACGTCATGTTACGGCAGACGAAGCCTGAGTTGAGCTGTATCCACAAGTGATTCCTAACAAATGTTCTTGACATAACGCCCGCAACAACTGATCGTTCGCGCAGGGGCCGAATGATTACTGGTCGTTAATTTGAAACACGGTCAAGTGCTAATAGACCCTGTCAGTGACCAGCATGGCGGTCTGTAAATGACAGTAACAATCCAGGAGTACCTGTACCACATGTTGGTTCTCATGCCAGTTACATGGACCTTCTTTATTTAACCCAGCTGACTGAATGTTTAGTGAACTTATGCCCTGGACTGTTTTCCGTCGTTTGCTGTAAAAAACATTTCAATAGAAACAAGACCAATGGAGATGAAACTTCACCTGCTTGCTCCAACACAATGGCGACATCACAATTTGCTGCAGATGTTCGAATCCAGTGCCACTGCAACCATATTATGCTTGTTTTTTGAAGATCTGACTTTTTTTACATGTGTCGTTAGGATGACCATGTACATATCCAGGTGCCCGTTGCATTACTTGTGTGAACTAATACACCCATCCGAAAGCAATAACCATTCACTACCCAAACTGAGAACCGCCATATCTATCATCCACTACTCCACCCGAGAACCACTATATCTAACGTCAACCTCTCCACCAGTGAACCAACAAATCTATCCCAACTACCCCGACCGAGAACCACTATATCTACCATCAACTTCGCCACCAGTGGTGAACCAACAAATCTATCCCAACTACCCCAACAGAGAACCACCACATCTATCATCCACTCCGACCCAAGACCACCACATCTACCCCCACTACTCCATCCGAGAACCACCACATCTACCATCACTACTATACCCGAAAAACAGCACATCAGCTCCTCTATTCTACCCGAAAACCACCATATCTATCAACACTACTATATCCGAAAACCAGGACACATCAACCCACTCTACTCTACCGGAAAACCACCATATCACCCCACTACTCCACCCAAGAACCACACATCTAACATCCACTACTCCACCCGAGAACCACCACATCTACCACCCACTAGTTCAGCCGAGAACAACCCCACTCCTTTGCCACTATCGGAACCATTTTCATAATCAGCACACTGACCACACAGTCACTGGTGTAATGCATTACCTTCAGAGACCCTTCTTCGTCCAGCTCAACCCTTGCTATATTACAGTCGTGACATATGAACAGAAGTTCAGATACATCCATCATGTCATGTGAAACATGTTTGTGGATGAAAGAAGCACGCACCGAATACTTTCCTTCATCAATAATCAACTTGTATCACTGTTGGTCACGCGGTATTAAACGCCACTAGCCCATTGACTAACAAGATTCTATTATATATAATTAAACATACCAGACAATTAGAAACATGTTACATAGTGACCGACATGATTCTATTATATATAATTAAACATTCCAGACAATTAGAGACATATTGTCTGAAATTATCCTTATGAAGAAATAATGAAATAATACTAACAAAATCACAGTAGAAAGACGTTACAAGATGTCCTGTTTGGGTTCTTTCTGACGTGATCAGTAATTAAAGTGTTTATGGAAATGTATGTAAGTACACCCATCCACGATTACTTTGGTCATTCCTTATGAGTTATCAACACAGATAAAACTCCATTGAGTGGAAACCATTCTCTCATTAATTGGTCAGTTTAGTATGAAGAGAGCTGGCAAGCACTACGGTCACCTAGTATATGAAATCACTTTGCTGAACCTATTTTCGTGATTAAACCCTACACCAACAACATTAATAATGATAAATGATATATGATATATATGTTATTGCGTACACTCAGGATAGTGACTGGCAGATATATTTGGAAAACATGAATTATTTCATGTGAGAAAGCATATGTTGAAGATGAATACCATTTTTTACTTATTTGTGATATCTATTGATAAGTTTGTACATTTCAGCCAATATTACACAAATTCAATCTTCTCGAGTCAACTGAAACTGCAGTTATTCCAGCTATATGACGGCGGTCTGTAAATAATCGAATTTTGACCAGATAATCACATTTGGGTCAATATGAAGTTTAGATACGCATGTCACTAAATTGAGGAGGACATTATTCATTTGATCAAAATCTAGGCAATGATTAATATCATGAGCATCGATCCGCGCAATTGAGTTACGATGACATGCATTAACCAAGTCAGCGAGTCTGACCACCCGATGCCGTTAGTCGTCTCTTACCACAAGCATTGTCGCCTTTTACGACAAGCATGGGTTGCTGAAGACCTATTCTACCCCAAAACTTCACGGGTCTATCACTGTATGTGTATCAATTAATGTTATTAGGGTGATCTCTGTTATAATGCTATATTTCCTCATTTTGTATTATTATTATTATTATTATTATTATTATTATTATTATATGTTGGGAATAAATACAAATAATAGACTAAGTGAATATATCTCGGTTATAGTCATCCTCGTATTATTTTATTGGAGACAACCGATTTCACCAGGGTAACATCCAGTAAACCGGGAACATTGTGTTGTGCTTCAAACAACATTCTACGCGTCCTTTGTTAAGGTAGCACAATTTAGTAATACTGGCTACGTACTGTCAAAACAGTTACACCTTTTAACAATGGCCAGCGGTAAAGTGTCGATGTCAGAAAGGTCATATTTAGAAGATAAACCCCTTGTGTTTTGAAATTAAAGGTAGTAAAATGAATTAAAACCAGCTCTATATTGATTAAAACCCGAACGCGTAAAACAGATGTGTACTTTCCGAAAGCAAAATCGCCGCAATCCATCGTTGTATCGGTAGTTTGTTTCGGGTGTTCGCCATGTTGGCGGGCAAACGAAAAAAGTGCATTACAAATTACGCAGCCGAAAATCAGGGATCAATGTACCTCTGATTGATTTTAATTACCAATCAGAATCACGTATATTACTCAAGTCATGGTAGAATTGGTCAATGATTGAAACAGTCAGCTGGCCGTGACCCCATGTTCATCCGTAATCTCCAGCCGTTACGTTAAATTATCCTCGACAATGCTAAAATCACCTGACCGATTTTGATCTCCCTTTGATGATACGACCAATAGCTGTCATTGTCATTCAGCCATCATGAGATCAACAGAGGGATAACACAAGGAAACATAATTTACAGGGGAAGTTCGTAATGCAAATATCGGGAGTAAACAGAAAACGCAATTTCAATAAACAGTTCACCTTAAACGAACACACGAAGTGTACAAAATGTAAAAGGAATATTGAGGTTAATTTCTAAAATTGCATCCCGAAAAATCTAAAATATATGTTTCTACACTCTGTTCGAGGCTTGTGCCAAACATTTCATATTTATCTCTGAAATGGTATCTTCTTTTGCATTGAAATATTCAACACTGAAATGCAATTTTAATACTGTGTCTAATTAACTATTCAAATCATGGCATAGTGATTGTAAATAAGGAAAAAACCTTTTAACGAAGAGAATTTATGGATGTCAACTTCTTTATTATGAGGAACACAACGTTTCGGAGTATATGCTTACTCCTTCATCAGGTGAATAAATAATATAAGGCATGGTCTCTGCCTTGTAGCATTCATTCACCTGATGAAGGAGTAAGCATATACTCCGAAACGTGGTGTCCCTCAATAAATAAGTTGACAATCATAAATTCTCTTCCTTATGTGTATGACTTCTAAATGCCTTTCAAAGACCTTATCCTGTTAACATTCTTAAACTCCCCTGCCATACACAAATTGTACATGGGTACCGTTAAAAGGGAAAAGTCTAAAACCAGTCATGGAAGGAATGAAAATTGTGCCCAGCTAACTCCTCTTTACTTCTGGTATAGATAGGTTAATGTCTTCTTTAATTGAAGCTCGTAATGGATGATACCGTTAGAACAGTGCAATTGAATAATTGCCTGAAGCAAATATATAATATCATAATTTAGAAATTCACAGAGTGTTTATTGTTGATATAGCAAATATAATATTAAACGTCAACACCTCAATCGAGTATCTGCCCAAAAAGATTATATTGGGCTTAAACGGCAAATGGTGGCGAAAATTCTGTGAATGGGTCACAGGACATCAGTGATGAGGCCATGTCAGCATGTCCTGCCCTACCAGTATCTCCGGTCCCATGGCAACAGTGGCAGGGAGGTTTAACAGGTCTACAACGAGGAATTGATTTTCTGACCGAGATGCTACTTTTTACAACACCACAACATCGACCCTGTGTTATGTAGTTGTGATATGTAAATGCAAGTGACAAAACATTTTCCATAATCAGAATAAATATCTCTTAAAGTCGAGTCCATTGTACGATTCCGACTATATCATAATAGTGTGTTTGTTCATGAGTCGCCATCTTTGGGGGATGATGAGTGATGAAAATGTTATAATCAGTCTAGTCAGTTTACTTATTAATAACATTGTTAATGATATGATTAACATGTTAATGCTATTATTCAGGTGTAAGTTAAATATGTACATGTACAATGTATATAGAAACTTAAGATGTAGGAAGCCCGAAAAGACGCACGCAAACTAGGTTCTGTTACAAATTACCATGGTAACAGAAGCATATATTCCTATATATTTCTTTGGTGATGACAAGACCCATTTTCTGCAGGTATCCTGTGGTATGCTGGGTGACACTTTATGTCATTGCATTGATCAACCCGTTATCTTATAGGAATTAATTGGACACAAAATGTTCTTAATTGGTAAATACTTCTTTTTAGAATGTGACTGTTTGGTGATTCGGCCTTCAAGCTGCAGACTTTGACACTGTGTGCGAGAGAAGTAAAGTCTATATTTCTCCACTTGCCCTTGGATAAACTATGATAAGAAATTGGATCAATTATATTTACCAGCTTAGGATTTGCTTCTCTTAACGCGCCTTGTCTGAGAGTGATGATGTTTGTGAAAGAAGTTTATTTGAAGTCTGAGACCAATGGCCCGACGAACATAAAAAATCATTTACATTATACCAAACATAAACACACACACACACACACACACACACACACACACACACACACACACACACACACACACACACACACACACACACACACACACACACACACACACACACACACACACACACACACACGAACACGAACACACACACACACACATACACACACACATACATACACACATACATCGTATTTCAATTTAGAGCGGTACATAATGTGTACATGGAGTGACGTGTTTAATTGCATTTCATAATATAATACGACGAGTGGGGGTTGTTTATCGTACAATTACCATGCACCCTCATGAGTAGTTTTGTTTCTTATATGAGATGTCAACATGATGTACAGCCTCTTTGTACGATGATGATAACTGTACTAGTTGGGTAAACTTCTTATAAAACATGAGCCTCGTGATTTGTTATGAATGCAAAACGGTTCCAGAACCTTATCGAGGTCACAGTCACATATAAAACGCGGACAGCTATGTAGGACGAGTGTGACCGACGGATTTAGTATCTTACCACCTGTATCTTCACCACGTGGGTAAATAAACGGATTTACTGCTTCAGCGCCTGTCTCGACCTCGACCTTGACCTTGACTGTGTAATAAACAGGCTGATTTACCGTTGTATAATGCAAGTCAATGCAATGTGTGCTTAACAAAACAGAAAACGTTCTCATAACCCAGTATACCGTTCTCATAAATCAGAGTACCGCCGGTTGTTGATGCAGGTTAATTGATTCGTGATGTAGAGAGAGTATATTACAATAAGAACCATGGGATGCTCCTGTGAAGGTGTCAATTGGATATATACGAGAAACTTGGAACATTGTACATTTTATGTGTATAGATTCAACCAAAACATTTGAAAGTAAACGCAGGAATGTTTTAGTAGTATCGTGGTTTAACCAGCTGTGTTTAATAGCTAGATATTGCATGGAGCGGAGTAAAACTCACTTTCTCGCCAAGAAACCCAATTTCATCGAAATTATAATTTATCTCCACATAATGGGATCTACAGACGTGGGTGTTTTATTTGGATTCCGAAGCATAACTGATTATCTGGCCTAATAAAAAACTGTCATTCTGTTTCAGAAGATGTGGAAGGTGTGGACAGATCTGTGGTTTGTTACGTCCTGAAGGTTTTTTTTCCTTGAAGCCAATGTTGACACCAACAACAATCCAGATCAGTGAGGGTGTTTCTTTCTTCCGGGCACAGCTTCTGAGAGAGCGGTCGGTCAGTCGGAAGTAAAGAAAATTTAAAAATACTACTTTTGATTTTGATTACCACTGTAAGGAAGAGAATATATGGATGTCAACTTCTTTATTTATTACTCCTTTATCAGGTGAATGAATAATGTGAGACATGGTCTCTGCCTCATGGCATTCATTCACCTGATGAAAGAGTAAGCATATACTCCGAAACGTTGTGTTCCTCATAATAAAGAAGTTGACATCCATATATTATCTTCCTTATGTGTATCACTTCTAATGCCTTTTTAATAACCTACATCCACTGTGTATTGATATATGTGCAAATTTGATCCACAATTTGAACTTTAAGTTTATAAACGTGAACGTGAGATATTATAAATTAATGGCGTCATTGTGCTAGATTCATAGACCGACGTTTGCCGTATCCCTGTTGAGATATTAATGAGGTCCAAGCGGAGAGGTTATGAGACAACTATAGGCAGTCACTTCTCACTTTCGAATATCCTATCGACATAACGCAAGGAGGTTTCATCTCAGACACAGGAAATAAGTTCATTTTTTAAATTCATTTTTTATTATTTATTCAAGCAGGCGTATGACTGAATATATAAGGTTTGTTTTAACAGTCCATTATAGTCTACATTGTCGGTATAAAACTTACAGGGCACAAACGGTGCAGCTTTGACCAGCAAACAACATACGATCACGGTATCAATCACACTGTGCAAAGATGTGCTCGAGAAGAACTATTAACTACAATTATGATGTTTCATTAGAACACTGAAATATGAAACTAAGGTTCTTGAATGTGTTTGAGAAACGTGTGTATGTTGTTTAACGCCGCATTCAGCAGTATTCAAGCCATGCTCTTACGGCCTAGAAATATAGGTCTGATCAGGGCAAAATAACGGTTGATATTATTCACATGCTAACTTATTTTAGTTATATGCAGCAATTCCTGTATTAGAACTAAAATTCTTCGTTCTTATTTACGACATCTATTTTATTTGTATCACCTGTTTATATGATATACTATGTTTTATAAATACATTTTATACCACTTTCTTTCATAGCTTTTCATTTGGAGAGACTCGGTTTGTTTTCTGTGAATGTTTATTAGTTGTATTATATATGTGAAAAATAAGGTGATGCTTTCATTAACTATATGTCTGTCTGTTATATGCAACGTTACACACAATCTTCGAAATAAAAGCGACAATACCCTTTCCATATTCATATGACAAGTTCCATAAATGTGACAGTTACTCTATCCATACCCTTAAGTTTACAATATTTTAAACCACTTGAGTATTGATCATGTAAATAAAAGCGACAAAACCCTTTCCATGTTGAAAAGACATCTCTGCCCAAAGAAGAGTCGACTGTACGATTCCGTCTATATCAGGAGCATGTGTTTATGAATCACTATCAAATAGTAATGATATTACATGTTCGCGAAAAGGTGAGCGTCCTGCCCCACCGGTAGTACGGGTCGCTTAGTCACCCATCACCCCATTGAATCTATTCGCCTCTACGACAAATAGACAGATGGGACAAATCAAAGCTATTTCATCCTACCCGCGTACCATGAACTCATTAAGCAATAATCACCACACCCATGCAAACGTATCCTGTTATCCATAAATTGTCTCTTCTTTGTCATCCGTCAACTTCTAAGTAATGCCTATCAAACAATAAATCATAATAAGGTTTCTATATTAGGTTCATAATAGTACGAAATAAGATTGATTTTACCCGTAACGTTATTTCTACTAAAACATAACCCATATTTGATATACTGGGCATTAAGGAAATATCAAATATAGTGTCAGATAACATGAAATAATTTTAGATGCATACTCTTTTATGTTCCTATTTGTGTAGTCACTGTGATGTTTTGTTAACGTTCGTGTCCAAACATGGCGCGGGTCAAGGTCGTTGATTCAGCCTCTTAATCTCTGCGACTGTCAGTTTTCTGAAGCAGAACATTTCAAGGTAATGCTTCGACAAAAACCTTGATTTACGCCTTATTTGGTTATATCACCTGTTGCTATCAGATTAGAAAATGACAAAAGTTGGCTGAAACCATGCCTGATTAGTATAAATCTGCGCTTGCTACAACCCCGGTTGTTGTGCAATTTTTATGACTTAGATCAGATGTTTATGAGTGACAGTAAACCCACTCGTACAGAATCACTACAAACGGATAAAGCCCCCAAGAAGAACATAAATAGCCTTATTGTGGGAGACAGTCTGTCAGTTCATCAAAATGGTCAATAACGCGGCTTCCATTCTGAGAATAGAATAACCAACCCGCTCCACCGCAACTGTGGCCACCAGTGTACACTGCTGACACGGTACTGATACTGGATGTAAGGCGCCCTGACTTAAACACAATTAGTGTTCGAGGTCAGAATGACTAACACCTTTTTGCAATTGTGCGAAGTTTAGAGATTGCTTTCTGATTATTAATTATTGGATTAATTTACGTTTTTGCAAGCTCAGTTTGAGCTTATAAAAGTCTTCCAAAATCTTCTCTAAAACTCGCCAGACTCCATTATTTACAGACCGCCATTATGTAGCTTGAATACTGCTGAGTGCGGTCTTACACAAACAAACATGTTGAAATACTTCTAACTCTCTACAAAATTTGGTGCATCCTAAGTCAAGGTTATCTCTTAACATGTTCGAAAATGTCACTTTGAGATGGCTATATATGATTCTAAATCTTATCGCTTCTTTTTTTAACAATTCTTTCTTTAGATTCCTATGGAAACCATACTGGACTTTGTCTGGAGTTTTATGTTACATAATAGATTGAGAAATACTTTTGATGGGATGATTTGTAAAGGCGTTCAGTCCATCTTTAATTGGCTGTAGTTATGAGCTAAAGTCTTACTGGACGAATGCGGCGGTGTTTGAGCAGTGTCCGAGGGATGATGGTAACAGCGTATTTGTTTAAAGAAACACATTTAGGTTCCGTTAACCATGCCGTTAACCTTTACAACCTCGTTAACCATGCCGTTAACCTTTACAACCTCGTTAACCGTGCCGTTAACATTTACAACCTCGTTAACCATGCCGTTTATCTTTACGATCACTGTAAACATGTCGTTGATCTTCACAACCTTGGTGAGGTAAAATGTTGTTTTACCTCGCGTTCAAGAACATTGTGTGGCTCCTTGTACAAGTCCGGACTTCATAATGCTAGCCCACTGGGATACCATGCCGCAGTATTAATCTGGATGCCTTTTCCGACACTACATGCTCATTTCGTGGGGACCAGTCTCGATAAAAGTTTATAATTTCGTTGATGTCTTTTGGTAGGACGCGGCTTGGGGATCAAACCACCGACCTTCCGCTGTATATCCACTAGACCACCGTGAGGACTTGTGAATATGGATATTTGAGGCAGTTACAATAGTAGCGAATAGTATGAAACACTCCTCTTTCCCCCATTGACGTTTGATGATGAAGCCAACTACGGACGTGATAGCATCACAGGCGAGTAGCCAGCACGTTTAATCTGTAGCTGAACGCGTACAAAATCCAGTCAAGGTTGCTGGCTGTTATCGAACGAGCTGAAGGTCGTGTTTGAATTTGCGGCTCTTTAAAAATATAATTATTATCATCATCATTCCATTGTAAATGGTGTTTGTTTTACATGTATGTGAATACACATTCTTTACATTGATTTTTATAATTATGTACAGATTAAAATAAAAATATGCAGGGTTTGGGTGATCATCAGCTCAGGGCCCTTGTCCCCTCTACACGGAGCCCAGACAGCGAATGGGACTTCTCCCAGGAAGCGCTGCCTAGTTAACCCCACCCAGAGCTTTTCGAAGAATGTGAAGACTCCCCAACACTGCAGCCTTCTGCATTACCCAGATTGTCAGATGGGCTGTATTCCTGGTAGCAACCCGGGTACTCTCCCAAATGTCAGTCAACAGATTGGGAGGTATCAAACCTAAGGCACCGAGAAAAATGGGGAGTCGGACAACTTGGATACTTTGGATGCAAGCGTGACATTTCGAAAGTGAGGTCAGCATGTTTGCTACGTTTTCCCCGTTGTCTTGTCAATCACATAAGCGTCAAAAGGTAAAGAAAAGTCATGATATAAATGATTTCATTGGATTTAAGAAAAAGGAATATTTATCATGATCCAAGTCACCTTCTACATATTCTGGGTCGTGCCATGGATGGAACCACAAACATGGCGAAGACGTTAATAAAATGATCAAGCCAGTCCATCATATCGCTTAAGATACTGTGTTTGTGCCAAAGGGACAATGGGACAGTGTGTTGGACAGTCTCAATAAATTCTTTACATTATCTTATTTCATATTTACATTTTGATGCACAATAACACATTGACGGTTTCGAGTGGGAAGAGTGAGTGATCCTGAACAGCAAACAAAAAGCTTGTTTAACTTTCCACGCCAGCCGACTTCATCCAAGCGAAGGACATACTGATATTACCTCGATGCAATGGTCGATCAGAAAGCCTTCCCTTGAAAAGCCGAGCCTGTGCCCATTTGATATGGCACTTCGCTTGGTTGACATTCATTTCAGTACCGTCCAACAGTAATGAACCATCAATAAAACATTTACATTGAGATTATGTCACACATCCTTGGCTCGTTTAAGAAAACCGTGGAATGCCTTGTTTTCATCATGACTCTTGACAAGAGGATAATCTTAATTCTTGTTACTGATAATATTCATTACCAATGCATATGTTAGCGGCCCGGACGAGAACTTCTGATAAAGCTTGACTGTCTGGGTGTTACTAAGACACAAACACCTTGTCAATGAATAAATAGTTTTTACAGGAAATAATGATATTTAAACATAATGCTTTCACATAAGTAGATTTCTCTGAGGTTTCAGGTTTATTGTGCACAGACCAGTGTCATGGCAATTTATTTTAACTATAATGGTCGTTCACTGACAAAGGAAAGGCGAACCATCCAAGGAAGTAATTTGGTATTTTTATGATTATTTTAACCAATCAATGATTTAAGCCTAATTCTTTCGCAAAGTGCCTTCCAGGATCACAAGATCCTTGCTACATCCTGGCTGCCTGCCGAGGGGACGTAATTACATTGAGCAACATCCACTGGGAATTACAGTAGACAGTTCAAAGAGGAAGATTACAAATGTCAGGAGGCAATTGCAATTTTCATGATACATGAGATGTTTAATAACATGAATCGAGCACTGATATGATTTAACGGTAGCACTGATGTCATATTTATGAAAAACATGTTCAGAAATAGTGATGCTAAATTCCGCGCATGAATACACCAGCGAAGATGGCGTGCTTAGAACAATGAATTCCTAAAAAGTTACGGTCCATGGAAAAACTGTTGAAAAAGCAAACAAGATCGTTTTAACATGCACGTTACATTGATGTTTATAAGGTCCTGACATGTTCTCAACAAAAAGCGTAATGTGATGGCATCGACATATGATAAGTTTACGAAATATATTATGTTACGGATCTTTATAACAACATGCTAAAATCCTCCAATACATTTCTTACCAAAACAGATTTGAAAACATAGAATTACGTGAAAACGAGGTTGCCATTAACATACTGGTATACGCCTGCAAAACAAATTACAGGATAATTATAGTATAATAACCATAAAAATACACCTGGGTGATATTTAGGAAATATTTTTTGCTTTCTGATTATTTACAACTTTTACAATTAAAGTATGTTAATAATTGTGCAATCTTCGTGATGGCCATCACAATATACACAGACCTCCTCCGTGGTCTAGTGGTAGAGCGTCCCCCCCGGAGAGCGGAAGTTCCGGGGTTCGATCCCCCGGCCGCGTCATACTAAAAGACGTTAAAAGATGGTACTTGTTGTTACTCTGTCTGGCGCTCGGCATTAAGGGGCCGGCTCGGAGTCAGTATTCTGTGTCTGTGTGGGGTATTCATGTTAAACTGCGGCATGGTATCTCAGTGAGCTAGCGCTATAAATCGGCATCAGTCCGGACTAGTACAAGCAGCCACACACACACGTGCATGCACGTCGCCATATAAGTGCAATAGTCTTGGACGCGACGTTAAACCCCATTTCACCTCACCTCATCTCACAATATTCGCAATTCCAGAGTCATAGGTATCGGGACTAAGGGCAGGTAATTCAAAGTGAATGTATTTAAAACGACATATTTTACCCTTTCGCTCCTCTAACAACTGTCAAACTTGGCACGGTTTAACATCATCATACCCCAGTCACTTTTTATTCTTTTGACCCCGGCCATAGATCATGTGCTGTGGCAGCCATATTGGATTTAATGTTTTCCTAGTTCTTTTGAGCTTTGTTAGAGTACATCTTCCAAAATCTTTAATTATGTGTGATAAATGGAGTGGTGGGTGGAGCAGAGAATACATACCAAGGTTAAGTGAAAATGTTTGTGATGATAGTTATGGTAAAAATGAGTTTCACTTTTTATTGAATGTCATGCATATAATGATATGTGTAAATAATATGACCAGTTAAATATACTTTCCTTTTCACACTCTCGTAAACCTTTACATTTTACTATCTACAAGCAATGTTGATGTTATCACATATGTTATCTGATATCGACTCGGCTGATGCGGTCTCATGACTGAGCTGAAAATAGTATACGGGCAAAGGATAAGAAGGTAGTACTTCTTAGTGGTAGTAGTCGAACCTACATGAACAGTCAGACAGGCCCTACCTATCCAATTACAAAAAAGGGTGACGTGAGGTCCAATGGGTCAAGATTATAGAACTTATATGTGCGTGCGTGCGTGCGTGCGTGCGTGCGTGCGTGCGTGCGTGCGTGTGTGTGTGTGTGCGTTCCTGACTTATGCCGGTTTCCTAGTGCTACCCCCGTGAGATACCATGCCGAAGTGTTTCAACAACCGTCAAGCCGACCAGTCCTTGTTATATCATCTTACTGTCGAGCGCCAGGAAGGTCAACTCCAAGTACAATCTTTAACGTATTTAAGTATTTTGCTCCCGATTATGTGGCCCTAGTGGCGCCATTTATTAGCATGATACTGTTCGTCCCCACATAGCCCGAGTCTGGTCTTGATCTTGAGAACTCTCGAACCTGAACGGACTGGTGTGACCGTCAAGGTTATTTCATCTCATCCCAGTTGAGTATCTATGGCATGAGCTTAACAGACGTCTACGTCCACAAAGTCTCACCCGCAGGCTTCTTGATGCCAAGGTCTGAAGTGTTGCTGCTGCCATAGCTTTCTTATAACACCAACTTCTTGTTAGGAAATATATCTTACTCAACTTATATCTGAAAGTTAAGATGCATATTCTTGAAGTAACTTCAGTGTAGATAATGAGACAACTGGCAGTCGTTTACATGGTAATTGTTATTTTGCATATGCGGCTAAAAACACTGTCACTCTAACTGTGAGCAAGAGATCCATTACCTAGTCAAAGGGTCACTCCCCCAGGGGAACCAGTGACTGGTGTATCAACTTCACGTCACGGGGTTGGCGCCAAGGGCTGAAGTTGAAGGAATATTGCTCGACATAAAGGGAAAGTTGAAATCATCCTTCTAGTCACAAAGTTTTGTGGAGAGTGGTTTGTAATAGATCTATTGAACGATATCAGATCATCGATATACCTGAAGCTTAAATTAAACTTCTTGCCCAAATGACTTTGTTTGGACTTTGCCAATCCGAGCAAAAATTTCGATTCATAGGGACAAAGAATCAGACCAGCAGGGAGGGGTGCGCAGTTGGTGCCCATGGGGATGACTACTTCTTGCCTAAGTGTCTTGCCCCCACATTTTACACATATGTTTTGAATTAGGAAGTGCAACGTTTCACATATTGTTTTCTCAGTGAACCTCAGATGCTTTCGTCTTTACCTTCAGGAGTTAACCTGAACCCCTAACATAACCACTATCACTAATTTGGATGTGTTTGTGACAGGTGCTACCGGTGGGACAGGATATGCTCACCTTTTCGCGAACAACTGTTATCATCACTATTTGATAGTGATTCATTATCATAATAATGGGACATAACCTCAATGTCAATGTTGATTTTGTTGATGGTTCTGTACTGCTGGACGGTGCAGAAATGAGTGTCAACCAAGATAAGTGTCATATCAAATCGGACCAGTTGTCCAAGGAGAAGCTGTCTGAACGATCAGTGCATCGAATTTATGTGCAGTGTGTTGAGAAGATCAGCAATCCTGCAGAGTCCTTCGCCCGGATGAAGTCGTCTGGCCTGAAAGTGAAACAGAAAGCTCTCTGTTTGCTGCCAAGGACCAGGCACTTCCAACTCGAAACCGCCAATGTGTGTCTTTGCATCAAAATGTAAATATGAAATGTAGATAAGGTAATGAATTTAATGAGACTGTCCAACACATTGTCAGACTCATTGTGAAAACAATGCGATCCACAGTTTTCTTAAACGACTCAAAGTGGGACTTAATCTCAATGTCACTAATGATTGTGTTGATGGCTCTGTGCTGCTGGACGGTACAGAAATGAGTAATGGCTTTGCGAAGTGCCACATCAAATCAGCCCAAGTAGAGGCGAAGGGACATATCAAATCAGCCCAAGTAGAGGAGAAGGGACATATCAAATCAGCCCAAGTAGAGGCGAAGGGACATATCAAATCAGCCCAAGTAGAGGAGAAGGGACATATCAAATCAGCCCAAGTAGAGGAGAAGGGACATATCAAATCAGCCCAAGTAGAGGAGAAGGGACATATCAAATCAGCCCAAGTAGAGGCGAAGGGACATATCAAATCAGCCCAAGTAGAGGAGAAGGGACATATCAAATCAGCCCAAGTAGAGTAGAAGGGACATATCAAATCAGCCCAAGTAGAGGAGAAGGGACATATCAAATCAGCCCAAGTAGAGGAGAAGGGACATATCAAATCAGCCCAAGTAGAGTAGAAGGGACATATCAAATCAGCCCAAGTAGAGGAGAAGGGACATATCAAATCAGCCCAAGTAGAGGCGAAGGGACATATCAAATCAGCCCAAGTAGGGGAGAAGGGACATATCAAATCAGCCCAAGTAGAGGAGAAGGGACATATCAAATCAGCCCAAGTAGAGGCGAAGGGACATATCAAATCAGCCCAAGTAGAGGAGAAGGGACATATCAAATCAGCCCAAGTAGAGGAGAAGGGACACATCAAATCAGCCCAAGTAGAGGCGAAGGGACATATCAAATCAGCCCAAGTAGAGGAGAAGGGACATACCAAATCAGCCCAAGTAGAGGCGAAGGGACATATCAAATCAGCCCAAGTAGAGGAGAAGGGACATATCAAATCAGCCCAAGTAGGGGAGAAGGGACATATCAAATCAGCCCAAGTAGAGGAGAAGGGACATATCAAATCAGCCCAAGTAGAGGCGAAGGGACATATCAAATCAGCCCAAGTAGAGGAGAAGGGACATATCAAATCAGCCCAAGTAGAGGAGAAGGGACACATCAAATCAGCCCAAGTAGAGGCGAAGGGACATATCAAATCAGCCCAAGTAGAGGCGAAGGGACATATCAAATCAGCCCAAGTAGAGGCGAAGGGACATATCAAATCAGCCCAAGTAGAGGAGAAGGGACATATCAAATCAGCCCAAGTAGAGGAGAAGGGACATATCAAATCGTCACAGGCTCTGGTTTTCAAGAGAAGGCTTTCTGAACGAACACTACATCTTTTTTATGTGCAGTGTGAGTTGTCAACGATTTTGCAACCCTGCAGTCCTTCGCATGGATGAAATTGACTCCCCTGAGAGGTGAAATAGAAGTGACTTCCTACTCGAAACTGTCAAAACTGTTAAACATATTTCAACGCCTTACTCGAGGTATTACGTGTGACATCAGCTAGTTGGTATCTCCCACTGCACATATATACATACTGCTGTATATGTTATGCGTCATGTCAGGAAGGCGATGTGTTGAGAAATAACAGAGTACGATGTTGCAATAAATAACATTTATTTTGCTATTATTCAAGCTTCAACAAGTATCACTTAGATCAATGTGAGAAACACTATCACATTCAATGAAACTGGTATGTAACTAGGAATGTAGTCATTGTGATGAACATTAACGTCCTTCACACACACATAACAAACTGTCATATGGTTGCAACAAAAGACAATAGGACATGGTCGCAAAGCATTTTCTTCAAACGCCAAGGCGCTGTATCTCACCTGCATGTTTGATCTTTTATAACTTTAAAAATCAATCATTTGTAAGAGAGATTTATTAAGTTAATATCTAATGCTTCATAGCACCATTGTTCAAAAGGAGACTTTGTGGCTCTTGAATTACATTGAATGCTTTCAGTGAACTGGATGTTCTATAATAGCCAAACTTACAGTATATGTTTGCTGATATAAACGTACATCAGGTGAAGTACACTGAATGCTTTCAGTGAACTGGATGTTACACAATAGCCAAATTTACAACATATGTTTGCTGACAAACGTACAACAGGCGAAGCACACTGAATGTTTTCAGTGAACTTGGTGTTCTTTAATAGCCAAACTTACAACATATGTTTGCTGACATAAACGTACATCAGGCGAAGTACACTGAATGCTTTAAGTGAACTGGATGTTTTGTAATAACTTCTTTGATAGGCATTTAGAAGTTGGAGTACTAAGTAAGGATAAGAATTTATGGATGAACAACTTCTTTATTACAATTAAGAGCGACGTTTCGGTGTAGGTTCTATCACCGTTGCTTGATAACGGTGTTAGAACCTACACCAAACGTCGCTCTTAATTGTAATAAAGAAGTTGTTCATCCATAAATTCTTATCCTTACTTGTTTTGTAATAGCCAAACTTACAACATATGTTTGCTGACATACACGTACATCAGGTACATGCACATGAACTGGCCAGCATTATGGCAAGATTACGACAGTGGCAAGATTAGCATTTACAAATATAGTTGCAAAAGCTTACCCTTTACCAATCATGTTGGGTTTCTATAGCACATATGTCTTAGACCCAGGCCGCTACCAAGGTTACCAACCTTAATGTTGAAAATATAACCCTGCAATACAAGGAACGGATTGATTCTGAGATACGTGACACCTTAGGGGCTTGTAGCGGCCTTGTGTAAAATCGCATCATATGCTGGCAAATGTACATGTCATCACTGCTAGTGTTTTGAATACATAATATCAACTTGTCAACCCTAAAGGTTTACAATTGTCTTGTGATGTGTCTTGTGATGGGTGCCACATTGGGGCAGGATGCGCTCACTCTTTGGAAAACACCTGGAATTATCACTATTTGATAGTGATTCATAAATATATGCTTGTGATATCGTACAATGGACACTGATTTTAGAAGAGATGATTATGGAAATGGTTCAGTCGCTTCAGATATAACTGGATTCTAGGTCAAAGGTAACACAATCAAGGTAATTCATGTTTCTACTGATACATACAAACTCCATGTCCAGTTATACATAAATGCATGGATGGAAATTATCTTCATTAAAACTCAAATATGGTTGCGGATGCGGAGATGAAATTATTATAGCAAGGTTGAATGTTTGTTGTTTAACACCATGAGCATTAGTCTGTCTTACAGACCCTGATACAAATATATATCAAATACAGCCCATGCAAGTCTATAATGTTTGGCAAGTCTAGATCACTGCAGTATCAGAAAATGAAAAGAGTCACTGGGCTCCTTTTTATTATATTTTTATCAAAATAACTGAACAACTGTTTTTATGTACGATATGTTCATTTCAGAGACTAGATTTTAGTCTACATGGGCATCGACCTACGCAATTGGGATAGGATGACATCCATCAACCAACTCAGCGCACCTGACCACCCGATCCCATTAGTCGCCCCTAATGACAAGCATGGGTTGCTGAAGGGCCATTCTTATCCGGAATCTTCACGGCACTCAAGGTTGAAAAACAGAATCGTTCAGATTCATAAAACAATGGTTCTTAGTGGGGTTGATGGGGGTACATGAAGGTACATGAAGCCAACCACTGTACTAAACATACAGAGTATCGACCCCGAATAACATAGAACATGAAACCATCTTGATGAGAAATGAACTGGAATTCTTTGAGCAGTTTTGGATTATGACATTGCCGTATTCATACATCATGAGGTTTCAGAAAATGTGTTGAAAATGAAATAGTAAGCTATTACTTAATCTTGAGACCTTTCGTTGACTTAATATCACATATATCAGAGAGTGGTGAATCTGGCATATCTAACGTGATGTTATACCTACATGTGACATATACTCTTGCGTTGAGTCATCACTTAATGAGTGTTTCACTCATATCATTATTATAAAGAGTGAGTGAGTGAGTGAGTGAGTGAGTGAGTATGGTTTTACGCCGCTTTTAGCAATATTCCAGCAATATCACGGCGGGGGACACCAGAAATGGGCTTCACACATTGTACCCATGTTGGGAATCGAACCCGGGTCTTCGGCGTGAAGAGCGAACGCTTTACCCACTAGGCTACCCGACCGCCCTCATTATTATAAAATTCATACAATTTAACCCCTTATTTCTTCTTAGCTTCTGTTGGAATCTGTTCAGACAGATAATCGAAACCTCGGTCCACTGACTTCAACTCTGCGGTACCCCACACCGTAGCACTGAGCATTAAGCAGTCACCATTTCTTATCCTGGAGGGTCAATCATCAGTTTGTAAAAAGTGGTCAGATTTAACGAGGACCAATAATTGGTGACTGCTGTGCACGCCAGGTTGACAGACCAGAATTTGACCTTCTACAAAACAGGGATAACTAATCTGGAGAAGAGATGAAACAAGTGCATTGAACTGAAAGAGGACTATGTTGAAAATAATTAAAGCTCACGACAATATTCAGTTCTATGTATGCCAGGATCAAACCCATCGACACCCCGCCAGGGTACTCGTTTACAGAATACGCCTGCCTCTAACAGTACACATATTACTTTTTCTTGAGTTTCATTCTGAAAATGACAATCACTGGTGAACAGAATACAATCTACAAGTGGGAATTACGGTGTTTTCTGTCGCAGAATATTGAAAGTGCGCAGTCCTCGCTGATAATTTCTGTGGGACGTGTATAAGGTTACGTATATGCTCTTATATGTTTATCATATGTACCAGTGATTATTTTCATGTGAACAATTGACTTGCCTTTGCATGCGTTTGTCGAATTACCACTGGCGGGGCACAATACGCTCGCGTTTTCGCGAACACATGGTCTCACCACTAGATTCATTAACATAAGCTCATGAAATAGTCGTAATTGTACAATGGACTCCGCTCTTAGCAGATATTTCTCATGAAAGGGTTTTGTCACTTTCGTCACTGATATACTCCAAGAATCCTTAGTAGAATCACATTTACGTCATTCAACAACATAAATAATATACAATAGGACAGAATGCTCGTTTTGCGAAAATAAGTGTCTCATCACGATATGAGATAGCTTGAGATACATAATTACATCCTTGTATCTCCACCTCATCAATGATTGAGCAAGTGACCTTGTCCAGAAGGAGGTTGTATATCCTCAACGAGCGATGGCGTGAACCGCGATTCTAAACACAAAAGCCCACCGAGGAATCACTGCAATACAATAGCATTATCACATCCTTCCATCAACAGGTTAGAATGATCGCGATCACGGGGTAACGCAAAACAAACGAATGTCAAATTCTGCACATTTCATCTTGGTTCACGTTGGTCCACATTGATACCCCCATTCAAGTCTGTGTATGTTATGAAAAATAAAACATTCGAGCATACAGTTCCCCATGCATTATCGCATGTATCAATAACCCATGGCCAGCCACGGCAACAATGTAAATATTCCACTGTTAAAAACTATGGTTTCTCGATGTAATGAGCACAAACAAACAATATCACCACAGCCATGAACAAATTTTCAGTGGGGCAAAACAGTTATATAATCGAGTTAGTTCATTTCTTACACAACTAACATGAATATCAACAGTGCGTGTATACTGAATTGCCGGGCAATGGAAAGCATACACCCATGTTTGATGGTGGCCACAGAACAAGGTGAGGTGAAACTGGGTTTGACGTCGCGTCCAAGATTATTGCACTCATATAGCGACGTGCATGCACGTGTGTGCCTGCTTGTACTATGCCGATTTATAGTGCTAGCTCACTGAGATACCATGCCGCAGTTTAACATGAATACCCAACTCAGACACAGTAAACTGACTCAGAGCCGACCAGTCCTTGTTTTAGCCCCTTAATGCCGAGCGCCAGACAGGGTAACAACAAGTACCATCTTTTAACGTCTTTTGGTATGACGCGGGGATCGAACCCCGGACCTTCCGCTCTCCGCTCACACTCTGTCGGCTTCGTAATACATCATTCGAGATCATTTTTCAACCTAAAAGTGTTAAAAGGGATTGAAAAAGGATCACGAATGACGTATTACGAAGCCAACAGCGTGTGTCTGATGAAGGCGGGGAGGCAGACGTCTTGACTGTGTATATTTATCCATCTTTTGTTTGTTTGGTAGCCGACCGCCTCCGTGGTTTAGAGGTAGAGCGTCCGCCCGGAGAGCGGAAGGTCCGGGGTTCTATCCCTGCTATGTTTATGTATGTATATATTTGAATTCCCCTAGGGAATAAAAACAAAAGAAGAATCAAGAAATGGTTACTCGATGGTGATGCATTTAATATGGCTATCATGATAGTGTTTAGGACCTTTGATTTGCAGTATTTTGAATATTTTTGATTCGGATTATGGTAGAGACTCTTCTTATATTTTAGACGATTTATTTTGAAAGGGGAAAAAACGATTTGTCTGCCGAAATCCCTTGCACCTGTGGTTTTAATTCATGTTAGCCATGTGTGTTGACAAAAATAGACATGTGTAAAATAGTTTCCGATGACCTGATTAGTATTGACCGTAACATGTTCTTGCATACTGTTCTTCAAGGCTGTTGTGTGATCATTCACTTGCTTAAATGTATCAGGCACACAGTGTCAAAGTTAACTCGAAATCCAGATCCACAAAAAAATCTTCAATTCTTCAAGAAGATGTTCTTGAATGAAGCTCGTGTGATCACGTTGGTCGCTACATATAGATAGTACCTAAATATATGACATCTCACGAAACTGGTATTGTTTGTTGAATTTGAAAGTGTACGCCAGGATTGTAGACCGATGTTCCTTCAGTCATCGGTTTGCTTATTCCGTTGAGCAGCTGCGTCGCTCCTTGATACATTCACCTATGCGTCTGACGTGTGAAGGATGTGAGTTGTTCGTTAATGACCGCCGTGAACTGGTATTATGAATTGTAGGGTGATGGTGAGTTGAAGGAATGTAGCTCCGTTTGGCGTCGTCAATCCCAGTCCGACAACACAATGAAATACAGTTCCTGAACCTCGGAGCATAGATAGCGTAAATTAGAGGGTTCATCACAGTTGAGGTTTTGGCAAGCGCCCCCGCTAGCACCACGCCGATCGGCGTCACAAGGTACGGGCATCCAAACATGTTTATCAGAGCAAGTATTGCATACGGGGCCCACGACAAACAGAAGAAGAAAATAATGAAAAGAACCAGTCGTGCAACCTTGAGTTCGAGCATTCTCCTGGATACAGTGCGTCGCTCTCTGCCATTGGTCAGTATGACCTTCATCTTGCTCAGCTTCCTATCGTGGAAATAAACCGTGGCAAAGATGGACGAGTAACAAAGGACGATTATCAGAAACTGCAGTGTGAAGCAGAACACGTAAATTCCGATGATGAAAGACGTGTTGTTCGTGTCTTTTGATTCGAAGTCAAATGAACACACAGTGGGTCCATAGCGTACATAGCGGCCCCACCCCACCAAGGGCAGGGCTGCCCATACGCCGGAGTATAGCCAGATGCCGACCACCGTTAAAACCATGGAACTCCTGGACGACCTTCCTGTTATTGGTTTTGTCCTCTTTATGACACTGCAGCGGTCGACGGCCATGGCGGCGAGGGTGTTGATGGAGATGTAGCCGGCGAGGGAAGCCACGAAGCCGGTCACCTGACAAGCTGAAACAGAAGATACAGGTGTAACATGATACTATATTGCAGATCACAAAGGATCCATCTTGTATTAACGGTTGACGGTGTTCTGGATCCAATTTGATCGATTGAACAGATAACAGATTTTCGTATCGTATCTGTTGTACGCTAATAGTATTATGTACTAGTGTGTCATCAACACGTGCTATCTGGAATACGGTTTCAGGTTTGTTGGTTGGTTGGTTTGTTGTTTAACGCCGCACTCAGCAATATTTCAGCTATATGACGGCGGTCTGTAAATAATCGAGTCTGGACCAGACAATCCAGTGACTAATATCATGAGCATCGATCCACGCAATTGGGATCGATGACATGCATCAACCAAGTCAGCGAGCCTGACCACCCGATCCCGTTGGTCGCCTTTTACGACAAGCATAGTCGCCTTTTACGGCAAGTATGGGTTGCTGAAGACCTATTCTACCACGGCGTCTTCACGGTTTCTGGAAGTTATTCCACTCCATAAAAGTTTAACATAATAATGTAACAATTCTAGGTGGTGTCGTTCCTTCAGTGTCTAATCGAACCCGGGTCTTCATTGTGAGTAGAGAACGCTTTAATTGCTTGGCTACCCTATCTCATCTCCAGGGAAAATTATTTCTTTTGTTGGAATATATTATGATATGGTATATTTCAATTTATGTTTTGTACACGTTAGTGAGTGTAAAGGCAGTTCATATTAATTATTTTCTACAACAACGTAAAATAATTCAAATAAAACAATTTCCATAATCATGAAGAATCACAGTCCATTGTACGATTCCGACCATATTATAAGCATGTGTTTATAAATCACTATCAAATAGTCTTAATACTCAACGTATATCGAGTGACACTTTTGCATAATTAAATAGAAATCTTAATTAAACGTTTCTAACTTGGAAGAAGGACAGATGTATTTACGTTTTTGTTTCTTGCATCAGTACCACACCCTAATCTGTCACACTTTGAAAACACACATTGAATTTTCGAAAAATATTCAGTTGTATTTTCTTTGTCTGTGCTCCAGAAGGAAATGAGATATAGTAAACTAGGGTTATAACGAACTCAAAGGGACCACTAGTTTTAGTTCGTTATAACCGTAGTTCGTTATAAGCATACACAGCATATATACATCAAATGGACCGGACCGAAAAGCAGTTCGTTATATCCGTTAGTTCGTTATAAGAGTGTTCGTTATAAACGTAGTTTACTGTATCCTCGGGCAATGTTAAAATCACCACAACCCATCTCACACGATAACCTTACATGCATATCAGACACTTTACTCAATGAAAGGAAAACATTTGGATGTATAAAAGGCTTTAGATATACATAATGGAAAGTCCATGTACACTTCGCAAACACATCAGATTGTACATGTTGCCGGATGGTAAGAACTTCGTGGGTCATCAGAAGATTTTCAATTGTTAAGCCGTCAACATCACACTGACCGCCTCCATGCCATTGGTCTAGTGGTAGAGCGTCCATCCGGAGAGCGGAAGGTCGGGGTTCGATCCCAGGCCACGTGACACCAAAAGACGTGAAAAGATGGTATTTAGCAACGCCTCCGACGGTTCCGATCAACGGTTATATCAGCAGCACAATTAAATGGGCGTCATTGGAAGAAGCCACAATCACAGACACCCAACATACGAGAGGTATTGGATTGCGGTGCCGGCGTCCCTACCCTGGAAACGTCAAGCCACAGCGGCACAATGCTGCCGTGACTTTTGTGAATGGTTCATCATGCTTCCCCACTGTGTCTTGAGGCCAGTTATCAAGCCACTGCAACGTTTTCAGCGCCCTCAACGTCCCTTATTTTCCAGCTTGTTAACCCCCGTCCATATGCTGATGGAGATATTCAAACATCCCCACAAGGAGTTATCAAGCCATCATATGGACGTCTGGGTCAGCTTATGGGAGACCCATGGTGCTTATTTATGATGTAATCGACGATGTTTACGTCAGCCTCAACATCAAGACCTCATAACGTCGAGACATTGACCTTGGGTCTGCGGGTGGAGTGGAGGAATATCCCACGTGTCTGTGACCCATCGGTCGTCTCAATACATACATAATTCAATCTCTTTTTCAAAGTGTCTTTTTACAACGCATTCAACACTACATTTTGATGTCGGCATTAGTCATCAAATATGTAAAAGATTTTCGGCCACTGGATGGTTGTATTTATCTAGTTATGAATCCAATATAAGTAAAATCAGAAATACACTTCATATACTGACAGACCTTATTTGTATGCCACAAACTTAACTTTGAAATGCTTAAGAATTTCTCTTCAACTTTACTAAATCACTCACGAGACATCGTGGTGCTTCTTTCTCCATGAAAGTTACCGAAATTAAACATATTTGACTGATGGCGTACATACACTATAAAGTGATTTGCCTGTCGTTGATAGCGGAAGGCAATGGTTCAAACACTCGACGTGAAGGCTACATCGATGACATAAATACTTTTATCTTTGCATCGCGTCTTCAGTTTTGGCAGATATATGACTATACCTATACAAAGTGCATACCGATATACAAGCAGATGTCATCCTTCTGTTGTCTCATTAATCATTGATATAAAGCTCGTAGGATATGCCCGGCTTCAAGCGTTCCGGCTCGGGTTTTGGTATAGATTAGTGAAAGGATGCTTACACACTGGTGGCAAGGGCCATACTCTGGTGATGTTTGCCGTGGCGAATATGGGGAAGTTCACAAGACACATCAGAAGATCTGTGCACGCCATGCTGAAGACAAACGTGTTGGCAGCCGATCGGAGGATCCTGTACCTGCAACAGTAGCCATAGATACATCAGTACACGTGGAGGCCAAGGAGGCAAATAGCATTGGATAACTACACAAGTGAAGGACATATATAACGTCTAGGCCAATCTCAAGTATCCGGCGAAACGGATTCCACGGATTGGCGTCACTGTCACAACCGCGAGCTACGAACTGATTCTGTTCATGACGTCAGTGTGGGCTATGTAATAATGCAGTCAGGAAAACAGAGGTCTCACGTAAGCGGTAACATTTCTTGCCATTTTGCACTTTCCCGAGGCAAGGGCATTAGCTGACTATAACAGTCCAGTTTCCACCCTTGCCGATCTAGGCTGGAATTCCGTAGTTTATGTCATTTATGTCCAATCACAATCGCGTAACGAACAAGACATCCGGTTCGTAAACAACATGGTTTCCACATGCAGATTTCAGTCAACTGCATGACTTGCAAAGCACATGTACTGTCAACTGGGCGTTGTCAGATATTTTGAAAATCGTGACATTTCATTAATGAAGGTGCTCAAGTAATTGATGCACTTCGCGGGGTAAGACCCATTTTATAACAAGATAGATCTCGATAATCAATCAGATCGTCTTGACTGGAGCCGCCATTTTGTTTAAAGCAAATGCAAGTGATATCATAGGTTTATCTGATTGGTCAATAGGAGGGACATATAAGGGACATAACTGGTAATAGCCACTGGTGACGCTACGATCGAGCCTGGAAATACCAACCTAGTTCTAAAAGGGTTCTAAACTGGACTTTTATAGTTAGCTAACGCCCTTGTCTCGGGAAGATAGCTATTTTGTTATGGTAATTTATATATGTGACATTGATACTAAAAGTACTGACACCACCTAGTATTTTACCTATTTCTCCGGTCCATGTCTTAATGACGTGATGACAGGAAATGTTTAATGAAATAAGAAACCATTTATACTCAATCTGTCAATACACTGATTATCCCAAATAACTTACCTTTCAATTTTGATGCCCAAATACTTTAACCATGTTTTATAGCCAACATTAACATGTAACATTTCTTCGGCAGATTTGACAACAATTTATACCAATATTTTAGGCAAGGCTTGTAACCATGAAAGAATAATGGATATTCACCACGAACGATTCGATTCGAGGTTGACAAGGTAAAATATTTTAATTAAAACTATTAAAACATATCATATAGTCGTACAAAGTATATCATTACACAAAATGGTCATACGTGGTTTCATTGTTATTTACAAAGCAGGAACCAACTGCATATCGAAATCCCGGCTTCAGGCCGAGTTGTAGCACTGAGGTCATAGTAAAGAGTGCACTGCATTTCCCGTTGATCTACCACATTAATCTACATGACAAAGAAGTGCTTTTCCATTATTCTCGGCGTATTGAAGACGCAAGATGGGGTAGTGTGTTGCGTGGGGGTGAACTCGTTCTTCAAAAACAAGTACCACGTGTCATTTCTTCAGATTACATGCGTAGAGACCGATTCTCATGTAACATGTGGACAGCGTGTGCTCCACTAACTATTGTCTCATTTCTTTGTATATATGTCTCTCTTGTCAACTTCTTTATGTCACCTAGGTGGTTCATAAAAATAAACATCTTCATCTTCTTAAGCGAGGAGTAAAAGTTGGATACAGCAGAACATAAACAGGTGTTAAAGCATTCGCTCGTCACGCCCAGAGGAGGGGTGCGGCCTTTGTGCCACCTTCGAGCGATCAACAACTGGCCAGGACGCTCAATGGTCGCCTAAACCAAGAAAATCATGTTTCTATGTAACTGCTCTAACAGTTGTTCAGCAGTAACTGCAAGAGTTGTTCAACGTCTGCCACCACAATGAAACACTGCTGGTACAAGCCCTATATTTATAGGCAGGCTGAGGAGGCACTATAGATAGCTCAAAGGAGGCAGAAAAGAGGCAGAAGCATTGCCATGGTGTCTCAAGTGTTGCCGTGGTCGCCGAATGGAGGCACGACGGTCGCCACAGTCATCGTTCAATGCACGCTGTTGGTCGCCCAAAGGAGGCACAAGGGAGGCAGAAGCATCGCCCAGATTTACGGGACAGTATTTCAACAGAACGCATCTATTACCTGGCGACCATTGGGCGACCACTGTGCCTTCATTCTGCAACAACGGCAATGCTTGTGCCTCCCTTCTTCCGCCTTTGAGACACCTTTGAGCAACCAACCTCCTCGGCGACCTTTGTGCGACTGTTTTGAACATGTTCAAAAATTCACGGCGTCCATGGCAATGTCTGAACCTTCTGTGTACCACCTTGGAACGACTGAGGCATCCATTCTGCCTCCTTTGAGCCTCCAACGACGACCTGGCAAATTCTAAGGTTGCACACGGGAGGCACAAAGGTCGCCATCCTGTGTAAAGGCCCCATTAGACATATCAACGTTAATAGCAGTAGCATTAATTCCACACCAGTTGTTCAATATTCGTAGCAATTTGTTCAAGTCATCTTCAGATTCAAGTAAAATAATATCATCAGCATACGCTAAAGGGGAAATAATAGTTCCATCAATAGTTATGCCAATTTTAGAATCGATCCTAACATCCAACAAGTCATTGATGAAAGATTAAACATTATGGGGGACAATAAACATCCTTGATTCAAGCTACGATTACCATCAAACCAAGCATATCGTTTACTCGCACACTACATTTAACATTGTGATAAAGTGGCTGAAGCGTTATTATCATGTTCCCATTGACACCAACATCGTGTTTAGCCATAGCAGACTTCTGTTGACACAATCATAGGCAGGGACAGCTGAGCCAATATATGCACCGATGGATCCAAGAATCCTATCATCAACAGTGCTGGTTACAGGATCTATATCCATGATTCCAAACCCCAAGCACATTCGGTTCGCCTGTCTGACGGTCAGCAGTATAATCACTGCTGAATCGGAGGTAATTCATCACGCTCTCAAACTCAAAGCGCAACTATCGGAAGCACAGGCAATCTTATCAGACTCGCTCCGTGCACTTACAAGCCATCAGCGGCAGAAACTCAAACTTTCGACGAAACACAGTCAATGATATTCCGTACGAATATACAGATTCATTACAAAACTATCGGAGCAAGGAAAATAGGTGAATGACGCTAAGTTGGACCCCGTCTCACAAAGACATTCAGGGAAATGAAAACAATACAGACACACTGGCAAAGCGGAGATATAGCCTGTTCCTTTCAGTAAACAATAGATTAAAATCAATATCAGACCCCCATAGCCACAAAATGGTCCAATGGGACTCAGTTACGATCGGCAGATGGCTATTCAAAAATCCATCCGAAATCCACCAAAAGCCATACTCACACTCAAATACATGGCCCCAGACTCAAAGTCACAAAAAGCACGATGACAAGGTATGTCCATCAACCTGTATCCGTTGCTCACGTGTTACTGGAATATCAAGACCATGCCCCAGCCCAGGCTCAGTTAAAACAAGAATTGCAGTCAGATGTGCAATCTCTCGTAGATCTCCTAAAGCGAAGAGATGCAATAGCGAAGGCCAAACTAACTCTATTCCTGAAAGATGGTCAGCTATCGAACGTATATAAACAGAGCACCCACAAAATTTCTATCAATTTCTAAAAATAAAAAATAAAATTATATTAATATGAAAACAGAAATCTCATCAACACTTAAGTTCCCAATAAGATTTGTGTACCCAAGGTCCCAAAAGTCAGCCGAAATAGCTGTGGCAGAAGGCGCCAACTCGAGCACTCAAAGCCGCTACAAACACAACATAAGCCACAATAGACTCGGAGAGAAATTCCGCAGGATGCCAGTTGGACTGCCACATTGGTGCCTCGCCGAAGTTCGAAGGCCGGAGTTGCTGTTCAGCCGTGAAGACAGAAGCTGGTGACGTAACAGGTGGTTTGATGTCCGTGACATTGAGTTTGGCTTTGTGACAAGTGAATACCTGTTAGATTTAATGCTCTCTGTGTATCTAGATCAGGACAGTTTCATTTTAATACTGACCAGTTATGTTTTATTGTCAAACTAGCCCTTTTGATTTTGTCTTATTTTTTGTTCCAGATAAAATTGTAAACTATTTTGTCAAGTGATAAGACACACTCCTCAGGACGGTTTGGTAGAATCGAAATTATGCGAACTTGAACTTTTTGATAATGCTAAAGTTATTATGACTGTAAGTTCTCCTATTAAGGTTAGATTTCTTTTTCTCCAATTTGCAAGCAATCTATTTTTTTCTTCGAGTTTTCTTTTTATATTGATTACTCAGAGTTCACTTAAGCTTGGACTAAACATAATTCCTAATACTTCAAATTCCTTATTGTGCCATTCTGTTTGTAAATCTTGACATAATCGATCATAGCTACCCGCTTTGGATCATATCCATATTGCTTTTGTCTTGTCTACATTAATTTTTAAGCCAGACATTTTGCAGAACTTATAAAGTGTTTCTATAGCCACATATAAGCTTTCACCTTTACCATTTAAAAATAGGTCAGTATCATCAGCATATTGCCCAGCCCAAGTTTGTATTCTTTGTTAGTCACAATAATCCCTTTAATTTTATTATTATTTCTAATAATACAACCTAGGATTGCAGCTACTATAGAAGGAAAATATATGGCGGCAATAGGTCTCCTTGTTAACATCTTCTTTCATTTGTAAAAAAACTGATAGATGTCCAGTTTGTATTATGTTTGATGAAGTATCGTAGTTGAGTATATTTATCCAGAAATTTTAGTTCTTTCCCGAAAATTTAAAAAAATTCAACAGGAAAGCCATCAAAACTTGTTTTTAATTGAACATGAAATTTCTTCAAGGTCAATTTCTCTTTCACAAAAGTTTTTCATTTCGTTGTCTAATGTAGGAATGTCAAAATTTGTTAAATGTTCGTAACTTCTGTTATTCCTCTCAGATGTTTATATATATATTTTATAAAGTTCCCTTACTTATCCAAAATACAATTGCCCGTCTGTTATTACCGTTTCATCTTCAATCATAACTCAGTCTGTATTTAATAATTAACTGATGTAATTTCTATTTTCTAAGTGGCAGAAATAATTGTTGGCTTTTCTCCTTCCTCGTAATTTGTATTCTTCTTATTTCCTCTTCTTTCCAATTCTTATTTGCGTTTTGATAATTCTTATAGGTGTTCTTCATCTATTTGTTGAAAATCTCGCCCTATGTACTACGTTTGTGTCCCGCCAGATTCAAGGGCCGGAGTTGCTGTTCAAAATCCAAAAACTGAATTCACGCTGTGTGAGTTCATTTGTATCTGTTTACTTAAAGCATAAATGTTTCAGCTTGCGTTATTCCTTAATCCATTACATTTCAGTTTGGTTTACCTTGGTGCCTAACTGCATACGGTCTATCTGTATATATTCATTGTCGACCTCTCACGGGTGTATACTACCCTCTGCTATTCATACCTTATTGGCAACTACAGTCGACTTCTTTGTGAGTGACGCGAATAGCGCGTACTAATATTTGTTTGTTTGTTATTTAACGCCGCACAAAGCAATATTCAAGATGTATGACGATGGTCTGTAAATAATCGAGTCTGGACCAGACAATCCAGTGATTATTAACATCATTAACATCGATCCACGCAATTGGAATCGATGACATGCATCAACAACGTCAGCGAGCCTGACCACCCGATCCCGTTAGTCGCTTCTTACGACAAGCATAGTCGCCTTTTACGGCAAGTATGCGTTGCTGAAGACCTATTCTACCGGATCTTCACGGGTCTTGATTCATCTATAGTTATCAGCACATGAAATAGAATCTCGAAATATTGATTAATTAACGAAGATAGCTGCATGTGTGCTGATAATTATAAACAGGCCATTCCGCCGATAAGGAATATTGCTTACAGTAATTACTATAAATGCCACGTGCGCTTTTCAAGAAATATCTATTTTGTTAGCCAAGAACATCATTAATGAGTTTTGATCACGTGGTTATTACCCGTGTAAGATTCGGCGACTGCCTCCGTGGTCTAGTGGTAGAGAGTCCGCCCGGTTCGATCCCCGGCCGCGTCATACCAAAAGACGTTAAAAGATGGTACTTGTTCTTACCCTGTCTGGCATAAAGGGGCTAAAACAAGGACTGGTCGGCTCGGAGTCAGTATACTGTGTCTGAGTGGGGTATTCATGTTAAACAGCCACACACACACAGACACACACGTGCATGCACGTCGCTATATAAGTGCAATAATCTTGAACGCGACGATAAACCCCATTTCACCTCACCTCACCGTGTGTTCCATATTTTTGAAATAGGAATACCATTCCTGTAGCGAGAGCGCCTGAAAACCTCTTATGGCAGACCAAAATGTTTTACTGTTTTTGAGGTCATTCGTCAATCTTTTTTTTCTAAAATTATCTGTATACGTTATAAGTTGTAACGCGGGACGCAATAAACCCCATGAATTTATCTTACCGAAATGTTTATAATACGACATTCGTAAAAGAGTTAACACAAATTCAAAATTGATAGAAAACAGATGTTCGATTGAGCGGAGGTCAGCTTGTGCTATGTCGCGTGACTTTCATGAGTCGGAAAAAATATGCGGCTTTTTGCTTCGAAGCGGGAAAGGGGTTTACTCTGCCTCTCAGTAACCCACGTGCAGCCTGATTTGCCCGTGTCGGGGTGTAAGGGAGTCATCCTCGCGCGGAGAAATTTATTTCCAGCCAAGGCTGGATACATAGTATTTTATCAAGATCACGTGAACCAATCAGATATCATCATTCTGACGTGGACGTATGATACTTTATATTCCAAACTGGAGGTGAAAAACAATTCCGTGCTTTCATATAGTCTCTCCCCCCCCCCCCTTCCCATTACTATCACGTGAAGATGCGGGATAGAATAGGTCTTCAGCAACCCATGCTTGCCGTAAAAGGCGACTATGCTTGTCGTAAGAGGCGACTAACGGGATCGGGTGGTCAGGCTCGCTGACTTGGTCGATCCCAATTGCGAGGATCGATGCTCATGTGGTCAATCACTGGATTGTCTGGTCCAGACTCAATTATTTGCACAGACCGTCGTCATATAGCTGGAATATTGCTGAGTGCGACGTTAAACAACAAACAATACAATACTATCACATGAACACAATCTTAACACTCTAAGTATCTTGTAACGTTCGCATCTATATATTCGAGCACGCCAGAGACCGATGATTGTGGGTTCGAATCCTGGTTCGCCCCGGTTATGTTTCTAGGTTTGTCAGCACAAGGCTCTAAAGTGGTAAACGTCTGAGACTTGTATAACTTCGGGGTCTCCTCCAACAGCAAGCTGGCACGCCGCGGTATAGCTTGAATACTGTTCAAAGAGGCTAAAGATTCAATTCATGCGCGCGCTCACTTTATGATATTCACATTCCTTATCATACCATGGCTGGTTATATGTGATTGCAACATCAATTTTTAGTTTCATACATTTTGTTTGTTGTTTAACGCCCCGCTCAGCAATATTCCAGCTATATGACGGTCTGTTTATATTCGCATCAATCCGCGCAATTGGGATACAGTGACATGTATCAACCAAGTCAGGAAACCTGACCACCCGATCCCGTTAGTCGCTTCTTACAACAAGCATAGTCGCCTTTTACGGCATGCCTGGGTTGCTGAAGACCTATTCTACCCCGGGTCTTCAAGGGTTAGTTTCATACAGTATACGTTTTACATATCACATGTGTTTACTTTTCTATTGCCACATTAATATAAGTATGCACGTCTACACATTCCACCGGCATACACGTGATATTATCTGAGAGCAGGTTGTTCCAGGATATTCCAGCCTTATCAGTCTCCCACACAAAGTAGAAGTCGTCAGCTGATGCACTTGCATCACGATCTTGCACGAGCGATGGATGCGTACCCTGTGCTAAACGAATAAGTCGGAACCTGACATGGATATGATTGGAAATCCATTACACGTGATAAACATCATCAGGGCACTGGACCACTCATTAACACCTCTTTCAGGTCAGCTTAAAAAGTATAGCTTCCAGATCCCGCATCCGATCCAAATCGACCTTTATGATAACCATATTCAGAGCAGAGCACCACGCAAGTTGAACTTGCCAGGTACGCTTACAACTTTATCGTTGTATCTATTCATGCACACCTTATCGATAAAATGTCAATGTGTTCAAGCCCTACCACATTAGCAATGCAATCGTCAATACTACAAAACAAATATTATCAATGTCTATCCACACTGAGTCTATCAAAATATCCTCAGTGTGTTCACATGGTGTCTATAAGAAAATATAAGATGGAAAGAAGCGATGAAGTTTATTTAACAATAAAACAGTGTTCTATCATCACGTTATTTCTGGAGATTCGAATATGCGCTCGCAACTTGATGACGTCACATATTGGATGACGATTATTTAAAAGAGGGAAGTGTCTTGTGAGGTGTTCCCGTTAGATGTAGCTGTGGTACGCAGATAAACGCAGTCGCATCGCATCAAAACGTGGGAGAAATATGACAATCGGTATTAGGAGAAAAGGTACAGATAATCGACGTGATGATTGTGAAAATATGCGGGAAATACCAAACTTAACCCACCTGTTCATAAAATGGACTTGTCCGACATTGTCGAGGTCGGATTCTATTCAGGGAGTCATTGTTATTATATTATGGTAAAATTTTTAAAGATTGCACATTTTTATATTCTGGAGATTCGAATATGCGCTCTCAACTTGATGACGTCACATATTGAATGACGATTTTTTTTTAAAGAGGGAAGTGTCTTGTAAGGTGTTCCCATCAGATGTAGCTGTGGTACGCAGATAAACGCAGTCGCATCGCATCAAAACGTGGGAGAAATGCGACAATCGGTATTAGGAGAAAAGGTACAGATAATCGACGTTATGATTGTGAAAATATGCGGGGAATACCAAACTTAACCCACCTTTTAATAAAATGGACTTGTCCGACATTGTCGAGGTCGGATTCTATTCAGGGAGTCATTGTTATTGTATTATGGTAACTATTTTTAAAACTTGCACATTTTTATCAACATCCTAAAAGAGGCTGAACATAACGTTGATGACGTTGTATATAGTACAACAAACACTGCACGGATAATAAACCAGTGGTAGTTTTATTCTCCCTGCAGTGTTTTATTGTACGATAAACAACGACCGCGAGTGGTCTATTTCTTAAATAGAAATACATTATATATTCGTTTAGACTAACGAGCCATAAAACTTAAACAAGCAGATTGAATGCTAGTTAATGTGTTGGTCATAATCTCTGGAATGTTTCAGTAATGAGGCGCCCGCCGCTTCCAGGTGCATACGATTGCCATATAACTGCAATAGTCTTTAAACACCATTTCTCCTCACCTCACCTTTGAATGAATGAGTTAAGTGAATCCGGTTTTAAAGCTGCTTTGAGTTGTATCATATTTACATGTCTGCATGTCAACCTGACCCGGAAGCCACCATGTATGCAGCTGGAGGTGAGGTGAGGTGAGGTGAAATTGGGTTTAACGTCGCGTTCAAGATTATTGCACTTATATAGCGACGTGCATGTACGTGTATGTGTTTGTGTGGCTGCTTGTACTAGTCCGGACTGATGCTGATTTATAGTGCTAGCCACTGAGATACCATGCCGCAGTTTAACATGAATACCCAACTCAGACACAGTATACTGACTCCGAGCCGACCAGTCCTTGTTTGAGCCCCTTAATGACGACTGCCAGACAGGGTAAGAACAAGTACCATCTTTTAACGTCGTTTGGTATGACGCGGCCGGGGATCGAACCCCGGACCTTTCGCTCTCCGGGCGGACGCTCTACCACAAGACCACGGAGGCGGTCCTTATGCAGCTGGAAGATGTTTACCACTATGGCGCTGATCCTACCGTTAAATCAATTACTCCCCGCTGTCCCGATGTTACAGCATCCATATCACCTAACAGGGCGCTACGTTCTGACAAACGCAGGTCATATTAAAATACCCAAAATATCTAAAGCAAGCACACCCAATCACTAGTCCTTATCTCGCTATAGCATCAGGGAAAAGATGAAGCTCCATCAAATTCCTGCCGCCCTATTCCGCTCACTTAATGAGCCAAGATTTTTAAGCTGTGGTAACAAACAGTAAAATACCTCCTCGAAACTGGAAATCACATCAAACCAGACCAAAACGGTTTCAGGAAGGAGCACTCGTGTTCTGAGACTAAATAAACACGTCTCAGTTAAGCCGACAATACCTTGCACAAATATTCCGAAACTTCAACGAAGCTTTTCCAAAGCTGAATGGGACACAAAGCACCCTGCTTAAACGAGATCAAAGGTGACCTATCAATAGAAATTAGTCACCTTTCGAATTCGCCGATACACGAAGAGGAACAGGGCAGCCGAATTAGAAGGCGACGTTCATACAAAGTTAAGACAACAACAACAACAACAACAACAACAACAATATCAAGCATGAAATACTCATATCTCCCACTAATATGACATGTCCGGTCTAAGTCAAAGTCGTTGCCATGGAAACTATTATATTAAAAAATCCTAAACCTTCAAAATTAACAAAAGTACCACTTTCATCTCGCGTGTCGTCACAGTACTTATGGCATCTTCTAACGGTGACCTTGACCTCACAACTCAATTCATATTGTGGAGTAATGATACTACTCAAAAGAAGTTTAAAAGCACCCAATTGGTTTCTTATGACCATAGTTAATATGTTATGGCCATGATATACTTCAAATCACTCGAATTGTTTCATATAACTATAATTAATCCACCATATGGCCATGTCAGATTAACTTTAATCATATGAAAAAATCGGATGTTTTTTAACTTCTTTCGAGTAGTATATAGTGTCCTATTTGCGTGCTACGTGATGTGACGATGTTGTCTATTAATCCGCCAAGAGCTAATTCCCTCGAGACAGCACGGTACCACTTTTGTAAGCTGAGATACATCTTCCCGAGTCCAGTTTCCACCTTTGCCGAACGAATTATGTTAGGCTGCTATCCCTGTCCTAGATCGTAGCGCAACCAAAAGCTATTACGAGTTATGTCCCTCCTCTGTATTTTTGCCCCCCCCCCCCCCCCCCCCCTTCCCTCCGCTGAGGCATGCTCCTTCGGGTCTGACTGTGAACGGTGTGACGCGAGTGCTGTCACTGTATTAGGGGCATCTTGTTCGAGTATTAGATATAGATGTTGAATTTGCGTGTTGTTTTATAATCACACCTTTTTTTAAATAATTCAGCCAGTACTACTGAATCAATACAGTCACTTTGACAAGACAAATGATCATGTCATACGTAGCATCAGAGTCAGATACACATAGATATTCCCAAACAAATTAGTTCCACCGTTTCTTACAACGTGACAGGGAACTTTAATATGACGGAATGGCGTATAAGTTGATCCCAAAACTGTGAGGAGTATAAACGAGGTGTCTGTTATTTATCCTGTGATCGTAACGACTTAAATATTAATTCTCACTCTAACATATAAATGATTGTGTTAATACATTGATTGAATGTCAGTATAATGTTAATATGGAAAGATGCTAATTTTGGAATCATGGAAGAATTGACAGAAATTATCTGTCCCTGCGAGCCATACAACCTTAACACCAAGGTGAAGGTCACAGAAAAGGGGACGTTGTGTTTCCGACAAAGTGGCTACATCACTATGTGACGTCACAATTCAGATATAGTGTTAATTCAGATATGTTGTGTTAAATATTAAGAATTGATTTTGTTTGAAAAATGTTCAATGTCAGTTATAACTAACTTTGTCATTTGTACTCTAACACCGCTGCATCTGTTTTAAAGATGTTTTTTTTTTATTTGCAACATATGTTTTGTTGGTAATTCGAAATTGACACAATAACAAGAGCAGATTCAAAGAAAAGGGAGGATGTAGTTGTGTCCACAAGGTATCAAACTATTTTCTCGAATTCCTTACAATTGGAATACTCGTAGACAGTTGATAGAAACGCCATGCTTTCTCCATTCTACTGAACTCCGTGGGTTCGAATTCCAAATTCACCCTTGGTCTGTCACCACCATACCCGTTCTCGTGGATCACACCAAGGTGGTAACATCTACGACCTGCATTGCTTTGGGATCTCCTACCACAGAAGCCAACAGCCGTACTTTAATTGAAATAGGGTTAAAATCGGTCGTAATGCCAACTCAATCGGGCTACAGGGGCGGTCGGGTAGCCTAGTGGTTAAAGCGTTAGCTCGTCACGCCGAAGACCCGGGTTCGATTCCCGACATGGGTACAATGTGTGAAGCCCATTTCTGGTGTCCCCCGCCGTGATATTGCTGGAATATTGCTAAAAGCGGCGTAAAACCTCACTCACTCACTCAATCACTCACTCAATGGGTCTATAACGATACGCGTCCACTTAAACGAACTCTTGGTTGATGCGTGTCACCGTATCCCAATTGCGAAGATCGATTCTCATGATGTCAGTCGTAATAAATTTGTTATGGTGTCTTTGGTTGCGGTATACGGTGTCATATTCGGTAATCAGAAACACATGACATCGTATAGGGCAACTAAAGACACCATAACTAATATTATGTGACAATAAATAAGAAAATGGAACGTGAGGTAGCTAAGTACTTAATGCATGTCGATATTTCATACAGATACTTAAAGTATTAATTTGAGTGTTGGTTCAAGTCTCTGCGCCTAACTACGAAGGATGTCTTCTTCTACACCCTTAAGAACCGTGAAGAGAATAGAATAGGTCTTCAGCAACCCATGCTTACCGTAAAAAGCGACTATGCTTGTCGTAAGAGGCGACTAACGGGATCGGGTGGTCGGACTTGCAGATTTACACCCATAAGAACCGTGAAGAGAATAGAATAGGTCTTCAGCAACCCATGCTTACCGTAAAAGGCGACTATGCTTGTCGTAAGAGGCGACTAACGGGATCGGATGGTCGGACTTGCAGATTTGTCTGGTCTAGACTCGATTATTTACAGACCGCCATCATATAGCTGGAATATTGCTGAGTGCTGCGTTAATCAACAAACAAACAAACAAAACTTGAACGAACTGTGCAGCCACTTGTAGCACGTTCTACTTGGTGGTTCCCTGGCGTACTTAAAGGTTTTCATTCATCATGATCAGTTTCAAGAACATCGATCGTCTGTGTCTAATAATAAACATAGGCAGATATCTCCTCAAAGGCTGATTCGTCACTCTTTATTTGAAACCAAACATTTAAATAACGTAAGACATGTTTAGCTGTAACTGATACAGTTAGATATGTATATTAGATAGACGACTGTAGATAAACAGCACGTACGCTTACATCAGAACCGAATTTAAGTATAACATTTCCTTAGACTGGACGAGGAAAGAAATATGCTTTTTAGTGGATATTAGATATTTATGATGTAAAGAACCATCTCGCAATGTTTCGGTAAAGGACAACCCTAGAGGTCAGGATCACCCGGTCGGGAACCAGAGAGAGAACAAATGAATTGATTTAAACGGCAGGTTGCAAAGTAATTGAGTTACATCACGGCGTGTCAGTTTAACCTGGAAGGAAACCCTGCAATAACAACATGCTGGAGGCGTTTACTAATTCAGTGAACACCAACAAGCACGTTAAGGTGCTGGGAAATCACGCATCATACTCATGAATCTAGAGTTCCTTTGATCACATAAACATCCGTCTTCTCGGGAACAAATAGAGAACTGCTGTCGCGATGTTAGTGAATGTGTCTCGAAACGCGACCCTTCTTCTGTAAAATAAGCCATTGTGATCGAGAAAAAAAGGTATAAATAAAACCATTCCATAATAAACAAATAATCTCTGCTTACTGAGTCCAGTGTATGATTCTGTGTGTTTAATCACATAAAGTGAGTGAGTATGGTTTTACGCCGCTTTTAACAATGTTCAAGCAATATCACGGCGGGGGACACCAGAAATGGGCTTCACACATTGTACCAATGTCGGGAATCGAACCCGGATCTTCGGCGTTTAGTACTCCGCCGTGATATTGCTGGAATATTGCTAAAAGCGGAGTAAAACCATACTAACTCACTCACTCACTCTTCGGAGTTAAAAACATTTGGTTATGTATCACTATCAATTAGTACAGTAACCATAACCAGGTTAAACAAGGCAACATGTCATTCTAACCTAATTTACAAGCCGTGTAGCCCAAAGTGCCCCTCCATAATTAATGAGTGAGTGAGTGATTTGGGTTTAACGCCGCTTTTAACATTATTCCAGTTATATCACGGCGTGTCAGCTAAATGTGGGAGGAAAGCCCGAAGTGATGCAGGTCTCAGACGTTTACCACTTCGGTGAAACCCACGAGCACGGGTATGGCGCCGGCCCTCCATAACTTATGCTATAGAAGTATTCTTTGATGTTACCATGGTAACTAAACATAGTAACAGTGACGTGTCTTGACCAGCTGACTTAATTGCACCGTGGCCTTCCCTGTGGTGTTCAGGTGATAAGGGGTTAATTGCTTGTAGTTGTTGGTTGCACATCGTCTGTTGGAAGATTGCCGGCTTCATCCAACCCAGCTAACGGAAACCTGACAATGCAGATATTGAAACTGATGCGAGATACGTCTATCAAGTTACAAAGTGCCACAGCGAAAGCGCCACTGACTATGATGAATGTGACATTTCAAGGTATGCATGCGGAGAAGTATGCTTCTAAACACACAACAGACAATGGGTGATCTTCCAGTAACATGACCACCTATTGGGAATATGCTCTAAGAAGAAATGTCTTATAAGCCTTGTTTTAAAAGGCAAAACTCCATATTTTTTAAGCATTCAGCAAAGGTAGAAGCTACTTTACACGCCACCCACCCAACGCACGCATGCACGCATGCACGCACGCACGCATGCACACACCCCCACACCCCCAGAATATCAAATAGTCGATCGGCCCCTAATTGCTACAGGGTCTTGTTCCACATAGCGGACATAGTTGTATAACTATCGCATATTATCTTACGTGAATAACTACGGTCTTAGCACTAAGATCGCCTTAAACAAGGCACAGGGGAATGCCTCAGTGGTTGAACGTCACCTAGATTAGGAGTGTGTACCTAACACTTCTGTAAACCTCCAAGAATGAACAATAGCCAAGCAACACTCCTAAATACCTCGCGTCAAACAAGTCATGGAACCGCTTGGTACTGATAACCCAGCAACGATTGCGGATGACAGATTTATTTTACATAACCAGATGAAAAATCTATACCAGTTAATCTCCGATGATGAAGACTATCAAAGGATGTATGCATTGGGTGTAATATACAGATAAGAAGTCTCAGACTCCTTCTCTTAAAACTGGGAAATCAATAAAATTGAGCAACATCCATTTCTGGTAAACACTGATATAATCCAAACTGGCGAGGGCTTCGCCACGTGCACGTCACGCTTACAAAGTCAATTTGTAGACAGAGATAACGCTATTGTCCATTGCTGTTGACACCGCACGGTAAGGACCTAACCACCTGATGATATCCGCTTGTCATTCCCAAACGGTTTATCTCAGTAATGTTCATTCTGAAACGAAACTACTCGAAGCTTTGGCATTATTCCAAGCTCTTTTTGCAGGTGTTTGAGAGACACTTAAAAGTTCGCTCATAGAAACACAAGATATATAGGATCCACTTCTGTAGCGTATGTACCAGTCATTCCTACCCGTGAAGATCCGCTTACGCTTACCCAGTATACAATACGCTTACCCAGTATTCAACCCGTGAAGATCCGGGGTAGATTAAGTCTTCAGCAACCCATGCATGCCGTAAAAGGCGACTATAGCTTGTCATAAGAGGCGACTAACGGGATCGGGTGGTCAGACTCGCTGACTTGGTTGATGCATGTCATCGTATCCCAATTGCATGGATCGATGCTCGTGTTGTCAATCACAGGATTGTCTGGTCCAGACTCGAATATTTTACAGACCGCCGTCATATAGCCGGAATATTACTGAGTGCGGCGTTAAACAACAAACAAACAAGACACACATACCTAACCATTTTATCGATGGTGTCATCGCTGATTTTCAGTGATCTATCCATCGTTTTCACCACTATTTTGCTTTCACGTCCAGTGGAATCTGTTTCGGCGGATAATCGAGACTGGTTATACTCTGGCGTTGAGGGGCGGTCGGGTAGCCTAGTGGTTAAAGCGTTCGCTCGTCACGCCGAACACCCGGTTTCGATTCTCGACATGGGTACAATGTGTGAAGCCCATTCCTGGTGTCCCCCGCCGTGATATTGCTAGAATATTGCTAAAAGCGTCGTAAAACCATACTCACTCACTCTGGCGTTGACGTTTAGTATGTGAAAGAATTAAGATGAGGCCTAATTTGATCACAAACCTCTTGGATAGGGGAGGTATTTCAATAGATGTAATTAGGACTGGCTCCTTAAAATAATTGATTTTCTTGGTACCGTATAACTGGTACGTTACAAACATTTAAAGATACATCGACCAATTTCTGATTTGTATGTAAGAGTGAGTGAGTGAGTATGGTTTTACGCCGTTTTTAGCAATATCCCAGCAATATCACGGCGGGGGACACCAGAAATGGGCTTCACACCTTGTGCCCATGTGGGGAATCGAACCCAGGTCTTCAGCGTGACGAGCGAACGCTTTAACCACTAGGCTACCCCACCGCCCATTTATGTAAGAAGTCTCGTGGGGATGTTAAGAAACTGCCGTACAAGACATGTTAAATATAGTGCCTGTCGCCCGACGTCGCCCGAATGCGCCCTACGTATGGACAATTGACCTGCCTTTGCATGTGTTTGTGACGGGTGCTACCGGTGGGACAGGATACGCTCCCCTTTTCGCGAACACCTAGTATCATCACTATTTGATAATGATTCATAAACACATGCTCAAGATATAGTCGGAATCGTACTATCGACTCTGCTTTGTGCAGAGATTTCTATTGGATATGGAAAGGGTTTTGTCGCTTTATTTTCAAGAAAGCCCTTAACCCGTAATGGCATGTCTAGCTATGCCAGAATGAAACCTATCGTTGTTGTTAATGTTGGGATGAAATATATAACCAGTGACGATTGCCAGTGTGTCCAGATTATCTTGAACAAGTAAGGATTGTATCATTCCCTTATGCTAAAAATCGATCCCTATGTGAATTAATCACATGTTTTTGAAGAGAAGATCTCCCGTAGGCCGATTTAATTATAAACCTTTAACCGCGTTGATTGAAGCTATATCTATATCCGTTAAATGAACAGTCCATGAACGTTATCTTCCGACAGGCGGAAACAGATGTCTCTCATGAGAAACGTAAGCTTATTCATCATAGTTCTTTGATTTTGCATTAGCTGATCTGAAGTTAGAATATTTAATTTCTTTTTATAAGGTCAATAACAAAAAGACATAGGCTGGTGTCCATTTGACAGCGAGCGCCGATTAGCATCCATTTGGACATGCTACTACCACATCCGTCACCTTTGGGGTTTTGACATCGATTCTTAAAAACGTGATATATTAGTGTATGCTTAGAGAGATGCCAAATCTCTGCTATTTCATGAGGGGATGACGTCGTGTTGGTTACAAACGACGGATGTACAGAATCAATTAAGGATTGACTGTGTATTTTTTCGGTTCATTGAGGTATGAATCGAAAAGCCAATGTGCAAAGTAGCGGAGTCATACAGTTTGCACTTTGGTTTTTCGATTCATACCTCAATGAACCGAAAAGATACACAGTCAATGCTTATAATTAAATTCGACAACATAAACCATGTTTTATCTACAATAGTTTAACCAAAAACAGTTGTATATATCAAAACAGACAAAAATGACGAGATTGATAAACATGCCAGGTGTAGGATTACATACTGTGGCGTGACATGAATCAGGTGATCGTTTAATTTATGCACATAACTTGACACGCCTACACAGTCAGTAGCCAATCAACGGAGAGCAGGATCAGAACAATGTTCATTGGACCTGTCAATTAAGACAAGAGGCCAAAAGAACTGCAACGAAAGACTGTTGCGAACCGGAAGAAATATGCCTGGGAGAAGGCGGCTGTTTCAAATTACATGGTCAGTTTTCGCCAGATTTAAACATTACTTCCGTGATTACGGTAAAACACAGTTGGAAAAATGCCAGTTAGAACTGAAACCCGAAGACATGAAAGTTGAACCGAAAAAAACAGGCGAGCGAGCCTGCACGTTTGCTGTTTCATTCATTCTCGGCCTTCGGTTTCAAAGGTTTGTTTGAAATGAAATGAATATGCATGAAAGTTGCTAAATGTCCTGTGCATGACGATACACGTGAGCAGAAAGGGAATTCCCTCGGCTGTAATATTGGGATTCCCCGACATTCCGAAGTAATAAAAGTAGTGCGCCTCTGTGGGCGTGGCCTATTTTTTACATTCATTGGGAAATGAATGCAATAACACGTGACCAATTCAGCTAATCAGAATGCAGGAATTTCAATGAACACAATGGAAATTTAATTATTGTACAAAGATCAGGGTTTGTGTTACGATCTGAGCGACATAACTTCGATTAAGCCCAAAACAATGTGAAGGAGCCCTATACAGTAAAGCTTTGGTAATAATGGACTGATTGACAATGAAGCATAATCATATGATAGATTAAAGATAATACGAACCGAAACAACATGACTCATATCATCACTTCTGATAACATTTTTTAGCATTTAATTTGGCAGTTTCGGTGCGTCACATCATCCTCGTCCTTCAGTTCCCCAAAGGAATATCTGTAATTTATTGAATCAACCCTTACCATCCGATTCTCATACAACAGGCATGACAGAGGGAAACATGGACTTTCAGTGGGGATAACGTGTTAAGTGTCAGTGCTTACACCAATCTCATTAAAATCAGATCTTGGTTCTGGCTACCGCTGAAGATCCATTAGGGGTCACGTCAGAACGACCTTTAATCAGACCAATCAGAGCGTCGCTTACCAGATCATGAAAGTGACAGTCGGATTGTGATTTCTAATCATGCAACCTCGAAAACTTTAACACGGGGTATTCCGAACGATAGTTACAGCCTTAACGACTGAATCTATACAATCTAGACCATCAATTAGCCATTCCAGAATGTTCTTTAGTTCAGGTTTCAAATTTTTAAACGAGAATTTGTCAAAATATGTTTCGGAGTGTAGTCACCAATTTGAAATTAGTGCCGTAGAGCACGAGCAAGCTGCCTTTTGATTGTCTAATGTCGACTTCTTGTCAGTCATTCCATTGGTCGGTCAAAGTTCGCGCAAGGTCGGCCCGACGTGACCCGTAATAGGGTGCTCTCAGATCTTTGTTTAGCAGTAGCGAGAAGTAAGATCTGATTTCAATGAGATTGTGCTTACATTGATTGAATCATCTGCCACCTTGTCTGCAAGTATCACACGAAATACCAGTGTTCCATTTGTGATCGCCAATTCTGCTTCCCTCCTTGCTGGTCTGCTTCTTTATGCATATGATTTAGGAATGTCGGCTTGGATTGTAAAAAAAAGGGAAAAAAGGAATCGATGGTCTGACACGGTTGTATGATTGTCAGGTACCCATGTGTGGAGTCAAAGAAGAACCTGTGTGGACAATGTAAAAGGAGTGACCTAGAAAATGCAGCAGCGGGAGATCCTAAACGTTTCTGGGACATGATAACGCGTTTGTCTGGACGATCGCATTGATGTACAAGACTGGGGGACTATTTCTCGTCGCTGTATTCTTCACAGACGGGTATTCACGATGATCTTGATAAGGTAGAGGACATCGTGACATGTCAAGGTCGTTATGAACAAGAACTGACATTTGACATATTAGACTCCCCGATCACCATATCCGAACTTACATCAATTTTAAACATAAGGGCTGCAAGTCTTAACAAAATATCTGAATGTCAGTCGGGGTTTCGAAAAGGTTATTCAAGTATTGATAATTGTATTGTATAAACTTCTGTCATTCAGCGTTATCTTTAACGTTAACGTTAAGGAGGTAGATTCTTTTTGGCGTTTATTGATTTCTCTAAAGCATTCGACTCCAATCAGCGGCACTTTCAGTGGAAGCTATTCTACATACATGTTGTGAGTTCTAAAATGGGTTAAATGTTACGGGGTTCGCTCAAACAACAGAGTATCTGGTACATTTGATAGCTTTATGGGTGTGAGGCAAGGGTGTATGATTTGTCCCTTTCTGTTTCAGTTGTTTATAAACGAATTGGTTAATGAAACTGAACAAAGTTGTCGTTTAGCAAAAAGATCACTTTTTGCTAATTTGTCCAGCTTATAACCGTCTTAGGCAAAGTTTTACATCTAAATTGCAAATATTCTGAAGTTTAATACTGCTGTCATCGCACGACCCTATTATCAATATGAATACAGCACAGCAATTGCTGTCAGAACACAAGTACTCCAACTTTGATAACAAGCAATCATATTTAAACTGATATTGTTAAAAACAAAAAACTATGTTGTGTTCTAATCTGTTTGCACCTAAATTGCATTTCGTTACTGCAAAAAAAACCACATATTGAATAAAGGGTGTAAGTAGGGCGTGGCGTGGCGTGGTGTGCCGTGCGTGTGTGGTACGGTGCGTGTGCGCGTGCGGAGCGGTGCGGTGCGGTGCGGTGTGTGCGTGCGTGCGTGCGTGTGTTCGTGAGTTCACTGACATACGTCATAGGGCCTGTAATATTCTGCTGATAACTCATATTTTGTCCAGTGCATTGCTTTTTCTTACTATCGACATTTTCTTTCTTCACTGCTCGCTTTGATCAATAATATATTCTTATGTCAAGTCAATTCCACTAATTGTGAATGACAGTCATATCCAATCCATTTGAAGATATTCGGGTTTCGCAGGTCAATACAGTGCGGGAAACTCGGTAAACTCTGTAGTTTGATGGAATTGTGGCACGCTTGCTCCACAATCAGAGTGCCTGAGTTAGAAATAGTAAGGTACGTGTGTGTTGTGCGGTTGTGTGTTTGGTGCGTTTATGTGATGCCGTGCGTGCGTGTGCGGTGCGGTGCGTGTTTGCTACCAGTTCTCTTCCACTGATTTACCTACGTCCCCCATTCTATACATTCGGATGTGACACATTCTAGACATTCGCGAGTACACTGACGTACGTGATATGGCCTGTAATATGTTGATGCTGACAAATATTTGGCCCACTGTATTGCCTTTTTTTATTATCGACATGTTCTTACTTTATTGCTGGCTTTGATCAGTACTTTATGCTTATGCAAAGTCAACTCCACTAATTGTAGATGGATTTAAGTCATATCCAATCCATTTGCAGATGTTCAAGTTTCGCGAGAAGTTTTTGCAGGTCAGCTCAGTGCGAGAAGCTCGGTAACTGTTATTGTTGTAATTTAGCCACGTTTGATCCAGATAGAAATGTTCTCACGAGATGAAAATTTGTTCAGGATTATTCTAGATTAAAGCAAAAATGTTAACATAGCTGAAACATTAGTTACGCTTAGCTGTAAAACAACTACTGTGATTACGAATACCCTTTGACTCAGAGAACGATAATTTATATCGCGTTTTTAGAGTTGTTTTCGTAGATGGAACTGATTTGTAAAGAAATCACCTTTGGCCTGCGTAACGTAATTGTTATGGCAAGTATACTCAGTATCGAACTGAGAGATTTCCTGGTAGACAAATGGACACTTATTGGAAGAAAGCATGTCAGGCTCTATCTGGTTCAATTTAACATCCTGTTTCCATCCCATGAACTTTAGCTAAAAATATATCATGAAACTAATTTCGAGTTCTTGGCTGGTCGGAAATACATTCCTCGCTTGTTATAATACCACCTTTCGTCCACCGGGACATATGACATTACAACCAGGGTGTTGAAAACAAGACTTTACTGACATGAGTGAGTGAGTGAGTGAGTTGGGTTTAACGCCGCTTTTAATAGTATTCCAGTCATATCGCGACGTGTCAGATTAATGTGGGAGGAAAGCCCGAAGTGATGCAGGTATCAGATGTTTACCACTTCGGTGAAACCCACGAGCACGGGTATGGTGCTGACAAACCTAGAAACATAATTGGGGCGAACCGGGATTCGAACCCATAATCATAGGTTTCTGGCGTGCCCAAGGGACGCAATTCTGCACAGCGAATCGCGGCGCCTTAGACGACTGGGCCATCCGTGCCCCCCTACTGACATGATATATAGAAGAATAAATAAGAATCAATCAAAAGGATATTATCACTTACGTCAAACTAATTTGTTCGTTATTTTAAGAAAGTGGACGATTCTCTGCGTGAAGATTAGCTGTGAAAACCCACTGAGGTCATTACAGTTAGTTTGTTGATTTAAAAGATTAACTATAGGCCAATACTTTTTTGCATGTTTAAAAATGGCATTACAACCAGGGAATTGGAACGTTTGTTCTGATACAAACCCATTGGCACTGGCATTATAACCAAGAAATATTGAACTACGGCTATCCGTTTTAAGAAAAGTATGGCATTATAACAAGGGTGGCATTAAAACCGGGATGGCCTGTATTGTGAAAGCTCAATTCAATTGACAAGAGAATTGTTAGGTCGCGATGGTTGTACATCTAGCCGATTATAAAGCTTAAATGCACCTTTCACACAAATATATCCAATGTTAGCTTCAATGATAATTCATATCTCTTATATGGGGGCGGTCGGGTAGCCTTGTGGTTAAAGTGTTCGCTCGTCACGCCGAAGACCCGGGTTCGATTCCCGACATGGGTACAATGTGTGAAGCACATTTCTGGTTCCCCGCCGTGATATTGCTGGAATATTGTTAAAAGCGGCGTAAAACCATACTCACTCACTAACTCATATCTCTTATTCTTATGCCCAGGGTATTCACCTTACTTACTTACTTACTTACTTACTTACTTACTTACTTACTTACTTACTTTAGATGAGTCGGGTAGGTTGTTGTATTTCCTGACAGACATGTACAAGTATATATGAGATTGAGATCTTCATGTGACCAGTGTCAAGAAACTAATCACATGTATATAAAACGTCAACTCCTGAAATAACAAGTCTCAAGTATCCGCCAAGAGATTCCTTTAGATGTAAAAGGCAAAATATTCATTAGCGGAACTTTGATGTATGTGATTAATCAGACACGGAGAGGAGAGTGTTTATCTAAGAGATAAACCAAGTAGCAATGGTGGCCCCGGGTTTCAAGTTCCACGTGATATGCAATCGGATGGAGGCCACATATACCTGAATGTCTGAAGATTGACTCTAGGACAGTAGCCGGAATAAATACATTATAGTCATGGTCATTGAACGTTTCATTTAATACTATTCAAATATTTACATGTGGTGTGGACCGCCTCCGTGGTCTAGTGGGAGAGCTTCAGGGAAACGTCAGGGGTTCGATCCCCGACCGCGTCATACCAAAAGACGTTAAAAGATGATACTTGTTGTTACCCTGTCTGGCGCGCGGCATTAAAGGGCTAAAACAAGGACTGGTCGGCTCGGAGTCAGTATACTGTGTCTGAGTGGGGTATTCATGTTAAACTGCGGCATGGTATCTCATTGAGCTAGCACTATAAATCGGCATCAGTCCGGACTAGTGCAAGCAGCCACACACACACGTGCATGCACGTGGCTATATAAGTGCGATAATCTTGGACGCGACGTTAAACCCAATTTCACCTGACATCACCCAGGGTAGAATAGGTCTTCAGCAACCCATGCTTGTCGTAAGAGGAGACTTACGGGATTGGTTGGTCAGGCTCGCTGACTTGGTTGATGCATGTGGTGTGATATCACTGCCTACCCCAAGAAAGTTGTCACACCGTATTTGTCGACATGTGTGCATCTAAACGAAACGGAGTCATGGCCATAGAGACTATTATCACAGCCAGATGCTAACGCCTATCTCTATTATTGTGTTATTAATATGAAAACACATATTTACATATTTATTACTTGTTACCTAAACTATATGTTTCAAAGTATTAATTGACTACCTAAACCATAAGTTTTCAAGTATTAATTGACTACCTAAACCACAAGTTTCCAAGTATTAATTGATTACCTGAACTATATGTTGAAAGTATTAATTGACTACCTAAACTATATGTTGCCAAGTATTGATTATCCACCTAAACTACATGTTTCCAAGTATTAACTGACTACCTAAACTTTATGTTTCCCAGTATTAATTGACTACCTAAACTATATGTTGCCAAGTATTAATTGACTACCTAAACTATAAGTTTCACAGTATTAATTGACTGCCTAATCTATATGTTTCCAAGTATTAATTGACTACCATAAGCTAAAGGTTTCAAAGTATAAATTGACAACCTAAACTACATGTTTCCAAGTATTAAATGACCACCTAAATTCCAATGCCACATACAATTATATGGAAGGGAGTTGCCCATGCCGAAAAACACCAAAACACGTAGGCTTTGAGCTAAATTCCAACTTCAATTCTTTGGAGAGCACAATAAATGCTTCCTCAAAAGTGCAACCTTCCACGATGATGCTTATTAAGTCTGGCTGTCATTCTGAAGGTCTTAATCCACTCACGAGTGCAAAATCTAATTCGTTCTGTCAGCAATCCCCGGGCACTCTTTGGCTGTGAACTTTGGACCAACGTATCCAAACGTGAACAAATCTTACCTGAAAGATCGCAACGCGTCTGTTTCAAGATGTGCCAAGGCCTGCCTAGAAGAACAAGGACTGACATCTGTAATACACTAATAGGGTGGCATTCTTTGGAATTTCTTATCAACACAAGGAAATTGTTCTTTCTTGGAAACCTATGCAACCGCCCGAACCATTTTCTAGCCATGCCCACTCAGTTCGACGCCGCATTCGAAGATGCATTGAACGGTCCCGTATTGAACGGTCTGGGCCGTCGTCACCTTAAAGTTGTAACCAATGTTGTTGATCGAATACTGGACGAATGACCCCTCGTCAAGAAATGTCCCTGTTGGAGGTCAAGGACTTTGTTGTTGAATTAGTAAATTCGCATTTTACTGTTCTGAATGATGAATTTCTACAATACAATTGTTATTGCTGCTTCAAATTGTGTTGGTAATATTTTATCCTAGAAATATCGTTGGAAACGTTTCTTTTGGCCGTCAGTTTACATAAATTATCATCATTACCCACCTCATCTGGTGAAATTGATACACACGTCATATGATGCTATCTATCCATTCATCACAATAGTGATATCTATCATACATTATTTGGGTGTTCAAAGGAGAGTTCCCAAGTGCTCATCATAGAATTTGCTCACATGAACTGCGGTTTTCATCAGCTGATACAACACTTGTCCTTTGATATAATCACTACACTTGCCCTTTTTATATACCATACTATACTATGTTATACCATACCATACCATACCATACCATACCATACCATACCATACCATACCATGCCATACCATACCATACTGATGATGTATATATGTATTAGTCGTCCTTGGAAATAATCCACTACATGCACTTGTCATATACTGAACTATACTGAGAATATATTATATACAAATACAAGATATCAAATATCAAATACACATAATATTCATGCCATGTTCACAAAATCATGGAGTTTTACATTGAATGTGTCTTGTACGGCATATTCTTTCTTCAATGCTAGCGGGGCGGTCGGGTAGCCTAGTGGTTAAAGCGTTCGCTCGTCACGCTGAAGACCCGGGTTCGATTCCCGACATGGGTACAATGTGTGAAGCCTATTTCTGGTGTCCCCCGCCGTGATATTGCTGGAATATTGCTAAAAGCGGCGTAAAACCAAACTCACTCACTCACTCACTTCAATGCTAGCATTGTATCGTCTAAACTGTGACAACTTGGCAAGCCCTTGACATCAAACATTGACATCAAACACACGGCTGCGGCTCGGAGCGGGAGTAATTAGTAGCATCATCACCTCCAGGAACAACGGTATAACAAGAACAGTGAGACCAACGGCTGCGTCACAGCTGACTAATGACTTCGGCAGGAAAGATCAGATAGTCCCTTAGGCACCTACTCTTGTTGTTACCTCGAATAATAATTTGTCTAAATATTGGAATCATGTCAACTATCAACAGTTTTAACTGGAATTAAATGCTGAATGTGCCTAACGTGAAAACGCTACTCACTACATCTCACGTATGCAATTCCTATAAAAAATAAAATTCTAAAAAAAATATATGTAAGTTTAAAACTCTTCGGCAAGCCTCAGAGTGTTAACCTTTTATCAAATCGTGTGGACATATTTCATATAAAAATGAGATTCTCTATGACCAAAATTTGACAGATGTCATGTCGTCAAGTTTGTCAACAAATTCCAAACCAAACAAACAAACAAAACCAGATCTGGAAACACTTGAAGGAAGACAATTATGGGATATTATCGATCTGACAATGCATGTAAAAGCAATTTTTGTTTTAATTTCGTATTTTTCTTCATTTCAACCGAACACGAAAACGTAAAGACAATTTCTGACCATACACAATAAGCACTACTGCAACTTAATGAGTCCTGGCATGTCAATGGTGAAGCTTAAGATGTTGTTGTTGCAGAAAAATATTCCTATTCACGCTAAATAATTAATAATTACTGTCATATTTAGTCTGTCAGATTGTCGTATTGTACAGATAGGCTTATCTCTCGGCAGGATGTAGAAGCCAGCCATTAACAGCCATTAACAGACACAAAGGCATCTACCAATCGCAACCCAGCGTGTACACTCCTGACCTGTCGCCCTATCATTAACCACAAATGGCCATCTTGCTTATCTCCTTGTTATGTTGTTACCACAGTCTGCCCTTTGTTATAACACCAAGCCCTGTCACGACATGTTAATGGTATATACGCTTTTGTTCATCCCATTGGCTTCAACGTAAGATTGCTATCTTTGTACATTACTCCTACCTCGTGTAAATATAACAGCATATATGTTTTAACTAAATACGCAATATTAACACAATACGCTTACTCGGCAATCAACCCGTGAACATGCGGGGTAGAATAGGTCTTCAGCAACCCATGCTTGCCGTGAAAGGCGACTTTGCTCACAGTAAGAGGCGACTAACGGGATCGGGTGGTCAGGCTTGCTGACTTGGTTGATGCATATCATCGTATTCCAATTGCGTGGATTGATGCTCATGATATCAATCACTGGATTGTCTGGTCCAGACTCGATTATTTACAGACCGCCGTCATATAGCTGGAATATTGCTGAGTGCGGCGTTAAACAACAAACAAACAAACAATACTCAAGGGACAAGAAGTAGCCCTGAGATGTTAAAAATAAGCTTTTATCAATGAAAGTGTCATGACTTCATGGTCTTCCAACGTCTAAGTGCCTATCAGATACTTAAAATCCACAAAGCTGTTATCTGTTGGTGACGCATTTGCCACCAGTCACACATATCAAATCAATCTACCTGTAAAAAACTGTAATTGCCTTTTCTGATAAGTTTAAACATTTGTTTTGCTATGGACCAACGTCGCAGGAAACTGTTTTAACCCAATGTAGGTGTTCTTGTGGGCATTTCAACCAAGGCCGCCGACGTAACGAGTGGACGCTTTAACAAGCAACAGGTCGACTCGTGGTTGTGTGAGTGAGAAGGGATCAGCAATAGTCCTGCCATATCGGGGGACACCAGGAACTCTCGTTTTCGACGTGACGAGACAACGCTTTAACCACCACGCTTACGATCGCCCCCGGTGTTCTGGAAACGCCCACGTGATCTATTATATAGACGTCCCGTTAACCGTTATCAAAAAAAAGTAATGGCAGTAAAAAGCTGCAATTCTGCTGATGCTTCGTTCAGCAAACAGCCAGTCAACCAGTCCCACTGCCTGATCGATATAACACAGGACAGACGCACTTAATTTTTGCTATCCAATGTTTAGGCTAGCCTACATACCCTGATGTATTAATCGTATCATACGTCATCTACCGTGGAACGGTATTAACAAAAACGATTCGATTGTTTACCAATCCATTTTCATATTTTTGTAAAAATAAATATAGTCAGAATCATCTGAATATGTTTATTTGAAATAATATTTATTTTCTTGAAACGCGTTTTTCTAAAAAAAACACACTATTGTTACATATCCACAAACCAATTACTCCAACTAACAAATTCATTGAACTATGGACAACAGGTCCATATTTCACAAATATTAGCTCTACATCAATGAAAGGTACTTAATATAAATGTATAAAACCGAACGTCATTTTACTTTTAACAGTTTCATGTCACTGACAATCAAAAATCAATTAGTTCATATATTTATTAAAAGTAAAACCAAATATATATGTGTGTTATGAGCGTAATACTAAGGAAAGAATACATACAAAACGTATGCCCCACATTTACTATTACAAATTTACGATAACAAACAACTAAAAAACACACATGTATGCCTGTTCCTTTATCCTTGAACCATCGCATGATATGGGTGACTGACACCTAACAATCACCTTCCCAGTAGGGCAGTAATGCTGTTATATACTCCTGCTCCAGTGCGTGTGGTACAGGTGTGATCCAAGGGTGTTGCCACGCAGTGTTAGGCTCATCCGGTTACAGAGCATGAGTGGCAGTATTCGTATTTCAGTCACAATAAAGAATGAAAAATATTCCAGTAAAATGAAAGCGACACATTTGCGGACATACACTGACGAATCGCTGTATAAGATACAGCGACGCCATAAGACGTGATGTAAACAGGCAGTCGTGATCTCCTATAGTGGTGACATAATTATTATGCAGCTATAAAAGTGTGGCGTCACGAAAGAGTATCTATTATGTAGCTGTACCGTTAGATAGTGGCGTCATGAATGTTTATGTTATGTAGCTGTTCCGTCAGAGAGCGGCGTCATGAAAGTTTATGTTATGTAGCTGTACCGTCAGAGAGCGGCGTCACGAAAGTTGATGTTATGTAGCTGTTCCGTCAGAGAACGGCGTCATGAAAGTTTATGTTATGTAGCTGTACCAGAGAGCAGCGTCATGAAAGTTTATGTTATGTATCTGTTCCGTCAGAGAACGGCGTCATGAAAGCTTATGTTATGTAGCTGTACCGTTAGAGAGCGGCGTCATGAACGTTTATGTTACGTGGCTATACCGTCAGGGAGCGGCGTCATGAGGTTTGTTATGTAGCTGTACCGTCAGAGAGCGGCGTCATGAACGTTTATGTTATGTAGCTGTACCTTCAGAGAGCGGCGTCATGAAAGTTTATGTTATGTAGCTGTACCTTCAGAGAGTGGCGTCATGAAAGTACGTGTGTTATGTATCTGTATCATCAGAGAGCGGCGTTATGAAAGTACGTGTGTTATGTAGCTGTACCAGAGAGCGGCGTCATGGAAGTTTATGTTATGTAACTGTATCGTTAGATAGTGGCGTCATGAAAGTTGGTGTATTATGTAGCTGTACCGTCAGCGAGCGGCGTCATGAAAATTTATGTTATGTAGCTGTACCAGAGAACGGCGTCATGAAAGCTTATGTTATGTATCTGTTCCGTCAGAGAACGGCGTCATGAAAGTTTATGTTATGTAGCTGTACCGTTAGAGAGCGGCGTCATGAATGTTTATGTTACGTGGCTATACCGTCAGAGAGCGGCGTCATGAAAGTTTATGTTATGTAGCTGTACCGTCAGAGAGCGGCGTCATGACAGTTTATGTTACGTGGCTATACCGTCAGAGAGCGGCGTCATGACAGTTTATGTTGCGTAGCTGTACCTTGAGAGAGTGGCGTCATGAAAGTACGTGTGTTATGTATCTGTATCATCAGAGAGCGGCGTTATGAAAGTACGTGTGTTATGTAGCTGTACCAGAGTGCGGCATCATGAAAGTTTATGTTATGTAGCTGTACCGTCAGAAAACGGCGTCATGAAAGTTTATGTTATGTAGCTGTTCCGTCAGAGAACGGGGTCATGAAAGCTTATGTTATGTAACTGTACCGTCAGAGAGCGGCGTCATGACAGTTTATGTTATGTATCTGTTCCGTCAGAGAGCGGCGTCATGAAAGCTTATGTTATGTAGCTATACCGTTAGAGAGCGGCGTCATGAACGTTTATGTTACGTTGCTTTACCGTCAGAGAGCGGCGTCATGAAAGTTTATGTTATGTAGCTGTACCTTCAGAGAGCGGCGTCATGACAGTTTATGTTGCGTTGCTGTACCTTCAGAGAGTGGCGTCATGAAAGTACGTGTGTTATGTATCTGTATCATCAGAGAGCGGCGTTATGAAAGTACGTGTGTTATGTAGCTGTACCAGAGAGCGGCGTCATGGAAGTTTATGTTATGTAGCTGTATCGTTAGATAGTGGCGTCATGAAAGTTGGTATCTGATGTAGCAGTACCATTAGCGAGAGGCGTCACAAAAGTTTATGTTATATAGCTGTACCATCAGAGAGCGGCGTCATGAAAGTTTATGTTATATAGCTGTACCGTCAGGGCGGCTTCATGAAAGTTTGTTATGTAGCTGTACCATCAGAGAGCGGCGTCATGAAAGTTAAGTTATGTAGCTGTACCGTCAGGGCGGCGTCATGAAAGTTTATGTTATGCAGCTGTACCGTCAGAGAGCGGCGTCATGAAAGTTAATGTTATGTAGCTGTACCGTCAGCGAGCAGAGTCATGAAAGTTTATGTTATGTAGCTGTACCGTCAGCTGACGAATAATCTGCACGCTTTCAACGGAAACACGGTTTAGCGAATTTGGTTATGCCGCATGTTAAACTGTCTGACATAAAGTTACAGTGTCACTCAAATATGATTGCCTGTTGCTTCAGGATGAGATCAAAAGGCTTGACTCCCAATCCTCCTAATCAGGTATCGATTTTTGTCAAATCCGAGGCGTGACAAACATCAGTAATACCACTGGTGCTTCAAATTCGGATTTTACTGGCGCCAGTGGGAGTGCCTTAAACGCATCGTGTTAAAATTATACATATGTTTATTCAAACATAAGAATAATTAACAATAGGAACGCGGTGCCCAGTAACACAATATATTTTTTAATAAAAAGTCCAATTGGTGCAAGTGACAAACCACTTTATGAAAACACAACAGAGTGATATGCTATGTGTCCGGGAGGGAATAAATCGCTGAATGTGATGAAGCCATCTGCTTCTATACGCATGGACATTTTACACAGTGTAACCTATGACTGTAATCTGATATTTCTCACTAATAGACACACACAGAAGCTGTACATATGAACGTTATCAAGTTACAAGAGTCAAATAGGGCACGTTTCGACTAAATAATTAAGTAGTAAAGGACATTTGTCTTCAGCAAACCATTCTCCTCGAATAAGCGACTATCCTTGTAGTAAGATCATCTGGTAGTCATTCTCGCTGACTCAGTTGATGCATGTCATCGTATTCCAGCTGCGTAATCGAAGCTCATTATGTCAATCACTGGATTGTCTGGTCCAGTCTCGATTATTGACTGACCGCCGTCATACAGCTGGAATGTTGCTGAGTGCGGCGTTGAACAACAACAACAACAACAACAACAATAATAATGAAACATATTACACACTAGCTTGATGCGTATTTCCGTATGGTATATAAATAACATAAATAAGATAAACAGCTCAAGGAAAACAAGGCATGCTTATTGTGCGACAATGGGTCAGTGGTGTCTCCTTCCTCTATGAATAGTCAGCGTGATCGAATCTACCATTTCAATTGGTTCCCCAATACCGCTTTCAGATTTTTTTAATCAAGGGGTATCGTGACCCATAACCCACGAAGCATGTGGCATTCGATACACCATGCACCTTGGAAGCGTTGATGAAGTTTCAGAAGCAACATTCTGAAAGATTATCCTTGCTTTGAAAGGGATATTACTGGAATAGTGTTAAAAGCGGCGTTAAACCCAACTCACTCACTCATTTATATGTCCATTTAAGACAAATCAAAATATAAGTATTTGTACAATCAATAATAGCTGATGATGTTCCAGTCTTCAACATTTTGTTTGTTTGTCTGTTGTTTAACGCCGCACATAGCAATATTCCAGCTATATGACGGCGATCTGTAAATAATCGAGTCTGGACCAGACAATCAAGTGATTAACATCATGAGCATCGATCTACCAAATTGGGATACGATGACATGCATCAAGTCAGCAAGTCTGACCACCCGATCCCGTTAGTCGCCTCTTATGACAAGCTTGAGTTGCTTCAACATTCGCTCTGAAAGGTACATCATATTATTGGATAGTTACACCACATATACTCTAGAGGAATAGAGGAATACTTTCATCCTGTCCGTAGATCAGGGTCAGTTAACATGTTTATATAGACGTGTGCGTTTACGTGTGCATGTACATATGCATGCGCGTGTACGCGTGCGGTCGACAGATAAATCAGACTTTATCAGACTTACCTGAGGAATAGGCAGATAACGGTGCCGTTGCCAATGATGCCAATGACGCCCATGACGGCTACACAAACCCCAATGACCACGTACACCCAGGCTGGGGTATGATCCACACTGGACAACAACGTCGTTGTGTTGTCGGTGACGTTCTCAGAGATATTGTGCCACAGCGGGTCAGGAAAGTTTCCACACCCCATGCTAGATGCAGTGGCAACATCGCTTGTCATGTCTACAAACCTACATGATTTACCTTGTCTGCACTTTCATCGTTCGCCATGTGTATGAAATCCTCTTTTTACATGAAAATCATCGGCATAACTCTTTAAGTCACACGATCCTAGTATCCGAGTTGAAGAATGAGCTGACCCCCCTGTCGTGCCATGGATGCAACTGTACTGAGGGAGCGGTGAGGCACCAGCTGATTAAGTGACCGATCCTCGATCAATACCAGCATCCCACTCACTCGCTATCGCTTGCTCACTACTGGCGGGTTTGTTGGTCCTGAGTTACCTCCCCTTCATCTCTTTGATTCACAGGGCTCTTGTGAATAACGTGAGAGTGTTTTCATTTCGGAGTGTTGATTGTGGTATTTACTATTTGTAAGGCACTACACAATTTCCCTGTGTTAAATACGTATTTCGTCATACTGTGTTACGACTATTTGCAAATGTACATAGTTTTGGGAACATTTTTTTTAGATTAAGATTCAGGGTTACTTCGAAAAAGGCATTATTTGTTGATTATATATGCAATGCTTTCCCGGGTATGCACGATTACTGTCGTCAGTGTTCGAAATAGACAGCGGCCACCGGATGGCCCTGTCGTCTAAGGCGCCGCGAGTCGCTGTGCAGAGTTGCTCCTTTTGGCACGCCAGAAACCTATGATTATGGGTTCGAATCCCGGTTCGACCCGATTATGTTTTTAGGTTTGTCAGCACCATACCCGTGCTCGTGAGTTTCACCGAAGTGGTAAACGTCTGAGACCTACATCACTTCGGGCTTTCCTCCCACATTAAGCTGACACGCCGTGATATAACTGGAATACTAATACTACTAAAAGCGGCGTTAAACCCAACTCACTCACTCACTCGAAATAGACATCGGCCCGTAGCCCCGAGGCCGACAGATTTGTTCTCGGGTTGATAGTTTTCAATTTCAGCAGGACCTTATGGCTTGCCCTTTATTTAAGCATTTATTTATTAAGCATTATTTAAGTAATGTGATAAACATAACTTTCATATTTATAAACAGTTGGATAAGACCTTTCAAATGGTCAATGGCATGTAGTCGCAAAGATGTTTTACAATTTGATAATTTCCTTGATAAATGTAGCCTTCATCTATCACCACAGAGTCTGGTTGACTGGTTGTTTTGTAATTTATATTGCAAGAGTATGTCTCCCTGCCTCAGCTAAAATGTTTGTGCCTACAGTTTTTCCACTGGGCCTACAGTTTTTTCCACTGGGCCTACAGTTTTTCCACTGGCTTACAGTTTTTCCACTGGACCTACAGTTTTTCCACTGGACCTACAGTTTTTCCACTGGGCCTACAGTTTTTCCACTAGACCTACAGTTTTTCCACTGGCCTACAGTTTTTCACCTGGACCTACAGTTTTTCCACTGGGCCTACATTTTTCCCGCTGGGCCTACATTTTTCTTTAAATGTGCTGGCCGTTAGGGCTCTCAGTGTTCTCTGCTAGTTTCACACACTGACTGTTAGTCAAACACATTAATTGAAAGCACATTCGGAGGATTACTGTTCGTTAAATGCATTACCTGAAAGCATATCCGGACAATTACAGTTGGTCAAATATTTATTGAGGGGACTTTCGGAAGGCAGTTGGTCAAACACATAAGTTGAGAGTGGATCCGGACGATTACTTTTAGTCAATTATATGAATTGAAAGCACATCCGGACGATTACTGTTGTCAAACACATAAATTGAGAGCACATCCGGACAATTACTGTTGTCAAACACATAAATTGAAAGCACATCCGGACAATTACTGTTGGTCAAACACATAAATTGAAAGCACATCCGGACAATTACTGTTGTCAAACACATAAATTGAAAGCACATCCGGACAATTACTGTTGGTCAAACACATAAAATGAAAGCACATTCGGACGAAAGCAGATGGACAAACACATAAGTTGAGAGTAGATCCGGACGATTACTTTTAGTCAAATATATAAATTGAAAACACATCCGGACGAATACTGTAAATTTGTTGGTTAAAGACAGAAATTGAAATCACATCCGGACGAAAGCAGATGGTCAAACACATAAAGTTAAAGTGCATCCACACAAGGAGAGTTGGTCAAACTCAATATTTGAAAGCACATCCAGACGAACACAGTTGGTCGAAATTTTAAGAGACATACTTCAAGAGACATCCGGACGATTTCTGTTGGTTAAACATATAAATTGAAAAAACATACGGACGAATGCAGATGGACAAAAAAAATAATTGAAAGTCTATCCGCACAAGGGCAGTTGGTCAAATACATTAATTGAAAGCACATCCGGACGAATACTGTTGGTCAAACACATTAAATGAAAGTGGATCCGGATAGATTGCATTTGGTAATATCAGATAAATATATATGACGCGTTACAAATTGTAAGTCTGTAGTGTAGCTGGCGCAGAACTTGATGGGCATAACATTGAACTTATACAGTCCATATGGTCCTCGAGGGAGACTTGCCAATATCTGAAAATAGTGGTATTGTACTACTCAGCATTCCAAAAACTATCCAAAGCACTATCTATCCTCGGAATTGGATACACTTATCCGCGACAGCCTTCATTCACAAAACGAACAGCAATACAAGCCACAGCGCTAACCACTTATAGCCAAGTATGTCAAGTGAGTGAGTATGGTTTTACGCCGCTTTTAGCAATATTCCAGCAATATCACGGCGGGGGACACCAGAAATGGGCTTCACACATTGTACCCATGTCGGGAATCGAACCGGGTCTTCGGCGTGACGAGCGAACGAAGTATGTCAAGCCTAACATAAACATCCTTGGAACTAGGAATACTTCCTGGTTTGCCCGAGTCGGAATCCCCTTTGTCTTAAACAAAAGAAGCTGTGCCCCTCATGGTTTATTCTCCCTGCAGTGGTACGATAAACAACTCCCGCTCGTCGTTTATTTCTTATATGAGATATCGACACTATGTGCAGCCTCTTTAAGGATGTTGATAAAATGTACAAGCTTTAAACATAGTTACCTTAATTCACTTAAATAATGATGGCGCTCTGAATAGAATCCGACCTCGGCAATGTCGGACATCTCCATTTTATGGACAGGTGGGTTAAGTTTGGTATTTCCCGCATGCTTTCACAATCCTCACGTCGATAATCTGTATCTTTTCTCCCAATACCGATTGCCAAATCGCTCTCCCTTTTGGGTGCGATCGTTCGACCACAGCGTTTAGCTGCAAACCCCAGCTACATCTATCGGGAAAACTCACAAGATACCTCCCTCTCAAACATAACGTCGTCCAATGTATGATGTCATCAAGTTGCGAGCGCATATTCGAATCTACAGAAATGACGTCATGATAGAACTGTGTTTTATTGTGAAAAGAAACCACCTGTCTTTTTTCATTGCTCTTTGCGATTTATCACGTAGCCATCTTTGGTTAGCAGAGAAGTATTGGGCGAGGCGTTAGGCGAAAAGTTTACACTATTTATTATCTTTAACGCACATGTCATGTCCAAATGAAAACTTGACAACGCTTTAATGTAAACACAAACGTTAACGATGGAATATAAAACGCACTAAATGTGAACGTTTAAACAAGTATTACGGCTAAAATATACTGAACCGCAAAAGAAACGTCACCCAAGAAACATTGCATGAAAAGTTGTCATTTAAATATCTGGGTAATTTTTGTCAAAGTATCTAAAATTTAACATTACCTTGTCCGGAAAAATGAAAATTTGATGATAAAAAAACAAAGCAGAAGACAATAAAACCAAATCGCCCAAACGCATCACGACAACGGCCATGGTAACCCGATACACGTGAGTTCCGTTCAAATTGAAATGCACATGCGTTTCCCCATTTCTTGCCCTATAAATATCCACCCAGATCGGATAACATTCATTTGTTATTGAATTGCTACCACATGCAAAGATTGACAAGAAATCAGCGACACGAAGCCCTTGGACGATTGCAAGCTGGACAAACCGCCCGGCAAGTAGCCAATGCATTTCAGGTCCACGTAAGGACCATATACAGGCTCCAGGAACGGTACCAGACCGCTAACACTACAGATGACCGACCACGTAGTGGAAGACCAAGGGTCACCATCCGACGTCAAGATCGTCAGATTGTGCGACAGCATGCGTCGACGATTGACGAGTAGACACCTCCACCGTCACAGGCCACACCGAGGACCCATTCTGACACCACGTCATCGCCGGGACCGTCTTTAGTGAGCAACACAGCACCAGCATTGGCGCCACCAGCAGTGGAGAAGAGTCCTCTTCTCAGACAAGAGCCGTTACTGTATTTCAACAGCAGATGGCAGTGAGAGAGCCTGGCGACGCCGTGGAGAAAGTTATTCGGATGCTTGTGTTGTTGAGAGAGACTCGCGGGGTGGTCCGAGCATCATAGTGTGGGGTGGAATTGGTCTTGCACAGAGGGTCGACACTGTGGTCTTCCAGAACATCGGTCCAGGGAGAGGCAATGGTGTCACAGCAGCTCGGTACATTGAGTTTTGAGACCTCATTCGGCACGTCGCCGCAGTTTCAGCATGATAACGCCCGTGCCCACACTGCGAGAGCAACAAGAGACTTCCTCCAGCAGAATGGCATCAGAACAATGCAGTGGCCTGCCCTCAGTCTAAATCCCATTGAGCACCTGTGGAACGAGATTCAAAGACGGCTGAATGACGTCGGACCAAGGCCGAGAACTGCAGCTGAACTGCGTCAGGCGTTCCTCATAGTGTGGGCTCAAGTGCCTATGCCTATCAACCGCCTCATCCATTTCGTGTATCGACGTTGCACTTCAGTCATCAATGCAGATGGTGGACACACGAGATACTGACTTGTGATGCCATTTTCTCAGAGACTAGTGTTGTGTTTCACTTTACGAACATTTGACACTTTAATTTCAACCTTGATGATCAGTTTTGCCAAGTTTCATCTTTTTAATATGTCTCAAAATATGTTTACAGTGTTTGGACAAATACGGTCCCTCATATATCTATCCATGGTGACGTTTCTTTTACGGTTCAATATAGGCAGAATTATAAAAAGACCCGCTTATTATCAGAAATCTTCGGGCCACTGAAACGTGATAGCAGCCGTGATAGCAACGTGATATGTGACGTCATTGGCGTGGCGTTACTCTTTTTAAGACATCATCCTACATTATGTTCCATGGCGTTGCAAGTTGTTAATCAGTGGCCTCGTTTTTTGCCTCTAAACGTAGCTGCTGTTTGTTGTTTTAATCGTTTGGGGATTAGCTACAAATTCCATGCATTTTAGCTATAACAACGTTAACGTTATTTGTGGGGGCATTATCATTTGCATAAGCATCCGGTCTGTTCAACTGCCCTGCTTAGTCGACTACACTATAATTTTTATTAATAAAGTCACGAAACATCAATTAATGTCGAATAACGAATTTCTATGTGAATTTTCATGTGAAATATATGAGTGAGTGAGTGAGTTGGGTTTTACGCCGCTTTTAGAAATATTCCAGCACGGCGGGGGACACCAGAAATGGGCTTCACACATTGTACCTATGTCGGGAATCGAACCCGGGACTTCAGCGTCACGGGCGAACGCTTTAACCACTAGGCTACCCGACCGCCCTGAAATATATGAGATGGATGTTGGAAAATGGCTGCTACTGATGGTACGCGGTCTCATATTAGGTCAGTAACAACCATCTTGGACCCATATACGGACTCATATGGGGTGAGTAGTTCTGCTCTGTGATTGGTCAATCTCACTTTGAGACATAAGGTGGTGAGGTGACCAAGATTATTGCACTTATATAGCGACGTGCATGCACGTGTGGCTGCTTGTACTAGTCCGGACTGATGCCGATTTATAGTGCTAGCACACTGAGATACCATGTTTGACATGAATACCCCACTCAGACACAGTATACTGACTCCGAGCCGACCAGTCCTTGTTTTAGCTCCTTAATGCCGAGCGCCAGACAGGGTAACAACAGGTACCATCTTTTAACGTCTTTTGGTATGACACGGCTGGGGATCGAACCCCGGACCTTCCGCTCTCCGGGCGGACGCTCTACCATTAGACCACGGAGGCGGTCCTTTGAGACATAAGAAATAAATATATAATTATACATAACGCCAGAGAATATAACAGCCTCGATTACCCGCCGAAACACATTCCTTGGATGTATAAGGCAAAAAAGATATGAAAATTACATGAATGAATCATTGAAAAATAGGCGTTCGCGAAAAGATTAAGCTTGTTTTGGCCTACTGGTAGCAGCCGCCACTCACATAATTTGCATAAAAAATTAAGACATTCAATTAAGATTTGTCTGTCCTTAATAAAGATAATCAGTAGCATACCCCGTTGTATGAAATAATTAAGACTGTCTCTGTTGCAGTGACATCTAAGCCGAATTCGTTGCAACAGGCAGGTAAAGGATTACAAATTAAATACGGTTTTAAACACGCGAATAATGGTGGTACATGTGATAGGCCACGTGCCTGATGACGTCATAACCGTCGAGGAATGAGTAAATGACATGGTTATGGATCACCCTGCACTAGGCCAAGGACATCTAAGGATACGTTCACTGACCAAAGAAAGGAAACGTAACAGTAAAATCGATGTTGGTACTGTTGAAGCGCATCGGTGCTGCTGGATTCAACAGAAAATAGAGAACTTTCTTCCAGAGATCAAGAGATATTTTACTCTCCCATCTAACAAATTGCCAAGACCTTATAAAGCGTTTTAGAACTGATTGACTATTCAAAAAAAACATACTGACTTTATATTAAAAACATTTTGAGCGAACTTATATTGTCTTTTAAAAGATTGTGTGCTATTATATTTCCAGCCGTAAGTCTGGAAATGCCTGATAAAAATATGTTCCTTTGAAAGGAACTCCATGTGTTCCATGAATAGCACGGGACGTGGCAATAATGTGAAATCATTCTTGGCGAGAGGATAAAAACGATTACAATTCACTGAAACGTACTCTATTCACAAACTAGGAGATAGACCTACTCTGATTTGAAACTCCAGTATCACCGTAGGTTAGTTACCTCCTAGCGATAACGAGAAGAGGCTGAAAAGTTCTGAGGGTAACTATGATGGGTTGTTTTGATGGAGTTGGTTGCTTAATGGTGTTTTCAACATAATCCCGTGCCGGGATCCCACTGGTGTAGAAGACTCCTTGTTGGTGGTGTGAAAAGTTCTCCACAGCAAATATGACGTCATCACAATTTGCATAGCTTGCCCGACGGTTCTTCCTGCATGTTTGGGAAGGTACGTTTTCCTGTTGCAACAGCACGCTTTTCACGAGACTTCCACGACATTTGGGCCTTCACACTCTCATGCATTTGCCCGAGGCGATTACTGTAATATTGGCCATTAATGATCTGACCTTTGCGCGAGTTAGTTCACTCGTAGGATTCGCGAACATCTGGTATCATCACTATTTGATGGTGATTCATGGACGCATGCTCGGAATTCTACAATCGACTCTGCTTTTGGCAGAAATGTCTTATGAATATGGAGATGGTTTTGTCGCTTTTATGTATTTCGAATCCCAGACAACCGAAGCCATCACCTTGTCGGCTGATGACAGACGTTACCATCATCGGAGGGTGAAGCGATAGATGTTTCCACTGCTTTGAATATTGTTTAGTCTCTGGTTGATAGTGGTACACCCAAGACACACCCATGGGTACAATTCCCTCAACAAACTCAGCTCGTTCTGCTTAAGGAAGATGTTAATCTTCCCGAAAGATAATGAACCTTGAGATATCGTGTCTGATCACGAGTCCGAAGGCTTGGAGTGAGTGAGTGAGTGAGTATGGTTTTACGCCGCTTTTAGCAATATTCCAACAATATCACGGCGGGGGACACCAGAAATGGGCTTCACACATTGTACCCATGTCGGGAATCGAACCCGGGTCTTCGGCGTGACGAGCGAACGCTATAACCACTAGGCTACCCGACCGCCCCCCCCCCCCCCCCCCCCCCCCAAGGCTTGGAACCTAGTGAACTGAAACTTTTGTCATGCTCAGGTTTTTCTTCAGAATGTTCTCAATTGTCTCATGGGAGATGCCTACTGTACTGGCTTGTGGTGAGCCGTCGATCATCCATAATCATAGCATGTATTTTATCAACATTGTCCTCAGTGGTGGCAGATTAAGGTCTTCCTGATATTGGCTTAACTTCGAGGTTCTCTCTTCCCCTCTTCAACAATGCTGTCTTAAGAGTAGCAAAGGAAGGAGCATAATTCCACAAACGTGAAACCATGTCCGAAGGATGGCTGACGAAGGTGGCCCTTTCAGCTCGAGATAGTTGACAGCGCGGTAGCCAATTCTGTGCATTTTCATGAACAGGGAATGCCAAGTCATTTTGTTGCATGCAAAAATATGGTTGTGTATTCGATTAATATGCAGCCTGTAATTCATGGAAAGTATTGCACTTTAATCATTTGTTATGGGTGTAGATGATGATGATGATGATGATGATGATGATGATGATGATGATGATTGTTGTTGTTGTTTAACTCAGTGGTAGTCTAGCTATAAAACGGCGCTCTGTAAACAATCGAGTCTGGACCAGACAAGTCGGCGAGCCTGACCACCCGATCCCGTTAGTCGCCCATTACGACAAGCATAGTCGTCTTTTACAGTAAACATGGGTTGCTGAAGACCTATTCTACCCTGGATCTTCGTGGTTCTTAAGGGTGTAGAAGAAGACATCCTTCGTAGTTAGGCGCAGAGACTTGAACCAACACTCCAATTATTACTTTAAGTATCTGTATGAAATATCGACATGCATTAAGTACTTAGCTACCTCACAGCACGTTGTATTTTCTTATTAATTGTCACATGATATTAGTTATGGTGTCTTTAGTTGCCCTTATACGATGTCATGTGTTTCTGCTTACCGAATATGACACCGTATACGGCAACTAAAGACACCATAACGATTTTTTTATGCTGCAAGGTTTACACTATTTCGTATCTCTGTCGCACATGTCATGTCAAAATGAAAACTTGACACTTACAACCGGTATAAATCACAGGACCAATACATATGTTTCCGATACCACGTTACACTATTTGGTATCTTCGTCGCACATGTCGTGTCAAAATGAAAACTTGACACTTACAACCGGTATAAATCATACGACCAGTACAAAGAGGTTATCACGCGAGTGTGTTTGGGGATGGTAAATATCCTGCATTAGGAATAAACATTGTATTTGGCGAGCCTTGGGATCATCATAGGATTAGAAGCCAAACAACATAGAAATGTACTTTTCAACGTAACATTTTCAGTCTCTTGGTGATGACATTAAACATCAAAATGTTTGGAATTCGTTATAATAATAATACAGACGGAAATGTTTTTCAGTCACTATGTAAAATAACTGAATATTTAGGCGTTCAATAAATTTGAAAATGTTACACATTTTGACAGTAAAAAATATACACAAACCATAAAATAAGCAATGCTCAGGTGAATATTTACTTTGTGTTGCAAGTCAAAATAGTGTAAACGAAAATCGCAAAATTTCCAAGCAAGTGACTTATCAAAACTTCGTCACCATTACCGATGCTACCCACAAAGATACCTACTTTTCCTTATTATCTCGAAAACTGTATTTCATTTTGTTGATCAATGTGACCTTACGCCCTTATGACTACCCATAAAAGTGACTAATGCGCTTACGAATGGCGCAGCAGAGGTCGCGAACTAGTCTAGATTTCTGCTATACATCCGGGTACTCACTGGGAAAAAACAATAACAAAGGCAACAACCAGTCCCGGGGAATTGCTTTAGATCAGTTCCCCTTTAACAAATCCACACATTCCAGCCAGCCGCGCAATGGAGTTTAGAGATAGAAACGTGGGGAATCGCCGATGGCCTCGTGTGATTCTTTCGGATGAGTGAGTCCAGATTCACTCTGAACTTTCTGGATATACGTGGAAAGAGTCTGGAGTCTGGAGGCACCCTACCGAACATTATGTGAACGTCCAACGTCAATGACAGAAACCCTTCATGTTTGGCTACAACCCAGCACCAAGTTCAATGAACGTTGAAAAGACAATGTGTGTGTCCTAAAATGCAGAAAAGTTGTATCAAATCGCCGAGCCGAGCGAAAAACTGCAATCAAGAGCAGACATGTGTGGCGTGTGTAAGACGTAAGTGGAAGATTTATATTAGTTTGATTGGAAGCTTACGTATGTTGTGTCACGTGACTAGGCAAACCGGTTATGGCGCGGTATCACGGACGTCGATCTTAGCGACAGTCCACGAATCAAGTGCTGTCGTTTCAAATGTCTTGATCTCATTACTGTAGCGATATGTTTGATATAAACTCTGTATTCCTCAGTCGAACAATACATGTGTAATATTATCATATCAAAATATCATCCTTTGGTATATTTCTACTCAATGTGCCCAGTGGTCCTGGCATCCAGTTCTGACGTGTTTGCGTTTTATGAACACAAAATAACATACATGTTCAATAAGATCATTTTACGTGAGTATGTCTTATCTACCTCACTATAAACACAAATAAGTTTATAATTAAGATAAACATTGGCAGTGGCTAGACATTGATATAATGGTAACTGAATCTAACAAAATCCTGAAGACGGTCGTTTCGGTCCAGTGACAGGAGACAATGATGGACCATTATTCAATTGCACCAAATGTTCGTATAAATCGTAGATCAATTGGTGTGATCATCCCGTGCAACCACGTGCATTGCTTCCAGGCCTTTACTTTAGTCCAACGAAAACGTCGATAAAAACGTTTGATGTATGTAACAGCTAGCAAAAGCGTGATATTGTCGTCAGTACTTACAATATCATGAATTTACTCGTGGTCAGTGCAACACTTTGAAACAAGTATTCTTAGGATTTAATTGCAATCTGGATCCACCTCCGTCAGCAACAAGACTGATATGCCTCCGACCCGTGAATCCGGGGTAGAATATGCAGCTATATGACGGCGGTCTGTAAATAATCGAGTCTGAACTAGACAATCCCGTGATTGACATTTTGAGCATCGATCCATGCAGTTGGGACACGATGACATGCATCAACCAAGTCAGCGAGCCTGACCACCCGATCCTGTTAGCCGCCTCTTACGACAAGTATAGTCGCCTTTAGCGGCAAGCATTGGTTGCTGAGTACCTATTCTACGCCTGATCTGGTTTTATGTAGCCAATAGTGAATGAAGGTTTTTGAAACAAACGAGTCCAGGACCTCGTTCTACAAAGTGATCTTAGCACTACGATTATCGGAAGCCTATGTTAAAGTATGGGAGTTACGATAACATGTACCTTAGCGCTAAGTTCGCTTTGTGGAACGGGGCCCAGGCCATTAAGATACGTTGAAGATGATTATGCGTCAAGCGAACCTCATGTTCCAACAAGACAACGCCCGACCCCACACGGCAAGAGAGAGAGAGAGAGAGAGAGAGAGAGAGAGAGAGAGATCCGGGCAGACGCTCTAACGCTAGACCCCGGAGGCGTTCTTTGATGATCTGGGAGTCTGTGTACAACTTCTATTCTGTCAAAGCATACCAATTAGCAGAAAAACGCCCATGACCATTGAGGTATGGATAGCCCTGATGGTGAATAGCGAGTGGTTAAAGCGTTAGCTCGTCACGCCGAAGACCCGGGTTCGATTCCCGACATGGGCTCAATGTGTGAAGCCCATTTCTGGTGTCCCCCGCCGTGATATTGCTGGAATATTGCTAAAAGTGGCGTAAAACCAGACTCAATCAATCAATGCTGAAGACCTACGTGATCTTCACGGGTCTGAGCTAAACCTGGCTGACTTGGTTGATGCGTGTCAACGTATCCCAATTGCGTTGATCGACGCTCATGATGTCATTCACTTGATTGTCAGGTCTACTGGGGTCTACAACATACAACATTAGCCCCCCCCCCCCCCCCCCCCCACACACACACACGCGCGCGCGCGCTTGAAAGCATACGTGAGGTACCATGGTATAAGTTCCTATAAGTATGACATTAGTGATAGGACCAGTTGTACAACTCATGACAAGAGCTATTAGTATTGATGTTGTTGCTGCTTCATCATGGACTGTCTTATATACTTGTCAGATACTAGCATCAAGCACCTGACATTTTGGCATCGCAATATACATAGGTATATTTCTAGAACGATTGTGCAAACAGTATTGACAAAGATTGGTGTATTCGGATGCAAGCCAAAGTGGTTATGGTGGATGCTGCGTGGATGTAGACTCTGTAGTATCCCATGGACAGTGGTCCCGTGATGAAATTACTCGCAGCTTTACATGGAGAGAGCTGAAAGCTGTGTGTATGGTTCTCCAAAGCTGTGTTGCAACCCTAGGTCATCAGAGAGTCAAATGGTTTACTGACAATCAAAATGTTGTATCTATTATTGAAAAAGGCAGTATGAAGCTCCATTTACAATCGCTTGCTTTGCAGATCTTTGATCTATGTTTACAGTACAGTGTTGAGCTCCATCTCCAGTGGATTCCTCGCCATGAGAACATGCAAGCTGACTATCTTAGCAAGCTAATTGATTACGATGATTGGGGCATTTCCAAAAATATTTTTCAGGAAATAGATGTGAAATGGGGACCTCTTCAAGTTGATAGGCTGGCTTCATATTATAACACAAAAGCTGTCCATTTTAACTCTCGTTTCAGTAATCCTGGATGCCAGGCAGTGGACTGTTTCACTGTTAACTGGAGTGGTACAATTAGTTGGGTTGTTCCCCCTATTTGTTTGATACCGCGTGTAGTCAAACACGTGTCAGAGTGTCATGCAGTTGGAACGTTGGTCGTCCCAGAGTGGCATTCAGCGTGCTTTTGGCCACAGTTATATGTGAATTCTGAGCGTATTTTGCCAATCAAAGATCAAATATATTTGCCCAGGGCCAAAGAAGCGTTTGTTGCAAGCAGAATCAAAGGTGGTTTGTTCGGTGAACACGATTTGCATTTTGATATGATTGCACTTTATGTGGATTTTAGGTAATATTTTGCTGTGTATTTACAGATAGCCTTCTGAATGCCTATAGTGATGAATTTGATGAACTCCCTTTGAATGTGCGCCAGTTAGCTGGACAGCTACCAGGTTTGTTGGCACGGTCCAGGGCAGATTCTACTTATAAAAAATATAGCAGTGGATTTGCTGCTTGGAAAAGGTGGGCACACGCTAATAATATGTATGATCAGTTGCCCGTTTCACATTTGCATTGTGCTATTTATCTGTTGTCTATTGTGCAACAGAGTGAAACAATATCACCAGTGTTAACAGCATTTTTATAGTTTATGGCATGCTCATTGTAACATTGGACTAGAGAGTCCCACTGAAAATAGCCTTGTCAAGAATGTTTTGGAAGGAGCAAAGCGCAAACTGTCTAAGCCAGCGGTTAAAAAGGAGCCAATCACAGTTGATATACTTGAACGGTTGTATGATTCAAAAATGATCAATGCATCTTTAATGGATCTGCGAATAGTATCTATGTGTTTATTAGCTTTCGCCGGATTTTTAAGATCTGCAGAATTAATTCATATATCTCGTTCTGATATTTTATTTTATAAGTCACACATGGTCATTTTTATTGAAAAGTCAAAGACCGATATATACAGGGATGACGCATGGCTTGTTATTAGTAGGACAGATTCCAAGCTGTGTCCAGTAGCCTGTGTGGAGAGATATTTACAAGCTGCATCTATTCATCCAGATTGTGATCAATACATATTCAGGAATGTAAGCAAATGTCGTTACGGCTATGTTCTTAAAAAGGACAATGCTCCACTGTCTTACACCAGGTTAAGGGAACTATTTATTGATGCTTTAACTCCCTTTGTTGACAACATCAAGAAGTATGGTCTGCATAGCTTACGCAGTGGTGGTGCTACTGCAGCTGCAAATAATGGTATACCAAATCGTATGTTCAAACGACATGGCCGCTGGAGAAGCGAGAACGCTAAAGATGGTTACATCAAAGATAGTATTGATAACAGAATGAAAGTATCACTTTCCTTAGGCCTACAACTTTCTTTGTACATCTCGGCCGTGTATCACACAGCGTAGTCCCATGGAGTTGTCTTGATTAAGTATTTAGGGGATAAGGAGAAATAATATTTCTCTCGTTTGAAGAATGAATAAGATAGAAATTATTTTCTCCTAGCGGTATGTCAATCAAGGTGATTATGTGCCCCTAGGTGGCGTGATTAAGGGAGCATATAAGGGGTAGTACAATTTTTAATTGTTCTCTCTCGCTCACTGTGCATGCACGGCCTCACACTTGTTTCTTATATTTATTTGATGAACATGTATATTAAATTTGGTTCTTCATTTTATGATTTAATGATTTCATGTGTTGCAGATAGTCGTTGAAATGGAATACACATTTGAGGGTAATATGTACTGTTGTAAGTGATGCCATTGCTTGGCTGGCGAGTCTTTACAATACAGCGTTGCTTCATTGAGAAAGTCCATTGTTGGATGCAGTGATGTTGCTTGGCCGGTGGGCCTTTATAATACAGCGCTGTTTTATTGTGAAAGAGTGCATTGTTGGATGCAATGGTATTGCTTGGCCGGCGGGCCTTAATAATACAGCGTTACTTTATTGTGAAAGTGTGCATCGTTGGATGCAATGATATGCTTGACTGGCGAGCCTTTATAATACAGTGTTGCTTTTGATAATACTGCATATACTATGCGAGTTGCACTGTATGTAATAAATTATGAAATTCATTTGTAACATATGTTCATGAATTGTTAGTATTTCTGTTTGGACTTGCATATACATGTCATGAGAATACTGTATACCCTCCAGTATTTGCTGCTGCATCCGTTGAGGGAACACGGTTCCAGATGTTTTCTTATAAAAGTTTTTTATATCTGGTTTTACGTGTCGGGCTGCAGCAAAATATAAATATTCATAGCAGATTGCTGACAATGTATATACAAATGTGTATTTAATGAATATCTTTGTTTTATACTATACCCAAATAAATCGGCCGTGTATCACACAGCGTATTCCCATGTTAATGGTGTTGTCTTGATTAAGTATGTAGGGGATATGGAGAACAAACATGTCTTTCTCTCATCTCAGATCATTAACACCACCTCCAGCCAAATATATCATATGGTCATTGGCTGACCCTACCGGACACCGTGTCCTTTGTTAATTTGCTCTGTAAATTAGTCTATAGTAATTATATATCTAATACTAGCCCCCAGTGACCGGTCATCACCCTGAATCAACACTCTCATCAAAGCACATCTTCGTGAACGCTGATGTGATTGTTCACAGATGATATGTAAGCCACGTTATGAATGTCGGGTATACTTGATTTACGAATTTACACGTGGTGCGCTTGCAATGACTGTAGGGCATGTATTCTCAACGACAAAAGAAACACCAACGCGATACATGTTGGTTAATATATGAAGAATTTTTCAAGAGATATTACATAGGTTTGATGCACAAACGAACATACTGCTATATGTGAACCGACGATCATGAACGCATCACTTGTGACATTATAGATCCATCACTCGAGATGCACCATTTGGCTCGTGCAGGATAAGCGTGTAAAGTTTAGAAATCACGTACAGCATGACGCGATAAGAATAAAGACACTGAGGTTACACATTGGAAACATCTCTTCAAAACGACATACTTCTCTAAATGTTTGTATGTTTCGCGTTTCCTTTTGCGGTGAGTGTACAACTACGGGTGATTAGGTGTCTATTTTGGTGAGGTGAAATGGGGTTTAGCGTCGCGTCCAAGATTATTGCACTTATATAGCGACGTGCATGTACGTGTTTGTGTGGCTGCTTTTACTAGTCCGGACTGACCGATTTATAGTGCTAGCTCACTGAGATACCATGCCGCAGTTTAACATGAATATCCCTCTCAGACACAGTATACTGACTCCGAGCCGACCAGTCCTTGTTTTAGCCCCTTAATGCCGAGCGCCGGACAGGGTAACAACAAGTGCCATCTTTTAACGTCTTTTGGTATGACGCGGTCGGGGATGGTGTCTATTTTGAGGGTATGCGGGGCTCAGCAGTGTCATACGCTGGAATTGGATGTATTTTAGTTCAGCCTGAATATTGGCCATGTGGGCATACAATGTAATAACCAAAAGCTAGAAACTACAAATTTGTTCCACCCATTTTCGCTATTGTGTTACGCTTGAAGCTGGTACTGGTCGCCGGTCAGTTGAAAAGGTCGCACTCGACCTTCAGACTCTTAATCAGTAGCTAATCAACAAAGAATCTACTAATTCCACTAACATGATGATGCCTCTGGCTCTGCTTAGTTTTCAATTACCACTCACGAACTCAATGTCACTGACCATCTTCCTTGCATAAGTGATCACATCCAATGCATATGTACTGGCGACTGGGGGGAGAATGAAGTCGTCGACCACTCGCAAGGTCAAGTGCTTGAGGTCAATGTCTCCTTTTTTATTGTTTGCTTGTTGTTTAACGCCGCACTCAGGTTTATTCCAGCTATATAAGGCGGTCCGTAAATAATCGAGCCTGGACCAAACAGTCAAGTGATTGACATCATGAGCATCGATCCACGCAATTGGGATACGATGACATGCATCAACCAAGTCAGCGAGCCTGATCACCCGATCCCGTTAGTTGCCTCTTACAACAAACATAGCCGCCTCTAAGGGCAAGCATGGGTTGCTGAAGACCTATTCTACCCCGGATCTTCAAGAGGACAATGTTTCTAAAACACCACAAGGCGCCTCTCTCCCTGTCACGGTGCAACTGTTAATATACGCCGATTTTGTACAAGCAATGTAAAGGTAATACAGGTGTCGTCTATCAGATTACTGACGTCAGAGGGACGGTCGGGTAGCCTAGTGGTTAAAGCGTTGGTTCTGCACGCTGAAGACCCAGGTTCGATTCCCGACATGGGTACAATGTGTGAAGCCCATTTGTGGTGTCCCCCGCCGTGATATTGCTGGAATATTGCTAAAAGCGGCGTAAAACCATACCCACTCACTGACGTCAGATGGACATGGTGTGTAAATGATAACGCAAACGCCATGGATATCACCCAACCTTATTGATTTCGCGCAGCGACATTGTGAGGCTTTCAATCAAGCCATACACCAGGAAATATGGGCTGAACGTGGCAAGGTGCTGCAAGATGAGTGGAACAGACGCCCTCAAATCATTACTTGGAGACTCATATGCAGTGTGCCTCGTTGAATGAATGAATGAATGAAATTGTGGCGTATTACGCACTACTCATCCAAAAAACATCAACCTTTTTCTTAATGTTGACTTCTCATCACGATATTTCTGAAATATTGCCGATGTGACGTTAAATATTAACTCACTCACTCACTTAGCTCCATCAACCTTCAAGATTGTTGATGGTCATAACATCTACTGTCAAACGTCACTACCGTTTGTAATGTGTCCAATTCGTTTACTATTATCACGCAACTTTTACAAGAAACTAATATCTACTCTAATTTTTTTATTTTTTTATTTATTTCCGGGTATCCCTTATTTATTTTGAAGAGAATATCTTTAATAGAAAGTAGTTAATGTGGTCTTCAGCAACCCATGCTTGGCATAATATGCGACTATGCTTGTTGTAAGAGGCGACTAACTGGGTGGTCAGACTAGCTGACTTGGGTGATGCGTGTCATCGTATCTCAGTTCCATGGATCGATGCTCATGATGTCAATCGCTGGATTGTCTGGTCCAGACTCGATTATTTACAGACCACCATCATATAGCTCGAATATTGCCGAGTGCGGTGTTAAACAACAAACAAACAAACACTTTCGGTGAATGTGAAGAGAAAGTGTACTTTGGTGGCTTTAATCATTGGTTTAAGGTACATTTTGTATCTCTGTTTTGGCCTCTGTTCTAGACACTATTTTAGGCTTAAAAAATAAAAGAACTGGATCTCGGGCAATTACTTTTGAAAATATAATGCTGACGGTGTTTTTTCTTTTTTTCTGCTTGTTCAAACTAGTATGTAACCAAGTAAACAGTTGTGTACCATCAACCTGCGAAAGGGCCTCCCAACATAAACAAGCATACAAACTCCTATTGCCGCCATGACCTTAACACAGATGCTAAGTTGAGCAGTGCACGTGTAGATGGAGGTAATTATGTACTAATTTGGACAGCACTGTATTTAAGTATTAGGATTTTTTTGAAAATGTAAATAAAAACGAAATGTGCTGTGGACTTTATGATGATGCGGGCGGTGCCTGAGAACCAAAACTATTTTTCTTTTAGCCTTATAGACTCTTTTTTTTATCTTGTGGTGAAAAGGATCTGCTCCCAGTCCCACCCCAACTGATGTGGATGTTCAGGGAGCTGTACAGGGAGCTGTTCAGGTAGCTGTACAGGGAGATGTACAGGGAGCTGTACAGGGAGCTGTACAGGGAGATGTTCAGGCAGCTGTACAGGGAGATGTTCAGGCAGCTGTTCAGGGAGCTGTTCAGGGAGCTGTACAGGGAGCTGTTCAGGGAGCTGTACAGGGAGCTGTACAGGGAGATGTTCAGGCAGCTGTTAGGGAGCTGTACGGGGAGCTGTACAGGGAGCTGTTCGGGGGGCTGTACAGGGATCTGTACAGGGAGCTGTTCAGGGAGCTGTACAGGGATCTGTACAGGGAGCTGTTCAGGGAGCTGTTCAGGGAGCTGTACTGGGAGCCGTACATGGAGCTGTTCAGGGAGCTATACAGGGAGTTGTACAGGGAGATGTTCAGGCAGCTGTTCGGGCAGCTGTACGGGGAGCTGTACAGGGAGCTGTACGGGGAGCTGTTCGGGGGGATGTACAGGGAGCTGTACAGGGAGCTGTTCAGGGAGCTGTACAGGGAGCTGTTCAGGGAGCTGTTCAGGGAGCTGTTCAGGGAGCTGTACAGGGAGCTGTTCAGGGAGCTGTACAGGGAGCTGTTCAGGGATGTTTTCATGTGGTGACAAGTTTGTAATTGAGCCAGTGACTACTGAATGAATCATTTTAATCAATCATATGAGTAATATGTACAAAATATGGACACATTCACTGATGTGAAGACTCTCGTTAACAACCACTGATACATGGTGGGAGGACATGTAACAGCTTCAATAAGCCTGCTCATCCTATCCTGTCTTGTTTTCAATACAACAGATCTGTGTTGGGAAACAGATGGCCATGGTTGTTAATACATCTCTGTGATGAATGTACTTCACTCTTGGCAGATTTATCACCCATAGCCATTTTGTGAGGCCGACACAAGCAGAATTATTACACAGGGAACAGCTGCAGCCCTTTTGTGAAACCGACACAAGTGGAATTATTGCAGTGGGAACAGCTGCAGTTCTTTTGTGAGGTTGACACAAGCAGAATTATTATAGTGGGAACAGCTGTAGCCCTTTTGTGAAACCGACACAAGCGAAATTATTACACTGAGAACAGCTGTAGCCCTTTTGTGAGGTTGATGCAAGCAGAATCATTACACTGAGAATAGCTGTGGTCCCGCTTGAAGCCAGCACAGTTCAGCTGTACACTGCCGCCCTTCTGTCTTCTCAAGTCTGGGCATTCTCCAGGTTCAGCAGCTGCAGTGTCTCGCTGATGTAGGATGATGTCTCCATTGATGTTGTGACGCCAATGGTGAACACTTTCTGAAGAATTACCTGGGCATGACCTACAACATACAGAACAGTTCCTTCAGTACAGACATGATGTACAACATACAGAACAGTTCCTTCAGTACACAGACATGATCTACAACATACAGAACAGTTCCTTCAGTACAGACATGACCTACAACATACAGAACAGTTCCTTCAGTACACAGACATGATGTACAACATAGAGAACAGTTCCTTCAGTACACAGACATGATCTACAACATACAGAACAGTTCCTTCAGTACACAGACATGACCTACAACATACAGAACAGTTCCTTCAGTACACAGACATGATCTACAACATACAGAACAGTTCCTTCAGTACACACATGATGTACAACATACAGAACAGTTCCTTCAGTACAGACATGACCTACAACATACAGAACATTTCCTTCAGTACAGACATGACCTACAACATACAGAACAGTTCCTTCAGTACAGACATGACCTACAACATACAGAACAGTTCCTTCAGTACAGACATGATGTACAACATACAGAACAGTTCCTTCAGTACAGACATGACCTACAACATACAGAACAGTTCCTTCAGTACAGACATGACCTACAACATACAGAACAGTTCCTTCAGTACACAGACATGACCTATAACATACAGAACAGTTCCTTCAGTACACAGACATGACCTATAACATACAGAACACTTCCTTCAGTACACAGACATGACCTATAACATACAGAACAGTTCCTTCAGTACACAGACATGACCTACAACATACAGAACAGTTCCTTCAGTACATAGACATGACCTACAACATACAGAACAGTTCCTTCAGTACACAGACATGACCTACAACATACAGAACAGTTCCTTCAGTACACAGACATGACCTTTAACATACAGAACAGTTCCTTCAGTACACAGACATGACCTACAACATACAGAACAGTTCCTTCAGTACACAGACATGACCTACAACATACAGAACAGTTCTTTCAGTACACAGACATGACCTACAACATACAGAACAGTTCCTTCAGTACACAGACATGACCTTTAACATACAGAACAGTTCCTTCAGTACACAGACATGACCTACAACATACAGAACAGTTCCTTCAGTACACAGACATGACCTACAACATACAGAACAGTTCCTTCAGTACACAGACATGACCTACAACATACAGAACAGTTCCTTCAGTACAGACATGATCTACAACATACAGAAAACAGTTCCTTCAGTACACAGACATGACCTACAAGACAGAGAACAGTTCCTTCAGTACACAGACATGACCTACAACATACAGAACAGTTCCTTCAGTACAGACATGATGTACAACATACAGAACAGTTCCTTCAGTACAGACATGACCTACAACATACAGAACAGTTCCTTCAGTACAGACATGATGTACAACATAGAGAACAGTTCCTTCAGTACACAGACATGGCCTACAAGACAGAGAACAGTTCCTTCAGTACACAGACATGACCTACAACATACAGAACAGTTCCTTCAGTACAGACATGACCTACAACATACAGAACAGTTCCTTCAGTACAGACATGACCTACAACATACAGAACACTTCCTTCAGTACAGACATGACCTACAAGATAGAAAACAGTTCCTTCAGTACACAGACATGGCCTACAACATACAGAACAGTTCCTTCAGTACACAGACATGACCTACAACATACAGAACAGTTCCTTCAGTACACAGACATGATGTACAACATACAGAACAGTTCCTTCAGTACACAGACATGACCTACAACATACAGAACAGTTCCTTCAGTACATACATGATGTACAACATACAGAACAGTTCCTTCAGTACACAGACATGATGTACAACATACAGAACAGTTCCTTCAGTACACAGACATGATGTACAACATACAGAACAGTTCCTTCAGTACACAGACATGATGTACAACATACAGAACAGTTCCTTCAGTACACAGACATGATCTACAACATACAGAACAGTTCCTTCAGTACACAGACATGACCTATAACATACAGAACAGTTCCTTCAGTACACAGACATGACCTACAACATACAGAACAGTTCCTTCAGTACACAGACATGACCTACAACATACAGAACAGTTCCTTCAGTACACAGACATGACCTATAACATACAGAACAGTTCCTTCAGTACAGACATGATGTACAACATACAGAACAGTTCCTTCAGTACACAGACATGACCTACAACATACAGAACAGTTCCTTCAGTACAGACATGATGTACAACATACAGAACAGTTCCTTCAGTACACAGACATGACCTACAACATACAGAACAGTTCCTTCAGTACACAGACATGACCTACAACATACAGAACAGTTCCTTCAGTACACAGACATGACCTACAACATACAGAACAGTTCCTTCAGTACATACATGATGTACAACATACAGAACAGTTCCTTCAGTACACAGACATGACCTACAACATACAGAACAGTTCCTTCAGTACACAGACATGACCTACAACATACAGAACAGTTCCTTCAGTACACAGACATGACCTATAACATACAGAACAGTTCCTTCAGTACACAGACATGACCTACAACATACAGAACAGTTCCTTCAGTACATACATGATCTACAACATACAGAACAGTTCCTTCAGTACAGACATGACCTACAACATACAGAACAGTTCCTTCAGTACACAGACATGATGTACAACATACAGAACAGTTCCTTCAGTACACAGACATGATCTACAACATACAGAACAGTTCCTTCAGTACACAGACATGACCTACAACATACAGAACAGTTCCTTCAGTACACAGACATGACCTATAACATACAGAACAGTTCCTTCAGTACACAGACATGATCTACAACATACAGAACAGTTCCTTCAGTACACAGACATGACCTACAACATACAGAACAGTTCCTTCAGTACACAGACATGACCTACAACATACAGAACAGTTCCTTCAGTACACAGACATGACCTATAACATACAGAACAGTTCCTTCAGTACACAGACATGACCTACAACATACAGAACAGTTCCTTCAGTACACAGACATGATCTACAACATACAGAACAGTTCCTTCAGTACAGACATGACCTACAACATACAGAACAGTTCCTTCAGTACACAGACATGATGTACAACATACAGAACAGTTCCTTCAGTACACAGACATGATCTACAACATACAGAACAGTTCCTTCAGTACACAGACATGATCTATAACATACAGAACAGTTCCTTCAGTACACAGACATGATCTACAACATACAGAACAGTTCCTTCAGTACACAGACATGACCTACAACATACAGAACAGTTCCTTCAGTACACAGACATGATCTACAACATACAGAACAGTTCCTTCAGTACACACATGACCTACAACATACAGAACACTTCCTTCAGTACAGACATGATGTACAACATACAGAACAGTTCCTTCAGTACAGACATGACCTACAACATACAGAACAGTTCCTTCAGTACAGACATGACCTACAAGATAGAAAACAGTTCCTTCAGTACACAGACATGGCCTACAACATACAGAACAGTTCCTTCAGTACACAGACATGACCTACAACATACAGAACAGTTCCTTCAGTACACAGACATGACCTATAACATACAGAACAGTTCCTTCAGTACACAGACATGACCTACAACATACAGAACAGTTCCTTCAGTACACAGACATGACCTACAACATACAGAACAGTTCCTTCAGTACAGACATGACCTACAACATACAGAACAGTTCCTTCAGTACAGACATGACCTACAACATACAGAACAGTTCCTTCAGTACACAGACATGACCTACAACATACAGAACAGTTCCTTCAGTACAGACATGACCTACAAGATAGAAAACAGTTCCTTCAGTACACAGACATGACCTACAAGATAGAAAACAGTTCCTTCAGTACACAGACATGACCTACAAGATAGAAAACAGTTCCTTCAGTACACAGACATGACCTACAACATACAGAACAATTCCTTCGGTACACAGACATGACCTATAACATACAGAACAGTTCCTTCAGTACACAGACATGACCTACAACATACAGAACAGTTCCTTCAGTACAGACATGATGTACAACATACAGAACAGTTCCTTCAGTACAGACATGACCTACAACATACAGAACAGTTCCTTCAGTACAGACATGATGTACAACATACAGAACAGTTCCTTCAGTACAGACATGACCTACAACATACAGAACACTTCCTTCAGTACAGACATGATGTACAACATACAGAACAGTTCCTTCAGTACAGACATGACCTACAACATACAGAACAGTTCCTTCAGTACAGACATGATGTACAACATACAGAACAGTTCCTTCAGTACAGACATGACCTACAACATACAGAACAGTTCCTTCAGTACAGACATGATGTACAACATACAGAACAGTTCTTTCAGTACAGACATGACCTACAACATACAGAACAGTTCCTTCAGTACACAGACATGACCTACAACATACAGAACAGTTCCTTCAGTACACAGACATGACCTACAACATACAGAACAGTTCCTTCAGTACAGACATGATGTACAACATAGAGAACAGTTCCTTCAGTACACAGACATGATCTACAACATACAGAACAGTTCCTTCAGTACACAGACATGATGTACAACATAGAGAACAGTTCCTTCAGTACACAGACATGATCTACAACATACAGAACAGTTCCTTCAGTACACAGACATGACCTACAACATACAGAACAATTCCTTCGGTACACAGACATGACCTATAACATACAGAACAGTTCCTTCAGTACACAGACATGACCTACAACATACAGAACAGTTCCTTCAGTACAGACATGATCTACAACATACAGAACACTTCCTTCAGTACACAGACATGACCTACAACATACAGAACAGTTCCTTCAGTACACAGACATGATCTACAACATACAGAACAGTTCCTTCAGTACACAGACATGATCTATAACATACAGAACAGTTCCTTCAGTACACAGACATGACCTACAACATACAGAACAGTTCCTTCAGTACACAGACATGACCTACAACATACAGAACAGTTCCTTCAGTACAGACATGATGTACAACATAGAGAACAGTTCCTTCAGTACACAGACATGACCTACAACATACAGAACAGTTCCTTCAGTACACAGACATGACCTACAACATACAGAACAGTTCCTTCAGTACACAGACATGATCTACAACATACAGAACAGTTCCTTCAGTACAGACATGATGTACAACATACAGAACAGTTCCTTCAGTACAGACATGACCTACAACATACAGAACAGTTCCTTCAGTACACAGACATGACCTACAACATACAGAACAGTTCCTTCAGTACACAGACATGACCTACAACATACAGAACAGTTCCTTCAGTACACAGACATGACCTACAACATACAGAACAGTTCCTTCAGTACAGACATGATGTACAACATAGAGAACAGTTCCTTCAGTACACAGACATGACCTACAACATACAGAACAGTTCCTTCAGTACACAGACATGATCTACAACATACAGAACAGTTCCTTCAGTACAGACATGACCTACAACATACAGAACAGTTCCTTCAGTACACAGACATGACCTATAACATACAGAACAGTTCCTTCAGTACACAGACATGATGTACAACATAGAGAACAGTTCCTTCAGTACAGACATGATGTACAACATACAGAACAGTTCCTTCAGTACAGACATGACCTACAACATACAGAACAGTTCCTTCAGTACACAGACATGATCTACAACATACAGAACAGTTCCTTCAGTACACAGACATGATCTATAACATACAGAACAGTTCCTTCAGTACACAGACATGACCTACAACATACAGAACAGTTCCTTCAGTACACAGACATGACCTACAACATACAGAACAGTTCCTTCAGTACACAGACATGACCTACAACATACAGAACAGTTCCTTCAGTACACAGACATGACCTACAACATACAGAACAGTTCCTTCAGTACAGACATGACCTACAACATACAGAACAGTTCCTTCAGTACACAGACATGATCTACAACATACAGAACAGTTCCTTCAGTACACAGACATGACCTACAACATACAGAACATTTCTTGAAGGGGAATGTCTGAGTAAATCTCTGTTCCTTAAAAATAATGGAGCAGAGGCCCCTTAGCTTCCACCCTTGCCATTTCACGCCTACTTTTATTGGCTCAATTATGGCGCCACCCTGCGTATAACACAAGTTGTGTCCCTTGTCCTTGATATATAAAATGCAATATCCAATCAGATCGCTGCTCTTATTTCAAATAGCTTCACAAAGATGACTACCAAAGCAGACAGTCTGATCAATTAGATAATGAGAAGATTTGAGATTTCATTCCTGACAAACAAAAGGACAGGTTACCACAGATTTTTGTCTAACAATAACAGAGGCATACAGTCTGCACAGTATCAACTAACACTACACCTTGCGGCGACATGAAATGCTCAGAAGGGGTCATCTAAAAGTAGCACTGCATCACAGTCACAGCAATAAGCATTCAGTCGTTCGAGTAAAACAACAATGACGTTTGCATTTTATATAAGAGTACATGGGCAAGTTGATTGAAAACTTCGAACCACTTCGAAATTACCTGCTTAGCTTGATTTCTGGAATAATTGCTGCGCAAATTCGACAGGCGATGATTGTGGCCATAGTAGGACCACGTTTTCGGAACCCGAAAGTTAATTTTGGAAAAACATTCTCTTATTGGACGATCATTAGTGCCCTCACGATAGCACATAAAAGTAGGCTTAAAATAGCAAGGTGAAAACTAGACTTTGCTATGAGCTAGTGGACACTCTTGCATATAACAAAGAATGAAAAAAGCAGGGCACAAAGAACTAAATCATAAATCAAAACTGTCTCAATTTTCATTGACCATTGCTGTCTCTAGTTTTCCATGTGTTTCTTCATCTAGTTCAGGGATCATAACGACATACTCAGCCCTTGTGTTCCATCTTCATAATAATATGCTTGTGTCTTGTCGTCCAATGAGTGAGTGAGTGGGTAAATAAGGGTGTCATGCCATAAGTTTATTTTTATTTTAGCAACATGCCAGCAACCTCACAGCGTGTGACACGGAGAATGGGTTTCACAGGTGAAAAAAACCTTTGCAGAATTAGAGAGATCTTAACATCGTTACATACCATTGAAAGCGGAGACTAAATAAGGTCTCTATCAGCGGAGACAAATATATAGAGGTTCCATATATGATCATGTTGGATGTGATTTTCTCCAAAATTACACGCTTGATCGCACAAGCCCGCCCCTCCACTCGCAGTCTAGCAAGCAAGCCTCTGTTCACAGTCATGGTTGGCTGCACACATTCTTAGCAATGCAAGCCTATTCTTCACCATTTTTAACCCTAGGACATTCTATCCAAGGGTGGGATAAAAGGATTGAAATGTACTCCTATGTGATAAATTTGTTATCCATAAAGTTGTATGTTATCTTATTTACTCACCAACTTCTAAAATGCCAATCACACAGTTAGTGACTAAGGCTATTTATATGACAAATTAAGTTCACTGTCATTTATTGTGTTATGAAATTTGAAATATTTGATGATCTCTGTATAAAATGATGAAACATGGAACGTACTTACTTCGTTCCTTTTTGCAGTATCCTGATCATAACTTGCTAATATGTCCAACTCTGACAGTGATAATAGTTTTTGAGTTATCATGGAATGTGAATGTTTCTTGGAAGTTGAACTGGTCTCCCCGCAACTAATGACACAATCGCATCTATTCTGTACCAGGCTGGAGGTGATAGTCAATCAGCTTGCAGGCCTAGCCAGCCCTGCTAATAAAGCCACCCCTCCTCGTTAGCGCTTTAAGATTTGTTTGGGTTGTTACAAATTGAGAACACAAAATACGAACTTTTAATTCAGCTAAACAGCACTTACATTTTTACATTTTTTCCCAGGCCATCATGTTGTACATCATACTGGCTACATTATGATGTAAGAAATATCTATCACTATTTTATATGATACTTGCTGTTCAGATGGTAATCACATAATTCGGGTAGGTAAGTGGGCGATCCAGAGATCATGCATGATGATGTACCTACCCTGACACAGGACGGTGAACTCGGTCATGTTGGTGAGTGCTGTCTTGATGATGTCGGGGTTGCTGTCACTGAGGCACTGCAGGTACATGGCAACAAACTCACTGGACCGTCTGGAGGAGGAGAAATCAAGGTGACAGACCGAATGTAATCAGAAAAACAGAACCTATGGTCTGTGTGTCCCTGTAAACTAAACTACAGAAACAACGGTCTGTGTGTCCCTGTAAACTAAACTACAGAAACAACGGTCTGTGTGACCCCTGTAAACTAAACTACAGAAACTATGGTCTGTGTGTCCCTGTAAACTAAACTACAGAAACTATGGTCTGTGTGACCCATGTAAACTAAACTACAGAAACAACGGTCTGTGTGACCCATGTAAACTAAACTACAGAAACTATGGTCTGTGTGACCCATGTAAACTAAACTACAGAAACAACGGTCTGTGTGACCCATGTAAACTAAACTACAGAAACTATGGTCTGTGTGACCCATGTAAACTAAACTACAGAAACTATGGTCTGTGTGACCCCCTGTAAACTAAACTACAGAAACTATGGTCTGTGTGACCTCTGTAAACTAAACTAAAGAAACTATGGTCTGTGTGACCTCTGTAAACTAAACTACAGAATCAACATATCAGTGACTGGTACTCACGATGGGGCAGTTCGGAGATGTCGCATGACGAGAGCAAAGGCAAGGTTGCGGCATTTGTCATTGGCCTCCAACATCAGCTGCCGGAGCTCACTCTGAAATATTCCATTTTCACACATTAACATATTTCCAGCTCCATCTTGAAATCTAAAGTTCAACAAAAACAAATATTCACAGATGGTTTAAATCATCTTATCATATCTCCATGATCAGCAAAAAGTTATGTTTAAAACAGTGCACAGATAATATAATTCCTGGCTATATTCAAGAGGATATCTATTCAGACAATTGCTTAACAAAATACCTCAAAGTTTTGAAGGATTTCCACCTTTCTCTTGGAGGTCTCATCGAGGTCGTGCAGTACATCCAAAAGCTCTGTAACAAAAATGAGTGAGAGAGTGAGTGGTTAGGGTTAATATTTAACATTATATTAATTAATTTCAGGTCCACATGGGTAATTTTTAATCTATACACATATAGAATAATTATTTTATTATTAATCAACGCACTAAAAGTTATTGATATTAAAATTTCCTATCAATGACAGACCTAGAAAAAAAAGAGATTTAGAATGAAATTTAAAAATTAAAAGAAAGAATCTAAAGGCAGAGGTAAAATTGCTGAGATCAAATAATGACATAGGTCTAAATACATAGATTCAAAACTTCAAATTTTACAATAAACTGTATATTTATTAAGCTTATCCTATCTCACGCCATGCATTTCTCTTTCTTCTTTCAATCCTAAGTGGAAACGTGCCTGAACAAAGGTTTCCAGCTTCTTAAAAACAATTCACCTGAACACCCCTAGCATCACCATGGTGACCTTCCAGCAATCTGGGATGTGCTTGCTTTCTCTACTGGTTGACCCATACAGGCTAAACATGTGACCTCCCCAGCCAGCGCATTCTCTTTCTAATCGCGACGTTGTGGAGATGTGTTTATATACCAAGGGCATTCGTTTTGTTTTTTCGCCTTTTTTTTCCATTTTCAATTTGCCAGTCTTTGTTTTGTTCTGATTCGTTTGTTATCACGGACAAAGAGTCAACACGACATTCCACGTGTCTTTCTTGCAGACAGGTATGTTCGCCATCCGACCCACACCATGTTTATTTCCTTATCATTAGGTTTTTTCAAATCTGAATGATTAAATCCGTCACAGATAAATACTCATGATACAGAACAGCGGACAACCTTGAGACCTCCTCACCTTCAACTGATCTGCGTCTCTGGAGTTTCTTGTGAATCGGGGCCAGGTGAGCTGATGACCAGAAACAGGCGGCCCGTATCGGAGACCCAATGGGCGTGGTGTCATCTTGGCTGGTAGCGTCGGCCTCGGTCTTGTTCTGTCGGGGCAGGGCCAGGCCGGCGAGGAGGGACTTGAGCTCTGACAGGTCGGGATAGACACACGACACATCTCTGGAGAGGGCACATAGGAAGGCAATTAGTCTTCGATCAGAAGTTGTTTTTTTGTTTGTTGACTAACCCAGTGAGTGAGTTGGGTTTAACGCCACTTTTAACAGTATTCCAGTTATATCACGGCGTGGCAGCTTAATGTGGGAGGAAAGCCCGAAGTGATGCAGGTCTCAGACGTTTACCACTTCGGTGAAACCCACGAAGTATGGTGCTGACAAACCTAGAAACATAATCGGGGCAAACCGGGATTCGAACCCACAATCATAGGTTTCTGGCATGCCCAAAGGACACAGCTCTGCACAGCGAATCGCGGCGCCTTAGACGACTGGGCCACCCGTGCCCCCGTTGACTAACCCAACACACAGCTATATTCCAGCTACGACGGCAGCCTGTACATAACTGAATCTGGAGCAGACAATCCTGTTATTGATATTTTGAGCAACGATCCATGCTACGGGGTACGTTGACACGCCATCAATCAAGTCACCAAGGAGGACCAGGCAATCCATTGGGTCGCCCTGTTACACCAAGCATAGGATGCTATGGACCATTTCTAAGCCTGAAACCCCACTGGTTTCCGGCAGCAGTGAAAATAATACATTTTCTTACAGATAAGACATTTTTTCTTCACAATCTGTATATGCATCACAAAGAAATGAAGTAGGTTTTCAAAACTGCTTTCATTGTGTTGACATACAGTACAACAAAAAATGAAATCTTGAAAGTCAGACATAACTCCATCTAAGATATCATATTTATACAGATATATCTTGATCAACGACAAATATCTTTTACCTACCCAAGAAGTATGACATATTTCTGTAGGAGGGACATGGCACGCTGAGGATCGTAGCTGACAAACCCATTCAGAAATGTGATAAACTTGACAATGATGGAGCCTAACAGCCGCTGCTCTTTGCCATGGGACTGAAATTAAACGTGAAGATGATGACTCACATTCAACATATACAGTCAGAAGAGTGGTAAAAAGAGTGATTCAGGCAGAGAAATCACTTGAATGAGGGTGACGTAGGTTGTGAGTATATTGGCCAGTGAACTCACTTGTATGATGATGAACTAAGTCGCGAGTATATCAGACAGTGAACTCACCTGTATGAGGGTGAAGTAGGTCTCCAGTATATCGGGCAGTGAACTCACCTGTATGAGGGTGAAGTAGGTCTCCAGTATATCAGACAGTGAACACACCTGTATGAGGGTGAAGTAGGTCTCCAGTATATCGGGCAGTGAACTCACCTTTATGAGGGTGAAGTAGGGCTCCAGTATATCGGGCAGTGAACTCACCTTTATGAGGGTGAAGTAGGGCTCCAGTATATCAGGCAGTGAACTCCCCTGTATGAGGGTGAAGTAGGTCTCCAGTATATCGGGCAGTGAACTCACCTGTATGAGGGTGAAGTAGGTCTCCAGTATATCAGGCAGTGAACTCACCTGTATGAGGGTGAAGTAGGTCTCCAGTATATCAGACAGTGAACACACCTGTATGAGGGTGAAGTAGGTCTCCAGTATATCGGGCAGTGAACTCACCTTTATGAGGGTGAAGTAGGGCTCCAGTATATCGGGCAGTGAACTCACCTTTATGAGGGTGAAGTAGGGCTCCAGTATATCAGGCAGTGAACTCCCCTGTATGAGGGTGAAGTAGGTCTCCAGTATATCGGGCAGTGAACTCACCTGTATGAGGGTGAAGTAGGTCTCCAGTATATCTGGCAGTGATGTGTACTCGGCACGGAACACCAGTGGCTGTAGTAGTTCCAGGAGGCCGAGGGCGTTGGAGAAGAGTGTGAGGAAGTTGCGGTGCTTCATCTCCCCGATCTTGTACTGAGTCTTGCCCCGCAGCAGAGCAGCCAACATGGGCAGCTGACTGAAATATGATCAGTATCATCAACAATGATAAATCCAGAAACAGTGATGCTTAACAACTACATCAGTGATCAGGCAAACTGGTGAATGAAAACATGAGCAACAGTCACATACCAGCCACACAACCGACCACAAGTAAGCTGAATAAACATCAAGATAGGATTTGTTCCTTTGTTGGTTAACGCCACTCTCAGCAATAATCCAGCTATATGATGGCATCTGTAAATAATCGAGTGTGGACCAGACAGTCCAGTGATTGATATCATGAGCTTCAACCCATGCAATTGGGATACGATGACATGTATAAACCAAGTCAGCAAGCCTGACCACCCGATCCTGTTAGTCATCTCTTACGACAAGCACTCGTCTTTTACAGCAAGCATGGGTTGCTGAAGACCTTTTCTAACTGGATCTTCACAGGTCTCGAGATGTGAAGAGAATGGATTGACAGGATGTGTGAGTGAGTGGGTGATGTGCTGTGGTGTTAACATAGAGCAGCAAGGAGAGGACACTTACACCTGACTTCACCTGTACTACCAATGAGTGAGTGAGTGAGTGAGTGAGTATGGTTTTACGCTGCTTTCAGCAATATTCCAGCAATATCACGGCGGGGGACACCAGAAATGGGCTACAAACATTGTACCCATGTCGGGAATTGAACCCGTGTCTTCGGCGTGACGAGCGAACGCTTTAACCACTAGGCTACCCGACCACCCCTTACTACCAAGGAAGAAAACCAGGCCCTTGTGTTCCACAAGCAGCCTTAATGCTGATAGTAAGGAACAATCACTGCTTTGTTGAATGAGATCCCGCTAAATGCTTTTTCCACTCAAATTCACGAGGGGGCATGGGTGGCCCAGTCGTCTAAGGTGTTGCGATTCGCTGTACAGAGTTGCATCCCTTGGGTACGCCAGAAACTTATGATTGTGGGTTTGAATCCCGGTTCACCCCGATTCTGTTTCTTGGTTTGTCAGCACCATACCCGTGCTCGTGGGTTAACCAAAGTGGTAAATGTCTGAGACCTGCATCACTTCGGGCTTTCCTCCCACATTAAGCTGACACGCCGTGATATAACTGGAATACTGTTAAAAGCGGCGTTAAACCCAACTAACTCACAACTTCACGATATCAGGTAACTAGCATCATGTAGGGAGAAAATCGGCCTCTCACCGGAGTATGAGTTGAGGGTGTTCTGCCGCCAGCTTCCGGCACCCGAGGTTGGCATCGTACATCCTGTTCTCGGCAGTGTGTCCGTGGACGGCATGACCGAGCGCCATCAGCAGCCGATGGGAGATGACATCCAGCTGTACACAAATCGGAACATCAGGGCTTAAACACATTGGATCTTACACACAGCCAGTCATCAGGTCATACACACACACACAAGATTATTTCATGTATGTAATGAATAAATCCAGAATTCATGAAAGTTCATAAAGAGACTGAGTTATGAACTTCTATGCACCTTCATGAATAAACTAGAATTCATGAAAGTTCATCAATATTCATAAAGAGACCATTTCATGAACATTAATGAATTTTTTAGATTTATGGACTCAATTTTTTTATGAAAGCATAAATCTAATAACTCATGAACTTAAAGTGGATGTTTTTATCAAAGTCATGAATATTCATGAACCATACTACTAATATATGAATATTCATGAACATTTCAGATTCGTCCCATTTTAAGTTATGCATATTCAAAAAAGTTGATGAACAATTTTATATTCATATTTCATATGAATATTCATTAATTACACGTATTTATTATCGTCTCGCTGGGGATGTTCTTCTCACCTGACTGGGGCTGTCATGAGTGTCGTGTTCAGCAGCTATGCATGACTTGTCGGTGAGCCAGGACAGGATGTAGGGGTACTGCAGGTACAGCTCATACAGCAGCTTCGTCTGCAGGCAGCTGCATCAACAACACAGTCATACATAACATGTACACACCCAACTACAAGGGGTTACGTATTATGTGGAACAACGGGGGGGGGGGGGGGGGGGAGGGCAGTGGCGTTCTATTCTCTACATGGGTAGAATGAAAGCATGTCTGTTTATTTTGAAGTCACTGTGAATCAAAGCAGGAAGCACTTTGGTTTTTCAGACTAGCGGACCAACTTTAATGTCTAAGGTTGGTGTGCTGAGCAGAGGGAGAGATTTGAGCAGAGGGGAGAGATTTGAGCGGAGGGAGAGATTTGAGCACAGAGGACTGTGTTCAGCAGAGGGGAGAGCATTGAGAAGGGGGAAAAGATTTGAGTAGAGGGAGAGATTTGAACAGAGATTTGAGCAGAGCGTTTGAGATCTGAGCAGGGGAGAAAGATTTGAGCAGAGGGGAGAGATTCAAACAAAGGGAAGGATTTGAGCACAGAGGAGTGTTCAGCAGAGGGGAGAGCATTGAGAAGGGGAAAAGATTTTAGCAGAGGGGAGAGATTCAAACAAAGGGAAGGATTTGAGCACAGAGGAGTGTTCAGCAGAGGGGAGAGCATTGAGAAGGGGAAAAGATTTTAGCAGAGGGGAGAGTGTTGGCAACATGACACATACCTGCGGCCTTGCTTTCCCTGAAGATGATCCACCACAGCTCTCAGTCGGACATCCTTGTCGGCCATGCAGGCCTTCAGCAGGCTCATCCTCTGACAGAGGGTCTCCGGGGTGGACGAGGATGGGCTCGGAGCACCAGCTGGATGGGAGGACTCTCCTGCAGTTGTGTTCCTGGAGTCATCAGATTCTTCTAGGATGTAGTCCACCACACATATCACCTGGCTGATGGTCGGATTCAGAATGTCTTCACAACTGTCCATCTGGGAAAACAAACCACGGGTCCTTACAAGGAACCAGGGCACCGTTCCACAAAGCGAACTTAGCGCTACGACTATCGTAAGCCAGTGTTAAAGCATTGGAGTTATGATCACCTTTGCACTAAGATGGCGTTGTGGAATGGGGCCAGCTTACAACTATCTTCCTGACAAAGCAACTCTGTGAATAAAGACCTCCTGCTAGCTGCTTGTGAAGGAAGCCCTTACCTTCTTGCACTCCCGTCCCTGCCAGATCTTAGGGATGTGGATACACGCCCAGAGGAAGTCCAACACTGACGTTGCATTGAAGCTGAAATACAAGTTTGTGGTGTTAATGGATAAAACACATACAAATACTAACTCCCAGTGAGACCATATTGTTACTGCTAACAAAAAATACAATAGTTTTCTTTTGAAAGAAGAATCCGATTTTCTTAACCTTGGGCCTATTTCAGTGAGTGAGAGAGTTAATGCCGTTTTTGACAGTGTTCTAGTCATATCATGGCATGTCGGCTTAATGTGGGAGGAAACCCCCAAGTGATGCAGGTCTCAGATGTTTACAACTTTGGTAAAACCCAAACATGGGTATGGTTCTGACAAACGAGAATTTGACCCCACAGCCAAAGGTTTTGGCGTGCCACTGTGCCACAACTCTACACAGTGAATTGCAGCGCCTTAGACGACTGGACCACCCCTGCCGCCACCTCTGTCATGACAGATTAACAATGGTCATAGGAAAATACCCAGGTGTTCTTTAACATGTTTAACGTATTTCGAGTTGTATCGTAACATAATTTTGTCTTCACATCAAGTGAACATAATGAGTTTGACATCAAAATGAAAGGTTAAATACCTTTAAATAAAATTCATTTATGAAGTAATAACATATAAGAGACAATGGTGAGTAATTTTATCACCAATAAACTATGTTGTAACTAACTAGGCTTATGTTTGCTTCAAATTCAGCGTGTTTATTCTGACTCCAACAGTTGTTAATACAACTGTAAAAACAGCGGGAATTGATTTCAGCTTCACCGGTTATCACGTTAGGTCACATGTGCAATATGCAAATGCTTCCCGGTACTTCCGGCTCTCTACTCACAGATGTTGATTGTTTTACCGTGTCAGCTGGTTTTACAATCTGCATCGAGGCGAGGGTCATTTCAACATTTTTTGCAGAAATTATTAAACTTTAGTCAAGGAAAACAGATACAAATCATGTTTATGTATGGAAATAGTTATTGGAACAGGTATTTAGGATGAAATGCGAAGTTTTATTGTCAAATGCAGGGCTGGCTATCGGACGCTGGTTGACATCGCCAGTGGAAGCTGAAAGTGAAACAACTGGAAAAAAATGTGAGATCTTCGACTCCGTGTATAAGACGACCCCCCTTCTTAAACCCGTCATTTTAGCCTTATACACAGCGATATATGGTAGTATCTTTTCTGCACTGTGAATTGCAGCACCTTAAATGACTCGCCCAACCCGGGGCAAATAAATTCCCAACAAAAAATCTTGCAACATAAAACAAGCACATCCTTCACAGCCAGTAGTAACAGGGTCCTGTCAGAGGCTATAGAAACTACTTCACCTCTTCTCTGTGTTGTTGAGGATCCTGGTGATGCACCTGTTGACGGTGCCCCAGTTACACTGGTGAGTCAGCAACGCCAGCAAGTATGGCTCCTTCCGGCTCCCCGGCACCCTCTCCCTCGGCTGGCTCACGGTCTTCTTGGCAAATATCAGCTGCTGCTGCAGGTCTGGGTTGGACTGGATGATTTCAGGGTCCAGTAGCTCCAACCAATCAATCAGCAGAGAGGCAGTGGATACAAGCATGGGTGACCTGGTCCGAATAATGGCAATAATGATAATAATGAGAAGAAGACAACTATACAAGGCTTAAAAAAACAAGTGCAAAAGTGAGCATGGTGAGCGTGGCTCACTAATACTCCCGACCCGCCTAGTGTGTCAGTAGTTACAAATTAAATAGCAAGGATAGGGTTAGGGTTAGGGTTATGAAAAATTAAAAAAAAAATGGAAAATTAATAAAAACAATTTTTTTCTTTTTACTGCACCCTTCCATATGACACAGATTATATCTACTAAGTTTGAGATGAATCCCCTGAACAGTTTAAGAGTAATCACGCGGACAAAGTTTTCGGACGGACGGAACCTTGGTATAACTATATACCCCCCGACATTTTGTCGGGGGTATAATAAAAGAATTGGTTCTCAAGTAATGACTTTTGAAAATATAGAGCAGCCGGTGGGTTTTTGTTGGGATTTTTTTGTTGTTCAAACTAGTATGCAACCAAATGAACAGTTGTGTACCATCACCCTGGGAAAGGGCCTCCCTACATAAACAAGCATACAAACTCCTATAGCCGGCATGACAATAACACGAGATGCACAGTAAAGCAGTGCGCATGTAAAGGGAAGTAACTGTGTGCTATATTGGATCACACTGTTTTAATATTAGTATTTTTTTTTTTTTTAAATGGAAATAAAAACGAAACATGCCCCACAATTTGTGATGATGCAGGCGGTGCCTGAGAAACAAGACTATTATATTTTTTTGTTTTTTTTGTTTGTTGTTTAACGCCACACTCAGCAATATTCCAGCTATATGATGGCGGTCTGTAAAATAATCGAGTCTGGACCAGACAATCCAGTGATTGACATCATGAGCATTGACCCACGCAATTGGGATCGATGACCTGCATCAACCAAATCAGCGAGCCTGACCACCCAATCCTGTTAGTTGACTTTTACGACAAGCATAGTTGCCTTTTAAGGCAAGTATGGGTTGCTGTAGACCTATTCTAGCCCGGAATCTTCACGGGTCTATTATTTTTAATATTTTTTTTAGCCCAATAACAATGAAGGGTAAATATAGTTCAGCTGCATGATCACAGCTAGTCCCTATCATACCCGAGGCAATGAGGTCCCTCTACATTTGTGGTGAGTGAGTCGTTTTACAGTGCTTTGCGCAACATCCAGCAATATCATGGCAGGGGACAGTAATGGGCTTCACACATTGTAACTATGTACAGAATAGAACCTTGGTATTTGGCATTATGAGCAAATGCTTTAACTACTAGGCTACCCCATCGTCTTCCGTTGTAGAATAGGTCTTCAGCAACCCATGCTTGCTGTAAAAAGGCGACTAACGGGATCGGGTGGTCAGGCTCACTGACTTGGTTGATGCATGTCACCGATCCCTTTTGCGTGAATCCATGCACATGATATTAATCACTGGATTGTCTGGTCCAGACTTGATTATTTACAGACCGCCGTCATATAGCTGGAATATTGCTGAGTGCGGCGTTAAACAACATAAAAACAAACAAACCAAAGCTCCATCGCCCCGTATATTTGTCATATAACGGAGTATACACACTTACACTTTCTCTAGATGAAGCAGGGCCTGGCTAGCAACCCTTGCACCATCCGCTGACGTGGACTGCTCCATCATCTCCGTCATACACTGCTGCACTAAGTTCTCAAGGTCAGGGTCGCCACTCAGAGCTGGGAGACCTGCAACACACCCGTCATCACTAGATCAGGAAATATCTACTGTATATGATAAGCCGAATTTTCAGGACCAGAGAAATATTTCTGTTAAAAGGGGTCAGCTTATGTATTGGTTTACACTTTCATCAAATTCTTTTTCTGTTGGTAAAAAAACTACATCATATCGCTTCAGGTGACTAAACAACGCTATAACAAACTTTGGCAATGAAAATGTGAAATTTGCAATTAAACATCAATACCAAAACCAACAAACAACAAGGAATCAGATCAGATTGGAATAACTCTCCCGTGTGAATGAATGGTGTAAGCATCAAGCCTATAATGAGAGACTTACAGCATTCATTTACAACAACGGATAATCCATAATTCCGAGTTTTGAGCAGGTTATCAAATATATTATCAATCTTATGAAAAATTAAGAAAATCCTTCGAAATACTGGATAACAACAAGTGCCATCTTTTGTTGTCTTTGGGTATGATGAGGCTGGGGATTGAACCACCGACCTTCTGCTTTCCGGGCAGACGCTCTAACAAGTAGAGCTAGAAAGTAGAATGCCTTGTTCAACAAATTGAACATACAGCTACTACTATTGAAACACTGAGTTAGGACAGTCGTAGTGCTCACAAAGACAGTAACAGTACCCAGCAGTAGTATGGAGGACTGACAAAGTAGACACAATTTACTGATAACAACTTCTTTATTTACAGTAAGGTTTGACAACAGTATAAAGATCTACCGGGGTATACCAAATGTCGCCTTTCCAGCAAATAAAGAAGTTCCTATCCATAAATTGGGTCTACTTTGTCATCCGTCAACATCTAAGTAATGCCTATCAAACAATTCAGTAAGGAGGTGAGGTGAAATTGGGTTTAATGTCGCGTCCAAGATTATTTCACTTATATAGCGATGTGCATGCACGATTGTGTATGGCTGCTTGTACTAGTCCGGACTGATGTCGATTTATAGTGCTAGTTCACTCAGATACCATGCCACAGTTTAACATGAATATGCCACTCAGACATAGTATACTGACTCCGAGCAGACCAGTCCTTGTTATAGCCCCTTAATGCCGAGCGCCAGACAGGGTAACAACAAGTACCATCTTTTAACGTCTCTTGGTATGACGCGGCAGGGGATCGAACCGCGGACCTTCTGCTCTCCGGGCGGACGCATTACCACTATACCATGGAGGCAGTTTCAGTAAGGAGGACTGCTGCCTTCAACTGTACCCTGCTGAGGATGTGTGTTCATGCCATCGACCACTGCTATGTCTGTTCCTGACTTCTATTTACCTGCCTCCTATTAAATCAGGAACACTGCTGAGAGGAGGAAGAAACTACACTCGCTCACTCCTAAACATTAAAGTGCTCTACCTTGTGTGAGTTTGTTTGGATCCAATTTTCCACCAGTTTTGAATGTCTCCAGTTTCATCTGTGTTCTTTCTTTTGTCTTACTCTTGGATCCAGACGCTTTACCAGCTTCTAAGAATTGCTTGATGACCGACAGGAGTGGACTTCTTCGTCCTGGTGTGAACACTGCCAGGCGTTCCACCATCCTCCTCACAGCAACAGTCAGGGATGTCTGACAGCACAATAGGAGGACTGAGTGAGTTTGGTTTTACGCCACTATTAGCAATATTCCAGCAATATCACAGAGGGGGACACCAGAAATGCGCTTCACACATTGTCCCCATGTCGGCGTGACAAGCGAGCGCTTTAACCACAAGGCTACCCGACCGCCCCACACACAATAGGAGGACAATGGAACATTATCTCATGTACATGAATATAGGACATCTCTCATCTCAAATTACCACCCCACTCAAAAATATAACCAATTTTTATACACACTCATTCTCAAGCCTAAACAATATATATCATCCTGCTCTTGGAAATGGCGATATTTGCTAATAATTTAGCACCATTTCCGATTGATCAATATACACAAGACTTATTTATTCGTGTATAATACGTGTGTTATATGCATCCTTAATAATGGGAAATAAAATTCTTGAAAAATATATCTGTCGTATATAAACATTTCAGGCTGTCAGCATAAACCACAAAATTTACGATCTTTCAACTCTGTCTTTTTTTCACCAAAATAATATTCTTATAAGAGCCCCCTATTTCTAATTTTGAGAGCTATGCAACAGCTAACTTATTCTCAACCAAAGGAAGTTATTATTTTTAATATTTCTAAACTATTTTCTTTCCCACCTGTTTGGATATGAGCAGCTTGAGAAGTGGTCCTGATCTTGATGATGTCTCATAAAGACGAGCGGCAAACTCAGCACCTTTTGTAGACTCCAGGATCTAAAAAAACAAATAAATGAGAATAAAATATTAATACAATAAATCTGTCCACATGACAGTCTCTCAGATGAAAGTTGCTTGCATGTGTTTGTCCATCTTGCAAACCCAAAGGAGATGGTACACTACTAGGTCCAGACACAATTTATTGTTTGTTTGGTGTTCAACGCCGCACTCTGCAATCTTTTAGCTATATGATTACGGCTAGTAAATAATCGGGTGTGGACCAGACAAGCCAGTGATTACAGCACCTACAACAGCACCTTCACCAACTCCTTCAACAGCACCTAAATCAGCGTCTACAACAGCACCTACACCAACTCCTGCAACAGCACTTACATCACCTACAACAGCACCTACACCAACACCTAGAACAGCACCTACACTAACTCCTGCAACAGACCCTAAATCAGTGTCTACAACATCACCTACACCAACTCACCTTCTGCATCGTGGTGATCACCTCGGCAGCCTTGCTCTGCTCACTTGATATGGACTGAAAGTGAAATAGGCAGAAATGAACAAAACATCAGAAACCTAACAACAGGAAACTAATCTCAAGCAGCAAGGGAGAGGGTGACTTTGGCTTACACCCCTTCAGCCGTGTGCCAGTAATACCACTGTGTGTCAGCTTCATGTGGGAGGAAAGCCCGAGGTGAAACCACAATCACGGGTACGCTGCTGACAATCCTAGGGACACCTGTAGTCAGGGCAAATCTGGTATTCGAACCCATGATCAAAGGTTGAGCCTAAGGGAAGCATCTTCCCGAGACAAGAGAGTTAACTGACTACAAAAGTCCAGTTGCCACCCTTGCCAAAATAGGCTGGTATTATGGAGTTACATTTAGGCTGGACTAAGGAGTCTATCCATAGTCCAATCAAAATCGTGCACGAAATCGAAATCCGGTTCGTAGACTGTCGTGCAGATTTTGGTCAATTGCAGGATTTGCAAAACATGTGCACCGCCAACTCGTTGTCAACAGATATTTTCCTAATTTTTTCATGTTTTTAATCAAGGTGCTCGTGTGATTTGATGCACTCCGTGATGTTAAACCCGTTTTATCACATTATAGATCTTGATTATCGATCAGATCGTCTTGACTGAGGGACGCCATTTTGTTTGAAGCAAATGCAAGTGATAAGAGAGGTGGAATCTGATTGATCCATAGGATAGGCATAAAAGGGACATAACTCGTAATAACCACTGGTGGCGCTACAATTGAGGCCAGAAATTCCAGCCTAGTTTAGCAAGGGTGGAAACTGGACTTTTAAAGTCAGTTAACTCTCTTGCCTCGGGAAGATGAAGGGAGTGACTTTGCACATCAAAGCACATCATCTTAGATGACTAAGCCACCAGTGCCCCGTGCAGCAAGTACTGATACTTAAGGCTAAAAGAAATATAGTCTTGGTTCTGAGGCACTCCCCACATCATCATAAAGTTTGACACATGTTTTATTTTTATTTCCATTTTAAAGAACCCAAAAATTCCTTAACTATTCCAAGTCCAACGGTATTCAAATACTATCAAGGAATACATTTATGTAGGGAGGCCCTTTCCAAGGTTGATTGGACACAACTGTTTATTTGGGTACACAACTGTTGATTTGGTTACATATTAGTTTGAACAACAACAAACAAAAACACACTGCCCACCCGCACTATATTTTCAAAAGCCATAGCCTGAGAACCTATTCTTTTATATTTTTAAGCCTTAAGTCAACAATTATATGCACAGGGGCTGATGGGTAAGCTGGATGGTTTGAAAACAGAGCAGCAAGAAACTTCATACCTTGATGAGAGCCTGATACAGCTTGTTGGATCTTGGGTTGGATGTTCCGCTTGGGTCAAAGATCTGGCAACAGAACATGGAGATGGTAGGGGCTTCTGAGTGAGTGAATGACTGAGTAGTGTTTCACGCCACTTTTAGCAATATTTCAGCAATATCACGGTGGGGAACACCAGAAATAGGCTTCACACATTGTAACCATGTGGGGCATTGAACCCAGGTCTAAGGTGTGACGAGCGAACCCTTTAGCCACTTGGCTAAGGGGCTTCTGGGAACTAATTGTAATTGTAACCATAAGAAAACCTGGAACCCTCTTAACACGTGGATCTCCTCGAGTTCCAGGTCACATAAAATCAGGTCCGACTTGAACTCACTGGAAATGAAAATTCCTTTCTAAAAATATTCACTTGCTGTGATAAAATAGATTTTCAAACAACAATTTGTCTCCCTGACCCTGATGGAAAACATTCTGCTACTACTTCCAGTATGAAATTAGTCTGATGTGATTTGTTGAGTTGCTATACAAGTGTGTCAAGTTTAACCAGTATGACACGTCTGGTTGTGTGCAAGGCAACAAATATTGTACAGTTTTCAAAATATGCTCTAAAGAGCACTACCATCATTTTCAGTTTAAGTCAAAGTCGTCGCTGTGGAAACTAAACAAAATAAATCGTAAAAAAATCCCAAACCACCAAAAGGCACTAGTTTACCACTACCTACCTAGACTTACCTGTGCCAAGTTTGATGAAGAAATATTGTACGGTTTTCAAGATTTCAAAAATCCTAAACTATCCAAAAGCAGCAGTTGGACACGAGGTCTATCTATCTATGTGCAGACAGATGGACAGCACCCATTCCTATACATCCCTTCCACTTCATGGTGGGGGATAATAAATGAATTACTCACCTCCAGCAAGCATGGCACCAGGTTGGGTTTCCCCCACGGGAGAGTCACCTCCTCCATCTTGCGGACCTGCCAGCAGGGGTAGCCGGTCACTCCTGTGTCCATTCCCTCTGTACTAGGGGCTGGAACAACACACACCTTACAGGTCAACCTACAGAGGAGCACGTGCCTAACTACTGATTGCTTGTGTAGTTTTGTTTGTTCTTTAACGCCGCACTCAGCAATATTCCAGCTGTATGCGGGCGGTCTAAAAATAATCGAGTCTGGACTAGACAATCTAGTGATAAACATCATGAACACCAATCCACGCAATTGGGATACCATGACATGCATCTACCAAGTCAGCGAGCCTGACCACTGATCCCGTTAGTCGCCTCTTACGGCCAGCATTGGTTACTATTATATCCCGGATCTCCACATGATTGTGTAGAACTATGTGTCCCTGAAAAGGTAATGCGTGCATCTACTGAGACATTTGTTACATCATAGCTGGTGAATTGTTATATTTCAGTTGGAGCCATGGTAACATGGCCATAAAATATTTCAAAAAGTTTCAAACAAGGACATCCTATCCATACTTAGTGTAAGGGATTGGAAGTAGTCTATATTACGCATATATTCATTTGTTCGTGCATACAGTGGTTATCCTGGTACACTCAATTTCACACCTCGAACCACCAAATAACATTACTGAGTCTTCAGGGGTCCATTCCATAAAGCGATCGTAGAGTTGGTTTGGTTGGTTGTGTAACGCCGCACTCAGCAATATTCCAGCTATATAACGGCGGTCTGTAAATAATCGAGTCTGGACCAGACAATCCTGTGATTGATATCATGAGCATCGATCCACGCAATTGGGATCGATGACATGTATCAACCAAGTCAGCGAGCCTGACCACCTGATCCCGTTAGTCGCCTTTTACGACAAACATAGTCACCTTTTACGGCAAGCATGGGTTGCTGAAGACCTATTCTACCCCGGAATCTTCACGGGTCGATCCTAGAGTTAAGGCGATTGTAACTCCCATACTTTAACATAGACTTATGTTTGTTTATTTGTTGTTCAAAGCCACACTCAACATTCCAGCTATATGATGGCGGTCTGTAAATAATCGAGTCTGGAGCAGACAATCCAGTGATTGACATCATGAGCATCGATCCACGCAATTGGGATACGATGACATGTATCAACCAAGTCAGCAAGCCTGACCACCCAATCCTGTTAGTCGCCTCTTACGACAAGCATTGACAGGGTTGTTGAAGACAAATTCTACTACCACTACTTACTTCTTTGTGGAACAGGGCCCTGAGGACTCACAAATAAGAGAGAAACAACAAATAATCCTCCCTATTCGATCCATGCCCAAAACAGGACCACACAGGACTAGGTATCATTCTCACTGCAATACACTGCTCTTTTCCTGCAAAGCAAAATGATTTCACTCTGGTTCCAGACATGTTACACTTTTTCAAATAATATTCATTCCAAACGTCCCTGACCTTGTTTGGGTCGAGGCAGATGTTGGGTCAACATGAGGTTAAACTTTTCCCCTCCCTTGGCCCCTCTCTTGTGCTGGATCTCGATCAACTGGGCCATGTACACCTTGTCCAGCACGGCCTGCTCCAGCCCCGTGGGGTCCAAACCCACTGCGTTGTCCAGACAGGTCAACAGCTTGCTCATGCTGGCCACCGGGATCCCGAAGGACTGGACAAACAGCAACAGCTGGGCTGGTTCCAGTTCTTGCAGAGCTGTGACAAAGTTGGTAAAAGTAACAAGTGATGGAACTATGGATGCATTGCAATCGTCAAAGGGACAATGGCATTATATCATTGACAAGTAAACAAACATCAGTTAATAACATGGATACCATACAACACTATTGACCAAAAAGAACTGATTATGATTTAATTTACCATTTATTCTTATCCAAAAACCCACAGCCTCATAACCTTAACTGAACCTTTCTCTTAAAATCCTTAACAACTTCCCAGCATCATGTTTAGTAAAGTAAACATTAATATTGTTTTAACTATGATGTACATGATGTACAGTAGATAGCTAGTTTCCCCCCAACACATACCGTAATCCATGTAATAAGCGCCCAGGGCGCTCTCAAAATTGGAAATAGGGGGCTCTTATTAGAATATTATTTTGGTGAAAAAAAACAGAGTTGAAAGATACATTTCGTGGTTTATGCTGACAGCCTGAAATGTTTATGTACGACAGATATATTTTTCTGAAATTGAATTGCCGATAATTAAGGGTGCATATAACACGCGAGTGTGTATTGTACGCGAATTAATAAATCTTGTGTACATTGATCAATCGGAAGGGGTGCTACCTGGGATTGTTCACTAGCCAATATATTAGCAAATACCGCCGTGGGCGCTTATTAGAGTGGGGCGCTTATTACATCGAATACAGTAACTTTGTTAAGGTGCTCCTTATTCTCACCTGAGTTAACAAGTTGGTCGACGCTAGAGCGAATCATCCTCAGTTTCAGCCAATCCGGGAGCAGCAAGGCCTCCTCGGATGTGTCCAGTAGGAAGGCTGATGGGAGATGCCCCTCCTTGGGGAACCAGGTTTCCAGCAGCACGTGGTACTGACTCTCACCTGGCCACACCAAAAACATAGTGAGTGAGTGAGTGAGTGAGTGAGTGAGTGAGTGAGTGTGTGAGTGAGAGAGTGAGTGAGTGAGAGTGTGAGTGAGTGAGTGAGTGAGTGAGAGTGTGAGTGAGTGAGTGTGTGAGTGAGTGAGTGAGTGAGTGAGTGAGTGAGTGAGTGAGTGTGAGTGAGTGAGTGAGTGAGTGTGAGTGTGTGAGTGAGAGAGTGAGTGAGAGTGTGAGTGAGTGAGTGAGTGAGTGAGTGAGTGTGTGAGTGAGTGAGTGAGTGAGTGAGAGTGAGAGTGAGAGTGAGTGAGTGAGTGAGTGAGTGAGTGAGTGAGTGAGTCTTGGATGGGTGGGTGGGTGGGGTTTGATGCTGCACTATAGCAACATATGTTGAATGTGACTTTATTCGGCCAATTATGTTAACTATGCAAAGAAAGGTGCTCAGAAGGATGAATTCCTATGTGATGAAATTAACAAGGATGAAAATGATGGTGAACAACTCCTTGCTATTCTTCACCATCCATGCTGCCATGTTCATGGGACTGTTCAGTTGGCTAACCTGTGGGTGGTCCGTATGTGAGCAGTGTGATCATGGAGTGTACTACCAGGATGAACATCGTGGCGGACTCGCCTGACTCCCACTGCAGGAGGATCTGGTCCTGGGTGTTGGACTGAAACAGATAACGCACAGATCTGTTGAATACCATACTATACACAGATGTAAACTCTCTGACAGTCAGAATCTGTTGAATACTATACACAGATGTAAACTCCCTGACAGTCAGAATCTGTTGAATACTATACACGGATGTAAACTCCCTGACAGTCAGAATCTGTTGAATACTATACACTGTATAAACTCTCTGACAGTCAGAACCTGTTGAATACTATACATTGATGTAAACTCCCCGACAGTCAGAATCTGTTGAATACTATACACCGTATAAACTCTCTGACAGTCAGAACCTGTTGAATACTATACATTGATGTAAACTCCCCAACAGTTAGAATCTGTTGAATACTATACATTGATGTAAACTCCCTGACAGTCAGAATCTGTTGAATACTATACATTGATGTAAACTCCCCAACAGTCAGAATCTGTTGAATACTATACATTGATGTAAACTCCCCGACAGTTAGAATCTGTTGAATACTATACATTGATGTAAACTCCCCGACAGTTAGAATCTGTTGAATAATATACATTGATGTAAACTCCCCGACAGTCAGAATCTGTTGAATACTATACATTGATGTAAACTCCCTGACAGTCAGAATCTGTTGAATACCATACTATACATTGATGTAAACTCCCCAACAGTCAGAATCTGTTGAATGCTATACATTGATGTAAACTCCCTGACAGTCAGAATCTGTTGAATACTATATACAGATGTAAACTACCCGACAGTCAGAATCTGTTGAATGCTATACATGGATGTAAACTCCCCGACAGTCAGAATCTGTTGAATACTATACACAGATGTAAACTCCCCAACAGTTAGAATCTGTTGAATACTATACATTGATGTAAACTCCCCAACAGTCAGAATCTGTTGAATACTATACATTGATGTAAACTCCCTGACAGTCTGAATCTGTTGAATACTATTAATTGATGTAAACTCCCCGACAGTTAGAATCTGTTGAATAATATACATTGATGTAAACTCCCCGACAGTTAGAATCTGTTGAATACTATACACAGATGTAAACTCCCCGACAGTTAGAATCTGTAGAATACTATACATTGATGTAAACTCCCGGACAGTCAGAATCTGTTGAATACTATACATTGATGTAAACTCCCCGACAGTCAGAATCTGTAGAATACTATACACATGGATGTGAACTCCCCCACAGTTACACCTCCTTGTGAGTTTGCCACAATGAAACATACTTTATGAATCTATGTCTATGACAGGTACCATTGTATACACTCTGTGAGTCTGTGTCAATGACACACACCCATCATTACACTTTATGAATATAAAACCCTTACCCATGTATACGCCTCCTTGTGTGGCTCCCTGGCCTTCTTGAGGTAGTTGACATAGAGGCTGATGAGGGCGTTGAGGGTGACGTCCTGCGACGGTGTCCAGGGGTTGCCCTCACACGGCAGGATGTGGTTGATCACCGACGTCCGCTCCACTATCAGCTGGGCAACATCCTTATACAAAGCAGAGCAACAATCAGTTAACATCAACGGAAATCTGTATCACTGAGGGTTGGTGAATGAGACAACAACTTTATGAAAAATACCAATCTTTCAAATATTCGCACTGGGTATGATTAGAGCAATATTTTCAAATTCAAAACACTTGAGAAGCATGAATAATTAAGGAATGGAGCCGAGTCAGAAAAATGACTTGTGGCTGCTGCAGTCTTGAAGCATGTCTGTCATCGATGATGTAAGACTTACCGAGGCCAGGTTGTCGAGGTCGTAGAGATTCTGGTCCAAGGAATGCTGGGACAGGAAGATGATGTAGGAGCTGACAAGACTGGGATCTGTCTCGATTTGGCAGGCCTAGAACACAACACACCAGTCATCCAGGGAGTGGCCATGTAGGGAACAGTTTTACAGGGAATGGTTATATGGGGGAACAGTTATATACATGATTTTGGAAATAGATATCCACCATACAGATACACAAGGAATGGTTACATAGGGAACAGTTATACAAGGAATAGTTAGACAGGGAACAGTTATACAAGGAACAGTTAGACAGGGAACAGTTAGACAGGGAACAGTTATATGAGAAACAGTTAGACAGGGAACAGTTATACAAGGAACAAGTGGACAGGGAACAGTTATACAAGGAACAGTTATATGAGAAAAAGTTAGTCAGGGAACAGTTATACAAGGAACAGTTAAACAGGGAACAGTTATACAAGGAACAGTTATATGAGTAACAGTTAGACAGGGAACAGTTATACAAGGAACAGTTATATGAGAAAAAGTTAGACAGGGAACAGTTATACAAGGAACAGTTAGACAGGGAACAAGTGGACAGGGAACAGTTATACAAGGAACAGTTATATGAGAAACAGTTAGACAGGGAACAGTTATACAAGGAACAGTTATATGAGAAAAAGTTAGACAGGGAACAGTTATACAAGGAACAGTTAGACAGGGAACAGTTATACAAGAAACAGTTATATGAGAAACAGTTAGACAGGGACCAGTTATACAAGGAACAGTTAGACAAGGAACAGTTAGACAGGGAACAGTTATATGAGAAACAGTTAGACAGGGAACATTTATACAAGGAACAGTTATATGAGAAACAGTTAGACAGGGAACAGTTATACAAGGAATAGTTATATGAGAAACAGTTAGACAGGGAACAATTATACAAGGAACAGTTATATGAGAAACAGTTAGACAGGGAACAGTTATATGAGAAACAGTTAGACAGGGAACAGTTATACAAGGAACAGTTATATGAGAAACAGTTAGACAGGGAACAGTTATACAAGGAACAGTTATATGAGAAACAGTTAGACAGGCAACAGTTATACAAGGAACAGTTATATGAGAAACAGTTAGACAGGCAACAGTTATACAAGGAACAGTTATATGAGAAACAGTTAGACAGGGAACAGTTATATGAGAAACAGTTAGACAGGGAACAGTTATATGAGAAACAGTTAGACAGGCAACAGTTATACAAGGAACAGTTATATGAGAAACAGTTAGACAGGGAACAGTTATATGAGAAACAGTTAGACAGGCAACAGTTATATGAGAAACAGTTAGACAGGGAACAGTTATATGAGAAACAGTTAGACAGGCAACAGTTATACAAGGAACAGTTATATGAGAAGCAGTTAGACAGGGAACAGTTATATACAGATCAAATATATAGGGGACGTTACAGAGGTATTAATACAGGGAACAGGGGATGGCAAGAAGTGGACCTGTCTAAACTTTGGCAGGACTGGCAAATGATGCACACAATGTCGTAACTAAACTGTTGAGAGGAATGTATATATGCCCACAACATGAAGTAAACTGTCAGAGCATTTCTGAAATCAATTCAGACACAGATGGCACAGAATATGCAAAATAACATCCCCAGCTGGAAACATGGTTGCTGGTTCATCATACCTGTCGAAGCGCCAGACTAGTTTGACCTTTCACCTCCTGGAACAGAGGGAGGGATGGCAGATCCTTCAACAGCCAATCATTAGCTCTGTTGTCACCATCAACATCCATCTTGGTTTCGTCCTTGTCTTCTTGACTGGAGGCCGACTTGGACACCACCATTGACAAACCCTGGAACACACGTTAGAGAGGGTGAGAAACAGACAGCAGTATTAGAGCCAGTGTTCTTATCTGCATCAGCCACTGGTGTCAATATTCACAAATAAACATTATATGAGCCATGACTCAACTGAACTGTTTTCCAATTGACCCATTTTGACTAGCTGATTTTGTGGGGTTTCGGGGTCCGAGATCGAGACACCGACTAAGAACTGCTTACCTTGATAGCCTGAGATCAAGACACCGACTAAGAGCTGCATACCTTCATAGCCTGAGATCGAGACACTGACTACGAGCTGCTTACCTTGATAGCCTGAGATCGAGACACCGACTAAGAACTGCATACCTTCATAGCCTGAGATCGAGACACCGACTAAGAGCTGCTTACCTTCATAGCCTGAGATCGAGACACCGACTAAGAGCTGCATACCTTGATAGCCTGAGATCGAGACACCGACTACGAGCTGCTTACCTTCATAGCCTGAGATCGAGACACCGACTAAGAGCTGCATACCTTGATAGCCTGAGATCGAGACACCGACTACGAGCTGCTTACCTTCATAGCCTGAGATCGAGACACCGACTAAGAGCTGCTTACCTTCATAGCCTGAGATCAAGACACCGACTAAGAGCTGCTTACCTTGATAGCCTGAGATCGAGACACCGACTAAGAGCTGCTTACCTTCATAGCCTGAGATCAAGACACCGACTAAGAGCTGCATACCTTCATAGCCTGAGATCGAGACACCGACTACGAGCTGCTTACCTTGATAGCCTGAGATCGAGACACTGACTGGGTGGAGGAGAGTCGCTTCAGGAAGTAGTCAAGGACCTGGAACATCGTGGATGAGTCGGAGGACGTCCCATGCACCATCTCCTGCAGCCGACTCAGAAGTTGACGCTGCTTCTTCAGTTTCTTCAAAAGATACAAAAACATTTAAACTAGGAGCTTGTTTTGCAATAAAATCTGATTTTATCACAAGTTACTGAGAGTTTAAACGTAAGATGTGAATATCCTTTGACAATGGCCATCAAAGTTACATCATTGTGGTGTCAATTAGAAAAGAACCCGTGAAGATCAAGGTTAGAAGAGGTCTTCAGCAACCCATGCTTGTCACATGAGGCGACTTTGCTTGTCGTAAGAGACGACTAACGGGATTGGGTGGTCAGGCTTGCTGACATGGTTGATAATGTCATTGTATCCGTTGCTCATGATGTCAATCACTGGAATGTCCTGTCCAGATTCTATTATTTACAGACTGCCGTGATATAGCTGGAATATTGCTGAGAGTGGCGTTTAAGAACCAACAAACAAACAAATCTTTAGAGAAGTAGACTAACAGACAAACAATATTAATGAAACAGAATGAAAGAATTTTGTTACTTAAACTCAATGTACATTTACAGTTGCCATCCTGTAAAAAAACCACTCAGACCTGGAAAGATAGCATGACAGCATTAATGCCTCTGTTCGAACTTGAGATACCACTCTGCACAGAAACTGCTGGAAGTCACAAGATACACACAAATATTTCACTTGTGCGCTCATGAAGATAAATTTGTTACAAGAGTCACTAGCAGAGGGTATGGGATTTAGGAATAGTATGGTCTAGAATGCCACAAAACTGATAGTCAATGAATGGATCCTAACAATGAGCTCTTAAAATGCCAGTAAGACTAGCCAGCTGGCTGGTATAGGATGGGGACTAGCCAATCAGATAGCTTGCTTGTATGTTGATTACTGATGAAGAAATTTAAGAGCTGAAAGGTGTACCCCCCTCAAGCTGAGTGAGTGAGTATTGTTTTACGCCACTTTTAGCAATATTCCATGGCCGAGAACACCATAAAATGGGCTTCACACATCGTACCCAAGTGGGGAATCGAACCCGGGTTTTCGGCGTGACGAAAGAACGCTTTAACCACTAGGCTACTCTACCACCTCACCTCAACCTGAGCAGTTCAACGAACTCAGACGATACATGCATGTCTACAGACATGTGCAGGAGGGTTCTGCTTACCTCTTTCCTCCGGTACTTCTCCGCCTTGATGACGTCGGAGTCCCCTGTGTCTGTGGACTCGGGGGGCTCATGCAGCAGGAACTCACACAGACACTGGATGGGCAGCACGTCAAGGGAGCCCTCACTCGACTCCACCAGCTCCGCCAGCCACGGCATGGACTGCGACGTCCCCTGAAACACCATCCGTGGCAACAAATAGTCAACTGTGAACTGACTACTTACACATGTTCTATATATAAAAAGCACTCAATCAAGATATTGAATCCTAAATTTCAGCCTGATCGATATCCCCTTGAATAGAATCCAACCAGAGTCTTGGGCTCAAGTAGATACTTTAACCTTGAAGAAACACCACTGTTTTTCTCTATGGGCAGGTAATCAACCAGTGTTACTATGAAATCTCTTAATCACACAAAGTCCTTATTTTGATTGGTATTCTTATATCCTGTGCTTGCCAATATCTGCAGAGCTATCTATAAAGATGAGACAAGAGTAGTCTCCCTTGTATGTACCTGTCTCTGTATGATGTCCAGTAGGAAGTCGGGACTCCGGCTCCGACACAGCATCTGACCGACCTTGAGAGTGTTGCACAAGTTGGACAGCTGGTCCAGCACTTTGGCTGGGGGACATCGTGCGATACCACTGTGAAGAGGATAGTCAATGACAGTTTTATAAAGGATGTTTTTGTATCGAGGACAACTAACTCGCCATCCACTGCTTATGGATTATGTCTCCTTCTTGATTTAATTCCTTATAGCTGCCATGTTATGATGAAGACATCTCATTAGATTAGTTGGCAGATGGACCTGTGAATATCTGGGCTTGAACAGGTCTTCAGCAACCCATGCTTGCCATAACAGGAGACTATACTTGTCGTAAGAGGCAACCCAGGGGATTGGATGGTCAGGCTCACTGACTTGGTTGATGCATGTCACCGTATCCCAATTGTGTGGATCAATGCTCATGATATCAGTCACTGGATTGTCTTGTACAGATTCCATTATTTACATACCGCCATCATATAGCTGGAATATTGCTGAGTGCAGCGTAAAACAACAAACCAACAAGTCGGCAGATGGCAAAGTTTGTCTTCAAATAAATCTTTCATTAATCATTAAATGAGCATTTCCAAGAAAAGTTATTAATTTTACATTTTTAAATCACAAAATCATAAAGATTCAATACACGTTCTACTACAAACTAAAAAATACCCAACTATTCCGTACATGCAAATGGAGTGAAACTCCCCAACAGTGTGTGGAGTTGTCTGCCCCTAGGATACCTATACCCAACTATTCCGTACATGCAAACGAAGTGAAACTCCCAGACAGTGTGTGGAGTTGTCTGACCCTAGGCTACCTATACCCAACTATTCTGTACATGCAAACGGAGTGAAACTCCCCGACAGTGTGTGGAGTTGTCTGCCCCTAGGCTTCCTATACCCAACTATTCCGTACATGCAAACGAAGTGAAACTCCCAGACAGTGTGTGGAGTTGTCTGACCCTAGGCTACCTATACCCAACTATTCCGTACATGCAAACAGAGTGAAACTCCCCAACAGTGCATGGAGTTGTCTGCCCCTAGGCTACCTATACCCAACTATTCCATAAATGCAAACGGAGTGAAACTCCCCGACAGTGTGTGGAGTTGTCTGCCCCTAGGCTACCTATACCCAACTATTCCGTACATGCAAACGAAGTGAAACTCCCAGACAGTGTGTGGAGTTGTCTGACCCTAGGCTACCTATACCCAACTATTCTGTACATGCAAACGGAGTGAAACTCCCCAACAGTGTGTGGAGTTGTCTGCCCCTAGGCTTCCTATACCCAACTATTCCGTACATGCAAACGAAGTGAAACTCCCAGACAGTGTGTGGAGTTGTCTGACCCTAGGCTACCTATACCCAACTATTCCGTACATGCAAACAGAGTGAAACTCCCCGACAGTGCATGGAGTTGTCTGCCCCTAGGCTACCTATACCCAACTATTCCATAAATGCAAACGGAGTGAAACTCCCCGACAGTGTGTGGAGTTGTCTGCCCCTAGGCGACCTACTTGGGGTCCATGGTGGTGAGTTGGTCAAGAAGGAGGCTGTTGGCCTCGGTGATGGTCACTTTGCTGGTGGCGGCGGCCAGATGGCTCTCAAACTCCAGGATCTGCTGCACCTCCTGCTGGGCCATCTGACGTTCCCGGTTCTTGATCTCCTCGATCACCTTATCATCAGTTGCCGTTGTTGGTGGTGGGAACTTGAAGTTGCTGGATGCAAACATGGACTTTACTTATGTCGGTGACCAGCATGTTACTCTGCTGAGTGAATCAATCAAATTTAACATCACTATGAATATTACACACTGCTATTTCTTGCCATTATTCATCCACAGCAACATCCGTAAATTTGGAGAGAAGGACAAACACAACAAAAGATACACAAGATTGAAACACTTTGTCAATAAATACAGAGACAAGGCATTACATCAATAATTACAATACAGCAATAATTCAGTGAGTACTCCAGCAGCAGATGGATGTTGCTGATGTTGCTGGAGCATGTCACTTACTTTGTCATGGCCATCTCCATCAGACATTTCAGAGTTGGGTAGTTTTCCCAGGCTGAGAGACCTGTGAATAAACAGTGATGACACATTGTAACTTATTCATATGAGTAATGTTCCACAAAGCGATCTTAATGCCATGATGATCGTAACTCCTATACATTAACAATGGTTTACAGTAATTGTAACACTAAGATCGCTTTGTGGAACAAGACCATGGAATGTTACCTCATTCTTGATGGGGCTGTGTTATCACATTTATATTTTACAGTCAAACCTCCCTTACCCAGACACTTGAATATTCTCAAATATTGTCTGGATAAACGAGTTTCCAGATATCTCAATCCCTTATCAACTGACTAGAGTTACCTCCCCTATCCCAACTTACCCAAGAGTTAGGTTAACTGACATATCTATTCTGTAAAGACATGAAATCAAACAGGTTCAGGTTGAGAATGTAGATTTACGATTTTCTTCCCTTCCAATGAAGGAAATCGCCATCTATAATTATGTTAGGAAGATATGAGCAGTGTTGGAGTCTGCTGTGACTCACCAAATGTGCCGGGGTTGAAGGCGCTGATGACAGCCAGCATGGTCCATGCCTTCCAGTACAGAGCAGATATGGCCAGAGTAGGGGGCTGGTAGCTGAAACAGTAGACATAAGCATGTGCAGACCATTAGCAGGGACACAATAGGAGGTACAGATAACATTAGCATGTGCAGGCCATTAGCAGGGGCACAACAGGAGGTGTTGATCACATTAGTATGTACAGGCCATTAGCAGGGGCACAACAGGAGGTGTTGATCACCTTAGTATGTACAGGCCATTAGCTTTGGCACAACAGGAGGTGTTGATCACATTAGCATGTGCAGGCCATTAGCAGGGGCACAACAGGAGGTGTTGATCACATCAGCATGTACAGGCCATTAGCAGAGGCACAACAGGTGTTGATCACATTAGCATGTAGAGGCCATTTGCAGGGGCACGATAGGTGTTGATCACATTAGCATTTGCAGACCATTAGCAGGGACACAACAGGTGTTGATCACATTAGTATGTACAGGCCATTAGCAGGGGCACAATAGGAGGTGTTGATCACATTAGTATGTACAGGCCATTTGCAGAGGCACAACAGGAGGTGTTGATCACATTAGTATGTACAGGCCATTAGCAGAGGCACAACAGGAGGTGTTGATCACATTAGTATGTACAGGCTATTAGCAGAGGCACAACAGGAGGTGTTGATCACATTAGTATGTACAGACTATTAGCAGGGGCACAACAGGAGGTGTTGATCACATTAGCATGTGCAGGCCATTAGCAGGGGCACAACAGGAGGTGTTGATCACATTAGTATGTACAGGCCATTAGCAGAGGCACAACAGGTGTTGATCACATTAGTATGTACAGGCCATTAGCAGGGGCACAACAGGAGGTGTTGATCACATTAGTATGTACAGGCCATTAGCAGGGGCACAACAGGAGGTGTTGATCACATTAGTATGTACAGACCATTAGCAGAGGCACAACAGGAGGTGTTGATCACATTAGTATGTACAGACTATTAGCAGAGGCACAACAGGAGGTGTTGATCACATTAGTATGTACAGGCCATTAGCAGGGGCACAACAGGAGGTGTTGATCACATTAGTATGTACAGGCCATTAGTAGAGGTACAACAGGAGGTGTTGATCACATTAGTATGTACAGGCCATTAGCAGAGGCACAACAGGAGGTGTTGATCACATTAGTATGTACAGGCCATTAGCAGAGGCACAACAGGAGGTGTTGATCACATTAGTATGTACAGGCCATTAGCAGAGGCACAACAGGAGGTGTTGATCACATTAGTATGTACAGGCCATTAGCAGAGGCACAACAGGAGGTGTTGATCACATTAGTATGTACAGGCCATTAGCAGGGGCACAACAGGAGGTACAGATAACATTAGTATGTACAGAACATTAACATGGGGAGGTACAGATCACAATAGCAGGGACATGATAAGGGGTCTCGCTCAATGCCAACACACACAAAAACTGCTATATCACTAACCCTTTTGGCAGGCCGATATTCTCTGGGTGTCTGTAGGCACACAGGTTGAGTAGTGCATCAAACAGCTCCAGTCTCTCCACCTGCAGAACCTGCATACCCGCTGTAATGTACAACATACACTCTCTTATGTACAACACACCCGCTGTAATGTACAACATACACTCTCTTATGTACAACACACCCGCTGTAATGTACAACATACACTCTCTTATGTACAACACACCTGCTGTAATGTACAACACACACTCTCTTATGTACAACACACCTGCTGTAATGTACAACACACACTCTCTTATGTACAACACACCCGCTGTAATGTACAACACACACTCTCTTATGTACAACACACCTGCTGTAATGTACAACACACACTCTCTTATGTACAACGCACCCGCTGTAATGTACAACACACACTCTCTTATGTACAACACACCTGCTGTAATGTACAACATACACTCTCTTATGTACAACACACCCGTTGTAATGTACAACATACACTCTCTTATGTACAACACACCTGCTGTAATGTACAACATACACTCTCTTATGTACAACACACCCGCTGTAATGTACAACACACACTCTCTTATGTACAACACACCCGCTGTAATGTACAACACACACTCTCTTATGTACAACACACCTGCTGTAATGTACAACACACACTCTCTTATGTACAACACACCCGCTGTAATGTACAACATACACTCTCTTATGTACAACACACCCGCTGTAATGTACAACATACACTCTCTTATGTACAACACACCCGCTGTAATGTACAACATACACTCTCTTATGTACAACACACCTGCTGTAATGTACAACACACACTCTCTTATGTACAACACGCCTGCTGTAATGTACAACACACACTCTCTTATGTACAACACACCCGCTGTAATGTACAACACACACTCTCTTATGTACAACACACCTGCTGTAATGTACAACATACACTCTCTTATGTACAACACACCTGCTGTAATGTACAACACACACTCTCTGTAATGTACAACACACCTGCTGTAATGTACAACACACACTCTCTTATGTACAACACACCCGCTGTAATGTACAACATACACTCTCTTATGTACAACACACCTGCTGTAATGTACAACACACACTCTCTGTAATGTACAACACACCTGCTGTAATATACAACATACCCACTTTAATGTACAACACACCCAATGTAACGTACAACAGGCTTTATCATACATCCATGTACAAATGATGATATCTAATTGGTCCATGTGATCTTGATAAAATACTGTGTATCGTGCCTTGAAGGGGGATAAACTTCTTAGTGGGGTAATAAATCTCTTATACCCCGCCATGAGCAATGCAGGCTGCTCTTGGATTTCTGAGAGACAGAATAAATCCCTTATACCCCGCATGCTTTTTCCGGGTCAATGAAGGTCATGACATTGCACAAGCTAACCTCCGCTCAATCGAACAGCTGTTATCTATCTATTTTGAATTTATTTTAATTCATTTACAATGTCATATTAAAACATGTTGGTAAGATAAATTCGTTGTAGCAGGATCAGCTGGGGTACATGGGGTTTTATGTACCTCATGTACCCCAAGTGATCCTGCTACAACTTAGAACATAACATACTGGTTAGACTGCTGGCTTCATAACCTGTTTTCTTTCAAATACATTTAGAAAAGGATTTTGAAAACGCCATATTTGAAGTTACCAGTCGATATTGATCAGTGAAAATATGTTAAGATACCCTTTGAAATAAAATGATAAATGTTAAGCTTGACTGACCTCCGAGGTAGAGGGGAGCTGCCCGCCTGATGAGCTGGTCCGCCAACTCCACAGCATCAGCAGCACTGAGAGGCAGCTCGCGGGACAAGCCAATCAGTAACACTCGCATCAGTGAGTCCTCCATCACAGGCACCTCTGCAGCCAGTCGCAACATCATCCTGCAAGGTTGCCAGGCATCATAGTCAGCAAAGAAGAAGATTTATCCAAGATCCACTAAAAAAACCCTGTTTATTTTGAAACAGTAATGGAGGAGAAAAAGGGAGTGAGTTTGGCCTAAAGCCACTTTAAAAGTTATTCCCTCTCACACTGCAGCGAGTACTCACGTGCAGTCTCCCTCGGGGGGCCAGTTGTCCTTGTTGTACCCCACCCCTCCCACACTGCAGCCAGTACTCACATGCAGTCTCCCTCGGGGGGCCAGTTGTCCTTGTACCACCCCCCTCCCGCACTGCAGCGAGTACTCACGTGCAGTCTCCCTCGGGGGGCCAGTTGTCCTTGTTGTACCACACACCCCTTCCACACTGCAGCCAGTACTCACGTGCGGTCTCCCTCGGGGGGCCAGTTGTCCTTGTACCCACCCTCCTCCCACACTGCAGCCAGTACTCACGTGCGGTCTCCCTCGGGGGGCCAGTTGTCCTTGTACCCCTACCCCCTCCCACACTGCAGCCAGTACTCACGTGCGGTCTCCCTCGGGGGGCCAGTTGTCCTTGTACCCCACCCCTCCCACACTGCAGCCAGTACTCACGTGCGGTCTCCCTCGGGGGGCCAGTTGTCCTTTTTGTACCCAACCCCTCCCACACTGCAGCCAGTACTCACGTGCGGTCTCCCTCGGGGGGCCAGTTGTCCTTGTTGTCCCCCGTCCCCCTCCCACACTGCAGCCAGTACTCACGTGCGGTCTCCCTGGGGGGGCCAGTTGTCCTTGTTGTACACCACCCCTCCCACACTGCAGCCAGTACTCACGTGCGGTCTCCCTCGGGGGGCCAGTTCGTCCTTGTACCCAACCCCCTCCCACACTGTAGCCAGTACTCACGTGCGGTCTCCCTCGGGGGGCCAGTTGTCCTTGTTGTACACCACCCCTCCCACACTGCAGCCAGTACTCACATGCGGTCTCCCTCTGGGGGCCAGTTGTCCTTGTTGTACCCCACCCCCCTCCCACACTGTAGCCAGTACTCACATGCAGTCTCCCTCGGGGGGCCAGTTGTCCTTGTTGTACCCCACCCCCCTCCCACACTGTAGCCAGTACTCACATGCAGTCTCCCTCGGGGGGCCAGTTGTCCTTGTTGTACCCAACCCCTCCCACACTGCAGCCAGTACTCACGTGCAGTCTCCCTCGGGGGGCAGTTGTCCTTGTACCACCCAGCCCCCTCCCACACTGTAGCCAGTACTCACGTGCGGTCTCCCTCGGGGGGCCAGTTGTCCTTGTACCACCCAGCCCCCTCCCACACTGTAGCCAGTACTCACGTGCGGTCTCCCTCGGGGGGCCAGTTGTCCTTGTTGTAGTAGTGCTGGGCCTCCTCCATGAACAGCACCTTGTGCAGGCTGCAACATGTACATCAGTCAGAGCACATGGTCAGTCACCAAAACATTTCTTTCATGTTCTACACATAAGAAATCAACAAGATAAACCAATACCTATAGTGGGTGTTGCTGTACACGATAATAACAAACGTTGAGTATTAGAAAACTTCTACTGATATCCCCTCAATACACAGAATGATATATAGAGAATACTACACTCCTTGTTAGAATATATTTCTTGGAAACAAGTAAATTATCTATCAGATTTCATTTGCCTGAACAGGAAATAGTCACTGGGGCTGTCTGGGCTGTAGGGTGGGTGATTTAATTGTACAGCCCAGACTTAGCCCCCAGTGACTATATCCTGTTCCGGCAAATGAAATCTGCCCTACGTGGAAGACGCTTCCAGGATGACGAGGACATAAAGGTTGCCACAGAGGCGTGGTTAGAGGGCCAATCTGCGGATTTCTATAAAAGTGGTATTAAAAGCTTGAAGGACAAATGGAATAAGTGTATTGAGGTGAATGGAGATTATATTGAAAAATACAAGTGCAAAAGATATTCTGCGACTTGGTCTTATATTGAAGTTGCAAAACTTATTGAACGCCCCTCGTATCTATGGCATTTTATGGCCATATACCATACAGAGCTAAAACATTTTGTATACATGGTATCAAACGAGAATGTACTATTTTCTTTATTGCCTACATCAAACTATGTATTTAAATGAAAATAAATAAGTTTTCATTCAACAGACCAAACCAAAATAGTTGCAAATTCGGTTGTGCAGCAGCAACTTACCAGTGGACATACTCTGCCGCCTTGACGTCCATGGCCTTTGGAACGACTGTGTGCAGCCACCAGATGGCGTCGCGCTGTATCATGGCAACCTGCTGCTTGAACTGCTGCAAGGTCTCTAGGTCTGGAAAACAATTTCAAATGAGGTTAAGAGTTTCAAATACGTGCATGATTTGAGTCATGATCTATAAAATTTGCTGAAGAAAAGACAAGGATTGCTAGATGAAGGAATGTCCCACCTTTGTGTTCCCCCCTGGCTAGAGATGCCACAGCCTCCCTGACTGCTGGAGTGATGCCCATCAGCACACTGAGAGTGATGAGGTCAGCGATCGACATGACAAACCTCTCCTGTAGACAGATGGGGACATAGGCTATTAATATTACACTACCGCTCTGACAATATTACAGCTTTAATGAAAATGCACAATTGTGAGGACAATACAGAATTTAGCTGACAATCAAGCACGACTGACAGTATTACACTGCAGCTCTGACAGTATTAAACTACAGCTGACAGTATTACAGTATTACACTACAGCTCTGACAGTAATACACTACAGCTCTGACAGTAATACACTACACCTCTTACAGTATTACACTACAGCTCTGACAGTAAACTACAGCTCTGACAGTAATACACTACAGCTCTGACAGTAATACACTACAGCTCTGACAGTAATACACTACAGCTCTGACAGTAATACACTACAGCTCTGACAGTAATACACTACACCTCTTACAGTATTACACTACAGCTCTGACAGTATTACACTACAGCTCTGACAGTAATACACTACACCTCTCACAGTATTACACTACAGCTCTGAGAGTAATACACTACAGCTCTGACAGTAATACACTACAGCTCTCACAGTAATACACTACAGCTCTGACAGTAATACACTACAGCTCTGACAGTAATACACTACACCTCTTACAGTATTACACTACAGCTCTGACAGTATTACACTACAGCTCTGACAGTAATACACTACAGCCCTGACAGTATTACACTACAGCTCTCACAGTATTACACGACAGCTCTGACAGTATTACAGTATTACACTACAGCTCTTACAGTATTACACTACAGCTCTCACAGTATTACAGTATTTCACTACAGCTCTGACAGTATTACACTACAGCTCTGACAGTATTACACTACAGCTCTGACAGTATTACAGTATTACACTACAGCTCTGACAGTATTACAGTATTACACTGCAGCTCCGATATCACACTTGAGCTAACACCTTTCTGTCACATTTCAGTGTAATCTATCTGTTATTACTCAACCGTGTCAATACTTTTAAATCCACAGGCTACTGAATCTGTACCAGTGATGTACGCACCTTAAACGCTGCCTCAAGGTCAGTGAACTTGGCCTCTGACCTCTCCTGCATGAGCCCCAGGCAGAAGGCTGTGAAGTTCATGTCATGGCGGAGTGTGCGAACGATCTCTCGCAGCAGCGCTCGTAGGGCTCGCAAGTAATCATCCTTGTTAGCCAACAAATCTTGGAATATTTCTGCCAGCATCTGCACATAGAAGACCCAAACATGTACTCCATGATGTAGTATACATATTATTGTGCACAGGTGCAAGGGATGAAACACTTTACAGACACAATTGGCCGATTTGATGGCGTCTTCCTGTTATATTGGAATCAGCATAATCTCAGGGATATATAAACATACTGACAGCTGAAGATGTCTCAAGGATAAAGCTCAATAAATAATCGTAACAAGTATATCATTACAATTGTCCTCAGGTGAGACAGTACAGGATACAGTTGTACAAGGCATTTAAATGCTGTCAATGACCAACAGGTGGGAAAGTAGAGCTGAAAGCATATGTACTTTTCCTGGTGTTGCATCGAAAGGGAGGGTTTAGGTGGGTACCGGTATTTATCAAAGAGGTCACCACAGAACCAGAGATCGGTATGATACAAGTATACCATCAAGCTCTGAACCTTTGACAAAAGTCCTTGAGGTACTGAGGTGAGGCAGCTGCAATCCACATCTTCAGACTCATAGGATACATGGTTTCATTGACATCTGATCTTGAGCTATGAATCATGGACCCACCTTGACTGACAGTTTAGATGTAGAGCTATGAATCATGGACCCACCTTGGCTAACGGTTCAGATGTACAGCTATGAATCATGGACCCACCTTGACTGACAGTTCAGATGTACAGCTATGAATCATGGACTCACCTTGGCTGACAGGTCAGATGTACAGCTTTGAATCATGGATTCACCTTGGCTGACAGTTCAGATGTACAGCTATGAATCATGGACTCACTTTGACTGACAGTTCAGATGTACAGCTATGAATCATGGACCCACCTTGACTGACAGTTCAGATGTACAGCTATGAATCATGGGCTCACCTTACTGACAGTTGAGATGTACAGCCATGAATAATGGACTCACCTTGACAGACAGTTCATATGTACAGCTACGAATCATGGACTCACCTTGGCTGCAGGTTCAGGAGAGATCTGGAAGGTGACAGCCACGAGGGACATGTTGTTTGGATTGCGGGTCTGGGACAACTCGTTGTAGATGGTGTGTGTCAGGACGATACGCAGGTTGCCGGAGTGTTGTATCATCAGCTCTCTGTATCCAGGGAGGATGTATCAGTACAAAGCATTCTTATTTATTTTTATTTTTTGGGTTGGGTTTTAACGCCGTTTTTAACAGTATTCCAGTTATATCACGGCGTGTCAGCTTAATGTGGGAGGAAAGCCCAAAGTGATGCAGGTCTCAGACGTTTACCACTTCGGTGAAACCCACGAGCACGGGGATGGTGCTGACAAACCTAGAAACATAAACGGGACGAACCGGGATTCAAACCCACAATCATAGGTTTCTGGTGCAACCAGGGGACGCAACTCTGCACAGTGAATCGCTGCGCCTTAGAAAACTGGGCCAAAGCATAATTAAACAAATCATTAGGGCACAAATGTGAGGTTGACAGATTGAACAACCAAAGCTAGGGCTGTCATTGTAGTATTACTACGTCTTGTGCCAACCAGTGAAGATCCGAGTTAAAATAGGTCTTTAGCAACCCATGCGTGCTGTAAAAGGCGACTTTGCTTGTTGTAAGAGGTGACTAACAGGATCGAGTGGTCAGGCTCGCTGACTTGGTTCCTGCATGTCATCGTATCCCAATTGCGTAGACCGATGCTCATGATGTCAACCACTGGATTGTCCAGGCCAGACTCAATTATTTACAGACTGCCATCATATAGCTGGAATATTGCTGAGTGCAGCGTTCAGCAACAAACAAATAAACAAACGTCTCTTGTTCCAACCATATATCATACAAAAAACCAAATGGCATTCCATATATTACTGGGTACAGGCCTGTTTTTTTAGACAAAACTTCCAGGAATAAAAGTGTCCTTGTTTGGAATGTAACAGTCAGTTATCAAATTTAAGACAACCTAAAACCACTAATAGCAACATAAAACTTTACAATTGACAGAACAGTGAAGCTGAAATGACATGAAGTTTTCTCACCTCATACAGTTGGCGTAGTGATTGATGAGTGGTTTTGTCTTCATCCTCATCTTGATGAGCTGCGCGATGACATCCAGGTCGCTGTGGTCGGCCTGGTTACAATTCATGCAGACCGACATCAGCAGATCCTGGGCTGTGCGCGCCAGCTGCAGCACAACATGATACCAGGTTAGCTACACCCACTACAACGCTGGTGTGAGTGAGTGAGTTAGGTTCAACGCTCCTTTGAAAAAGTATTTCACTTATATCATGGTGTCTCAGCTTGAAGGAGAACGCTCATTAAAGATGTTTTTTAGTTGTTGACAATGATTAATTTGTATTGTACTCGGAACAGATAATTTGTAATTCCTCACAGATTGGACATTATCACCTGTGTGGGAACTAACTTAGGGTTCATATCAGGTTAGCTACAGTCACTTTAAAGCTGGTATGAGTGAGTGAGTGAGTTGGATTCAGTGCTGCTTTGAGTGAGTTGGGTTTAACGCTACTTTCAACAAGTATGTCGCTAATATCATGGTATGTCAGCTTGAAGGAGAACGCTCATTCAAGACGTTTTTTAGTTGTTGACAATGATTAGTTCTTATTATACTCGGGACAGATATTTTGTAATTCCTCACAGCTCGGGAGTTATTTACTGTGTGGTGCCTACCTTGGGGTTCTGTAGCCACATCTCAAGCCTCTGGGCTGTCAGAGCCCGGACCTCACCGTAGCCACATGTCACAGTCATCAGACGGATCAGGTTACGAGCAGAAGCATCCATCGGCTGACGGCGGATCAGCTGCTCTCGGATCAATTCCATAATGTAGGATTCGATGCTGTCTTGTTGATATGGAAACCTGAGGTGGAAGCATTCATTGACAGATGGAGATTGCACCCTTGTGTTGATGTTCAAATTCCAACCCTTTCCATTGGCAAAGCAAATGGTTGGTTGGTTTGTTGTTTTACGCCGCACTCAGCAATATTCCAGCTATATGACGGTAAATAATCGTGTCTGGACAATCAAGTGATTGATATCATGAGCATTGATTAAAGCAATTGGGATCAATGACATGCATCAACCAAGTCAGCGAGCCTGACCACCCGATCCCGTTAGTCACCTTTTACAACAAGCATAGTCACCTTTTACGGCAAGCATGGGTTGCTGAAGACATATTCTATCCCGGATCCGCACGGGTCGGAAAAGCTAATGAATGAATTGTATTGCAAATATGACACATCCTGGTAAAAATTCCTTTAAAGGTTATATTACTCGACTTCAACTGAAGGGCTCTGAAATATGTTTCAAACATACCTAGTCTACAGACCATTGACAACAACCATTCCATAATTTTGATTTGTTTCATATATATAGGTCATCTTATATTTACAGACTTTTTAAGATGCCAATATCTTAATATTACCCCCAAATTAGAAAAAAAACCTCAGAGTTATTCACAACAGGACCGGTTAAGTTGTGAAACATTGGAACCTCTGCAATTCCTAAACAAAAAAGATGCATTTTTTAAACAGAGAAACAGAAACATTTGATAGACACAGTTCGACCACAGACCTTTGGAAGACATTGGCACTGTCACTGTCTGTTCCCGACACCGAGCTCTTCTCACTGTCTCCACCATCGGAGCCCTTGGAGCCCTCGTCCTCCTCGAACAGGTGCAACACTGGACTTGCTGCCAACACATCATGCACAGACTCATCACAGCCATCATCCCATTATGTACCCTTTACCCTGACCAGCTAAGGCTAAAAACATAATAGTCTTGGTTCTCAGGCACCACCCGCATCATCATAAAGTCTGCTGCATGTTTTGTTTTTATTTCCAATTTTTAAAAACAACAAAAAATTCATTAATAATTCCAAGTCCAACGGTAGTCAAATACTGTATTCCAGTATTTTACTCATCAAGGAATACATTTATGTAGGGAGGCCCTTCCCCAGATTGATTGTATACAAGTGTTTATTTGGTTACACAACTTTTTATTTGGTTACACAACTGTTTATTTGGTTACACAACTGTTTGTTTGGTTACATTCCAGTTTGAACATCCCCCCCCAAAAAAAGACACTGCCCGCACTATATTTTCAAAAACTATTTCCTGAGAACCAATTCTTTGATTTTTTTTTAGCCTAACATCAGTAAAACAGTTGTACACGAAAGCTCAAACTCCCTGGGGAGGTGTGTGTGTGTGTGTGTGTGTGTGTGTGTGTGTGTGTGTGTGGAGGGGGGGGGGGGAGCTGTTAAAAAGGAGGACTAAGTGTATAATAGGACCTATTTATGGTGTATTATTACTCCATGATGGTATGGAGTTGGGGATGTTACCAATCACTGGTTGCCTGGTCCAGATTTGATTACTAACATGCCACATAAGATAGCTGGATATTGTGGCATCAAACATCATTCATTTGTGTAATGCTTTTGTACGTTGTTTAATGCAGCACACAGCAATATTACAGCTATACGATGGCGACCTGCAGATAATCGAGTCTGGTCCAGACAATCCAGTGATTGATATTGTGAGCAACAATCCAAGCTATCGGGAATGATGACATGCAATCAACCAAGGCTGCGTCGCACGTACCGATCTTAGCGCTACGATTATCGTAAGTCTATGTTTAAGTATGGGAGTTACGATCGTCTAAGCTTGCTTTGTGGAATGGCGTCCAAATAACCAAGTCTGACACAAGATCTGTTTGGTTGCCTGTTACTACCAGCATTGGATGAACCTGTTGAAAGGCTGTACCTGATCCTGGGGATTCCCCCTTAGGAGGGTCAGCTGCTACCAGCATACTCTTGGGCGGCATCTTGGTACGGAAGGCAGTCAGAATGTTGTCAACGAAGCCCTTGCAGTCATCTCGGTCAACCCAGACACGCTCACCCAGCGAGTCCTCCACGTATACCTGTAACCATGACAACACAATCTTGGCTTCTAGAACATCCTTAAATGATAACGCCCTGTGGATTACCAAATAGTAAACTGATTAAAAACCAGAAACTGATTTAAACAGATCAAAGCTACCATATTTTTTAAAAGAGTATCAGCAATGATTTCACTGTTGTATTGACAGTATCTTTACTGTGAGCTGCAACCAAGCAGAACTCAAGTATGAGAAACGTAAGTCGAGATGCTCCTTCATGCTGAAAACTTTTGTTTGTTGTTTAACACCACACTCAGCAACATTCCAGCTATATGAAGGAGATATAAATATGTGAGTTTGGACCAGGCAATCCATTGATTGACATCATGAGCATCAACCCACAAAACTGGGATATGATGACATGCATCAACCAAGTCAGCAGATCTGACCACCCGATCTCTCTAGTCGCCTCTTACGACAACCAAAGTCGCCTAGACCTATTCTACCCTGGATCTTCACGGGGCATGTTCCTAATATTGTAAGCCTACTTTGACAAAGTCATCAGGCCAGTTCTCCTCTTCAATGAAGGCAGCATAGAGCACATTACAGGCAGCGACTGACACTAGGGGGTTCCCCTTTGCCTTGAAGTTCAGAGACATGTCTCGCTTCAACAAGCTGCAGAAAGCCTGAAGGGGAATTGAAAAAATATAACACTGTACAAATGCAAGCTCTGGTTTTCAAGGCTTTAAAAAACACAAATCTTAAACAGATGAATATCAGCATGACACCTGAGTAAATATGCATGCACATCTTCACATCTAATTGTAATACAAATACAGTTATTGTCCAAACTTATAACATGTTGTTTTTTGGTTTGTTTTTTGTTTAATGCCGCACTCAGCAATATTCCAGCTCTATGACAGCGGATTGTAAATAATTGAGTCTGGACCAGACAATCCAGTGATTGACATCATGAGCATCGATCTTTGTAATTTGGATGCGATGATATGCATCAACCAAGTCAGCGAGCCTGACCACAGGATCCCGTTAGTCGCCTCTTATGACAAGCATAAACGCCTTTTACGGCAAGCATGGGTTGCAAGACCTATTCTAACCCGGATCTTCATAGATATTATAACATGTAATCATGGTAAAGAACCAAGTACAGAAAGTATATCTGCTGAATACGTACTTCAATTACAACTTCACTACAGAAGATGGTGGGCCGTGTTTTCGCAAGATACATCAGAGAAAGGAAAACAGCCGGGTCAGGCTTTGCTCGGTTGGATCGTAGAGATTTGACAGCTCCACACAGCAAGCCCTCGATCCTCTCGTCACTCCCAGACTCCTCTGCCACCAGCAGCTGATCCAACACCTCACAGGGGTCAACTGTGACAGAGTCCCCATCATTATCACCAAGCGAATCAAGTATCTGACTCATCAACCAAATACTATAGGAAATAGTACCTAACCATCCATAACATCCAGATATAAAGGAAGATATGAATACTGTGATATGAATAACATATCAGGATATTTCATTGAAATATTAATAATAATATCAAGAAAACAGTGTTATCACTATCTCTCGCCATTTGTTTGTTCAGATAGTAGTGAATATAAACAATAAAAAAAAGAGTTCTATAAAGTCTTAAGAAGAGATAGGCACTAGGGTCGCTTTATGTCATCAGAAAAAAATGAAAACATGTGAAATTAATACACACAAAAGGCCCCTTTTCTGGAAAAAAATAATTTACGGCACCAATTCTCGAACTCTGTCTTGATAACATGGATCAAGGGCCAAATTATCTATGCTCAAAATTGAAACTTTTATCAAACATCTATAAACCAGCATCACTATAGTCACCATCTAAACATAAGGGTCACGTACTGCAATTTTGTGCAACCCTGAACTATCTGATCACCTGTAATAATATGCTATTTCACTCTTAACCATAACATGGTTTAAGTCAGAGAAATCTCTTGAATCTGTTGATTTCTGCATCAGGGGCTCACTGAATCTACTTTCGGAAACAACAGACTCGAGCACTTTCTTCATGACAGATTCCATTGTATTTCAAATTACCATCAATAGCTGTCTCTTCAAACTGAAGGGGGACAACTGTAGCTGGGGATCCTTTCCGTTCAACATCTCCATGACGACCTAGTGGCATAAACGTTTGACCAAGCTTTGGTTTCTTTGGCGCTAGTCCCCCAGCGGTTGCTGTGGCAACTGGAGCTTCTCGTTTCCTATCGGCTGAGGAGGTTGCTTTTCTCCCGACTGGCTGCGGGCTGGTGGATCTCTTGGTGTCTGGCTCCGCTCCCTTTCCTTTCGATACACCTAGTGCAATGAAGTCCCCTGTCGGAGGGTGTCCTGTGAATAATAACACATTAATATAGACAGTTCGTAGGCTCTGTCAGTGTGTTTGGTTTTATGTTGCTTTGAACAGTATTTCAGTTATACAATGGCATGTCAGCAAGATTTTGGAGGAAAATCTTAACTGTGGCAGGTCTCAGATGTTAACCACTTTGGTGAAACCCATATTGGCTAACCACGAAAAATAATCAGAATCTGGTATCAAACCCATGGTCACAAAATTTTGAGCATGCCTAAGGGATGCAAATCGGCTCAGTGAATTGTGGCGCTTTAGATGACTGGGTCACCAGTGACCCCTATATGCTCTCTGATTGTGCATTAAGTCATTCAAAGAGAGCCACTGAGATCTTATTATCTAAATACATTTCAAAATAAAACCTTAAAACAACTGCTATGCTATCAAACTTGAACGTAGGTGGTTGAAAGGCAGATGGGTTTAGTTGTAGTGAGACTCCTTCATAAGAGACTGCCTCTGTGGTCTAGTGGTAGAGCGTCCGCCCGGAGAGCGGAAGGTCCGGGGTTCGATCCCTGGCTGCGTTATACCAAAAGACGCTAAAAGATGGTACTTGTTGTTACCCTGTCTGGCGCTCGGCATTAAGGGGCTAAAACAAGGACTGGTCGACTTGGAGTCAGTATACTGTGTCTGAGGGGGTATTCATGTTAAACTGCGGCATGGCACTGAGCTAGCACTATAAATCGGCATCAGTCCGGACTTGTACAAGCAGCCACACAAACACACACATGTACATGCACGTCACTAAATAAATCCAATAATCTTGGACGCGACGTGAAACCCCATTTCCCTCAACTATTTCAAAAGATAGAAATCAAGATATTAAAGGAAAAGTATGACTTCTTTTTTTTAAATCTTAAATTGTCTTACTACCCATCATTCAATAAATTTCAAGCAGATAAACAATCTAAACAAGGCTTTTATTAATATGTTAATATAGTTAAATTATTCATGTTTCGTGACCCAGACAATGAGTTTTTTGCTGTCAACTGTCGAAACGTGAGGTAAGCGAATTGCGACGCCTCATAAAATCGAATTTACTCCGATACCACTGGCAGAGGTAGTCCAAACATGATCCTTTAAACTTTGATTTACCGTTATGTTTGCGATGAAAAGTGAGTCCCACTGTGTTTGAGTGTGGTATAGAAAGGGGCCGCATAAAATGTCAATTTCTGCACACTGTCTACTTTGGGTGTTATAATTTAAATTCATAAAATATTCATGACGGATATATCCTATCTCCTTTTAAAACCTCTATCTAGCATGTCTGCATCTTAATTATTGTTAATTAAATTGCGCACCTTTGGGTTTTGGGCCTTTCTTCCCGGGTGCAGCTTTGGATCTTTCCATACTCAAGCGATCTGTATTATTGAAAGATAAATTAACAAAACTCCATTTCAAATGCAAAACAAAACAAAAACATTGCCGGTCTCATTCAGAACCATGCCATTCCGCTTTGCCAATTCAAAGGGAAGTAACTCTAATATGAAACGATCTTCGTATTTTGAAGGCCACTAAACACATGAACTGGATCACCCAGCGATCCCCACAAGACTGCAAAAGACTGCTGACAAATGTGACCTTACACTGGATTAAATATAAAAAAAACTTTATTTAGAAAAAGTATATTGCACGACAACCAAAAAGATCTAGATTTTCCGTAAATCAAAAACATTTAATAACTCTTAATGGAACCTTTTAAAGTGTTTACCTTATCAAAAATATTAATACCGTATCCGACGTAATAAGCGCCCAGGGCGCTCTCAAAATTAGAAATAGGGGGCTCTTATTAGAATTTAGTTTTGGTGAAAGAGTCGAAAATCGTAAATTTTAAGGTTTCTCCTGACAAAAGAAAGGTATGTGCGTATTATACACGACAGATATATTTTTTCAGAATTTAATTGCCCGTAATTAAGGGTGCATATAATACACGAGTGCGTATTATACACGAATCAATGTACACGAATTGTGTACATTGATCAGTCGGAAGGGTGCTATTTGGGATTGTTCACTAGCCAATATATTGGTAAATATTGCCGTGGGCGCTTTCAGTGACTTTCTTCCTGAGTATGCTACGTAATCATTAAATGATGGTATTACTTTTTTTTTCTTTCCCGAAACTATATATCGCCGACTATGTTTAGATCATAGAGAGGACTAACATGGGGACTGCAGTCCAATTTTGTCTGAGCCATATATACTGTTTCCGAATATTTTTGTTTCTAACAGGTTATGGCTTCTTTGGACTATTCGTTTGTCTGTTAAAAGGCTTCCAACCATTCTAAAATGTGTGATGTTTAGTTTTAACACATAATTCACGTTTTTCATTAAGTATATCTATCGGATAATCACAAACTTAAACACTATTACTACCTCTTGCAATTGGACTCGGTCGTTTCTCAAAACCAAAACACCCTCTAGCAAATCGTTTATGTGAAAGCTGTATTATAATATTGAAGACGAAGTGCATTTTCTTACAACTTGCTTGTAATCGTTATTCGGACTCGAGGACATTTCTTTTAAACCTTGTTTGTTTGGCTTTTGAGAAGTAATTTCATGTATATAGATAGCATGTCCTGTCTTTTTTTAGCACAAAATAATACTTCTAATATTTTAGACCGTAACACGGTTAATAGTGTCTAATAGGCCCCAGTCGGCCAACCGATGTATACTATTTTATTTTGATATATTGTCTATTTTAACATCCACACACCACTGGACACTCGAATAAAACATTCTTCTTGTTCTTGTTCTTGTTCTTCTAAACAAATAATTCAATATGCGACAGTTCATTTGACCGTAGATTGCAACAAGTCGCGCACGGGATTCCTGCTCGTAAGAGCTCTGGGGGACGGGCGGGTAGCCTTGTGGTTAATGCGTTCGCTCGTCACGCCGAACACCCGGGTTCGATTCCCGACATGGGTACAATGTATGAAACCTATTTCTGGTGTCCCCCGCCGCGATATTGCTATAATATTGCTGAAAGCAGCGTAAAACCATACTCATTCCATCTTCCCGAGGCAAGAGAGTTAACTGACTTTAAAAGTCTAGTTCCCATCCTTGCCGAACTAGGCTGGAATTCCTGGGCTCGATTGTAGCGCGACCAGCGGTTATTACGAGTTATGTCCCTTCTATGCCTATCCTATGGACCATTCAAATTCCACCTCTCGTATCTCTTGCATTTGCTTCAAACAAAATGGCGGCGCCAAGTCAAGACGATCTGATCAAAACTCAAGATCTATATTGTGAGAAAACGGGTCTTACATCGCGAAGTGCATCAAATCACTTGAGCACCTTGATTGTAAACATAAAAAGATTTGAAAAATATCTGTTGACAACGAGTTGGCGGTACACATGCTTTGCAAATCCTGCAATCGACCGAAATCTGCACGACAGTTTACAAACCGGATTTCGATTTCGTTGCGCGATTTTGATTGGACTATGCATAGACTCGTAAGTCCAGCCAAACTGTAACTCCATAATACCAGCCTGGTTTAGCAAGGGTGGAAACTGGACTTTGATAGTCAGTTAACTCGCTTGCCTCTGGAAGATGTACTCACTCATACGGTTGTTATAACGACGAAAATGGCCATTGCATGGTCAGGCCCTTTGACGTGGATCTTTGAAAAGTTGAGTATTGTTAACTTTAATTCACAATGCAAGTATAACATCTTTAGATCTCGATGGAGCACAAGTTATCTGGTCAAATTGAGTTAAGTTCGTACCACATGGACATACATGTATTTCTTAATGGATTTGGGGCGGTCGGAAAGCCTAGTGGTTAAAGCGTTCGCTCGTCAAGCCGAAGACCTGGGTTCGATTCCCGACACCGGTACAATGTGTGAAGCCCATTTCTGGTGTCCCCCGCCGTGTTGTTGCTGGAATATTGCTAAAAACGGCGTAAAACCAAACTCACTCACTCAAAATGGATATCAGTACTTTCCAATCTTTACCAACTTATTCATTTTAAAAACAAATCAGCCTTCGGTTCAATCAACAAACCATTTTGAAATGTAAATTATCATTTAAATCGTGTATTGTTATCTACAGATATTATTTTTGCGGGTCAGAGGGTATGTCCAGCATCTCGTGCTTGTAAAATCCGTCTAAATTGGGATCGGCTGGACAGGCTCGCTGACTTAGCTCATTGCGTGCCACAGTATCCAGATTGCGTGCAGTCGTACCCAGATTGCGTGCCATCGTACCTAGATTGCGTGCCATCGTTCCCAGATTGCGTGGATCGCCGACATGGACTTAATTAGGTAGTGGCCACCCTGACATAGTTGAAAAATTGCCGAGTCCGGCGGTAAATAATATTGTCTCACTTATTCCACAAAACGCATTGTTATAACAATGTCGCCACAACGAGAAGGCACCAGGGCGACATATATTAGCGAGAAGATTGGTAACTTATACAATACCTCACTTATATCCTTGCTTTCTGTTTAGATTAATGTGAACGACAAACCAACACTGATGCAAGTCATAAACGGGTACGGTGGTGACAGATGAAGGGTTATACACGGAGCGAGGTTCGAACCTGCCACTGGCACATATTCTGCAAAGCGACTTTCAGTAACTCATCTCACTGTGTCACTCATGTCCAAATTTAGGTTTCAACTAAAAGCAACCCGTGAAGATCCGGGGTAGAATAAGTCCCATGCTTGCCGTAAAAGGTGACTGTCGTAAGAGGCGACCAACGGGATCGCGTGGTCAGGCTCGCTGACTTGGTCAAAGCGGCAGTGCCAATGTCTTCCAAAGGTCTGTGTTCGAACTGTGTCTATTTTGATAATCTACATCTATTGTTTCTGTTTCTCTGTTTAAAAAATGCATCTTTTTTGCTTAGGAATTGCAGAGGTTCCAATGTTTCACAACTTAATAACCGGTCCTGTCATGAATAACTCAGGTTTTTTTTCTAGTATGGGGGTAATATTAAAATATTGGCATCTTAAAAAATCTGTAAATATGAGATGACCTATAGATATGAAACAAATCGAAATTATGGAATGGTTGTTGTCAATGGTCTGTAGACCAGGTATGTGTGAAACATATTTCAGAGCCCTTCAGTTGAAGTCTAGTAATACAACCTTTAAAGGAATTTTTACCAGGATGTGTCATATTTGCAATACAACTCATTTATTAGCTTTTCCGACCCGTGAAGATCCGGGGTAGAATATGTCTTCAGCAACCCATGCTTGCCGTAAAAGGCGACTATGCTTGTCGTAAGAGGCGACCAACGGGATCGGGTGGTCAGGCTCGCTGACCTGGTCGAAGCACGTCATCGATCCCAAATCGATGCTCATGACATCAATCACTGGGTTGTCAGGTCCAGACTCGATTATTTACAGACTAGGAATATTGCTGAGTAAAACAACCAACCAACCAACCAATTCAACAAAAAGCCACATACGTCATACTGTTTTTTTATTGTTTTGTTTGTTTCATGAAAATTTTAAACGTCTTCGTATGCTTTAATATTCAACTGATACGTTTAAATTAAAACATCACACGTTACGACGGGCTAATCGGGATCACAGACAGGATCAAGGCGGTCACTAACCTGACGTTATCCACACATGGGGAGCAGATCTCTGGCGGAGCGTCTTATCGTGGAACATGCTCGATATAGCACCGGATCACTATAATTACACCCTGTATCCGTACCTTATCAGCTAACAATGGGTGGGACTCAGGGATGGATATTTAGGGTGGGAGAATGTGTTGATAAGACCAAACACGTCATAACCTATTTGTGTCAACCATTGCGGTCCTCTGCTTTGAATTAATGAAGATGGGTTATCGTGATAGCGATTTGTAAAGACAATAATAGTTTACAAAAATAACACGCATTCACAGTGTGTCGACTAGGAATACCAAAACGAGTTTAAATTCATCTTATTGATAAGTTACACATGCAGACAGTAATTTTGTCGAGTAATGGTCACTGTTGTGCTCAAATAAATTACTTCATCAATCGAATAATTCAATAAGTTTCAAGCTGGGTTTGTTAACTGAAGTATCTTTGAGAGAATAGGTTCAACCGAAAGACGTTAAAAGAATGAACTTGTTGTTACCCTGCCTGGTGCTCAGCATTAAGAAGATAAAACAAGGACTGGTCGACTCAGTCAGTATACAGTATCTGAGTAAGTGAGTGAGTGAGTTTGGTTTTACGCCGCTTTTAGCAATATTCCAGCAATATCACGGCGGGGGACACCAGAAATGGGCTTCACACATTGTACCCATGTTGGGAATCGAACCCGGGTCTTCTGCGTGACGAGCGAACGCTTTAACCACTAGGCTACCCGACCGCCCCATACAGTATCTGAGCTTGGTATCCATGTTAACACTGCGACGTGGTGTTTCAGTGGGCTAGCACTATAAAACCGACACTAGTCTCGACTAGAGTATTGCGCTGACCTTGACCTTCAACTTTATTACCTACCCTGTCGTGTACTGCTCAGCGGGTAGGAAGTATCTGGATTGATTTTTCACCGCTAGGGGAAAGAATTCACTGGGTGCTTTTTAAATCCAAATACTCTTTTAAAAAGTCTCTTAGACTTCAACATTGTAAGCAGTTTAACAAGACAACAAAGCGCGGTTTATTAATGTTTCAAAGGTGTTGAAGAAAATTCTTACGTTGTAATTCCCATACATCACACCGCTTATCAATTAATCACCATGCTGATCCAAACCACTCCCACAGGTGATTGGTGACACCTGTAGGCGATATATGTCGCCAACAAGAATGAACGAATTATTGACGCGATTGTTATGAAGCTAATATTATATTACATGCACCATTAGTACCACAGTGACGAGACAATTTATGACACATGTCACATCCCCAGTAGGTCATGTATGCAGCATGTCACGTCCTTCAATGGGCCCTGTTTCCGGCATGTTGTTATGATGGTTGTCATAAATGCTTCGCTGACCTTGGAATACTTCGATCTGTTTATAATGATGTATAGATATATCATACCGGCTGTTATATATAGATATATATTAACTTGAATGAAAATGCGTTCTGAATGAAACTAGCGCTGACTTCGCTGAATGTGACCTTACTGCTTGGATAGTTGACCGGTTAAAGTACTGCTAAAACACCTTTCGTGCAATGACATGGTCTAATTAGGACTAAGTGGTCAAGGTTGAGCATAATGTGTTGACACAGAGGTCACTTGCGGCTTAAACGGCCTTCTCCTTACACCTGTATACAGTGAGACCTGGCTAATCTGGACACCTTTAGTTCGTAAAGCTCTATTTCCAGACGATAAGTACTGGAAACGCATAAATACTACTCTAATACTATATCTAAAAGATAAAGCTTACTAGTATTTAAATTTTGATTCAAATTTCAAAATGTTTAGTAACTGAACTAACGACTAAACTGTTTATATAATAAATACGTTTTTTGGTTTGGAAGGCATGGCTCACCATTCTGAAATATACTGAACGGGTTTAACGAACTTTTCAAATTGAAAGTACTTGTAGTTTGAACCAAGTCAGTGGCATCTCAACAACATTATGGGGGCGGTCGGATAGCCTAGTGGTTAAAGCGTTCGCTCGTCACGCAGAAGACCCGGGTTCGATTCCCGACATGGGTACAATGTGTGAAGCCCATTTCTAGTGTCCCCCACCGTGATATTGCTGGAATATTGCTAAAAGCGGCGTAAAACCAAACTCACTCACTCATCAATATTATGTTCTTTACATTGTTCATGTTATCGGTGAGTACACTGTATCAACATCTAATGTATTTATAATAACAATTTAAATTTATTTCAAGAAATAACTGTCTGAATTGTTTGCCTCATCACGCATACAACAATACAGTTCGAGTTGTTTACAAGTTGTTTACAAGGTTTTTGTGAACCTTATCACCTTGTTGACCCTCAGGTATAAAAATACATTCTCGTTGCCCCAATACCCGACACTGCCCGCACTATCTCCCGCCACTTTTAAAGCGCACATGTTTGCCATGAAATTGAAGAAGTAGCTTGAACGCTTCGTCACAAACATAAGTAGGTGTAAATTGCTTTTGAACTGAGAAGGATGACAAAACAGAGGACAACAAAGGGATGAAAAAGGATAAATATGAGTAATTAGAGAATCATCCAAAGACGAGAATGATTTCCTGATATCGTGTCCACAAGACGACACTCTCCCATGAAAGTAACAGAGCAATACTGTAAACCCTATGATGTAGTCATTTAAAAGGCTGACTTAAGGTGAACATTAGATACGACAATATCATTGCGATAGTTAAAGCATTGTAGCAATAGTTGTATCACCGTTAATATTGTGTTAGTTAGACACATTATAGCAATAGTTGTACCACTGTCAGTATTCTGATAGTTAAACATCAATAGTTGTACCACTGTCAGTATTCTGATAGTTAAACACACAGTACCAATAGCGAGAACTCACAGAGACTATATGAATCACCTTGTTATGTCAGTTAATACGTTTCAGAGGCTATCAATTAACATCTGTAATTTTATTTCATTTTTGTATTGAACTTTAAAATTATGTACACTACCTAATCTGCAACAACAGTTCAATATTCAACAAAGGACGAGGTATTATAAGTGCTCTATTTGTTGAAATGTCATTTTAAAGGTTAGTCTCCGGACATAATTTAAATACAGACATAGGTCTCAAATGAGATAAAGAACTATAAAAGAAAATTTAACTGCATGAGCAGCCACGGGACCCAAAAATTACATTTATATCTGAAGGAAACGTTTGGCAGCGAGTTTAGTCGAACTCACATTCCTACCAATACATCTAATGTCAGAAAGTCCTGAAGGTTTTTATCACTTCTTATATCAAACAGATATCCATGGGTCGAAAGCGTCCTCTCATACAAACAATCATTATCAAATATTTGCACACATAAAGGTATAGCATTCCCTAAAACAAAGGTCTCTTCCTTACGTTCACAATTTCTTTAATGGCGTTTTCGTTTACAGCAAGACACCGACCAAATATTTGCACATTTATTCTTAAAACATGCAATAGATAGGTAGCATACAAGTTACGGAAAACGCAGTTTAACTCTCTGTAACTTTTTAATCAAATGTTTTATACAGATGCTTTATTAATTTCTAATTTATCTATGAAAATAGTTTGTCGTAAGTCTACATACAGGTCTAGCCTGCTTTGAAGTATACCTGTATAAACTTCACAATGGAATATTATTGACTTTGTTTGACAATAAACCATGTAAGACAGGCAATATGCTTTTATTGCTATTTCCGATATTGGATTTAATTTCACGATTCTGTGACACACTTCAGGGAATGAGTTCAATGGATCAATATCATGTACATGTACAAATGTCAGGGAGGAATCTTTGCAGAGCTGACGGTAGCATTGTCAGCATTGCTATTGTGTGAGACTGGTCTGCGTCATACATTAAATAACAAGCAATGCCTACTTCAAGATTAATGTGGTTGGGGTGGTGTTGGGTGTGGTGGGTGGGGCGTGACTATACATACATGGCAGTTTTATGGAAACATCAATGAACAACAATAGATCTACTTCCGGTCTGTAATCTGGTATCTTACAATGCCATGAACCGAAACGCAATTAATGTCTTTACTTACAATATTAAGTCATGTAATTAGGGTTGGGCAATATTTTGAAAACATGAAAAGGATTCTACAATAGCATGTGTCTTATTACGTTCGGTGTTAACAAATAAAGAAAGATATAACACAATATTGTGAGAAAGAGATCGGAGAGTTCATTCATTCAAATATTTTGTTATATTTTCAACGAAATTGCTTAAAAAGCTAATGCAATGTCTACTTTGCTACATAAATCTTTACCTTGCCACATGAACTTATTTGCATCTAAAACATGTTTTAGAGATTAATCTGAGGTCGATATTGCATTAAAGGGTAGATCGTTGCTAAAAATATATACGCAATATCTCATGTACTGTATTCTTTGTAGTAAGCTCGAGTGAGGTTAGTTCTGAAGTGTCGTCAAACAGCTTGAGTGAGCTTGAGTGAACGCGGTGAGATACCACTGGTTGAGACATTTTGACCCTCAGTTACCGCTTTGTACCTTCCTAGACGGGTTACCGTGACCTTGGACATTCTAATATACTCCATCTATCTGTCTGGAACAAAGTGGCTAGACTGCCATGTTAACATGTGTAAGTCTCTTGTCATACTTAAGTGCCTCTTCTTACGTGACGCCAATTCAAACACACAAACACTTATGTTAAAACGTGGTTGGTAAACAAAAAACTTATTATGACCATTAATTATAGATTAAAAGTAACAATTTCCCATAAATACACCAATGAGGCTTTATTTTGCGCCACTCTACTTCAGATAGAAGAGATACAAACTTGGTATTATCTGAATCGATAACAGGTGTTTGTCGTAAATATTCTTGGTGTAAGGATGTCTAATTCGGTCTAAGGCTTCCCCGTTTTAGTACAATATCTTCAACTTTTGATAACCAGGGCCACTCCAGTAGAGGGCAAACCTAAGAATAGGCATTTAGACTCCTCCCCCTTCCTGTAATAACACAAGAGGTAGGATACGTGGACAGTATATAAGGCCCAGCATCGCAGGATCTCGCCACACCACAACCTCTGTTCTACCAGACGTTATACAAGATGCTCACGGAGATAGTAGTCACCCTTGTCGCACTCCTTGCTGGATTCCTCTGGTAAGCATAACGTCTACCTTTACATGTATATAGATGGCATATTTATATCTCAAAATGTCTTAGTCAATCTTTATTCAAGCAAAAATAATGTATTTAGTATTTTAAAGCAATTTTTATACTGTTTATAGTATTATGTATATACGATATGTGTTTAAGTGGAATGATAATCATTAAAATAAAGATTGTTTTGAAAAATCATTTCTGTTTAGTTTGTTATTCTTAATTTTGAAACGAGAATCTGATATTTGAATCTTAAATATATTCATAATGTATTTTGAATGCAGGCATCTCAAGCGGCACTTCAGTGTGTTCAAGCGTCTAGGAATCCCGGGGCCTGAACCATCCATCATCTCTGGTAATCTGATAGAAATCATGAAGAAAGGCCAGTTCCAGGCTACCGTTGACTGGAGTAAGAAGTATGGGCGAGTCTTTGGTTACTTCGAGGGCTACACTCCGGTCATGTCCGTCAGTGACCCCGACCTCCTCAAGCACATTCTTGTGAAGGACTTCAAGAACTTCCAGTGCCGCAAACAATTCCCCCTGGCACCCAGGAAGAGTCTTGGGCTGTTCCTGGAGAACGGACTGCAGTGGAAACGGAGTCGGAACCTCTTGACACCTGCATTCAGCTCTGGGAAAATGAAGCAGGTCAGCATAATAGATCCGTTATTTCATCTCAGTACTTCATATTCTATACTATATAATGTTGCACCTATTATTAAATTCGCATACTGCAGAACATTTGAACATGAAATTGATCTTTATTAAACACTTTGATTATGACACAGCAAGACTCATCATATATTCATCTCTGTTATTTCTGTTGCTACAGATGTTTTCCATCATGGCGGATACGGCTGATATTCTGATTGATAACTTGGACAGGAAGGCAACATCCGGGGACTCATTTGATATCTACAGTACCTTCCAATGTCTGACCCTTGACGTCATTGGGAGGTGCGCCTTTGGACTGCGCACTGATGCCCAGACCGACCCCAACGACCCTTTCCTCAACAACATTAGGACGCTGTTCAACACTCTCTCAAAGACACTTATCCTGCCCTTAGTCAGTGAGTACAACTGCACTTTCCTTCTTTTCTTTCTTTTCTCTACAAAGGAAAGTTTCTTTCTTATGGCAAAGGAGTGAGTGAGTATGGTTTTACGCCGCTTTTAGCAATATTACAGCTATATCACGGCGGGGGACACCAGAAATGGGCTTCACACATTGTACCCATGTCTGGAATCGAACCCGGGTCTTCTGCATGGCGAGCGAACGCTTTAACCACTAGGCTACCCGACCGCCCCTATGGCAAAGGAGAACATCTTTTTAAAGTTAAAAAATGTATTGTTACTACTTACAAGATATTTTTTTATATGTTGCATTTTAACCATGTATTTAACCCTGTCCCCTACTGCCTTGCAGTGTTTCTGCCGTTTCTCTCTCACGTGGTGTTCTTCATCAAGAACCTCGTGGTCATCTTTGGTATGAATCCCGTAGTCTGGCTGCGCGAGCAGATGAAGGAAGTTATCACCATCAGAAAAGAAATGGGGGTAAGTTTTCAGAAAACACACCCTAACACGTTCCTCGCAAAAATAATAATTTTAGAAATGAATTCAAAAGTAATTTCAGTAGGCGATACATCATGTCACTGTTCATTAAACTATAATTTGGCCATATTAATATTTTTGGATATCTTATTTTTTCAGGAAAACAGTAGCATAGTGGACCTGGTCCAGATGATGTTGTTTCCACAGAAGGCCCGTGGCAACGAGAAGGATCCCTTGAAGAAAGCAATGACTGACAGAGAGGTGGTGGCACAGAGCATGACCTTCCTCCTGGCGGGATACGAGACGACTAGCACAGTGTTGGCCTTCTTCAGTCACGTACTCGCTCTACACCCGGAAGTCCACAAGAAACTCAGCAAGGAGATCGAACAGAAAGTGGGACAGGTAGGCTGAGATAATAGTGAGTGAGTGAGTGAGTTGGATTTAACGCCGCTTTTAACGGTATTCCAGTCATATCACGGCGTGTCAGCTTAATGTTGGGGGAAAAGCACCAAGTGATGCAGGTCTCAGACGTTTACCACTCCGGTGAAACCCACGAGCACGGGTATGGTGCTGACAAACCTAGAAACATAAACGGGGCGAACCGGGTTTGGAACCCACAATCATAGGTTTCTGGCGTGCCCAATGGACGTTACTCTAGACAGCGAATCGCGGCGCCTTGGGCGACTGGGACACCTGTGCCCCCGCTGAGATAATAAGTGACAATAAGTTTTAATTAGTGTATATTGGGAGTGATTGAATGATTATGGTTTTACGCCGCCTTTAGCAATATTCTTGCAATATCACGTCGGGGACACCAGAAATGGGCTTCACACATTGTGCCATTAGGACATCGAACCCGGCCCTTCGGCGTGACGAGCGAACGCTTTAACCACTAGGCTACCCCACTGACCAATATATGTTTGTCACACCGTTATACTGTAAAGACGCATATCTCTTAGTTAAATAATTTATAACCTCTAGCTGTTGTTTTTTATAATTATTCATTTGTCACGGTGTGTTATTGTTTGTATCTTATTCATTACAGCATGACGTCACATATGACTCCGTCCAGAACTTGGTTTACTTCGATAAGGTGTTCGACGAAGTCTGTCGCCTTTACCCCACTGCTTCATTGTAAGTATTCATAATGCATAGTTATGATACATAGATCAAATATTAAAACGATGTCTGTACGTTTGTGTTGATCTCTTCTACCATAAACAAGGCAGTAGTTCCTCGTGCTAATAGGCTATTCCCATTCATCACGGTAGCTTCGGACGCTGACATATTGCCGATGCGACGTTAAATATAAACTCATTCACTCTTAGTTTTATAGCACTGAAACGAATTGAAACAGAGAGCAGAGCTTAGTATTCAATTAAAATTATTCCTTATTTTTTCAGGATTGTGACGAGAAAGGCATCTGAAACAAAGACGTACAATGGCGTCACCATCCCTGCTGATATGAACATCCAGGCCAACGTCTGGGCTCTCCACCATGACGAGGAATTCTGGGAAAGTCCTGAAACGTTTGACCCGGAACGATTCTCCCAAGAAAAGAAGAGTGGAGCAGCTGGTTACACGTTCCTTCCGTTTGGAGCAGGGCCACGTGCTTGTATCGGGATCAGGTTTGCCATTCTGGAGGCTAAGATTACTATGGCTAAAATTTTACAAAAGTTTACCATACAGAAAGCAGAAGACACAAAACTCCACCTTCAGTTAGAAGCCAGGGGTGCCATTGTTCCTAAGGAAGAGGTGAAGGTCAAACTGATGAGGAAGTCACGTGACGCTGCGACCAGACGACGCGGTTGAGACTCATGATGCTTCTTTGCAGGAGCAGAGATGTAATGAATGTCATGCCCACGTGACATATCCACCATGCACTCTCAGAGGCCAATCTGGGTTTCCGATCTAGGTGGCCCGACTAGAGAGGTCCGTCTAGGACTCCCGTCTTGGAAGGCCCGTCAGACCTTGACATGAGAGAGGAAACTGAAGTTCATCACTAGCCCAGTCTGACACTACAAGAACACCGCGATCTGCCTTACAACACATCACGATTATTTGATCAAAACGTTTGTGTGAACTGCATGTATAAAACTTATACATGCTCTGCTGTTTCTTGAGTTTGGTCGATCTCAGTGGCAAGTGAAAGTTAACTGTTTGTGTATGTTTGACTGTAGGTGCCATGTATGTCCGCCATAGCAACAGTATACAGTTGAATCTCACCTGCAGTCTTTATTTTGTATTGTTGTTAAGTGCCTTGATGGGATGAATAAATGCTGTATTGTTTTTTACCATTCGTTTGTTTATACTGATGTATACATACTGTGCCGCTGTCTTGATGAAATGCTAAACCGTTATATCGACAGAACATGTAGGCGTTTAATCTATAACGGAGCGCATGTTATCTTCATGTGGGAATGGACGTTTAACATTTACGTGTAGATGTTATACCTCTTCTTTAATCGATTTGATCGGGAAAGATATTCTACAAGAAAAGTATTGTCCTGGGTAAGTGAAAGTTTTGATGATCGGCAAGATGTTGGGACCTTTTTGAAAAAACATGATTTGAACCAGAACATGGGGGCACGGGTGACCTGGTCGTTTAAGTCACCGCAATTCGCTGTGCAGAGTACGACCCTTGGGCACGCCAGAAACCTATGATCGTGGGTTCGAATCCCGGTTCCCCCCGATTATGTTTCTAGGTTTGTCAGCACCATACCCGTGCTCGTAGGTTTCACCTGCATCAATTTGAGATTTCCTCACACATCAATAATATTGCCTCTGTTTTAAATCCAGTTTTAAGAGAATGAATTAGTATAGTTTTACGTCACCTGTATTGCAGACATAGCACTGGGGAGGGGTGTCAACAGAAATGGGTTTCACACACTGGTACACATGTGAGGATTTGAACCCGGGTCTTCAGCGTTCCGAGTAAACTCTTTAACCACCTGGCTACCCCTACACGCCTAATGTGTTCAAAAAAACAAATGATTATTGAATACATCCTCGAATACTGACTGGTCGACTGCATGGGTTATATAGCGACGTGCATGTACGTGTGTGTGTTTGTGTGGCAACATGTGCTAGTCCGGACTGATGCCGATTTATAGTGCTAGCCCACTGAGATACCATGTCGCAGTTTTACATGAATACCCCCAATCAGACAAAGTATACTGACCAATCCTTGTTTTAGCCCCTTTTAATACCGAGCGCCAGGTAGGGTAACAACAAGTACCATCTTTTAACGTCTTTTGGTGTGATCGATCCACGGACCTTCCGCTCTCCCGGCAGGCGCTCTACCACTAGACCACGAAGGCGGTCGGCTTTTGACGACTGGTGAGGTGAGGTGAAATGGGGTTTAACGTCGCGTCCAAGATTATTGCACTTATATAGCGACGTGCATGCACGTGTATGTGTGTGTGTGGCTGCTTGTACTAGTCCGGACTGATGCCGATTTATAGTGCTAGCTCACTGAGATACCATGCCGCAGTTTAACATGAATACCCCACTCAGACACAGTATACTGACTCCGAGCCGACCAGTCCTTGTTTTAGCCCCTTAATGCCGAGCGCCAGACAGGGTAACAACAAGTACAATCTTTTAACGTCTTTTTGTATGACGCGGCCCGGGATCGAACCCTGGACCTTCCGCTCTCCGGGCGGACGCTCTACCACAAGACCACGGAGGCGGTCGGCTTTTGACGACTGGAGTGTAAATATAAACTGTCAACGCCAGAGAATAACTAGTTTCGATTATCTTCCGAAACAGATTCCATTTTGCGTAAGAGGCAAAATATTGATGAAAATAATATGAACTGATCACTGAAAATCAATGATGATACCAGGTGTTCCCGGGAAGGGTAAACATGTCCTTTGTTTGTTTGTTTGTTTATTGCGTAACGCCAAACAACAATACCCCTGCCTATTAAACATCTTTCTCTAACATACTGATACACCAGAGACCTAGTACCACCCCCACCCCCCACCCCCGGGTTATGTCTCTATATAGCGATACGCCGTTTGTCTAGCACATTGCAAAACCCCTTCTCATTCTCACAGAGCATCAGCTCGAAGATGTGATAAATAGTGTTCGCCAATGAAGCACGACTGATGCAGTAACTCAATCAATAAGGCAAAGTAACATCATCCACACCACAATCAACACCATCAACAATGTATGGCATTGGTGCCTGTTGGATAATTTTTCTACAAAATATTCCAAATCAATATTTCAAATCAATAATTGTGGATGTATTGTAAACATGTCGTATCGTCTGGCTTCAGAACAAGCGTATATATGTTAACACGGAACTAGCTTGAAACAGATGACATAAGTTCAATAAGTATCTTACATTAGGCCCAATGAATTGTCAATTTGCCCTTGATGACAATTATCCAGTTCACTGTCCTATATATGTAGAGCGAATGTTTTCAGCAGATGTTGCTTAGCATCAATGAACACACTCCCCTGTGTTGTCAATCATTACTCGGCTTTAAGCTATAGTTAGTATTTGACGGAGGCGCAAGCGCAATCGATGTGATCCGGTTAACGATATCATGGTTCTATTTCTGCCAGCACAGGCACCTGCAAATAGGCACCATGTTGTAATGTGTGATCCGTAACGATCGACTTAACTAGAGAATATTCAATATTGGTACTTAATGATCGTTAATACAGTGACTCAAGCGATTCAAGTGTGTGTTTTCCCTACCTTACGCGTTAGAATTATGAATTGTCTTTACCTATCTGTCAAACTTTCATATTAAAGTAATACTGTCAGGTCATCTTACACATGGTTTAAGATGGTTAGGGACAGCAACGTCAATATCTCTGGTGTGTGTGTGTGTGTGTGTGTGTGTGTGTGTGTGTGTGTGTGTGTGTGTGTGTGTGTGTGTTGTCATGGCCAACGATGGTGAGAGACAGCAACGTCAATATCTCTGGTGTGTGTGTGTGTGTGTGTGTGTGTGTGTGTGTGTGTGTGTGTGTGTGTGTGTGTGTGTGTGTGTGTGTGTGTGTGTGTGTGTGTGTGTGTGTTGTCATGGCCAACGATGGTGAGAGACAGCAACCTCAATATCTCTGGAGGTGTGGTTATGGCCAGAGATGAAAAGTTAGCCATATTGGAAATTTTTCGTTGTTTGCTTGTCGCGTTATTCATTCATTCTTCATGTCAGTCTGTAAATGTATTCCAGGTTCATTTTTCGGCTGTGTGTATTTAATTAGATCACCTCACCTTCGACACATCCGTGTTTGACTGAAGATGTTTTGAGTACTGGGAGGCGTTACTCTTGCCTGACATCCGTATTGACAATCCATCGACAATGTCGATAAACAATTCTACTGTCTCTGGACATTTATCGAATCTGAAGGTTTCAAATCACCATAAAGTATCTCTAAACAGGCTACGCAGTAGGTGTCCCAACATCTCTGTGTAGCAATATTATAATACATAATACCTGGTGCATCCATGTAGTAGTGATATTGTATCCACTGTGTGAGCCGCGAAATCCCCCGCATGTAGTTCGAATAACATGACCGCCATTATGTAGTGTCACAACATATACGAACATTCACTGGGGGTATGTAAGTTGGAGCCATAGATATGTATTATACTTATCACGGCTGCCGACAGGTTGTTTTTGTGTGATAGCTACGTGCACGAAACTAGTCCTGACAGAGCTGGCGGAATGATTCGTACAGGTCTCACCTGTTCACTACCGAAATCCCCACGACCACATATAGTTCCAAAGTGAAACAGCATTGGTAATATAATGGCGTCTTGCCTGTTTGTAAGTATACGTAGACAGTTGTAAGGACACGGTGTTGAATACAAGTACTAAGTGCAAACACTATACAAACTGCTTTCTGAAGATGGAGTACCTTTTCGGTTCCGGAAACACAGTTAAACATGGAACACAAGTTGCGAGTTCTGAAATATGATAATCAAATGAAGACACGACCACTCTGATCGGACAAGACATGTTTATTAAAGTATATTTTGTTTCTTTATATATATCATTCCATATGTACACATTTTATCAGGTTTTATCACGTTTTCTTTCCGATATAGACCTAACACGTAAAAGAGTTGAAAACCAAATATCACAGATAGTACTTATATTTGTCTGTGATATGAGTCAGACACTAATTATCATCCTTCCATGTCAGAAGGATGAGATCTGATTGGTCCACGTGGTCTTGATAAAAATACTTTGTAACCCGCCTAGGAGGGTAATAAATTTCTCAGCTTAGGAATAAATCTCTTATACCCCGCCAGGAGCAATACAGGCTGAACGTGGATTTCTGAGAGAGAAGAAGTCCTCCCTTATACCCCGATTCAAAACTAAACTCCGCACGCATTTTCCGAGTCAATCGATGTCACGTGACATAGTACAAGTTAACCTCAGCTCACTCGGACAGTTGTTTTCTATCAATTGTGAATTTGTGTGAATTCTTTTACAATGTCACATTAAAACATGTCGGACGTATAAAACCCATGTACCCCGAGTGATCCTGCTACAACTTATATTGTATGATGATGAGATAACGAAACATGACAGAGTTTGTGTCTAACTCACACGACAGTATGATGGTTGCAGCATTGTTTAGAACAGCAGCTAATGGTACTGTATGACAACCGCATAACCTGAACTTTATAGAAGTACGAGTGCGTGAGTGAGTATAGAGTGAGTATGGTTTTACGCCGCTTTAAGCAATATTGCAGCAATATCACGGCGGGGCACACCAGAAAAGGGCTTCACCCATTGTACCTATGTCGGGAATCGAACCCGGATCTTCGGCGTGACGAGCGAAAGCTTTAACCACTGGGCAACCCCACCGCCCCGATTGAAAAACATAAATAGCATGTACGTATTCGTAACTAAGTTAGTATTTTAATGTAGCGGATACAACAACAAAAAACAACACTTAACTAAAGCTAGTTTATACATTCAACACAACAGCAACTTGAACTCTGCATAAGTCTGATTTGAACAACATCACGACACAACATTAAATAACCAGCAGTAACAATGCACCAGAGCCTTGTTTCCATTGCTTGACTTACGGACAATTAACAACAAACTAACGTGTCTCATTGACCTCAACCCTCCCTGGGGCACACCGATGGAGCACCGTTATTCCCTCGTGCAATGACTTATTACTTAACCCCGGGTTCTGTGGGGCAAGGGGGTGACGATACGAATTTTGTAGGTCAATGGATAGGAAAAAACCCGTCCCCAGGGCTGCCGAGCACAAGGAAGGATCAACACGATTTCTTTACTTCATCAGGAGAGTGAAATTTTAAATAAATTGCTATTGAAACATGCTTCTTGGATTGTTTCATTGAACACAAAAGAGTTAGCTCATATAAAATATTAATCCAGAATTTGTGGGTGAAGGTTTAAGGGTTCTAAAGCCGTTGGGATCGTGAAGCAAGTAAATGAAACAAACCGCATTACATAGTATACACGTAACACCATTAACGGAACATATATTTCCTTCTAAACATTTTTTTGAAAAATAATTGACATCAATTTTGAGATGCCTCCTGAAATTGTTTTTTTTAGCAATATTTCAACCATATCACAGCAGGGGATATCAACAATGGGCTACACACAATCGGCGTTTTCGTCATAACGAACACATGAGCACTGTGCTAATCCAACACTCCAAAAACAGGAATCCAATTTATTAAGCTTAGCAGTTGTGTGAAGGTATTGCAACCGCCGATGGTTTCGGAAAGTTTCTGAACGTATTTTGTTAAAAATATAATTCCTTAATTAGTTTTCAAAAACGATGGTTACCTATACATATTTCATATTCACGAAAGCTTAACCCATTCCGGGGATATTGCATTCAAATAAAACATGTCAATTTGAGCAGGCCATGCCTTTGTCATTACGTTAACACGCCATAGTTGCTACTTAACAGGAGGGTTTGTAGTAGCGACTTGAACTAGCGTCTGAACGAGACCCTGGTTCCCTGTCGGCCACGCCCCAACCCCCTCAATCTGACCCGGGATATAGGCGTTGTTATTAGAGACGCTGTACGCTGGAGGGGCCCCAGGCTGACCTTGAAACCGCTGTCCATAGCCTTCCGAAGGGGGATAACCCGGTTGCATTCCGTGTGTGACGTCATATCCGGTAGCATATGCCGGTGGCATTGGCCCTACTATAGCGGTTGACTGTTGGACTACCGTCACTCCCCCGTTCACTGGCTTGACGATCCCCCTGTTCTGTGCGGGCATGGGGGTGACGATGCTTCCTCGGTAGGCCCGGCGGTTGATGAGGAGGAAGAAGCCAGCCAACAGAGCAGCCCCGGCTCCAAGAAGCGTGAACCAGAAACTCAGGGATAACTTTGTGTAGAGGCTTAACTTGATCTGTGTGGTGTACACTATTGCCCCAACTATTGACAGCGACCCTGGAGAGAAACAGAAGCGCGTGGACCATCAACTGAAACATCTTTATCTATATTCATGACAACCATATAATACTGAAGAGGAGTGAGTGAGTGAGTTTGGTTTTACGCCGCTTTGGCAATATTCCAGCAATATCACGGCGGGGGACACCAAAAATGGGCTTCACACAATGTACCCATGTCGGGAATCGAACCTGGGTCATCGGCGTGACGAGCGAACACTTTAACCACTAGGCTTCCCGACAGCCCTACTGAAGAGGAACACGCATGTGAAACGCTAGATTACACGTACCTAGAATATATGTCAGTCCATTGTTTATTGGCGAAGTGAATGCTAAATGTTCCAAAGGATTTAACAAATATGTGAATCTTTAAATCTGGAAAACGTGGTGTCATAACTGTACACCTACAGTGACTCGTGAGGGTTGGTTATTGAAGGAGTGAGTGAGTGAGTTGGGTTTAACGCCGCTTTTAACATTATTCCAGTTATATCACGGCGTGTCAGCTTAATGTGGGAGGAAAGCCCAACGAGATGCAGGTCTCTGATGTTTACCAGTTCGGTGAAACCCACGAGCACGGGTATGGTGCTGCCAAACCTAGAAACATAATCGAGGCGAGCCGGGATTCGAACCCACAATCATAGGTTTCTGGCGTGCCCAAGGGACGCAACTCTGCACAGCGAATCGCGGCTTAGACGACCGGCCACCCGTAGCCCCTGGTTATTGGAGGAAGGGTTACCAGCTTGGCATAGAACTTCTGTATGAGCTTTAACGCTGACTTTAGCATGAGTCCATCACTATTGTTATCGGGAGAAAATGCATTCCCAACACCTTTGAAAACTATAACAAATTCAGCATTTAGGATGGCGGTTACTTTCGCGATTGTTTTGATTGTGTCGTTGTGTTTAAATAACACAACGGAGACACTTGAATCGTGAGAGACAAACAACATAGATCAGGAAGGATATCAAGAAAGAATCCGGTATAGTTCTCGCTATTTTTCCGATCACGAGACAAACATGACATCAGGGCTGATATGGATCTATCCGGACAGGTGACAAAGCGGGTCAAATTCGAACACTTTTAAAAAGGTAGCCTCATCATTAGGAGAGTGGTACGGGATTTACAGTGTTGATCGAGTCAAACCTCGGTCGTTCCAGTTGCCCTCTGTGACGAGCCTGTTCTGTGTAGTACTGTCCAAGTAGTTGTGTATTGTGAGATAGACTTAAGCTTATAGTAAAGTTTATGCGAGTATCTTGTTAATGCTTGTATGAATGCGCGACTGTACATAAATGTTTATGTAGGTAGTTAGGAGCAACGGCCGATGGACCCCTTACTCCTTGACGGCAATCCGAGCTGCAGACTCATGGCTTCAACTGCCCATGGCGACACGGAACGACAATACGATTAGGTAACTGTTGCTGGGTCCCTTGGCTCCCCAAGTTACCACACTACCCCGAGGCCAAGGGATGGCTCACACATTGCACCTATGTTGCGCAATTGGGATCGATGACATGCATAAACCAAGTCAGCGAGCGTGACC